>NC_049260.1:24209311-24840816 GCF_011100685.1 Canis lupus familiaris | reverse complement strand
CGAGTTGAAATCTTGGGATCCTAGAAATACTGAAGTTGACATCTATCGTACAAACCCCAAAAATATAACAGCCAGGACCACAGCATCATGTGTAACAGCAAGACCAGAGCTGAGTGCAAGGGTGTTTGCCCTTCTTGCAACTACAGCGATCTGAACGCATGAGATGGCGCTTCTGACAACATGAGCATTTGCAGTTTTACCTGCTGGCCACAGGCTTCAGGTTTATATGTGTTATTAGGTGCTTATATTTTCTGAGAACCTTTAGGTAAGAACAGGAGGACTGAGGCGCTAATAAAGAAGCATACGTGGTAGTGAGACCACATACAATTAATAGAGAACTAATTTAGGTAAACAACCACATTAGTGTTAAAGAAGCATACGTGGTAGTGAGACCACATACAATTAATAATTAGAGAGCTAATTTAGGTAAACAACCACATTAGTGTTAAAGAGAGGGGGAAAAATGAGGTATCATCCTAGCACTTAAGAATAACTGTAGGAGAAAAAATGAGTGGGAAATATTAGAAAGGGAGACAAAACATGAGAGACTCCTAACTCTGGGAAACGAACTAGGGGTGGTGGAAGGGGAGGTGGGCGGGGGGTGGGGGTGACTGGGTGACGGGCACTGAGGGGGGCACTTGATGGGATGAGCACTGGGTGTTATTCTATATGTTGGCAAATTGAACGCCAATAAAAAATAAATTTATAAAAAAAAGAATAACTGTAGGAGTAAGAAGGGAGCTCTGTGGTCTACAAATATGGAAAATTTCAGTCACAATGCCTAGTCGCTGAGGCTAAACACATGCAGAAATTCTATTTTAAAATTTAAATTAACACTATTTCATTGCATTTGTTTACACTGGCACTGGATGAGGTGCTCGGGAAATATGGGAAATGTTTCCAAACAAATCTGTGTATTTTAACATACCGTGAGTACTGTCTTAGTTGATAATACTTTCTTTCTGGTCACTTTTTAATGTGTGGTTTGTATGCTTTCTTATATTCTTAATATATGTATTATCTACACCCTGGAGTGCATTATCAGCCATAAGAACAGCACAAAGCAGTTTTCAC
Organism: Canis lupus familiaris; assembly: GCF_011100685.1. Taxonomy (NCBI): domain Eukaryota; kingdom Metazoa; phylum Chordata; class Mammalia; order Carnivora; family Canidae; genus Canis; species Canis lupus. The sequence goes on along the minus strand of NC_049260.1, from coordinate 24,839,742 downwards.
AGGGTAATACACACGCAAAAGAAATGGAGGCATTACCACCTTGCAGAGATTATCCCTTCTCCCATTTCATGGCAAAATCCTACTCATCAAGGCCTAGATTAACTACCACAGCCCAGTGACTAAAGCAGACACTTTGCTGACAAGGAAAAAAATGCATTTAAAGAAAGATTCAAGAAGTAAACAAAAGAAATAAATAAAACTTCATGATTCCAAATAAGAATCAGTAAAGATAATAATGACAAAAAGACTTTTATTGTTAAAGAACAGTATCAAAATTTTAGAAAACATTAACATGAAAGTATACAGGTAGCTGGAAGAAAAGAACACTATAGCCTACATTTTGACAGAGAGTAGAGAGATTCATTAATTTTGCCAGAGTTAGGATATTAGCTTATTACTTGTAGTCACTCTTAAAAATAACAATTTATATGTTTCTTAAAGATCTACAGAAAATCACTAAAAAATAGAAGTAGAATTTAATAGTTTCAAATCTTGGGAGAAAAAAGCAAAGGGAAAATAAATCAAAGAGAAAGCAAGAAACATACAATATGGACACAGCTCAAAAATCATAAATTTGAGTGAAAAAGCAAGTTACATAATCATACACATAAAATGATGTGATTTAAGTAAATGTCAAATACCACATACACGTGCACAACACAGACAAACCACACACAGGAAATTCTTAAGAATTACTTCTGGAAAGGTAGAAAAAGGAATGTGATTGGTAACAGCAGGTGACAAAGAGCAATTTATTTTTATCCTATTAAAAATGTATGTGCCTAAAATAATGGTAACAGCAACTACTATTATTAGTAGTGATAATTAAGGAAAGTTGCAATCATTCATTGGTCTGGCAAATATTTATTGACTATTTGCCAGGTGCTGTGGTACAAATTAGAAAGACCTATTCTGGATAGACCAATTAAGCACATTTTATGTTGTCACTTCTCTCAGGTTAGCCAGAGGTATGCACTTGGGTGCAGATAGTCTATTTGGAAGGAGATCCCAAGAAGAAGAAGTAAAGGATGTAAAAGATAAAGCAGGGATGCCAGGAAAGTCAATAAACGATATTAATGAGTGGTTATTGCTGTGAGCAACTGAGGCTCTGTCCTGCTGGGGATCTCTGAAAAGTCATGTAGAACATTCTTCATAATTATCCCACTGGAAGATAGGAAGCTGTAATGTTCATCTTCCTACTTTCCTTCCCTTCAAACGCTGAGAAACACAAATTTCTTCATTATGGATACCAGATTACTGACCACACGGTTTTCCTTCTTCTAATAAGCCATAACGCAAATGATCCAGGAAGAACTGAACCACATCCAGATGAGCATGGCACTCAAGAACATATGGTAACCTGCCAAATACTGACTAAAGTCATCTGTCGACAGTAGGCAAACAAGGCAACTAAAAAGATGAACAACCAACTTCATTTTCCTGCCTAAAAATATCTTTGACTTGCTCTGAGTAAATGCATAACCAGTTTGTGACCAGTGTGGACTGTCTTACCCCTAATGCAGAGAGCAGTGTGGCGTTTGGAGCCAGATAGATACTGTCTTGAGTTTCTGCTGCACCATTTGACAGCTGAGTCAGTTAGTTATATTCTCTGATCATGTATCTCCAGTTATAAAATGAGAACAGCAGATGAATGGCGGAGGACTGTTAATGGGATTGCTATTAGGAAAGAAATTTTGATCTACAGTGTTGCCCTGTCCTCTGAACTGTAGGCTCTCGTATGCAGTTGCCTACTCCACATCTCCACTGGGAAGTCAGCTTGACACCCTTGAGACTCAACACATTATACGCAGACTGAACTTCCGATGTGCTCCTGAAGACCTAGCCCTGTCCCACATCACTTGAGGGTATCTCCATCTTTCAAGAAACCCAGGCCAAAGACCTTGTAGTCATTCGTGCCTCCTTTCTTTCTCTCCCAGCCCACATCTAATATGTAAAAAAGTTTGCTTAGCTCTACTTTCAAAACTTATTTTGAATATGACCACTTCTCATCATCTCTTTCACTACAACCTTAGTCTGAGATGGAATATATTTTGTAGACTCCTAATTGGTCACACTGCCTCCACCTTGGTTCTTTTTTTTTTTTTTTTCACCTTGGTTCTTCAATAGTCTATTGTCTATATAGCAGTAAGAGTGATCTTTTAAAGATACAAGTCAGAGCATGTCATTCCTCTGCTCAGAACTCTGGAATGGGTTCCCTTACTCCGTAAAATCCAAAGCACTTATAATGGTCTTCAAGGCCCTACAAGGTCGGTCTGCTCCCCACCCAGTGCTTCTCAGATCTGATTTACTACTAATGTCCTTCTTGCTCATTCTACTCCAATCACACTAGCCTCCTTGTCAGGCATGTTCCCCTATAAGGCCTCTGCACTGGCTGGCTTTATTTCCCTAAATAAGTGGAAAGCTAAAATCTCTCATCTTCTTCCTGTCTTCACTCAATTATCACTTTGTCAATAAGGCTCACCTTGGTCATCATATCTAAAATTATAGCCAGTCTCCTTCAAATTCTCTACTCTTGATCCCTCTGCCACCATCTGCTTGTAGTTTTTGTTACTCCAAGTGTGTTCCCAAACTAGCAGCACTGGGAAAGAAACTTGCTAGACATGCACAATCTCACTCAAGACATGGTAACAGTCTGCATTGTAACAAAATCTCCAGGTGATTCACATGCACATGAAAATCTGAGATGCAGAGCCATATGCTATTTTCCATAGTGCCTGTAAACTTTCATATATCTTTAAGACGGTGCTCTTATATTCTTTGCTTAAGTTCTGCAGGGTGAGGAATTTTGTCTCAATGTTTGTTTTGTTCACTGCTTTATCACAATACCTAGAACAGAATCTAGCACATAGGAAAATATTTGTTGAATGAACGACTGAATGCATGAATGAAGAATATCTGAGATAATGCGACTAGAGCATTGCCCAACCTATATGTAGTGCTTAACCAATGTGGTTCCTCTTCTCTTCTCCTTGGACAAATCACAGTTCATAGTCAGGGCTTCCACACTCTTTTTTTTTAAGATTTTATTTATTCATTCATGAGAGAGAGAGAGAGAGAGAGAGAGAGGCAGAGACACAGGCAGAGGGAGAAGCAGGCTCCATGCAGGCGGCCTGATGTGTGACTCCATCCCGGATCTCCAGGATCAGGCCCCCCGTGCTGAAGGCGGCGCTAAACGGCTGAGCCACCTGGGCTGCCCAGGGCTTCCACATTCTAGTAAGAATATACTTTGCCAGAAACCAACCAGCAAAAGTTCATAAAAGACAGAATTTCTGTTTCATTGCTTTGAAAATATACATGAACAATCTTCTAATCTGTTCCTCCCCACCAACTGCCCAATGATTACTAGATTTATTCAAAAAGAGACAAACACATTAGCACTAATGGAAGGAGCTTTTAAAAAGTAAAATTGGAGCTGCGCATAATAATTAGTAAAACAAATTGCACTGAATGTGTTTTTTATTTCATGGGACATTTAAGTTAGAATCAATTGTCCAAAGAACAATAAATCATGAGCATGACAATGTCTCAAAGAATTAAAAATCCTATAGATTCTCTCATGTCACTGGATCAAATCAATGTCTGTCAAAGAATAAATTCAAAGACAAATAGATGAAGATTTGCAATTATCACCTCTTCTGCAAGGTAGAAGGGTTTTCAAGAGCTGCCTAAAGTCATAAAGTAAGTAAAAGGTAGCTTATGCATGATAAGGCAGATAATTCAAATTTAAAATTAAGTTGAAACCTTAAAATAAACTTTTAAGTTTGAAAACTTAAACTATATATGCACATATATATCTGTGTGCATATGTGTGTGAATACACACGCACACGTTTTATTCATATGTGTACATCCTAGTGATTTTTAGATAAGTAAATGTTAACATTCAAGATAACATTATTCTGGTAAGTATTTTATTCCTATGAAACATAAGGCTACAAACCCCAGTAAAAACAGTATTCAAAAAGATTTCCAAAGTGCAAACCAGAAAGAAAAAGTATAATAAATCTTATTAGATTAAAATTAAGATCTGCTTTTGATCACAGGTGCCATAAAAAGACTAAATATAAGCCACAAACTGAGAGAAGATTTGCAGTATGTATTACTGGCAAAGACCTACAGGATATGTAAAATGTTCCTTGAACCCATAAGCTTAAGACAAATAACATAAAAGTAAAGTGGGCAGGCAATGGTTAAGGGCTTGATTCCAGATGTGGTTGAAAATACTTTTGGATGTGTAAATTGGTGTAATGTATGGAGAACAATTTCACATTACCGAATATAATTCAAAATATGCATGGAGACCTAGCAGTTCAACTCCTCAGTATATACATACTCTGGAGATATTTTTCCATATGTACACCAGGAGACCAGTATAGGAATGGTCATAGAAGCATTGCTAATAATAGAAAAAAAGTCAAAATAGCCCAATATCTGTCAACAGTAAAATGGATAAACTCTAGTATATTCAATGCAATTACATATTTACAACAATACGAATGAATAAATGCTAATACTATCACCATTATTGTATTATCTGAAACAGACGTGAAAAATAAGGCCCAGAAGAATGAATATATTCAAAGGAATACATTCATATAACAAATTCAGCAATACTATATATTTTTAGTTAATATATAATATATGGTAAAATTATAAAGAAAAGGGGGGGGGAAGTACCATAAAATTTAGGAGAAGTTAGTTACATCTGAAGGGAGAATGGGAGATGAGGTCCAGAAGGCCATGCCCCAGTGGGATTTATAAGGTGGGATCATACTGCTTTATTTTTGAAACTGGTGGCTGAGGCAAAGGAGTTCATTTTTGTTTTTATTCTTTAAACCATCTCTATATGGTATATATATTCTTCTGTATCTCTAACATACTTAACATTTCTTTAAAAGTATAAATCAGTAAATGAAAGGCATTACAGTATATGAACATGAAAAATTTCCATAATCCATTAAATAATATCACTACATTTTCTAGCAACCAATCTTTTTTAAAAAGATTTTATTTATTTAGTCATAAGAGACACACAGAGAGAGGCAGAGACATAGGCAGAGGGAGAAGCAGGCTCCCCACGGGGATCCCAATGCAGGACTGGATCCCAGGACCCTGGGATCACAATCTGAGCTGAAGGCAGACACTCAACCACTGAGGCGCCCAGGTGTCCTTCTAGCAACCATTCTTTTATGCAAAGTAAATAGCTAAAGAAGTATTTTCCTACAGCTCAATTTAGACATGGCCATGTTGGAGATCTGTGTTACTTTTTGCTGTACCTACTGTGGACTTAATGGACATAAAAAAACTGGAGTCAATTAATAAATAACTTGAAATCAAAAGGGCCGAGATAAAATCACATCACCCTGAATGTAAAATTAATTTATTTAATTATTCCTAAAATCCATCTTTGGGATAGATATCCCGTAGAAACTACTACTACCACTTCTCGAGTAGAGTAGAGTTTGTAATTCTGTGGCCTCCCTTGAATTTAGAGAATTTTCTCAGTTCTTTATACAAAACATCCTTGACACCACTTAAGGTATTTCTCTGCTTGTAGGCCATCACTGTGTCTGAGCATATGCTTATTTTGCTAGTATTTTTTCATATCTTTATAGTAGAGCTTTGTTTCCTCTACTTCTTCAAAACTTTTTTGCTTAAATTCTATTCAGTAAACATCTGTACAATTTGCTGCAGAAGTTCAAAATCAGTAAGAGATGACTGAGATACGTCAAATAGATTCATTCAGATTTGCCCTCTTGATTTTTACAAAGCCAGTGAAGGAGATTATACTCAGTTAACTAACTTTGTTAAATAGCTCATTTCAAATAACCTAAGCAGATCCACTCAAAGTGTACTTCAGGGACACAAGACAGATTTGTATAGGTAGACAGCAAGGCTTTGATTTATGTGCATGTGTGCGTGTGTTTTATAGTTACAAATACCAAAACTGTGTTTCTCACCAGAATAACTAGAACAACAAAATTCTCCAGCTTCTTCAGTAATTCTATAGTTCATTATAGAGATTTGCATAAAATTTTCAGTCCCAGTCTTGATACATTTGTTTCACGAATCCAAAGAAAACACATATGCACATTCTCTGCTCAATATATTTCTGCAGAAAGCTTTTTGAGAATGTTAAAACATAACTGCAAGAGTTTTCGCCCCCCTCCCCCTGTGCAGCAATCAGTTTGGAAATTAAACACACACACACACACACACACATACACACATACACACATATACATCATACTGATATTGCATAAAATGCCTTAATAAAGATAAATGAGGAATGGAATTTTTTAAATGATTTGAGTTAAAGAGGGACACGGACTTCTGGAGTAAAGGGAATTGCCTATCTTCTCTGTCACAATGAGAGCCCTAATTCTTTTAGTCAAAAACAAGCATCAGGATATTCAAAGTCACTGAATAGCCTGCTTTTATTTGTGAGTGGTACAGTATAAAACTTCTTCAGAAAAAGCTTTTAGAATATCAAGTATTCAACCCATAAATTCTACCATGAGGAGAAAACATTTAGTCCACATATGTGCTACCCTAATTACTTAAATTTTATATTAAGCATTCCTTTAGTAAAGTTTACATTATTTCTACAATCATATCATTAAATCTGCAATGACAAGATATGACAGTAGAGGAAAATATTTGTCAAAAATCATGAGCATTCAGACAAAATTAATGAGCATATCTAAACAACAATTTTGTTGCTACTACCTAATTACTTGCACATTTTAACCCAGGAAAAACTGGCTGAGAGTCACTGTGGATCAGTATGAGTCAATGAGAATTTTAATCATTAGCAAAGTAATGGACACTGTCTGTAACTGCAATGAAGTTACAGTTTCTGCTACAATGGCATGGTGTTTGCATAAAGAAAGCAAAAGAGAGTACATCCTGTGTTTTAAGAGAAATGCTGAACATCAAGGTCATAGCATTAAAGAAGCCCAGTGAAGTTCAAGTGACTTGACTGATTTCATTATAATTCTTTAGAATTCACAAATCAATTGTGATTTTTTAAAAATCAGTTACAGTGTGCTGTTACTAAACATGTGCATTAAGATAAATACAGCTGCATTTAACGTGCAACTTGAGGGTTTGCATGCTTATTCTTTAACTAAAAATATTTTAAAAATGCAAACTCAGCACAGAATTTGTCAGTTAAAATTGTGTTATATGAAGGTGTCTCATTTAAAACAAAGTCTGAAAAATGTGTGAAAAAGTTCAAACGTCTGGGAGAGATACTGTATATTTAAGCAGATGGTTTCTAACTATCCAATTTTTATAATTTTCTGATATCAAATCAAATCTCTTAAATACTATGCATAGTTCTTACTATATAATGGTAGCATGGTCATTAACGTTTTCTCTCTTATAATTGAGTTTGCTTAAAATTGTGCTACTATAATGGACCAGTACAACCTTGAAAATTACCTGTTTTTTACAGAGATAAAAAAAAGAAATCTAGATAAACTAAGTTTTAGGTCAAACCATGTAAGATATGAAGCATTTTAAAGGAGTTTCCAGAAATTATAGAAGATTATATTCAACCTAAAGAAGTTTCGTCAACTTTAGCCACTGTTTTAAAAAGATTTTATTTATTTATTCATTAAAAACACAGAGAGAGTGGCAGAGACATAGGCAGAGTGAGAAGTAGACTCCTGGTGGGGAGCCTGATGTGGGACTCGATCCCAGGACCCCAAGTTCACAACTGGAGCCAAAGGCAGATGCTCAACCACTGAGCTACCCAGGTGCCCCTTTAGCCACTGTTTTTATAAATCCTGATGATTCTTTTTGAATAGAATTTAGTAAAAAATATATTCTCACATTAGCTAAAGATATGAGTAAGTATTTGATCCTTTTAGCAAGGTAGCCTGTGTTTTACAAGTGAACCAATTAATAGATCCAACTATTTCAAAATAGTAACTTGCATGCTGAGGAATATTAGTCATATTCAATTCTATTGTAGTTATTTTAAAGTCCAAATCTAGGTTTTAACATGAGTTTTTAAACTCTGCAAGTTTCTAGCTGAATTCATTAAAAAAGTGTCCTAGCTAACCTTTTGTTTCATTACAACAATGACATAATTCTACAATCTTAAGTAGAGAATAGATGACAGGATGTTTTGAATGCATATAAAACAAATGCATCTCATACAGAACCAGACTCAGAATTTTATGTATTTGTTTAAAAAAAAGCATTTTTTTAAAATACCAAGCTATTTACTTTCACCAATAGATTAAAATCAACTTAAAGGCCCATCAATAGGACATTGGTTAAATAAATTGTGTGATAGGTAAGAAAACATCTATTTTAAAATTGACATTTTTCTGCTAAAATTAGATAGTAAGATTGGTAACTGAAACAGAATTAAGACAAGAGGGCAAAATTACTTGTCTAGAAGTACAGACCATTAACGTAAATGGACCATATCACTAGTGATTTAATGCCATTATTTATTTTATTATGTTAATGTTTTCACTTTTAGGTTACATTTTCATGAGTCATTAAATCAGACAAACAATATGGGATTTATAATAAATGAAAATCATTCAAAGAGTATGGGACTGTTTTTAAAAGATATCATGAATGTTTGTTTTTACTACAGTTTACAAGACAGTGCTTATCTATATCCTGACAAAGTGTGGTTATTTTCTTGATCCATGAAGTGTGGAATCATTTATTCTTTTGAATATACAATGCTAAATACATGATCACAGGGAGAGAATCAGTACAAATGGCAAGCTGTAAGGCTTACGTGATTATTTAACAACATTAATAGCGTAAGCTTATGTGATTGTCTGTAAATTTACTGATTTAACCATCTAAAGGGTCTTTAAGATTTTCCAAAACAAAAAATCAAACACCCTCAGCAACATATATCACCTAAGGAGTTTTAAGAAGTTTTATCATACAAATACAGAAACTTTGATGATTTTATTTACTGAAATAATATTTATCAGTAAATTGTCTTATATTATTCCTAATATCTTTCAGAATATATTGTTCTACATTATTCTTAATATTTTTCAGAATATATATGGAGCCCAATGTGGGCTCCATCTCATGATCCTGAGATCATGACCTGAGCCTTAAACAAAAGGTGGATACTCAACTGAGTGAGCCACCCAGGTGCCCCCAGAGTATGTTTTATTCTACAATTAAGTTATAATATTTTTGCAAATTTTCCTTGGAGTCTTTTGCTCAGTTTCAGGAAGCATAGTCAAGTAATTAACAAGCTAAATAGAATGAGAGAGAATATACATAATAAAGACAACTAACAATTTTAATATGCATGTGCTATGTACTCCCCAAAGTATCATGTGACTACATTAAGCATGCTACATTTCTATTATCAATCCATTTCTTTTAAATATGGCATATCATTTATCATATTCCTATCATTAATCTCATCCTACTAAATTTTATTTATGTGATAGGAACTAGGTAAATATATATTCCTATATACATGTAGTATACGATAATGTAGTATAAAAATAGGTAACATACAGTAATATAGTACAAATATATGTAATATAGCAAAATAGTATAGGTTAAGGGATCCGTTTTGAGAGAAAGAGAGAGGAGAGACTGTGCACTCTAATGGCATGTCTCCAGCCTTTCCCATATTCTATTCAATATTTGAAGTCAATTATATAGATAAAGCCATATAAGGAATAATTATGCAATTTACCAGTAATGTGAATCTGGATGGCTTATTGGATATGGGATGACAGACTCAAAATCCAAAATGATCTCAATGAGGGGAAGTGTAGGCCTAATATAGTAGCATAAATTTAACAAGAATAAAACATTTTACACTTGGATTCCCAAGCCACAAATATTACAAAAACAAGGTAAGGAAGACACAATTTGAGGTCAAAATAAGAATAAAAATAAGTAGTAGTAGCAGTGGCAGTGGTTATAGTTCTAATAGTAATAGTTGAGCTTCAGTTTAATCGAGTATAAGCACAATTGCCATCAGCAGGATGATGAAGCAATACAGTGTTGGCAAATGTGAACAAAGGCCGCCTTTGTAGAAAACAGACTGTGGAAGGGTAGTCCACTGGGGATTATAAAGGTCAGACTATACACGTGTATTCCTGGGGAGGCACATATACAAAACATGGTCCATACAAAGAAGAATGTGTAGGAGAGTGAAAGAACTCAAACACAGTTTGTATTTCAAACTTATTTTTACCAAATACAATGCATAGCATTCTGTTAGGCATTGGAGAATAGAAAAACTATTCTTGCTATAAAGAAATGTACAGTCTAATGTCAAGGGCAGGGAAACTAAAGAAGAAATGATAATGGTTATACTAAGGCAGGTCTTACTGTAGCACAAGAACTTTCTGCTTTCTAAAATCGTCCAGAGACTGTACCTTGTTGCGAAGTAATAAGTTTCCCTTTGTCAGAGATTTTCAAACATAATTTCCAATGACACAAAACATTGGACTTGGCTGTAACAGAAGGGATTAAAGAATCAGATGCCCGTTACCTTCAAGCCCTTTCAGATGTGATCTCTTATCTGAATTCAGTGGAAGGAGAGATGAGACTACAAGAAATTTCCTATGATCTGGGCTTGTACCTGGAGAGGATTCAGAGATGTGGTGAGGAAGAATGAAGATATGAGGCCAACAGGGTCAGGAGAGGTCTGGGTCTGTGCATGTGTACAATACACTGTGATGAAAATGAGTAGCCCAGTAGGATTAGAAGATGTTTATGTCGGAAAGCAATAGGGCATACGCATGTTATGCTGATTTGAGATCTAGAAAGAAGTTTCTTATAGTCTATGAGCAACATCTCACACTCAACCAAGACTTAGTATAAGTAAAGTGAACATTTGTAAGGAAAGATGTTGTCTTGCTTGCTACATAAGGCTGATTTTACAAAAAAGGCAACAAAAGCCAGCATACTATTCGAGAACATGTTTGGTCTAATTGGGAATTTTTCTGATATTTGAACAAAAGTAAAATAGTAAAATTTTGAAACAAGGCATGCACAAATGATTTAAACTTTAGAGGCAAGTTAAAATAATGTGTTATTGGAACATGTGAAACTCTAGAACAATCGCCACCTCTCATAGGGTTTTTTGGTGATTGTACCTGTTTTTGCTCTCTTTATCTTTCTCCTTATCTTTTCCCAGAACTCAGTGGGAGCCAATGTTCTCCACCTACTGTCTTCTATTTTTCGAAATGGATACATATTTCAGAATAAGACAAAATTATGAACATTCACAGAAAAATAAAATTCATCACAAACTCAATCAGTAATAAGAAAATAATAAATACTTCATTACCTGCTATTGTCTAATCTATGTACTATGCTGAATTGACTACCTCACAAATTTCTGCCACTCATCCATTAATCCAATATGCATAAATCCAATAAATTAAATACAATACTATACAAATTCACATTTGTAGTTCACTTACTACCTAATTCTGATAATGGTAGAAATCACACTGTTTTCTTCAGTTTAAGATGACAGTAATTACTATGAGTGATCCCATTGTCTTTTATAGTTTACTCTTGACATTTTATTTCAGTTTTATTAAATGATGATTGACTGTCACAGTATTTCCAAGATTACTCTAATTTATAATGAACAGATCATTTTTCATGGCTCCAAAAAGAAAATTAACCTAACTGAATTAATGCAAATGCTGGCCAATCCCCACAATATTAATAAATTTATTCAAGTGTCCTAAGTATTCCTCTATCATTTTGTTCAAGAGTAGCTGTATGGTGGCATTGGTGGTGTGTGCATGCGTGTGTGGATGCATGAGTGTGCATACATACCCATAGCATTCCTTTCTTTACTAAGTAAATGGCTGACTGCCAATTTTCCTGTTTAGCATCTGCATTTTACAATACAGGCTCTGACATTAGACAGATGTGGTTTCCAATCCTTGTCTATCCCTTACTAGTTGTAGTAATTTATTTTAACTTTCTCAAAGTCCATTTCTTGAATCTGGGAAATAAGAAAAATAAAAGTCCCTGACCATGATAATTGTTTTTTTTCCATCAGCATAGCTACACAATAGTCCTGAGTTAGTCAACCAAACACTAATTTCAGAGTTTCCAGAAAGGCTTTTTGTAGATGTGATTAAAGGCCCACAAACAGTTGACTTTACGTAAGGGAGATTATCCTGCATAATCTAGGGGGGCCTGAGTCAATCAGGTTAAAGGCCATAAGAGCAGAATTGACAAGAGATTCCTTCTGTGGACTAGAGCTTCAGTTTACACCCAAGAGTTCAAGTCTGCCCTTCCTGACTGCCTGTCTTGCAGATCTGAGACGGGCCTAGCCAGCTCCCACAATTGCATAAGCCAATTCCTTACAGTAAGTCTCTTTATACACATCTCCTATTGGTTTTGTTTCTCTCATTGAGCCTTGACTAATATAGACTTACATTTAGCATTTTTATGAGGATGGTGAACCAAGTGACTGGCATAAGGTAGTATGATGATGTACTTAATAAATGTTATTGTAACAGAACAAAAATTTTATAGAATTTTTAAAAGTACAGGTTATTCTCTCAATTCATAAAGCACCTATTGTTAACTTAATATTTAAAAAGAGAATGGGACTAAATGTAGTAAATATTTAACAAAAGGCAAGAGTGTACCTAGAATCCCGTAGGGCACTGTCAAGTAACTATAATATTAAAATCTCTAGTTCTCCACCAATTTGTTTTTCTTCCGAAAGACTTATTCCATGTTATATTTGCTGATTTTTAGGAATTCATAGGAGCTGACTCACCACTAATGTATGGATCCTTCAAGTTTAAAAGGCTCAATATTCTTGGAGGAATTTAAAACTGTCTTGGACTTTTTCAATATTCCACATAGTGTGATGCATGTAGCATTAATTTTTTTTATTTTAAATGTCTCTAGACCTCTCTCACCTTTTTTTCCTTTAACATTTTTTAAGTTTTAATTTTAATTCCAGTTAACATACAGTGCAATATTAGTTTCAGATGTATGGTAAAGTGATTTAACACTTCCATACAACACCCGGTGCTCATCACATGTGCACTCCTTACTCCTCATCACCTGTTTCCTCATCCCCCCAGAAACCTCCCCTCTGATAACTATCAGTGTGTTCTCTATAATCATGAGTCCGGTTCTTGGTTTGTCTCTCTCTCCTTTCTTTTTTTCCCTTTGCTTATTTATTTTGTTTCTTAAGTTCCATATATGAGGGAAATCATATAGTACTTGTCTTTCTCTGACTTATTTCATTTGGCATTATACTCTGTTGTTCCATCCATGTCATTGCAAATGGCATGATTTCATTATTTTTATGGGTGCATACTATTCCTGCGTGTGTGTGTGCATGTGTGTGTGTGTGTGTGTGTGTGTGTGTTTGTTTGTATCTTCTTTATTCACTCATCAATCAATGGAACTAGGGCTGTTTCCATATCTTGGCTACTATAAATAATGTTGCTATAAACGGGTGCATATACCCTTTGAATTAGTATTTTTGTATTCTTTGCATAAATATCCAGTAGTGTGATTGCTGGATCATAAGGCAGTTCTATTTTTAATTTTTTGCAGAATCTCCATACATTTTTTCCAGAGCAGTGTTACCAGTTTTCATTCCCACCAACAGTGCATGAGTGCTTTTTTTATTTGTTTGTTTGTTTGTTTGTTTGTTTCTTTCTTTCTTTCTTTCTTTCTTTCTTTCTTCCTTTCTTCTTCTTTCTTCTTTCTTTCTTTTTTCTTTGTTTTTGTGTTCCCTTTCTCCACATCCTTGCCAAGGACGCAGTTTCTTGTGTTGCTGATTTTAGCCATTTTTACAAGTGTAACATGATATCTCATTGTAATTTTGATCTGCATTTCCCTAATGATGAGTAATGTTGAGCATCTTTTCATGTGTCTGTTGGCCATCTGTATGTCTTTGGAGAAAAGTCTGTTCATGCCTCCTGTCCATTTTTAAATTGGATTATTCATGTTTTAGGTGTTGAGTTTTAGAAGTTCTTTAAAGATTTTGGATACTAACCTTTTATCAAATATGTCATTTGAAAATATCTTCTCCCATTCTGTGGGTTGGCTTTTAGTTTTGTTGACTGTTTCCTTCACTGTGCACAAGCTTTTTATTTTGATGTAATTCTTAACAGTTTATTTTTGCCTTTGTTTCCTTTGCCTTGGGAGACACATCTAGTAAGAAGTTGCTATGGCCAATGTCTAAGAGGTTTACTGCCTGTGCCTGTAGGATATTAGTGGTTTCATGTCTCACACTTAGGGTCCTTAATCTGCTTTGAATTTATTTTTGTGTTAGGTGTTTTCAGGCTTAATGCTTGATACCTGGATTCAGTGCATTGGAGTTGGAGGTCAGAAATACACTAATTCACATGTGTCTTGTGTGCATTCCTGGTTAACAAGCACAAGTTCCCTTGACTTACTTTCTATAGGACAGATATATAAACCCAGATAATTAATTTTTAAAAACTAAAAAAAAGATAAAAGAATAAACAATGGAGAGAGGAGGTTGATTGCAGAATAAATAAAATATATATGCCATCAAACCTGTTACCTGTGGGAAAATGAGTTTCATGGTCTCTGAATCTTACAGGATTTCTAAGGAAACCTATTCTCCCCAAGCTTAATTTGTGGTATTTACATTGATCTTGAGCCAACTAATCTCCAAATGGTTCCTTGCCAAAGAAGCTAAACTTTAGAGCAAATCAATGCAATTTCCAAAATAAAGTAATTCTCATTTTTTGCTATAAAATTTTAAATATTATAAATGATATCATTATTGCAACAGCTATGGCAAAAGCCTGCTTTTATATAAAATACCATATCTAGAAACTTTGGCTTAAAATTTTCAATAAAGAAATCAATAATAAATTAGGTGGCTTGTTGAACATATATTTTTACTGCTGAGAATGGAAACTTTTGAGTATGTCATACCCTTTGAGTCCTTCCTTGAGTATAATACATGTAGTATAATGAATAAAGAATAAACAGGAAAAAATTATAATCCACAGAAAGAGCAGAAGGAAATTCTTTGTTGGCTTATTTAATGCAGGTTTTAAAATGAGCTACAGGCACACTTTAAAGATATTGCAGGTTTGGTTCCAGACCACTGCAATAAAATGACTACTGCAATAAAGTGAGTCAAATGAATTTTTTCTTTTCCTAGTGCATTCAAAAGTTACGTTTACACTATATTGTAGCTTATTATGTGTGCAATGGCACTGTGTCTAAAAAATACCAATGTACATAGCTTAATTAAAAATACTTTATTGCTAAAAATCATAACCGTTATCTGAGCTTTCAGCAAATCATAACATTTTTGCTGGTGGTGGGTCTTGGCTCCATGTTGATGCCTGCTGACTGACTTGGGTAGTGGTTACTGAAGCCTGGAGTGGCTGTGGCAATTTCTAAAATAAGACAGCAGTGAAGTTTGCCACATTGATTTTCACAAATGGTTTCTCTGTATTTGTTACTATTTGAAAGCATTTTACCCACATAGAACTTCTTTCAGAACTGGAGTCAATCCTCTCAAACCCTGCCGCTGCTCCATCAATTACGTTTATGTAATATGCTAAATCCTTTGCTATTATTTCCAGTCTTCAAAGCATCTTCACCAGGAGTAGATTCAATCTCAAGAAACTACTTTCTTTGCTCATACAAACAAGCAACTCCTCATCTATTCAAGTTTTTTTTTTAATTCTTAAAATTTTCTTTAAAAGATTGTATTTATTTATTTGAGAGAGAGAGAGCATGAGCAGGGTGAAGGGCAGAGGGAGAGGGAGAAGTATACTCCCCACTAAGCAGGGAGTCTGATGCAGGGCTTGATCCCACGACAGCAAGATCATGACCTGAGCTGAAGGCAGACGCTTAACTGAATGAGCCACCCAGGTGCCTTCCACTCAAGTTTTATCATGAGATTGCAGCCACTGAGTCATATCTCTGGCTCCACTTCTACTTCTATTTCTCTTGCTATTTATACTACATCTGCAGTTATTCCTCCATTGAAGTCTTGAAACCCTCAACAACATCCATGAGGCCTAGAATTGACTTTTCCCAAACTCCTGTCAATGTTGATAATTTTGACCTCTTCCCATGAATCATGAATGTTCTTAAAGGCACCTAGAATGATGAATCCTTTCCAAAACGTTTTCAGTCAATTTTGCCCAGATCCATCAGTGGAATCACTATCAAGGGCAGCAATAGCCATATAAAATGTATTTATTAAATAATATGACTTAAAATTACTCCTTTGATCCATGGACTGCAGAATAGATGTTATGTTCATAGGCCTGAAAACAACATTAATTTCATTGTACATCTCTATCAGAACTCTTGGGTGACCAGATGTATTGTCAGTGAGCAGTAATATTTTCTTCTGAACAGTAGTCTTAACAGCAATTTCAGAGTATTCAGTAAACCATGTAGTAAACAGATGTGCTGCCATTCAGGTTTCGTTGCTCCATTTACACAACACAAACAGAGTAGATCTAGCATAATCCTTAGAGGCCATAGGATTTTTTGGGATGGGAAATGAGCAATGGCTTCAACTTATAGTCATGAGCTACATTAGCCTCTAACAAGAGAGTCAGCCTGTCCTTTGAAGCTTTGAAGCTAGGCATTGACTTCTCCTCTCTAGCTATGAAAGTCCTGGATACCATCTTCTTTCAGTGAAGGTTGTTTCATCTACCCTGAAAATGTAGTTTAGTGTAGCCATCTGTATTAATTATCTCAGCTAGATAACTTGCTGCAGCTTCTAGATCAGCATTGCTGCTTCACCTTACACTTTGATGTTTTGAGGACAACTTCTTTCCTTAAACCTCATGAACCAGCCTCTGTTGCTTCAAACTTTTCTTCTGCAGCTCCTCACCACTGTCAGCCTTCACAGAACTGAAGAGAGTCAGAGCTTTGTTCTGGATTAGGTTTTGGCTTAAGGGGATGTTGTAGCTGGTTTGCTCTTATATCCAGACCACTGAAACCTTCTCCATATCAACAAAAAGACTGTTTTGCTTTCTTATAATTAGTGTGTTCACTGGAATAGCACTTTTAATTTCTTTCGAGAACTTCACCTTTGCATTCACAACTTGGCTGTTTGGCATAAGAGGCCTACCATTTGGCCTATTTCAGCTTTCAGCATGCCTTCCTCACAAAACTTAATCATTTTTTGCTCATGACTTAAAGTCAAGTGACTCTTTCTTTCTAAGTGACTTAGAAGCCCTTGTAGGGTTATTAATTGGCCTAATTTCAGCATTGTTGTATCTCAGTGAATAGAGAGTCCTGACAAGAGGGAGAGAGATGTGGGAACAGCCAGTTGGTGGAGTGCTCAGAAAACATAAACGTATTCACATTAAGTTCAAAGTGTTACATGGAACAAAAAATCATTACAATGTGAACATCACAAGATCACTGGTCACAAAATACTATAGTTAATATAATAATTATCAAAAAGTTTGAAATATTGTGAGAATTAGCAAAATGTGACACAGAGATCCAAAGCAAGTAAATGTTGGAAAAATATTACAAATAAACTTGCAGGGTTGCTACAAACCTTCAATTTGTAAAAAGCACAGTATCTGTGAAGCACAATAAAGTGAAGTGCAATAAGATGAGTATGCCTGTATGTTATTTTGAAGAAGCAGAGACCTGGCTCAACAAAGTTTGGGGGGACAGTTGTACTAGGATTGTAGAATTAGTTATATTAAGGCTTCCATTGCTAAATGTGAATGATAAATGGACTTATTTATATTTTTGCATTTGTGTTATATATTTGTTATTTGACCTATAGCCTGAAACTGTGTCCTGCAATTAATTCCATCTGATATGTATGTAATAGCAGAAAAAGTAACAGTTCTAGGAGGAGATCCAAAATGAATAAAACATAAACATTATCGTAATGAATTCACTAGGCTGAAATAGATGTTATACTAAAACTTTCTGAATAATGATTTTTAAAAAATTGTAGAAATAAAGCCATGCTAAAACTCATAATAGCTAGACTATGCTACCAACATTTGAATTTGTTAACTATGAGTCTATGACTGGATTGGCTTTAATTACTAAACACAATTATTTGATATAAATGTTCCATTTCTTGATTAAACATGTCATAAGACTGACCAATACACAAATCATATTCAAATCCTCCCAGATTCTATTTGAGACTACTCTATTTATATAGCTACACATTATAACACATAAAATTCCATTAACAGTGACAATTTTAGAAACATGTTATTTTTGGGATCTCGGTTATCATCTTCAGTAATTCTTATTTAGAATAACACTTTAAAAATAATAAAATTAATGCATTTATATTTTTGCAGGCCCAAATTACTTGCTGTTTCAATCAATAAAGAACCCTAGTGGTCTGATACTAAGTTTTGAATTCTTATTGAATTTATCAGTGATTCCTAACTGTTTAATTATCATGCATTTGATGTATATTCAATAAAATTTTATATATTTTTCTCTCAATATTAAAGTTTTCCTCAAGAGAATATTTGGCATTTGATGATATTCTTAATGTCAAAATTCATCACATAACTATATGCACAGTGAAACTTATAAGATGGCTTTATGTAAGAAAGGAAGTACATAAACAGGTAAGTAATAGATTGCTTATTCCAAAATTTATGGGACAGGAACTTATGGTGTTAATTAATACAGTGTAAGGCAATGATTTCTTTAATAAATTATTTAATCTTTGTGCAGTCCACCTGAGGAATATTCCACATGGACTAAATTTTCAAATGATGGAAACTAAAAGTGAAAGTAAGAAAAGAGAACAATAAAGCCATGGTTATTAAAAAAGAGAAATGGACAAAAAATCGAATGAAAACATTAAGAATGACAAAAGAAGGAAGGTAGGCTTTTTTTTTTTTTTTTTTTTTGGAAGGTAGGCTTAACTAATGGAATACAGAAAGAAATCAATAAAGATTCTGAAAAGAAGAAAACAAGGGAGGGAAATGAGAGACAAATGGGAGGGCAGCAAAAGGAAATGAGGTAAAGACGAAGCCAGTGCTGGTGTATGTAATAGGCAAAGTCAAGTGCAGAGCCTTCACAGGAATTGCACCCCCACCCATTATATGCTGCCACCCAGAGTGTGGAAGGATTGAACTTCGGAGAGAGAATGAAGGAGCATCATCTCTCCAAGTAAAGGAGATGTGAACTGACAGAAAAATCAGGACTGTCAAAGAGGAAATAATAGAGGAACTCCATCTTTAATGATATAAGTGACCATTTTGTGATTGAACATGTCACTACAGTTAGTGCCACTGGCAAGGGCACCCTTATTGCCTGCCAAGTAGCTAGTAAGAAATTTTCCAGTGACTTCTCACTAAAGAGAAGTTTTAGTCTTGAGGAAAGACCCACAACAGAAAACTCCAGCAATTGTTAGCTCTATCCTTGGTAACTCAAAACACTTTGCTCTGGTAACTATTAAATTATGGAAAAATCACCAAAGACGAACCCAAAAGCAGTTAAGATAGTGTAACAATAATAGGAGATTTAAAACACATCCCAAACAATGGCATACTGTATCTTCCTAAATTATTACATTTTCCAGAGTCAGTAAGGAATGATACACAGTTTTTGTTTGGAAAGAAATTAGTCAGACAGTTATCTATTTTTCATATGGAAAATAACATAAGCAATTTGAAGAAAAACAAAAGTCTACATAGACACTGAAAATGAATTCCGTTTATGAATAAATTAATAGCTATATCAATGTCAGAAAACTGACAATGCTGAAAAATAATATAGTGAAATATTTTTAACAAAATAATGGTGAAAATAATTCCCTGAAAAATAATTAGTTGCTCTGTAGCTGCTCCATGCAAGAAAATTAATTACTGTCAACACCTATTCTTCCTTCAATCTTCTCATTAAGTTAGGAAGTAGCAACTCTTAATGAGCAAAATAAACTTAAATGGTGTTTTAAAGATGTTAAAAACTCTTGAATGATATGATATAGGCTAAACTAGAAATGTCTATGAACCTAGGAGTTAAAAAATTAAACAGGAAAAAAATAGACAAACAGAAAAAGCAGATACGAAATCCCAAAAAAACTTTGTCAAATGTTAGTGCTATTTTTTTTGTTGTCGTTTTAGTGCCATTCTACATTTGATCCAGTGTTAATCTGTATTTGATGATGCAAGCCTAATCTATTTCTTAGTATATTTTTATTCATGTTTTTTTATATTCACTTGAGTGCTATTGCCAAAATTATAGAAATATGTTATAGCCCAAAAAGAAAATTTTATACTCTGAATATGAAAAAGAACAAGGCTTCTTCAAAAATTTGCCCAATTGTGATCTGTAACAGTAAGATCACAGCACAAGGTGTATGGAATAATTGATGATGAGGTATAAGATTACCTTTAAAAGTAACCTACGCAAAGGGCACCTGGGTGGCTCAGTCAGTTGAGTGTCTGACTCTTGGTTTTCTGCTTAGGTTGTGATCTCATGGGGAGTCTCTTTGAAGATTCTCTCCCTCTGTCCCTCCTCTCCCCTCACTTGTAAGCATGCTCTCTCTCTCTCTCTCTCTCTCTCTCTCTCAAATAAAATAAAATAAATCTTAAAGTAACCTATACAAGGGAAAATTTTAAAAATCTAACACATGATAAATGAACATTGTAAGTTAGAACTAAAATAAAATTAAGATAGGATAAGAATTAAAGGTAGAGTTACTTCTTAAAACAAAAACACTGAGAGTTACATTAATACTTCACTGGAACCTAAGTTCAGATAAAGATTGGGTCACAGGGATCCCTGGGTGGCGCAGCGGTTTGGCGCCTGCCTTTGGCCCAGGGCGCGATCCTGGAGACCCAGGATCGAATCCCAGGTCAGGCTCCCGGTGCATGGAGCCTGCTTCTCCCTCTGCCTGTGTCTCTGCCTCTCTCTCTCTCTCTTTCTGTGTGACTATCATAAATAAATAAAAAAATTAAAAAAAAAAAAAAAGATTGGGTCACAAAAAAAAAAGATAAAGACTAAGTAGAAAAGTGAAAGACTTTATATTCAAGGAAAGGTGTTACTTAGCATATGGAGAGCTCTTAAAAATGGGGACTAGAGAAATACATTCATGTGGTAGGTAAGGTTGAGGCATAAGGGGCTCCAAGTGTGAGAATCACATAATTATGAAAAATTGGGACAAGATGACAATTCTTAACAATTCTAAGAAATGTTAAGGAAACATCCACTTTAAATGTTTTTTAAATGCAAATATAAAATCCTACATTACACTGATCAAAGTACAGGATATTTTACATCTAATCAGTCGTAAATTAGTCAGAGAGGCCTGCAAGGTTTACCTGAAAAGTATGAAGAAACTGAATAATGAAACTATAAAATTTATGATCATGATATGTTCTCAATCAGGATTATGTTGTTTCGTGCCCTGTGAGCCTAGGAAACCACAGTGTTTGCTGTTTAAATGTATAAATATTTCCCAAGCCTTATGAAAACCAGACTTAATTTTTAAATGTAATATTATTGTATTTCCAGTCACTGAGAAGTTAGGAGAGTTGTTTATGTCCTGTCTGTTTCACCCATTAGATCATAAGCTTCCAGAGGATCAGGGCCTTATACTAGTGCTTCCTCCTTTCCATGGTTGTAACAGTGAAACTTTCATTTGGCATTTTCTCATAAAAATTTCAAAAATGAATTAATAAAAATGGAGAGATTTACACTAAAATGAATGAGAGCTAAGTGTTAAACTGTGATTTAATTTTATCACAACATGGAGATTTTAATTAGAGAAATATACTTTTAGTTCAGCAAATTTTAATATTCTACATGTAGGAAGCTACTTTATATACAGATAAGAGGTGAATTAAGAAATTGTGAATGGACTTTACTTAGCAACAATATATGAAAATTGTTATCCACAATTAATACTAGTATATTAAAATATAGTTTCCAGTAAAAGTCAAATAAAGATTATGCATAGTCACAGCTGGGGTAAAATCAACTGCAAAGCTTGCTAGATGTTCACCATTAGGAGGTCTTCAGATCTGCTTAGTTAGGGACTGCAGAAAAAAGAAATTTGATTTATTATAGAGATCAGACCTGGAATCAAGGGCCTGGCTGTTCAGGGAGAAAAAAGAGAGGGGTGTATGGGAGAGGGAAAGGGAGAGGGAAACAGCAAGAGGCAAGGAGAGAGAAAGAAAGGAGATGGGAACTGAGTACAATAGTGTGTCTTTTAATTTAAACGACTTAACCAGGCAAGTTGGGTACAAGAGCTAAAATCCAAACCATGGCTGAATTTAGGCAATGATGGGTGACTTTGAGAACCTGGACCACAACTCTAAATCAGAATGAAAAAGAACACAAGTCTGTAAACATGCCAAAAGTGGGGGAAAATAGAGAACAGTGACCACTGGGCTAGTGGCCTGCCATGCCTTTTCTCTAATGCACTACAGTCCCTATTTGGGAGTCAGTAAAAGAGAGCTCGGCATGGATGATGGAGACAGCAACTGTGCCTGAGCCTGGAGCCCAGGCCTGGGAAAGTGATTCAATGTAAAGTCCCATTAGCCTAGTTATGGTATTAGAAGATAGATACATGAGACTGATAAATCCTTCTGTCTTCTGTGTCCTTTTTTTTTTTTTACTTTCTTTGCCTTACACTGTACTAATATGACCTGAATCTGTATACCTTCTGAAATAGCAACAAAAAAATTAGTTTTATCTGGGTATGAGCATTTACCTCTCATTTCATCTAACTGTATAAATAACACCATTTGATATTCATTTTATATAAATGATGGGAACTTTAATCATATTTTCAAACTGCATTAGGAAATGTCAGGATCAGGTCACAATGAACAACAACTGAAACCATATACAAAGAGAAACAGCAAGGCACTTGAAAATGACATCATTATCAGATAGGTAGATTTAACACATGGGAACTGGGAATTGAAATTCAATGATTATAAAGTAAGAACAGTGTTTATGTTTTGTAGTGTATCATACCCCCAGAAGACCTGAATTTTTCTTTTAGAAACCTGAAATGCACTTTTATGAATCTTTGAGCTTTTCTGAATTTTCACAGGTTAGAAAACATTTCATTAGTGAACTGAGACACAGGAAGTCGAGCAATAAGACACAAGCAAAATTAAATGGAAATTGAGGCTTAATGAAGCATAGTCCAAATAAAGACAGTATAAAATAAGCATTTAAACGAAAGTTAATCAACAAAATGAAGATTGTTTTCCTAAGAATGAAAGAAGTAAAGTTAAATTTTCTGCTTTTAGTAAGTTTAGAGCCATATGGCTATCTTAAGCCCATCTACAGGGATTTCACTGAAGAGACACAATACTGATACTCTCCTTAAGGTACTAGTTATATTAGATACTGAGAGAAACAGATTTAGGAAACTCATTAAGTTTCCCTTGTATAGGAATCGTCACAGATAATTGCATTAGTAAAACCAGGTAAATCAAGGTGCTTAATTTTAACAGTCCATCAATCAACTTGGCACTGTCTTTGTGACAAAAGGCAAAGTACTAATGAGAAGTACTGATGAAACCTATTAACACACATTTCAAAATAGATTGTCTAAAACTTAAGAAATTCCAACGTTTTCCTGTATTCGGAAAAATTATTTTACCCTCTAAATGTACACACATATACTGTGTTTTAAGGTTACTCGAGAAGCATCCACAGATATTTTTCCTCTGGGTGGATTACTAAAATTAAAAAAAAAATTCTATATACTCTTCATCCTGGTTTATTTAACCAAACACACAAAGCATGTAAGAGAGGGGAAAAGGTTACATATTGAAAGATAGGATAAACATATTCCTTAAAAGTATAACTACAAGGGTGTCACTGGTTAAAGAATACCAGAATAGATCAATCATATGTACATTTTAATTATCTATCCAAGCAATGCATGAATATTAAATATGAATTAATAAATTAACATTCAAAATTCTATGAATATTAAATCAAATGATATAAATTTCTAAAAGCTCCCTATCTATACCAGTGATATCTTCAACATTAGTTAACAGTTCCCTTAGAGATCTGGGCTCTTTCCTCACCAGATAAATCCTTTCGTAACTCTTACGTGTAACTGGGAAATCTGGCTCAAAAGGGAGAACCTCCAGTGAGCAAAAGCAGAGCTCTTGGCCCTGAACTGATACAAATTTAACTGGACTCTCAATCCTTCCCTAAAAAATCAACAGAACTGGATATTTCTTTAATGCTGCATTGCAACGCTGTTGATGCCAAAAGAAAAAAAAATAGCTTTACCATCTGTTCTTATTAAAAATAATTAATGAGGAAACAACAGGAGGAAACTGGGACCAGAAATGAAGTTTGGCTCTGGTCAAGCTTTCTCCAATATTAATAAATGATGCCTATGATGCTTGATTTCATAAATGTAACATCACATTTTACAAAGTGCAGCATGCCTATCCATAGGAAGCACTCAACTCATTAGACAGACTGAATAGTGACAGAGGAGGTGGAGTAGGCAGTATAATGGTCCTGCCAAAGACGTCCACACAGGTTCCACCTGGAACCTGAGAATTTGTTATTTTAAGAAGCCAAATGGAATTAGGAGATGTGATTAAGGCTTGCAAACTTTAAGAAGGGGAGATTATCCTGAAAATACAGGTGGGCTGAACCTAATCACCTTAGTCTTGAAATGCAGAGAAGCCTTCTTGGCTGCAAAGAGAAATGTGACAATGGAAAAAGGGTCAAGTGACAAGTGAAGGACTCAATTGATCTCTGTCGGCTTTGACGATGGAAGAAAGGATTGAGCCAAGAAATGTGGGCAGCTTCTTGATGGTGGAAGAGGCAGGGAGACATTCTCCCCTAGAGCATCCCAAAAGAAAGGAAGCCCTACCAAAACCTTAATTTTAGCCTACTCAGACTTGTGTGGGAATTCTGACCCACAGAACAGTAAGATAATAAATTTGTTTTGTTGAAGCCACTAAGTTTGTAGTAATATATAATGGCAGCAATAAAAGCCATTACACTTTTCCAAAGACTAGGATCACGTAAATCATTTAGAATATATATCTGGAACAAAAGACACATGGAAACATTAGTTGTGAATAACAGTTCATTAATTGTTAAAAGATAACTCAAAAGTTATGTGGTTATTTCATCTAATATTCATGTTTCCTGGTAGAATTTACATTAAAGTCAGATAAGAACTTCATTAAGAAAGTATGAACTAGACTCAGTGTAACTACACATCTGTCATTTCACACATACCAGACATTGGCCAATGCAGTTATGTAAGGTTAGAACTCGAAACAGAAAGGCTATTTATTACAGAAGTTGGAAATGCGAGGTTGAATACTCAAATACACCATCAAGAAGCTGCCCCCATTTCTTGGCTCTAGTGGCACTTCTAGAAACTTAGAAAGTTATTAGCCACCTGGACCTATTAAGCTAATGGTCATGACCACAACTGAAGGATAAGATGATAAACAAGATATAGACTTATCTAGAATGCTCCTGTTTGGTCATCATTAGTAGGAAATCCGATTTTTTCATTGCAATTGAAACCCTTGAGTGGTTTTGCTTAGAAAAGGAATAATAAGTGATTACAATCTAAATTTATTTGTCATTCAACATCGTAAAAAAGGAATGTGCTATTATTCTAGCAATAGAAACAATGCAATTAAACACTGCAAGATGAGATGCAATTGTCTTATAATGAGAAATTAAGAAACTAAATGTAGACATTACCTGTGTAATTATAGGCAAATGAGCACTGTGTGTATAATATTTACTTGTTCTATACAATGAGCCTCTCTTGTTGAATTATTTGCATTCATCAGTGAGCCATCATTTGAAGCTAATCAAATGCAAGGCCTTTCCTATTTTTCTAAAAAAATTATTGTGACATCTACTGAAGTAGAGGTTTGTCATTAAATGCAGAGCTTTTAACATAGCTGTTGTAGAAATGAATCCGCTAACTCCATGTTTCACTTATGTGAGGAATAACTTTTATCAAAATAGCTTTACCACAATTAATTCACCTTTGCCAAAGAGCAGTGTTCTATTTATAGCTTGTGATAGCACATTTGAATAGCAGACAATTTTGATATGCTTCTCTTCAATATGGGATGAGTTAGAATTCTCAGTAAGTCATTTCAAATTGCTAAAGGCATTCAGATAAGCAGATATATATACTGAAATTAGAATTTAATTAGAACACTGAGGTGAACATTCAAAAGTGTATTTGAAAGCATCGTGTTTTTAGTGTAATGGTTCTGATTTAATTTCTTCATTAGAAGATGCTTGTTGCCCACAAGGAATTTACAACCTAATGATGGAGATTAACTACCATATATTTATTTATAAACAAAAATGATAAACACATTAAAATGACTGGAAATGGTGACAAACACATTTGTAAACAATTACAACTATGAAATATATATCCCTATACCTAGGTGGAAGTGTGTGTGTATGTACGTTTGTGTGTGTAAATATTTGCTATTTGTAGGAAGGACTCAAGGTCAAAAAAACTCCTCTTACTAATGGAATGTTGGTATGTTTTAAAGTAATACAAGAAAACTGTTGGCAAAGAAATAAAAAAATGAAGAACAATGTCTTACTTATTTTGCATTTTGAAATATAAAATCATACTACCTACATTATTCAAAGTATTGTGCTACTTCCTTTTTTTCTCTTTATCTTTTTTAAGATTTGTTTTTAAAGTATTTAACTTCTACATTAATATATCTGCCATATACTCATTCACTTTTCAAATACTTTTTATTTGAGGTCCTATTTAACATGCCTGGAACTATTCTAGACATTTGGAGCACACCCATTGACAAATGATAGAAGTCTCTTGCCCTCTTAAAGTTGGGAGAGCCAGAAAAAACAATTAAAAAGGAAAGCATCTACCATACAGCATCAGAGGCTAATAAGCACAATATAGAGAATTAAATGAGGTGATCTTTGAACTTCTTTAACTTTGGAAGTCAGGGAAGGTCTCTCTAATGAAGTGACAATTAAACTGATAACTAGATGACAGTGACATCGAAGAGAATAGCATTATCCAGCCAGTCTACTCTTTGCTCTACAGATATTTAAAGCAGTAACTTTTATATGAGAAAACCAAAGGCCTAGTGCAATCATCTCTTTCTAAAGCATAGTTTAAAGCTTATTCTAGCAAAAATCTCTATAATCACGATTTCTTTTTTTTTTAAGATTTTATTCATTTATTCATGACAGACACAGAGAGAGAGAGAGAGAGAGAGAGACAGGCAGAGACACAGGCAGAGGGAGAAGCAGGCTCCATGCAAGGAGCCCGACATGGGACTCGATGCCGGGTCTCCAGGATCACGCCCTGGACCGAAGGCAGTGCTAAACCGCTGAGCCACA
This sequence comes from Canis lupus familiaris, assembly GCF_011100685.1. Taxonomy (NCBI): domain Eukaryota; kingdom Metazoa; phylum Chordata; class Mammalia; order Carnivora; family Canidae; genus Canis; species Canis lupus. The sequence continues at coordinate 24,812,371 of NC_049260.1, read as the reverse complement.
CGGGCTGCCCTATAATCACGATTTCATGTTCTTTTTTAACTATGAAATTTTAGTAGCAGACAACAGAATAAAAAATTATCAGAGGATTTTTAAATAATAGAAGATAAAGCCCTGTGTAAATACAATTATAATGATGTAATTAAGGTGAATTATAAATTAAAATAAAACCGTACATTTTTGTAACAAATTACTCTTTAAGGAAAATAAAATGAATGTAGTATTTGTATATTGGGTCAAAATAACATAAACATTGAAGCTATAATTTTGTAAAATCACTAAAAGATGGTTTTTTTTTTTTTTTTTTGGTTAACAGCTAATTTTAAAAAATTTATTTAAGTCTAGATTTTTCACCCCCCCCCACCCCTTTTTTTCCTGGCTAGCATGTTGAACTATCCAAGCAAACATTTGATGTAGTAAGACCTTCATTCATCCTTGTCTTGGATTTCAGTTTCTATGCATGTGCATCCATCAGAAAGGATGATGCTCTGATGTATAGAGCTGGCCTGTATGACTCGGTGATACATGGTTTTCTATGAACTGTGTAGTACAAATGCAGGCCTAAGAAGGGACTTGGCTTCTATCTATACATCCTTATGAATAAACTGGGAAGCCCTTGGAAATACTAGCAGTAAAAGAAAAAATATATATATAGTTTCAAAAAGAAAAGCCAAAAAAAAAAAAAGGATGGGTAAAGCCACATAAGAGAAAGAAGATATCAAATAGATGAAAAGGTTTACACAACATTCAATATCAGGTGTGTAGGCTGTGCTATAGCCAAGAGATGGTGGGGGTTGAAACTCAATGAGATCCATCTACCCAGAAGAAAGAGTTCCTTTTCCTAATTTGCACAAAACATCCTTTGCTCTTCTGGGTTTTTTCCAGCTTAATTGGGACAATAATTGACATAAAACATTGTGTGAGCTTTAATACACTCATTTGATCCAACCATTGTGAAATGTTTACCACAATAAGGTTAGTTAATACCTCTACTACCTCACATAACTGATAATTTGTGTATGTGGTAAGAATGTTTAAGATCTCTCTTAGCAACTTCTAAGTATATAATATTGCTAACTGTAATCACCATGCTGTACATCATATCCTCAGAATTTATTCTTTATATCTGGAAGTTTGTACTTTCTGACCAATGTGTCTCCATTTCCTCGAGCCCACAGCTCCTGACAGCCACCATTCTACTCTGTTTTTATGAGTTTGGCTTTTTTATTTTTTTAAAAAAGTTTTTATTTATTTATTTGACAGAGAGACAGAGAGACTGAGAGCCAGCCAGCCCAAACAGGGGAAGTGGCAAGCAGAAGGGGAGGGAGAAGCAGGCTCCCTGATAAGCAGAGTGCTTGATGTGGAACTCGATCCTATGACCCTGGGATCATGACCTGAGTCGAAGGCAGACACAACCGACTGAGCTACCCAGGTGCCCGAGTATGGCTTTTCAGATTCCACATAAAAGTGGTAAAGTGGTATCATACAGTATTTTTGTCTTTCTCTGTGTAACTTATTTTACTTAGAATAATATCCTCAAGGCCCATGTTTCTCATGGCTGAATTATATATATATACACACACACACATATATATACACATATATAATTGAAATATATATGGATATATAATGGATATGATTGAAATATATATAATGTAATATATATATAATATATTCCACCATATATTCCATTATACACATATATGTATTATATATATGTATATACACACATATTTCATCTTATTTATTCATTTATCCATAGATGGAATCTTAGGTTGTTTCCATATCTTGGCTATTATAAATAATACTGCAATGAACTTGGGAGTGCAGATATCTCTTCAATTTTTTATCACCTCAAGATATTTTCTATTGACAATTTCGATTTCTTTGACCTACTGGTTGTTCTGGAGTGTGTTGTTTAAACTTCTACATACTTGTGAATTTTACAAATTTTGACCCTGTTATTGATTTCTAGTTTCACACCATTGTGGTTGGAAAAGATATCTGGTGTGATTTCAATCTTCTTAGATTTGCTAAGACTGGTTTTATGACCTACGATATGATCTATCCTGTGTGCTTCAGAAGAATGTGTATTTTGCTCCTGTTGGATGGGATATTCTGTATATGTGTGTTGTTACATCCATTTAGATTAAGGTGGAGTCTCATTTCAATATTTATTGATTTTCAGTCTGGATGATCTATCTAGCCATTGTTGAAAGCAGGATATTGAAGTCCCCTGCTATTACTGCACTGTTGTCTATTTGTCCCTTCAAATCTGTTTGTATTTTATTTTATTTTTACTATTATAATTCACTTGAGAGAGAGAGAATGAGAATGAGCATAGTGGGGGGAGCAGACTCCCCACTGACCAGGGATCCTGATGTGGGACTCGATCCCAGGACTCTGGGACCATGACCTGACCTGACCTAAAGGCAGACATATCAACAACTGCGCCACCCAGGCACCCCAATCTGTTTGTATTTTAATATATTTGGGTGCTCTGATGTTTGGTTCAGTTATATTTATGATTGTTATATCCTCTTGAGGAATTAACCTCATCATCATCATATAATGACCTTCTTTGCCTCTTGTTACCATTTTTGGCTCAAAGTCTCTTTTGTATGATATAAATATAGTACCCCTGCTCTCTTTGCTTTACATTTACATAGAACATCTTTTCTCATCCCTTCACTTTGAGCCTATGTGTGTCCTAAAAGCTGAAGTTAATCTCTTAGAGGCAGCAGATTTTTTCTTATTTTTTTAAATTCATTCAGCCACTCAATGCTTTTTGATTGGAGAATTGAATTAATTTGCATTTAGAGTAATTGTTCACAGGCAAGGACTTACCATACCATCTTATGAGTTTTTTTTTTTCCATCTGTTTTGTATTTCCCTTGATCCTCTTTTCCTCTCTTACTGCCTTCATTTGTGAGGTGGGGATTTTCTGTATCAATTTGCTTGATTCCTTCCTCTTTATCTTTTGAGAATCTACTGTAGTTCTGTAGTTACAATGAAGCTTATGTAAAACATCTTGTAAGTGTATTCTATGCTGCTAACAACTTCAATTACATACAAAAACTCTACCTTTTTACTTTCCTCCCTCTTTGATGTTTTTGATGTCTCAATTTATCTTTTTTATATTGCACATTCCATAAGAAATTTTTATAGCTATAGTTATGTTTAATATTGTTGTCCTTCAACCTCTATACTGAAGTGGTTAACATATAGCCATATCACATTATTGAAGTATTCTGATTTTGACTCTATACTAACCTTTACAAGTGCTACATATTGTCATGTTTTCATATTACTAATTCACATGTTTCATCTCAGCTTGAAGAAACTCTTTCCCCATTTCTGTAAGGCATGTGTGGTGGTGATGAACTCTCATAGTTTTTTTTTTTTTTTTTTCTGGGAGTCTTTACTTACTTTCATTTCTGAAGGACAATTTTTCTGAATAGAGTATTCTTGGTTGGCAGTACTTTTTTCTTTCACCACTTTCAATACATCAATACATCATCTGACTCTCCCCTGGCCTGCAAAATTTCTGCTGAGAAATCCACTGATAGTCTTATGAGGTTCCCAGGTAAGTTACAAGCTCCTTTCTCTTGCTGCTTTTAAGATTCTCTCTTTTTGATTTTTGACAGTTTATTATAATTTGTATTGGAGAGGATCTCTTAAAGTTGTGTCTGTTTGGTGACCTATTCGTTTCATGAACTTGAATGGTCAAATCCATCTCCAGATTTGGGGATTCATCAGCCATTGTTTCTTTGCATAAGCTTTCTGTCCTCCTCCTTCTCTTCTTCTTGAAATCCAATAATTCACAAATTGTTTCTTTCATGGCATCCTACAGATCACATAGGTTTTCTTCACTCTTTTGCATTCTTTTTTCTTTGTTCTCCTCTGACTGGAGAATTTCAAATTTCCTGTCTTCAACTCATAGATTATTTCTTCTGCTTGATACAACTTTTGATGTTCATGATTGCATTTTTCATTTCATTCACTGTATTCTTCAGCTCCAGAATTTGTTTTTTTTTTACAATTCTTTCTCTGTCAAACTTCTCATTTTATTCATGTACTGTTTTCTTAATTTTGTTGAATTTTCGTATGTTTTCTTGAAGTTCATTGTGTTTCCTTAAAAAACCTATTTTGAATTCGTTATTAGATAAATCCCAGATCTTCATGTCTTTGGGATTAAAGTACTAAAAAAATTACTGTGATCCTCTGGCAGTGTAGTGTTTCCTTAATTTTTCACCATCTTTGAAGTCTTGTATCACTCTTCCCATTTGAAGTAACCAGTGTTTATTGTCTCTGGGAGAGAAAGATTTTCCATCAGCTAGTGATCCTGAGGCTTTCCCGGACCTTCTATGGATATATATCTCCATGCTTCTTGCTCCCTGTGGCAGAATTCTTATACCTACATGCCTTCTCTTGATCCTATAAAACATCAGGCCTGGTGTTATCTCCTTTTCATCCCAAAGGTGATGCTAAAGCTCAAGTCTGTGGTCTTCCAGGCTGACAGGTTTGAGCTGGCTTTCTGTGTGTGTGTTCACTAATTTATACCAAAGCTTCTCCATGCTGTTGCCATCTGGGAGTGTACACAAATTGCTGGTCCTGGGATGGAGTATGTGTGTGGATGAGGCATTTGGAATTCTGGGGATGCCTGGGGTCAGCTGGGGGGATTTGTGGTAAGGCATCCCTAGGGGCTCATGGGCAATCTTCTTGATGGAGTCCATGATGCGGTAGGATCCTAATCCCCTTAATGCCCTCCAAGAATCTTATCTGCTGCTTTCCCACACTCTTCCTTCACCTTACTCCAAGTAATGTTGCTCTTTTTAAAAAAATATTTATTTATTTGTTCATCCATTTTTATATAAGCACAATTAAAATATAGTGCTATAATAGTTTCAGGTGTATGATATTATGATTCAACAATTCTATATGTTACTCAGTGCTCATCATGGTAAGTGTACTTTTAATCCCCTTCACCCATTTCAGCCATCTCCCACCCCCCATCTCTCCTCTGGCAAACATCAATTTATTCTCTACATTTAAGAGTCTTTTTTCCTCTCTTTTTCTGTCTTTATTAATTTGCTTTGTTTCTTAAATTGCACATATGAATGAAATCCTATGGCATTTGTCTTTCTCTGACTGACTTATTTCACTCAGTATTATACACTCTAGGTCCATCCATGTTGTTGCAAATGGCAAGACCTCTTTCTTTTTATGACTGAGTAATATTCTGTTGTGTGTGTGTGTGTGTGTGTGCACTTATGTATCTATCTATCTCACATCTTCATCCATTCAGCTACTATAATGTTGTAATAAACATAAAGGTGTATACATCTTCTCAAATTAGTGTTTTTACTTTCATGGGACAAATGCCAGTAGTGGAATTACTGGATTCTCTGGTAATTCTGTTTTTAATTTTTTGAGGCACCTTCATACTGTTTTCCACAGTGTCTGACCTGGTTTGCATTCTCACTAACAGTGCACATCCTCACCAACACTTGTTTCTTGTGTCATTGATTTTAGCTATTTTGACATGTGTGTGGTTTTGATTTGCATTTCCCTAATATTTAGTGATGCTGAGCATCTTCTCATGTGTCTGTTTGCCATCTGTATGTGTTCTTTGGAAAAACGTCTAGTAATATCTTCTGCTCATTTTTTAATTGGATGATTTGTCTTTCTGGTATATAAGTTCTTTATATATCTTGTATGCTAACCCCTTTTTGGATACATCAGTTGTGAATATCTTCTCCCATTCAGTATTTTTGTTTTGTTTTGTTTTGTTGATGGTTTCCTTCACTGCGCAGAGCTTTTTATTTTGGTACAGCCCCAGTAATTTTGCTTTTGTATCTCTTGCCAAAGGATATATATCTAGAAAAATGTTTCTATGACTTAATTTCAAAGAGATTACTGCCTGATATCTGATTTATAGCTGTTTATGATATAAATGCTGACATTAAAACTCTGAACAGTTGCTTAAAGAAATGAAGCTGTATACATGTACATAAAAACATGCTCTATTATATATAAGCAGAAAGGCAAAGGCATGTATATGTGTGCTACACAGAAAAGGCAATAAGAGTTAAAAGAGTAGAAAAATGTTCAGAGAAGATTTGTTGAATATCAATGCAGGTATGATTCATTAATCACACAGCACCTGCAAAATAACAGGCCTGATTATTATGTGTCCTAGCCCTTATTACTTAAAGTGTGGTTCAGAGATCAGTAGTCATCATAACCTGGGAGCTTGCTGGAAATGCAGAACCTCAGCCCTCATTCCAGAATTACTGAGTCAGAATATGCAATTTAACAAGATCCCCAAAGGATTCATATGCACATTAAATTTTGAGGAGTACAGCTTTGGAGATCCCAGACTGTCATAATAGATACTTCTTTTTTGTACAATTTCGAGGGATGTTTCTTTTTCATAGGTGGCCCCCAGTGTATCTCCTTAGCACCTCTTCACTTGACCTTTTGGACAAATGAAAAGCTACATTTTTGATGATACTGCAAAACTTCTGGCTACCGGTTCATTATTATGTGTCAGAGAGGAGCTTCATCCAACCCCTAGATAACCTCAAATGTTCAAGAAAATGCAATACCAGACATAATAAAATTGGAACCCTATATTTTATAGCACCTAAGAATTCTCAAATACCTACATTCACATTCATTTGTTCATCCCACCAATGGTCCAAGGAGAATACAGAGGTTATTACTTTTTGTTTTATGTATTTTTTTAGATGAGGAAAGAGAATCAGGGAGATTCTGTGTCATGCTGGAGGGCTCTAGAGGCCGTTAACAAGAGCAGACACTGACCAAAATAATCACAGGGAATTAATTGCAAGGGTTAATTTTAAAAAGGCTTTTAGAATAGAAAGCAAATTTACTGATATGTTTGTTCACTTGTTTATCGTTATGCTTGTCTTTCTTCATATCAAGCAAGATCTAGGAGAAGAGAAATATGTTTCTTTTCTCCTCAGCTAGAACAGTATGTGTTACAAGGTAGGTGCTTAGCAAATATTTTAAACAAATGAATTAACGTAATACTCTCGGCTAAGACCCACAACAATAGCAAATGCTTACATTCTGTGTCATAAGAACAAATACAGTTTATTTCTATTAGTTATAGCTTCACATTTATAGAATTATGAGGAGAGCTTATTTCCCTCCTCCTATGATTTTAACTTTTTTTCTATGTGGTAATGAATATACCACTATAACTCCAGAGAAACATATCTGCCTGGATAAGAGCAACTTAAAATTTATGGCTTTGGCCCTAATGTGGTAGCACATGGAAATCAATGACATATTTTTCACACTGTCTACCTGCATACCATACTTTCTAGGATAGATGGTGAAATGAATTCATGTGGAAGAGCATACCTACTTCTGTAAGTTCACTTAAGCTTTTACTCATGATAATTCAGTTCAGTAACTCTCCACTAAGTTCAAGACACTCTATCATTTTTGAAATGAAATTTCAGACTCTAAACATATGAGATTCCAAAATATGTCAGTGAGAACAAGAGGATTTCAATTACACTGGCTAAAATAGCTCTGAAAATGTCACTATATTTAGGAATATCGTGTTTTATCCCACTGGCATCTCCTCAATTATTCCATTTTCTTCCTCGATATATATCAGAGGAAACAAGATACAATGAAGGATGTTCACTGAAGCTGAATAAGGGGAACTGACCATTTTTTTTAAAGATTATTTATTTATTTATTCATAGAGACACAGAGAGAATGAGAGGCAGAGACACAGGCAGAGGTAGAAGCAGGATCCATGCAGAGAGCCCGACGTGGGACTTGATTCAGGGTCTCCAGGATCACGCCCTGGGCTGCAGGTGGCACTAAACCGCTGTGCCACCGGGGCTGCCCGGAACTGACCATTTTAAGTTTGGCATCAGATAAAGGCTAGTATCCTGAGGATATTGTTTCTTTATAATGTAAATAAACACAGATATCTATATTATTTGCTTAAGACATGGAGACTCCTACACTTTAAGACATAGTCATTATTTTAGTTTTATCAGAATTGATGGTTTAAAATGAGTATTTAAAATGCATTGCCAAGAGTGGCCATGTGTTCATAATCACTGTGGCTGAAAGTTCATCATACTGTTTGATCTATCTTCCCATGTTTGTAAACTCCCATAATAAAAGTTAAAATGCATCATGAGCAAAACCTGTCTGAAAATAGGAAACCATATGATATCCATATGATGAGCTTCTATGCAGCTTTTGTTGATGAGTCATGTTTATTCTATATTCTTAAGTGAAGGAAGTATGTTTCAAAATGTTATGTATCACATGATTTGATTCTTCTTTTTAAATGTAATTAGTACATTTAATAAACACTGATTTCATGCATACTCTGTGCCAGGCACATTCTAAGTTCTTTAGAAAGCTGAGATCTAAGTAAATATCTTCATAACAATTCTATTACTTGTAGACAGCGTATCATATCCACATATACAATAAGGCACAGAGGTTAGGAAATTTGACCAGTGTCATGTAGCTAATAAGGGATAATAGGGGAGGGAATGCTGTGGCTTGAACTCGAAGAGTTTAGCTCCAGAGCCTTGCTCTTTAATTATTATGTGATGATGCCTCTGCTAATTGCATTAGTGGAATCAGACATAGTTGCCTATATTGAAAAGAAAAATTTATATTCCATGTGAATGATGGTTAATGATGAATGGAAGGAATGTGGATGGTAACTTTAAAACTAATTTTTGTTTATATTTATTTCTGATTTTTCCAAATTGATTATGTATTACTTGTATAATAGGGAAAAATTAAAATGTTTTATTTATTTTTTTTAAGATTTTATTTATTTATTCATGAGAGACATAGAGAAAGGCAGAGATGCAGGCAGAGGGAGAAGTAGGATCCCTGCAGGGAGCCCGATGTGAGACTCGATCCCAAGGACCCTGGGGTCACGACCTGAGCCAAAGGTAGACGCTCTACTGCTGAGCCACCTGGACATCCCAAAATTAAAGTGTTTTAGATATAGAAAATGAATGTTAAACAAGTTCTTGGTTAAAGTTCTTTAACAGGCAAAATGTATACATATGAACAGCTTTTCCCCTTCCTCCTTCTCTTGGTAATCCCTGTGTCCCAGAAGTCCACTGCTTTCTTGAGTCAATCTTTCTGACAGTATTAGAGGACATGATACAATAACTCACAAGTATTTTTCATTCAATTATCTATTGTCATGTGAAAAACCACTCCAAGAATCACTGCCTTAAAACATCTCATTTCATTTTGCTCACAATTTTGTGTGTTAGGAATTCAGGAAGGGCTCAGCTAGGTTATTAATATTTGATTTATGGTGTCAGCTAAAGCAGCTGGGTCCAGGGGTGAGTATTCATTCCAAGGTGGCCTCTTCACATACTTCTGCTGCCTTGGTGTTCCTTGGCCTCTCTCTCTCTCATTATGTGTGTGGGGTTTCTCACATGGGAATTTGTACTTCTTAAATGGTGATTGACTTCCAGGAAATAGGAAAAAGGAAGCAAGAAGCAGGAGCTACCAAGCCAGTGAACTGCTATACCTGGAAAGCACTGCTTCCTTTCCCACATGAGGAATGAGGTGAGGGTGCAAGAGCCTCTCTTTATGAATATCACATCTCCCCCAAAGGCCTCCAGACATCTCTTGGTCTTCCTCTTGGTAACAGGCCAGGTAATAGGCCGTGCAGGGTTATAGGGCCTAGTGTAGATTCTCCAGACTAGCACCTTTGTTTCAGCTAGTCAATCAACTGCTACTCATTCTTTGACCTTAGAATGCTTTAGCACTTTGAGTTTCAAATATCAGTGTTTGCCAAAATTATTGGAATGGCCTCTCTGTTACAAGGAATATATGGATTGTTGAGAGCTTCTGTGGCTCTATCAGTTAAGCATCTGACTCTTGGTTTCAGCTCAGGTCATGATCTCAGGGTTGTGAGGTCAAGCCCCACATCAGGCTCCCCGCTCAGCACGAAGTCTGCTTGAGATTCTCTCTCTCTCCCTCTTCCTGCCCCTCCCCCAGCTTGTGCTCTGTCACTTGCTCTCTTTTTCCCTAAAATAAATTTTAAAAATCCTTAAAAAAGTAATATATGAATTGCCAGTACCTTGGAATATTGTATGTTGCTGCTTTTTTGGTGACTGAAGGTTTGTTGGCCCATGTGAATGATTTTTGAAGGAAGTGCAATGACTAAATTTATTATACTGATGCAATTAGTGTAAAAAGCTTTGACATATGCATCCCATTTGTCAATACATCTTCTATACTAAGCTGCAAAGGTTATTAATTGACAAATGACTAACATTTTATTGAGTCACTAAAGATGTATTTACTTTAGCCAAATGAAGCAGAGACGTTAAAAAAATTAGTTGATTCCTGAATATTTTAGTTTGTTATATATCAGCAAATATCTAATCATTCAACATCAACAAAATTTGAAAATGGATCATGTATAAGATAGACTGAGTTAATATGTATAATTTTTTTAAGGACAGATGCTATAAAAATTTCCTTCTATAACAAAGAAAATATAACTAATAAAGTCACTGAGACAAGTGAACATTTTTTAAATACTGAAAATGGTATTTGAAAAAAATGGTATTTTCATTCAGTCATGAAATACTATGAAAGTATATTTAATAGCCAACTATTATGTTAATAACATTAGCTATTATGTACTGTTTTAAAAACTCGAGTAATAAAAATAGAAAAAATTAAAAATCAAGTAGTAAAATAGTAAGATTCTATTAGAGGAAACAAGAAAGAGAAGGGGGAGAATATATATCAAACTGTTAACAGGTATCGCATCAAAATGAGATTGTAACTTATTTTTAAGTTTATTTCTTTGTGTTTACTATTATAAATAAAATATAGATTACCTTTATTACAAACACTCCATCCCTCCCTCCCCCACAAATAACAGGCAATTCTGAAAAGGTTGAAAATTTAAATATTTGTGTTATTAATGTTGAAATTATAGCCATCAAAAGCAAAAGTGCCAACACAAATATTATATTAAGCGATAAGTGAGATGAACATTATCATTCTTTTCAAACAATTTGCTCCATTTAATTAGAACAGGCATAGAAGGCTATTAAAAGAACAGTAGTAGACCAGACCCAACTGACATGTTCCTTTGATTATAACTGATTTTACCTAACCAGATTCTATTTGTGATATATTTATATCTCCATACAGAAGCATACCTGCATGCAGACAGACATGCTTCAAGTAACCACACAGTAAACTGACTAGTTTATTACCCCCAAAAAATACATAGTGGGACCCATAGTACTAGATGGAGTTTCAAGGCCAGAAAGAAATGGGACAGAAATGAAGCAACTGAATTTGGACAGGAAGAGGTCACTGAACATTTGTTAGTGATCCAGGGAGACCAGAGAAAGATTGATTTCTGAAAAGTGGTTAGCTTATAGCAAACAAGAGGGAGGTAAGGGGTGAGTCAGACAGAACCTATAGAACAAATAATAAAACTACTTTCAGAACTCAAGGAGAAATGGGACTACTCTTAGTGTAGAGAGATGGAATGGAGGAACAAGATCAGGAAACTCTGAGCACCTAAAAATAGACATGAGGAAAATAACGTGGTAAAAGCAGAACTGTTCAAAGGGGAGAGAAGCAAATGTGGGAGTCTATAGGGGAAAATTATTGTATACATGTTACTTCTGCAGCTGACTTTTCGAAGCAAAAGATATATCATAGGGATCTTTTTATCACAGTGCACAGAGACCTGCTCTTCTTTTAAATATTGATGCATAATATTCTGCAGAATAAATGACCATTTATTCTTTATTTATCTAGATTGCTACCAATTTTACCTCCTGAAAACAATGGTGAGATGGCTAACTTGGTGTCTCATCTTCCAGTCTTTGTGTATTTTGTTTTCTTAGGAAATTAGAAGTGGAATAATGGAGTCAAAGGTTATATGCATTTTATTTTTTTAAAGATTTTATTTTTATTTATTAATGAGAGAGAGAGAGAGAGAGAGAGAGAGAGAGAGAGAACGAGCGTGCAGCAGAGACACAGGCAGAGGGAGAAGCAGGCTCCATGCAGGGAGCCCGATGTGGGACTCGATCCCAGGTCCCCAGGATCACACCCTGGTCTGAAGGGGGAGCTAAACCGCTGAGCCACCCGGGCTGCCCAGTTATATGCATTTTAAATTGTCATAGATAGTGCCAACTAATTCTCTGAGGAGGTTGCGAAAATTTACTCTCAAACATTTTGCAACATTTGTGATGCTGAATATTCTTTCGTTCATTTAAAAGATACTACTATGTGGTAAGGGCGGACACTCAGAATACATTAAGTGACGGGGTAAAAAAATCTGCCCTCAGATCTCACTCATAGTCTATAAAAGGTGGATGAGGAAGTAGAGAACAAACAAATTAACAATTTAAATATATAAAATGACAGGTAGGATGAAGCAAAATAATTCAGGAAAAGGCAGAATGAGAATGAAGAGTGGACACACCCAAAAAGTACTCTTATGCAGAGAGGGAATTATTGACGTGTTAGTTATAATCATTTTTGCTGTTTTTACTATTTGAAATCAACAAATATTTCAAATATTGAGATCAGCAGTGTCTACATAGACCAAGTACTAGTTAAGTGCCATCCGACATAGGAATGCTTGCAGGGTGGAGTATGTTTATGAAGGTGTAGACATGAGGGACAGAAATGTAAATATACCACACATCCAATTATACAAACAACGGCATTAGCTTTCTCTATTCTGGCTCTCTCAATTTTACAACTTGATTTATGCCCACTATTGGAAGAGATGGTAATGGTAGCAATAAGAATCATAATAGCAAAAATATCTTAAGCTTTTCCACTGTGCCAGACACTAGGCCAAGCATGCTTCAAGCATTGCTTCATTTAACCTTCACAAAACATCCTAGGAGATCAGTCTTACTTTTTCCATTTTACAAATGAAACATAGATTCAGTGAAAGTGCAGCTGAGCTATACCACGTACGGAGTGCACACCATGTATTAGTTAAAGCATAGGTAAGAAGTAAATGAGTCAATATAGTTAAAACGCCTAGAACAATATATGGCACATAGTAGGTGCTATATAAATGAAAGCTATTATTATATTTAAGAGTTGATTTCTTCAGCAAGTAGGTATGAATGCCTGCTATGTGACAGGTACAGTGTTAAGTTGAGAGATGTGGCCCCCTCGTCCCTTCCTTCTCCACCCAGTGATGTGGTTTAATACAGCCCTTTACCTCTTGTAACTGTAGAAATTTCTACAATGGGCTGTAGAAATCAGTTAATGTTAAGACATCAAATGCTTTGAATAAAATAGTCTTTCTGGGCTTGTTTGCTATTGATCTGGTATCATACTTCTAATTTATTAGTTCATTAATCTAACTGAGTATTGACACATATGGTACAAGATACTCTGCTAGGTCCTACAGAGAGCACATAAACAAGAATTACCAACAGCAAACTCATTTAAATACAAAACAATAACATAACAAAGAAAGTGTGTTAATAGAAGCATTCATCTGTGATACAAATACAGAGAGAAAATGCATATGGTTATCTCATTAAAAATGGAGTGATGCCATTCACAAAATGTCCTTAGCAATCACTACAACTATTGAAATTTTGGATCACGTATTATTTTTGGCTTTGTTGTGAGCTAACATTTTCTTCTATGTGATTTTCAATTTCATGGTTTTCTTGTCTCTTGTTATGTTCAAAAGCCTAATGATTGTGGAATCACAGAACTTGTGAGTGCCTTGAGAAATCTTGTTTGATCTCTGACCTTCAGTCAGGTGGATAGCTAATCCATCCAGATCAGGTAATGACCTCTGTATCTGCTTTTATGTTTTACTCTACCTTGGTTGCTACATTATGCAAGACACGGATGCCCTTATGAGTCCTAAGGAGCTTTGATATTTGGTTATAGCAACTCTAAAATAATCATTCTTTAAATCCATTCTTTAATTCTTTTTTATTCCAATGGAGCAAAAATATAGCCATGCTAAGTTTCCAAAAGAAAAATCTATAATATGTAGGCGTCCATCATCAGATGTATGCTGAGGGAAAAACTCAAAAGAAGCTATTTATGTAAAATAACACTTCAAATGTGTGATACATTATTACAGGAAACATATAGCTAGTGGTAGGGACATAACACCTCCATAGCAGAAATAAACATTTTGTCTTTATCATCATGTTAATTGAAAGACCAAATGAAGAATATATCCATATGTGGTAGGAACTCATATAAAACTTGCTCTAAAATACACATTTTTAAGTAATGTCAACATTTTAATAAAAAATACATTATGTGATATTTTATGATTTAGAGAGTTTCAGTTCAGAGAGAACATTAATGATATTAAATTCATTGGTGCTTTCCTATCATATTTAAGCAGAAGGATTATAGTAAAAGAAATCATTTTTCCATGCCTTATCTACAGGCTCACAGGGAAAAGGCTATGGCAGACCTAATTGCATTCAGGAAGAAGTGAGAGTAGAGTGGAGCAGAGGTGAAATCTTCATTAAAACAATTACTCCTATCTTTATATGCTAATTCACAAATAGATGCTAAAAAGCAGGAGCACCTCAAGCTATAAACTATATATCAACTGTATTGGAGTACTAATGAATATCTGGCATACTTGTTTGTCTCAAGTAGGCATGTGTTCAAAGAATTTATCTTGATGACAAATCAAGACCCAAATTAAATTTAAAGTGTAATGTTTCCAGACCCACAGCGCAGTATGAAAAGCAATTGGGAGAATAAGCAGAAACAACTTCACATAAAACAATAGAAGCAATTCTTTCCTGAGCATCTATCCTGTGCCAAGTCTTGAGGATGCAAAGGTGACAAAAGAAACCTCCTTCTCACGAAGTCTGCAGAACATAAAGCACATCATTCTAGCTGGTGATATACCACTGCTCCTACTCCTACAAATCCTTCTCTACCCCTCCTCTTTCTACTGATACTAGGTAACACTCATCTAGTGCTTACCAGAGGACAGACACAAGTATGAGCTCATTTCATCTTTATAATAACTCTATATGTTAAATGCTATTATTAGTTCATTAGGCAATTTATTCAAGTTGCATGACTGGAGTAGTGGAAAAATGTAGGAGCAGGAATTCCAACTGTTGTACTCTGGCTAAAGTTAGCAATTTCATGTTCAATTGCAATTTAGAAGAATGGATTGTATATGTCTCTGAGAAAGTCAAAATGTACACACATATATGTACATACTAGCCATGAACCATATGCTCAAGATTTCAGAGGATTAAAAAGGTGGGCTTAGTACTCTTGGAAATCACCTTTGACATAATCATCAGCCCACATTATGAATATCTAACAAAGAAGAACCTTGTGGTCAACTTCTCTGTGTTGAGAACAGATCATCTGATGAAAAATTCATCCTTTCTCATATCTTCCCTCCAGCAAAGGATGCGGTCAAGTGAGAAGATATCAAGGTGAGTGCAATATTGTCAGAGGAAGGAGCTGCTAAAAAAAAAAAAAAAAAAAAAAAAAAAAACGGGGAAAAAGTTGCTGTGTATAATGAATAGCTAGGATCTTGATTTGTCAAAATAATACTTTAGTAATGCTTGGATTTAAGAAATATTGATTCAATTCCTATTATTTGCTTAAAAGGATCTGCAGTACAAAGGCTAAGATAAACCTTTCAGAGTGAAACAGGCATTACTGGAAGAAAAAGACAGGCAATGAATGGATAATTATAAACAAAGAGAAATGCTTTAGGGGTCACATGCTTTGATAGATTCATAATCCAACTGACCTAGCCTAGGGGATAAGAGAATTCTTCACTGAGAAAATGGTCTTGACTTGAAATCTGAATGATGAACAGAAATATAAGCCTGGCAAAATGACTTGGGGGTGGGGAAAATTAAATGAAGAGAGTTTGAGATCAAGGAAATATCTTGCAGACAGCATTCTAGAAAAGTGAAAATATTGCAGCCCATTTAAAGGAGGCCAGTGTATGGATGACAAGGAGAGAGGCTGAGAAAGCATGGAGTATATATGTGGCTGGAGAGGGTCGGCAGTAGACTTCCCAGATATTTTAGGTTGAACTGTGCATCCATTCACTCATGTGTTGAAGCCCTAACCCCTGACACCTCTAGATATGACCTTATTTGGAAATAAGAACATTACTCACCAGACTAGTTAAAATGAAGTCACACTAGAGTAGGCTGGGCCCCTAATCCAACAGACTGGCATCCATATCACATGGGGAAAATTTGGACACAGAGACACAGATGGAAAATGATGGGCAGAGATACAGCAAGACACTGGCCCTCTTCAAGCCAAGGAGAGAGGCCTATAACAGACCCTTCCCTTGCATCCCTCAGAAAAAAAAAATGCTACCAACATCTTCATTTTAGACTGCTGGTCTCCAGAACTGTGAGCAAATAAGCCACAGTTTTTTAAGCCACCCAGTGTATGGGATTTTTGTTACAGCCGCCCTAGGAAATTAATATATCAGTCCAGCCAGTAGATTTCAGCCTCTATACCGGAAACAGTGGGAAGGGATGTGTGTGTGTGTGGGGGGGGGGTGTGCACGCGTGCACGTGCCTGCCCATCTCTTAGAGAGTTTTTCATATGAGTCAGATCTGTGTTTTGAAAGTATGATTTCTGCCAAAGTATGGTAAGCAGTTTGGAGGATTCCAAGGAGTGTAAGCAAGTCATGATAGGAGTTTGTACAGAATGATAGAAATGAAAGAGATTTGAGGAATTTGAGAACTACTCAGGGAGAAAAGTATTAGAAATGGGATATGGGGCAAAGGAAAAATAGTGAACATTTATAGTTCAATTTTGTGTCAAACATAATTCTAAAAACTTTAGTGTATTTAAACTCATATAGTCAGTCATTCAACAAGTCTGGGGAGTACTCATCTTACTGATGAAGTTACAGGCATATGAAGATTGTAACTTCTCTGTGCTCATACTGGTTATATGTGTAGACATTGAAGGTAAACCCAGGCAGCCAGTCTCCAGAGCTGCTGACTACTCTATTATAATCCTTCAGGAAAGTTATTTTGTGCCTTGCCAGGCTAGGTGAATAATGAAAGTCATTTACATAAAAAAATAAAAAACAAAAATGACTCTGTATGCAGGGAAGATAATGAGTCTGGCCTTTAGTAAAGGAACCTTTAAAATAGTCAAGTATGCCAGCAAAAATATAGATGTATAACCCAGGAATCTAACTCAGAAATGTAAGTTTGTAGTGAAAAGTTCATAGATAATTACCGAAAGCATAGGTGAGGATCACGCTGCCTAGGAAGAGACTTGAATGAGAGGTGACCAAGGACTAAGTCTTGAGTAACCCCCACATTTAATGGCCAAGGACAAAAGGTGAGCTGCAAAAGAAAACAGCCATGGGGAAAGAGGGAAAACCATGAGAGTGTGGTGTCATAAATGTTAAGGAAAGAGGGGACATGATCTATGATGTCACTGTGCTTATGAGATGGGGCAAGCTGTACTGAATAATGGTTTTGATTTGCTGGCACAGACATCACTGGTGACACCAGAGAGAGCCTTTTTAGGTGAACGACTGGGGAGAATCAAACTGAAGTGGGTTGAGGAATGGCTAGGAAATAAGGAAATTAAGACTGTTGGCTATGTAGCATTATTCAAAATAGCCCCCAAAATGGAAACATTGTCAATTTCCATCAACCGATAAATGCATAAATGAAGTGTCTAACCATACAACAGAATATTATTCAGGTATAAAATGGAATGATGCAGTCACACATGCTACAGCATGTATGAGTTATGAAAACTTCATGATGGGTGGAAGAAGCCCAACACAAAGAGCCACAAATTACATGATTCCACCTATATGAAATGCACAGAATAGGCAAATTCATAGGAAAAGAAAGATGAATTGCTAAGCGACTGGGTGGAAGGGAGAATAGGAAATGACTGCTAATGGGTATAAGATTTCGTTTGGTGATGATCAAATGTTCTGAAATCAGATAGGGTGATTTTGCAAAACTTTGTGAATATGATAAAAATGCCTGAATAGTACACTTTACAACGGTAGGTTTTAAAGTATGTGAATTATATCTTGACTCTAAAAAATCTGTAAGAAAGATAATATTTGGTTGTGACGGAGATGAGACCTATCAGGTGGTGGTTGGAAAGGTATATAGTATGGAAATATCACTTATTATGGTTTAAGAACTATTGAGAAGGACAGGTTACATGAGCCAGAATCGTTCTTCCCATTTTTCTTTTTTTTTTTCCATCAGGTTATGATTTACCACCAACAGGGGGCTCTGGCAAGCCAGGAATAAAAAGCTTTTTACTAGGTCATGAATGTAGAACTCAAAGCAGCACATGGAATCAGACCAATAAAAGATCATGGAGACTTAAGAGGGTAAGGCCTTTCTTTAGCAAGATGCTGGTGAAGGAATTGGCCACAGTAACACAAGCTGTTCTTCACAGGACTAAACTAGTCAAAGGGGAGGAGGCTATACAGGTGCGTCTTCTCCAAAAGAAGGATTGCCAGAGAAATCTGTCACTGGGAAGATGGCAATTCATCAGAGCAGTATATTCTAGACACTTTAGTACAACTCTGATGGTCGTGCCCTTTGAAAGGCAAAATAGGTGTTAATTCTCATAAACTGAACAAAAATTGCTCCTGCTTTTCTTGCAGTGAAAATTAGTTTTATATTCTTCATTCTTGGTCTTCATATCATTAGCTATATTACTGTTATAGAATGAAGCCACCTCATGGTTTCATTAGATTAAAAGAAAGTCTCATTGCTGAGGGAACTGGGAGGGGGCAGACATCTTCTGATTGATAGCCAAAGAACTAACCCTCTCCAATCAGGCAAGGATAGCGGGAAGGGATTCTGCTAAAACCCCAGGAGAGTAGAGCACATGATAGTTGGCCCCCTAATAATTCCTGCTACTTCAATTACGTGACATCAGGATTAGCACTGTGTTTTCCAAGTGGAGTTGGAAACTGTCATCCACTCCGAGATATATTGGTACTTCAGAAGCAATTGTGTTTAGGGTGGGGATGCTAGGAAAGGATCACCTGGGGAATGGAAAGGCAGCAATGAAATAAAACTTAAAAATTGATTTCTATGGTAGCCGTACAAAGCTTCATCTTTTTTCTTGTAACAGCGAATGAAATATTGTACAAAATGTATTCGGCCCCCAGCTACAATATACATGTGTGTGGTTGTCCTGGATTTCCTTAATCTGGGTGCTGTACTGACTGTCAAACTTAACCTCGTCAGGGCCAACTGGTCCTCTTAGTTTATCCAGCAAAACCAAAGTGATGATGCAGCACGTTATATGGCTTATTAAACAAACAGATTTGCCATTTTGCTAAACAGCTAAGGTGTACCATTACACTGTTGAGCAGAATATGAATATGAAGTGCTTTAGGTCCACTAATAAACCAAGATCCTCCCACCAAGGACATTAGTGGAATCAGGCAGACAGGAAGAGGAAATCTGGCATAAGACTAGAGAGAAAAGAGGAGACTTTTTCTCCCACCACAAGGGCATGGCTGAGATGTGAACTGTGTTGATGACAGATGCTATTATCTTTTCAGACAGACCTTCTCTTCTTTTTTCACTTCCTTCCCCACCTTTTTTGGGGAGGTGCCAACACTACATGGCTTACAAAGATGCTGCTATCTAGAGGTACCCGGTAGCCAAAAAAAGGTGGTTTTGTGCAAACATTTCTGGGAAACCCTGATGGAAGCTTAGGAAAGTCCATTTAAACTAAGCAGTTCGTGTTAGGCAAATTACATGAGAAAAAAAGTTGTCTGAGATATTGGAACTTGGTTAAATTATTTCTGGACATGAGAGGAACCACAAATGTGCCCATCTTAATCAAGGATTCTGGCTATGAAATAGCCTATTATTAATCTTGATTTTAAAAGTCACCCTGTGATTAATTGACTTTAGCTCAATAGACACCATATAGTGATTTCATACTATCTGCAAAGCAGACCAGACAAGATAAAATGAATTAAAGGTCAGTGTGATGAGCCAAGATAGCAGAGTAAAGAAGTGAAAGAACTATGGCTCTTATGCCTACAAGGATTGTTCCCCTAAAACATACTGTAATCGGTGTTATACTATTGTTGGTAAAATAAAGAAAGGAGAATTAATATTTGAGAATTATAGAAATATCTTGCCCAAACAACATTAATAGAAATATTAATATACTCAGTTAAGAGATTAGCTTGGATTTTTCCTTCAGTTCACATGTCATTCGCTCTTCCTGCTCCGAAGGAAAAACAAATCAACACTTTCTAAAAGAAAATACTTCTGTCATAAACACAAAATTCCATGTTTTCAATAGTTACTCAGTACAAAAAGCTGAAATTTATAAAAACTAATAACATTAAACATTAATGGATAAATCAAAATAAAGACTGCAGAACTGACCAGTTGACAGTCCCTATGATGAGATTTCAAATACTCTTCCTAGGACACTGATCTCAGAATTATTTTTTGCATATGAAAGACTGAGAAGATAGACATTAGAGTTCTAGTCCAAGCTATCCAAGTATTTTATTGTATGCATACAGATTTCATCTCTTGCCAATTTAGCGTCTTTGCATGAACAATGAGAGGATTAAACTAGCTAAACTCAAAGGTACTTTCCAGGTAATATATGGTTCCTTGGGACATTTCTTCTTAGAGTTATCCTTATGAAAATGCAAATCTTTGAGACAGCTGATAAGTAATCTCATTATCAGGAATGATAAAATGTTATTGTCAAAATTGTCTACTCCAAAAAATTTCTTAGAGTTAGGCATTTTTTTTTTAATCAAGTACAGCAGTTTTCCTTTATAAAAGACTTTTATCTGACCACAAAAATAACACACATTTTTAATAAAAGTTTCATAATTTAGAAACAATCAAAAGAAGATTGCCTGTAAGTTCTCTACCCAGATATAATAATGGTGTTAACAACAATAATAATCATGAGTATACCTGACTGTGCCAGAGGTTTTCTATCTTTATTAGTTCATTTTGAAATATCTATTGCACGCTTATGATGTGCCCAGGGAGTATGATAGCATCCCCGACCTCACAGAGTTTACAACCCAGTAGGAAAGGAGAAACCAGAAACTTAACAAGTAAGCATTATAACAGCAATGTTTAAGTTAGGATCCTAGACAGAGCAGGAAGCACAGGTAGAGATCAGTTCTGGAAGGATCTTTTATTCAGATGAAATTTGAATTTGAATCATTGTATGTGAAAAGCTAAGTAGGATCTTTCTATAAATTAATGCATTTGGAAATAACTACCTAAATAAACATACAAATAAAAATATGTGCTTTTAAACTTTTAGCTTTGGATCCAGCTCTCCTTAAATTCATATATTTCTTTTTTTAATTTTAAAGTTAGTTTTGTATCTGGAAACCATGTAAACCATGCAAATCCTACTACAAGTGTCCTTAGAAGACCTGGATTGAAATTCTTTTCTTTTTATTTCTTTAAAGATTTTATTTATATGAGAAGGTGAACGAGAGAGAGAGAGAGAGAGAGAGAAAGCGTGTGTCGGGGCGGGGTGCAAAGGGAGAGGGAGAGGTAGAAGCAGACTCCCCACTGAGCCAGGAGCCTGATGAGGGCTGGTCTTAGGACTCTGGGATCATGACCTGAGCCAAAGGCAGAGGCTTAACCAACTGAGCCACTCAGGCGTCCCTTCTCTTTTTCTTACTAGCCCACTTATCAAGCACATATTCTAGGGCAGGAGTTCTCAAGTTAGAATGTGTAGGAGTCACCTGGAGGGCTCGTTTTTTTTTTTTTTTTTTAAGATTTTATTTATTTACTTGAGAGCACGTGTATGAGCGGCGGGGAGGAGCACAAGGAGAGGAAGAAGCAGACTCCCCACTGAGCAGAAAACCTGACTTGGGGCTCCATCCCAGGACCCTGAGATCATGACCTGGGCCAACAGCGGACACTTAACCAACTGAACCACCCAGGAGACCCTGGAGAGCTTGCTAAACACAAATTGCTCAGCCCACCGCAGAGTTTGAGTCCGTAAGTCTGGAGTGAGAGGTGAGAATTTCCATCTCTAACAAGTTCTCAGGTACTGCTGAGGCTGCTGGTCTGAGGACCACATTTGGAGTAATACTGCCCTGGGACAAGGCAATCTGAATCGTAGCCTCCTTATTTATAGAATGGATGTCACAATGACTTCCCTGCATACCTCACAGCATGGTTGAAAAGAACAAATGAGAAAGTGAGCTTGGAAAATGTAAGCCCTTGCCAAACTTGAGATTATATTTGCCAGCAAGCACTGTGTGACTCTGAGGGAACTGCTGTCATTACAAATGGGAAAAGGGAATGTCTAACTTTAGCGCTGGCTGCGAAAGCTATGAAGTTCTTCCAGTGACCTGAACTCCAGCACTAATCTCTTCCCACTTGTATAGTTACATGAAAATGTTTGAAAAACTGTCTAAGTAATAGCAACGGAAACCCACAAGGTTTGGTTTGTTCATTTGCTTTTAAGTCAGTTTCATCATCTCACCTTAGTCATTTTCTGTTGCCAACAGACTGAACACTCATGGGGGAGGGAGGAGGCTTTAGTTCCTTCCTCTCTCCTATATCTGTTCACTGCTTTTACTCAGTAATTAATAGGCTACAGATGAACCCCACTCAAACTAGCATTATGGGACAGAATGATTAGTCTCCGTAGTTAGGGGATAATGAGAGTATCTTGAAAGTGAATGGAACTCAATATGGTGATGCTTGATCCAATGCATTGTTTGGATCCGGTTCTGTCTCTTGCCTAAAATCTACCATGTCTAGGGATGCCAGATAAAATACAGATGCCCAATAAATTTGAATTCTAGATGAAAAAAAAATTTAATGAAGTATTCACAAATACTGCATTAGACATACTTCTACTAAAGAAGTATTTCTCATTCACCTGAAATCTACATTTATCCAGGCATAATATCCAGACATTTTTCTTTGCTGAATCTGGCAATCTAATCTGTGTCCTATAGTAACATTGTGGTAACTGTGGCTGAGAAACATATGTATAGAGAGGAGCATTATGTTAAATCATATTCACCCAGGGAGCATTTTCAAATGTACCAAAAAGCAGTTCCCACACTAGAGCAAATAACCAGAATCATGGAAATGAAATCAAGTTATCAATAGTTTCAGAAGCTCCACAGATGATGATTCTAGTTAGTGGTAGAGAATAAGAGCTATGGAATTAAAAGAAGAAACTTTTATCAGTGGTTCTCAGTTGTGGCTGATCATAAGAATACAATGGCAATGATTAGAATCCCAATGCCCAAGCTGTAACCCACACCCATTAAATCATACTCCCTAGAGATGGGACCCAGCCAAAAACTGGTTGTTAAAACTGCCCAGGTGATTTCAATGTATAGCCAAGGCTGGAACCATTACTTTATAGTTCATCAACTTGGCATGTTCTCATGAGATATACTGAAGTGTCTAAAAGAGTTAGAAGAACATCATGTACCTTTAGAAATTATTGCATACAGTGTAATATAAAATTTTGATTTTCAAAATTAAAAAATAAATTTCTGGTTACTTTTACATTCTAACTAGATTTTTTCACTTTTGTCAACAACAAAGCAGCATAATGAAGGTTGAGAATGTATAAAACTTAGCAGTATTTCTTGCCACTCTTATGTAGCAATCCTTGAGATGCTACCAGTAAAATAATGCTTACTGTTAAAAAATTACTTATGTCTTATCTTCTCAGTGATACCACACTGTGCAACTCATGGGGGGACCATTTACATAGAGTATCACGTGAACAATGTACTCCACAATTTTAACTTGATGACCCTGCATCTACTCCACTAACAATAAGTTTATCTAGGGCAAAGACTGTCGCTTTGACATTTTTAAATATCAAGGTATATATATTGAATAAGTATTCATAATAGAAATTCAATCATTATTTGAACAGAGGCATGAAGAATTGAATATTTGAAACAAATATATAACTAATATGAACATTGCAGAGTGATAGCAGTGTCCCTATTAAAAATATATTAAAGAAATTAGCCAAATTTCGTTGAACAAGGAAGTGGGAAGGAACTGGCTGGGTAGTACTCACTTGGTACTTCTCATGGGATTGTAGTCAAACATCAGGTAGGGCTGCAGTTATTTGAAGGCTAGACTGGCCTGGATAGCAAAGATGACCCACTCATAGGGCTGGCAGTTGATGCTGGCTGTTGGCTGGTGCTGTCAGCTGAATGCTTACATGTGGCCTCCCTGACATGGTGTTCTCAGGGTAGTTTTATGCATAGTTACTGATTTCTCCCAGGGTAAGCAACTCATGAGAACTGGACAGAAATGAAATGGGCTTTTCTAATCTAGCCTTTGAAGTTATACAGCACCACTTCAGCCTTATTCTGTTGAATGGAGCAACCACAAGCCTGCTCAAACTCCACATCTTAAAAAAAAAAAAAACTCCACATCTCGATGGTAGATGTGTTAAACACTTTTGGAGCCATGTTTATAATTAACTCTAATATTTAAATAAAGTCTTTCATTAAATTCAGTCAAAATTTCATCCAGAATAGGTAATTAAGTTATTCTCAGGTACATCCATTTTTAAAGCCCCAAGGAAGCCCATGAACAAAAAGCCAAAACAAAACAAATCTCCCAAACTTTGGCCTATTTGAAACCTACAGATACTGGACTTGGTTGTCCCTAATTGGGTTTGCTTCTGTCAGTATTTTCACAAGTACTTAAATAAGTAGGGTACAAATTGAGAAATGAGAAATTTAAAATATCATATCACTTTCCAAAGGTATTTCTTTTTCTGGATTTTACCAATATTTCACATCAAAGTTTCTCTTCTTTTTCCTGAATCGTCATCCAATATTGTATATTTGATTTTCCCTCTTTGCTGATAATGATATCATTATCATGTGATATCTGATAATGATAATGTGTTTCTTTTCATAAAGCATGTGCCATTCCTTTAGTAGTTTTTTTGTGAATATATGTATTTGTCAAGAAATAATGTAAAAAATGAATGTTTATTTGAGTTGCTTCTAAAATATAGAGTTTTCTAAGCACAGGCCAAAGCTGGAGTTCAAGTTCTTAACATTACCAAAATGAAGCCCATTTCCAAAACACTACCATAACTCACATGGTTGAATATTTCATTTCATGCAGGTCATCTACAGTGGACGGAGATGCCAAACTTTAATATTAAATTCCAAGCTCCAAAACCACCTTCTCTTTATACTCAAGGGGAAGACCTTTAATTTATCCGGGAGCTGTTCAATTAAATGTTGTCCAAATACCAACAGACACATACACACATGGCTGTAGAGAAACTATTCATTTTCTCTGTTCTGGGGAACCTCCTGTGAGATGATTCAAGTCCATCTATCACATCGTTAAAGAAGAGTTTGGAGGCCAGACTAACTAGAAAAAAGAGAAACCAAAGAAAGGCAGTCAATGCCCATCATGGCTGGTCTCCACCATCAGTGCATGCTTCAGCTGGCTCAGAAGTGTCAAGTCGAATGGCAGTAACTGACCTTGCTAGAGGCTGTGGCTCCCTGGAGGTAGCAGGGGAGAGAAGGAGTGATGGATGCTCCTGGTGTGCTCTACAAACAGGAGGAATAATTATGAAGTACTCATGCTGTCACAGACCACAGTGCCGGGTCCCGGGAGGATTGTAAGATTAAAATCATAAGATTTTGGAATGAAAATCGGTTCAGTGAGAGTTCACGTCAGGTTCTCATTAAAATTTTTATAAGAGAGGAGGAAAAGCACATGCCTTTATCACAGAGCAATTATAACTTATAAGCTAGTGAGAATGCTGGTGACAAGCAGTATGAAAGAACTCCCTAAGCAATATTTTATTTCACAGAGCTGTTTTTTCCTTTAAAACTGACTAGGAATATAGTTTCACTATAAAAAGTTCCATTTTGTTGGTCATAAACAGAATGCATATTGCATTTTGCAATATGCATGCCTGCAAAAAAAGATGCTTTACTTATATGTACTAATTCTTTTATGTGCCTATTTTCTATCTTAGATGTTCCAAAAAACCCTTGTGATAAAATTTTATCAATAGTTTATTTTTTTTAAAAAGTCACCTTCTAAATTAAACATATCCTCATATGACAATATTCTATAGTTTTTGAAAAAGCTTTTCTGAGGTATAAATTATATGCAATGAAATTCACCCATTTTATGTGTCAATGAGTTTTAGTAAATTTACACATTTGTGCAGCCATCACCCATCACTACAGCCCAGTCTTAGAACCCTTCCATCACCCTAAAACCTACTTCTTGCCCATGTGTAGCCAATCTTTGCCTCCTAGCCCTGGCCCAGGGCACCCACTGATCTAGTCTCTGTCTCTCTAGTTTTTACTTTCCTGGAAATGTCATCAAAATGAACTTATACAATAGATAGTCCTTGTAAATAGATTCTTTCACTCAGCATAATGCCTTGGAGATTCATCTATTTTATTGTATTAGCAGTATATTCTTTTTTAATGGAGCAGCAATTCATTATATATATCATCATATATATATCATCATATATATTCATCATATATATCATCATATATATATGTAATAAGATACACACCATATTTTATCCATCTGCTGTTCATTGCATCAAGTGTGTTAATAATCTAGTTTATTATATTCTTTATCTCTGATTCTTTTTTAACTCTTTTCTCTGGGTGGTAAGGGTCTCACTGATGTCTTCCATTCATTTCTAAAGTCCAGTGAGTACTGCTTTAAATTCTCCATAAGATATGTTACTTAACATCTGTTTCACTTAGATCTCTGGCCATGGCCTTAACATGTTCTTTCATTTGAGATACATTCCTCCATCTCGGCATTTTGTCCAAGTCTCTATTCTCTTCTCTGTGTTAGAAAAGCCAGCTATATCTCCTGCTCCTGAAAGTAACAGCCGTATGAAGAAGAGGTCATGTAGTGCCCAGGGCCTGGCGCTTCAGGGAGTGTCTTTGGCATGTGTTATGTGTGCTCTGCTGTTGTGTTCTTGCTGCTCTATCCCTCAGGACAGCAGTTGTTCTTATCCATTCCCTTGTTGATGGACATTTGGAGAATTTCCAGTTTGAGGTTGCTCTAAATGGTTTTATCCTGAATATTTTAGTACAAGTGTTTGTATAGATATGTTTTTATTTCTCTTGAGTAGGTATCTAGGTGTGAGTTGCTGGGTTTTATATGTTTTATTTTTTTAAAAACTATAAAGGTATTTTCCATGGTGGCTATACCAATTTGCATTGGCACTGGTAATGTGTAAGGGTTTCAGTTTCTCTACCTCTTTGCCAATATTTAGAATTGTCATCCTTTTGGATTTTAGCCATTGTAGCAGGTACGATGTGCATTTCCCTAGTGACTAATGATGTTGAAAAGTTTTTCATGTGTTTATTGGTCATTTGTATATCTTCTTTGGTGAATTGTCTATTCTAACATTTTGCCTATTTTTTAAATGGGATTTTCTTATTATTATTGAGCTGTATATACTTTTTGTGTGCTGGATAAAAGTCCTTTATTTGATATATAATACTTACATACTTTTTCCAAGTCTGTGGCTTAGTTTTTCATTGTCATAATGATATCTTTTAAAAATATTTATGTATTTATTTATTTATTTATTTATTTATTTATTTATTTATTTTAGGGGGTGCACGAGCAGGGGGAGGGGCAGTGGCAGAGGGAGAGAGAGAATCTCAAGCAGACTCTGTGCTGAGTGCAGAGCCTGACTAGGAGCTCCATCCCATGTCCCTGAGATCATGACTTGAGTCAAAACCAAGAGTTGGATGCTTAACCAACTGAGCCACCAGGCATCCCTTTTAATGATATCTTTTGAACAACAATGTTCAATTTTGATTAGATTTAATTTATTAATATTTTATTACATTTTTCATGCTTCTGCTGTCATATTCAAGAAATTTTGGCCTCCCCTAAGATCACACAGATCATCTTCTATTTTTTCTTCAAGATTTTTCATAGTTTAAGCTCTTATCTCTAGTACTTTTGTAGATATTTATTTATCACAAGAAGGGATGATATTTCTAGCTGGTAGGAAAGCAGTTATATATGTCTGGCAACTGTTTTGATGGGTTGGTGACTAAGCAGGATAAGCTGCAAACTATGCTGAATATAATTTCTAATTATGTATAGTCTTTTACAGATAAATTACACTTGTATTAGTGTGTGTGTATATATATGTATATGTGTATATATGCATATTTATATATACATATGTGTATATATATATTATATATATCTCTCTGTGTGTGAATACCTAATTATCTGTAATTCTTACTCCACAGTTTTAAAAACAAGCTAATGAATGGCATATCTCAGGATTCAGGTCCGTGGTAAGGGTAGTTGCTTACAGAAGGCCAGAATAAGCAGATGGAACATGGTATTTGATGTTGTGGGACATAATGGCTGAAAGGGGAATGTGCCCAACCACAGACAGACTGTTATGAATCAATATGAAGGATCATTACAATACTACTTCTAGTGAGATTTGAGGCCAAGAGATACAAGGTCCAAGATGCAATAGGCTCCAAGTGAGAAGCTGTGAATTAATGTCAGGGGAGCTGACTCTACTCCTTGAAAATACATAGAGGCAACTATTACAGGAGAGCAAAGCCTATAGCACTAGGCCTCAGGAATATAGGCAGGGATTTGGGGATTTAGCAAGAAGACAGGATTCATAAAAGACAGATATTTTACTGAAGAGTTTGCTAGAGGCAGGAACAAGGCAGATCCAATTAAAGGGACTGCTCCATAGGGTGGGACAAAAGCTTGAGAGCTATTTAGGTTCCCAATTGTTAGTCATTAATATGTGATGCAATTCACTTTAACAACTCCTTACTTCCACATTGTCTTGCCCCACTAAGTGGGGCCCTCATATCTCCCTTCTGGGATATTTATAATAATCTTCTAACCTATTTCTTTGTTCACTGTCCTTCACTGCTCTCATGTATTTCATATGCCATTCTTAGATTGACTATCTTCAGATGTGGTTTCTATAAAATCCATCAGTGATATGAAGTACTTAACGGTCTACCATTGCTTATCAAATTAGGTTCAAATACCCTATTCATCCTGGCACTGAAAACTCTTGAAAATGAGCAAACCTGTACTCATATCTCATCTAAAGTTATTGCTCTACACAGAATCTCCATTTATGCCATAAAAGTATGCTTGGTGTTCAAAACAATTCTGCTTAAGATCTGCACATTCCTTCTACCAGAAATCACAGTCTCAGCTCACCAAAATTCTCCCAGCTTTCAAGCATGCCACAAATGCTACCCCTCAATGAAAATCTTTTTCATTTCCTTATGTTAAGAACACATCTTCTTCTTCTGAACTTTTATGTTGCCTACATCAGGAGTGGACAAATTATATGCTCTATGGGCCAAATCTGTCCTACTGTGTCTTATTAGAACACAGCCATTCTCATTCATTTACTTATTATCTGTAAATGATTTCGCACTACACTGGGTTGAAGTTGAGTAGTTGTGACAGAGACCACATGGCCTACAAAGCCAAAAACATTTACTATCTAGCCCTTTACATAAAAAGTTTTCTGACCTCTAATCTAGATCATGATGATTAGGGAAAGACAAATTTTTACAACTAATTATCCTAATAAAATATTTAAAGTATGGGTTTTTATAATTTCACCATCACATAATCACCACCTATTATTCACTTCAGTGTTATTTGATGTGGTCCAAAGATCTATTTGAATACTCTGTGTGTGTGTGTGTGTGTGTGTGTGTGTGTGTAATCTGAGTACCCAAGGAGTACAACTCCTTTTGTACACATTCTTACATCAATTTGGCAGTGATCCATACTTCAGGATGTTGAATTAATTATTCAAATGTGTTACCTAACTTATTGCAATAAAATATTTATGGTGTATGACTGAACTTTTTAGAACAGAGGCAGATAAAAGCTGGCATAAATTGCATAATAAAATTTTATTTTAATGGAATGGTTTGGGCTCAAGATTCCTCCATAAAACAGTTTTCTACTGCAATTTCAAGTGTTATTAGAAAAATATTTTACCCTATGTAAATAAGGATAAAAAATATGCATTACATAAATGTTTTCCCATTCCTTTTGTTAATTGGAAGAGGTCAATTAAAGGTCAATAAAAATGCTTGGTATTAAAGCTTTGGAAACACTGGCGACTTGCATAAGAGATAACCCTCTTTCCAATCTCTGCCGGTCATGACTGTATGTTATTGGTTATTGTTCCTACTGTATCTTCTGTATCTAGCATAGTTTGTAGCACTTAATAGTGGTTCAATGCATTTCAAAATAAATGATCAATTTATCTATTTTTCTACCCTGTGACTTTGGCAAATTCATGGAGGAATACTTCCAAGTAAACAACTTTCCTTTAACCAGAGTCTTAGTCCATATCCAGTTATAGGCCACCCAAGTGAGAGGAATCCATGTAAGTTGACTAGCAGGTACCCATGACCACTAGCACCTCCATTTCCCTATGTACTTACCCCCAGTAAATTTGCCCTGACTTGGGAAATGATTCTAATTTCCATACCATTTATTCTTTCATTGCTTAAAGCTAGAACTTAAAACAAGATGTTGAACCACTTCAAAAAAGTACAGCAAGACATCTTAATGAAATTCAAGTTAGAATAAAAGATGTTGCAAGGTATTTAAACTCCAGGGTTACAAGAAAACATTTTCTTCTCCTTTGAAGGGTAGATGTGGGCCTCTACATAAAACATTTTATTTTCACAATTTAAAAAAAAATTGTCAAAAAGGAAAGAAATACCTCAGTTGTTTGTTTTCTATTAATTTCCTCAAAGTAAGTTAACTCCAATTTTTAATGTTCCACTGCCTTTAAAGTGTATAAATACATTTCATTTCATGTCTGATCTATAATTTTGCAAAGGCTTGTTATCACTCAGTGAGTAGCATTAGTCTTTTGTTCTAGACAGGCATTCATCAGTGATGTGAATAATTTGAGAAGGAAAGAGCGATGACTAAGGATTTTCTTTAGCTTTTTTTCCTCTCATAATTTTCACATTTTTAATTAAATTAAAGGGAGAAATGAAAATACTTTTAAATCAAAAATTAAAGAATCCCACAGGCAATGCACTGAAAAGTGTTTTTTTCTTAATTAAAAAGACAAATGCCATACAATATGAAAATGTAAGGCCTCAAGTGTGAACTCACACATCTGTGATAATACTTTGGATAACTACTTAATTAAATTAGTTTTTTTTTTTTTTTAATTTTTTATTTATTTATGATAGGCACACAGTGAGAGAGAGAGAGAGAGAGAGGCAGAGACACAGGCAGAGGGAGAAGCAGGCTCCATGCACCGGGAGCCTGACGTGGGATTCGATCCGGGGTCTCCAGGATCGCGCCCTGGGCCAAAGGCAGGCGCCAAACCGCTGCGCCACCCAGGGATCCCAAATTAGTATTTTTTAATATTTTATTTGCATTAACCTTTATCCAAATTTCTGGGATAGGAGCAGTTCAAAATATGCTCCCCTAAAGACCGCAGTACTTTTACATTTATTTTGATGCTCAAAAGTAAAGCCTTTAAAGGTAAAAAGTTCCTTTACTTCAACACTTTCATATAATTATAAATTAATACTCTGTTTCTTTTCCTTTTGAAAAAGTCATTGAAGTGTATATTATAATTTGAGTCTGAAGAAATTGTTCTCTTTCAAAACTTCAAGTAGTATTTCAGGCTTAAGAGATGCTTTTAGTCATTGAAGACATAACCGTTGGGATTCTGTTTGGGTTAAAACAAGAATCAAGAAAATTAACTGAAAAGGAAAAGTCTGTAAAGAATTTTATTAAAGTAGTTTTCAGAGACAAGAAATCTGTAAAGAAAATTCATTATTTGTGGTCAATATTGCTGGCAAATGTCATCTATATTTGGATTCTATAGTTTTTCACTTAACAGAAGTAACTTTTCTGTGCATTCATTTGTACTTCAGATGTCAGAATCTCCCTTTCCTGGCTTCCACTTCCACACCAAAAAGATGCAAGTACCAATTGTCTTCTTTTTTGCCTTACAGGTGTCTACGATGCATGACAAGTTACTCTTGCTTTCAAGGCGAAACATGAAATATTTTTGAGTGAGAGAGAGGGGAGCCTTACATATTGTCACCTACTTCATGATGGCATCTTGATTTTCTGGTCACGTTTATCATAATCATTCATACCCCAGTGGTTTTGTTGTTACTGAACAATTTTGCTACTTGATTCTCTCATCTTCTCCTATTCTTCAGAATTTTTTCCTATTGATTCATGGCTACTTTTCTGGCTTCTCCCCCATTCTGGCCCTTTTGCTGGTATGAAAGTATTCATATATATGATTGCTACTTATCTGTTTAGCTTTAAAAGTCTCCTACGTTGCTTTGGTACGTGATGCACACATGTCCCTTATTCAAAAATACTCACCTCATCTAAGACCAACAAGTCTATTTGTTGACCAATTTTGAGGATCAGCCAGGGACTGGCCAGTTCTCAAACCTATCCCCTAGTCTGTACCCCATATTACCAGCTCCAAGTTGAATTCAGCCACCTTCCAACTGGGGTAGAACTACAGAAACATCAAGATTTTTCAGGGAGCAAAAAGACATGGATATATTGAAGGGAATTCATTTTTAAGATTTTCAGCTCTCAGATATATCTAAAATTGATCTGATCATGTGCCTGTGATGATCCTCCCCTCCTTCCTAATCATCCTTCTCTGAATTAAAAAGAAAAGTTCCAGCAATAAACTCATGCATATACAGTCAACTAATATTTGACAAGAGTGTCAAGAATACTCAATGGGGGAAAAATCACTTTTTCAATAAATTGTGATGAGAGAACTGGATGTTTACATGCAAAAGAAAGAAATCAAACCCCTATCTTACAGATTGCTCACAAAAGTTAACTGGCAATGGATTAAAGACTTAAATGTAAGACCTGAAATCATAGGGAAAAAGCTCCTTGACATTTGTCTTGGCAATAATTTTTTGGATATGACACCAAAAGCACAAGCAAAAATAAACTAGTGGGACTATATCAAACTTAAAAGCTTCTTCACAGTAAAAGAAACAACAAAACAAAGAGGCAATCTACAGAATGAGAGAAAATATTTTGAAACCACATAACATATAAGGGTTTAATATTCAAAGTATATAAGGTACTCATACAACATAATAGCAAGATAAAACATAAAACCAACTAACCTGATTAAAAATGGGCAGGGGACCTGAATACACATTTTTCAAAGAAGACATAAAAATTGCCAATAGGAATATGAAAAGATGCTGAAAATCACTAATCATCAGGGAAATGCAAATCAAAACCACAATGAGTTATCACTGCACATCTGTTAGAATGGGATCATCAAAGAGATAGATAAGTGTTGGTAAGGATGTGGAAAAAAAGGAATCCTTTGTACACTGTTGGGAATGTAAGTTGATATAGCCACTATGTAAACCAGTATGGAGATTCTTCAAAAAGTTAAAAATAGAAATATCATATGACCGAGTAATCCCACTTCTGGATGGAGATATACATATATATATATATATATATATACAAAGATATATTTATATTCATATATAAATTGATATCTATTTAATATATATGAAATAAAATCACAATCTCAAAAAGACATATACACTGCTATGTTCACTGAAGCATTATTCATAATAGCCAAATCATGGAATCAACCTCAGTGTCCATACATGGATGAATGGATAAAGAAAATACAGTATATATGTACAATGGGATGTCACCCACGAGAAAGAGGGAAATTCTACTATTTGTGGCAAAATGGATGGACCCTGAAGGCATTATTCTAAGTGAAATAAGTCAAACAGAGAAAGACAAATACTGTATTACAGGACTTTTATGTAGAATCTCAAAAAAAAAATAAGCTAAACTAATAGAAACAGAAAGGTGGTTGCCAGGGTCTAGGGTACGGGGAAAGTGGGAAAATACTGATCACAGGGCACAAACATCCAGTTATAAGATGAATAAGTCCTGGGTATCTAATGTACAGCGTGGTGACTATAGTTAACAATATAGTATTTATATACTCGAAAGTTGCTAAGAGAGAATTAATCTTAAATGTGGTCACTACTCACATACAAAATCAATTATGTGAGGTGATGAGTGTATTAACTTATCGAGGTAAGCATTCACAATATATATCAAATCATCACATTGTATACCTTAAACATGCACAATATTACATGTCAATTATATCTCAATAAAATGTTATATATTAGTTATACCTCGATAAAACTGTAGGGTTTTTTTTAAAGTCACACCTTAATAAGGCAAATCTTATTAAACCATATTGATCCAGCGGGTAAAATCCTCTGGGACATCAAACAAAAATATTATTAGGGAATGAACTGGTCCTTAGGGAGAGTCCATTGAGAGTACCTCTTAAAGAAAGATTAAAAGGGACAGATCTTTATTTCATCTGAGGAACAAACTCTGGGAAAAGCTTTGTCTTTATTTCAGATTACCTTATTTTTGTAACTTCTCCAGAAAACAAATGAGTTAAATATCCAGCTTCAAAGTTTCATAAAGTACGTATTCAAAGCATGTGTCATACAAAGGAACATATATACTTTGCAACTGTTTAAATATAAGATGAAATGTTTTATATTCAAGTGCAGGAGATATGACATAGTTTTTCCAAATTCCTTTGGAGTTTTTTTGAGGAAAACAATTTGAAGACCACTAGACCTCCTCAATCATAATTATACAACAGAATTGCTTGAGTTGCTTTAAAAAAATTACAGATACCACTGAGTAATCTCTGAAGGTAGGCATGTGAAGTGAAAGTTATCTTACATCCTCCCTTTAAAGTCATAGCTGGGGTGCCTGGGTGTTTCAGTCCATTGAGCCTCTGTCTCTTTATTTTCGGCTCAGGTTATGATCTTGGGGTCCTGGGATCGAACCCCTCATTGGGCTCTGTACTCAGTGGAGAGTCTGGGATTCTCTTTCTCCTCACTCTGCTCCTGCCCCCCTCATACACACGTTCTTTCAAATAAATAAATAAATAAATAAATAAATAAATAAATATTAAATAAATAAAGTAATAGCTATAAAGACAGTATAAGCGTTAACCATTCTTAAAGCATTTATATCACACTGAACTTCTCATTATGAAGAATGAGAAGTGGGGGAAGAAACAAAGCTGTAAAAACTCTTAAAGGGACACACTCCACCGACCCATTGTAGGGAGTGACACAGTAGCTCTTGATTTAAAATTGCTCCTTCCGAGGCTCCTTCCACAGTTTGGCTATTGTGGACATTGCTGCTATAAACATGGGGGTGTAGGTGTCCCAGCGTTTCATTGCATCTGTATCTTTGGGGTAAATCCCCAACAGTGCAATTGCTGGGTCGTAGGGCAGGTCTATTTTTAACTCTTTGAGGAACCTCCACACAGTTTTCCAGAGTGGCTGCACCAGTTCACATTCCCACCAACAGTGTAAGAGGGTTCCCTTTCCTCTGCATCCTCTCCAACATTTGTGGTTTCCTGCCTTGTTAATTTTCCCCATTCTCACTGGTGTGAGGTGGTATCTCATTGTGGTTTTGATTTGTATTTCCCTGATGGCAAGTGATGCAGAGCATTTTCTCATATGCATGTTGGCCATGTCTATGTCTTCCTCTGTGAGATTTCTGTTCATGTCTTTTGCCCATTTCATGATTGGACAATGGAATATTACTCAGCTATTAGAAATGACAAATACCCACCATTTGCTTCAACGTGGATGGAACTGGAGAGTATTATGCTGAGTGAAGTAAGTCAGTCGGAGAAGGACAAACATTATATGTTCTCATTCATGTGGGGAATATAAATAATAGTGAAAGGGAATATAAGGGAAGGGAGAAGAAATGTGTGGGAAATATCAGAAAGGGAGACATAATGTAAAGACTGCTAACTCTGGGAAACGAACTAGGGGTAGTAGAAGGGGAGGAGGGCGGGGGGTGGGAGTGATTGGGTGACAGGCACTGGGGGTTATTCTGTATGTTGGTAAATTGAACACCAATAAAAAAAATAAAAAATTAAAAATTAAAAAAAAATTGCTCCTTCCACTTACTTTAATAGGCACTTGTTTAGTGCCTACCATGGCTTTGTCCTAAGTTTTTACCAACAATAGAAAGGTTAATTCTTCCATTGAAAAATATTCATTGAGCATCTACTCTGGGCCTGGTACTGTTGTAGGAGGTTATGACAATAGCTGAGAATGAAACAGACAATAATAATTCCTGTCCTCATCAACCCAGAGAAGGCAATCCCTACCTTGAAGTATCTTCAAACAAAATGCTAAGAAAGCTAGACTGTCCA
This sequence comes from Canis lupus familiaris, assembly GCF_011100685.1. Classification (NCBI taxonomy): domain Eukaryota; kingdom Metazoa; phylum Chordata; class Mammalia; order Carnivora; family Canidae; genus Canis; species Canis lupus. The sequence goes on along the minus strand of NC_049260.1, from coordinate 24,775,984 downwards.
TGAAAATGAAGTTTGTAATGTTTCACATTGCTGGGAGAATTTTGGGAATTGACTAGTAAGTTGCAAAAATCTCCCCCCCACCACCCCAATCCCTGACTGTCTCTAAATAATTAAATGAAAGATAGGCATACTCCCTGGCATTAGCTTCAAGGGATTGCCATTCCAAAGAGACATTTTTCCCAATATCTTGTTGCAATATATTTTGCACATGTGTAACAGCTGACCTCACTGGAGTGGGCACATTTTCCCCATCAACAACTTAACTGCCTAAGACCTGAGGGAGAACCAGTCCTGGAAATTCTACACCTAAAACTAATACTACACTGTATATTTACTGGAATTTAAATAAAAAAACATGGGGAAAAAACATACAGAAAAAAAAATTAGGGCAGCCCCAGTGGCTTAGTGGTTTGGTGCCACCTTCAGCCAGGGCATGATCCTGGAGGCCCAGGATCGAGTCCTGTGTCGGTCTCCCTGCATGAAGCCTGCTTCTCCCTCTGCCTGTGTCTCTGCTTCTCTCTCTCTTTCTCTGTGTCTCTCATGAATAAATAAAATTTTAAAAAAAGAAAGAAAAATTTTAAAAAACATAAATAGCTCTTAAAAAAGAGAATTAACTCTGGAAAATTAATCTAAAACTTAGGCAGAAATAATTGGATAAGAAAGGCAACTTTTTTTTTTCAAGACAGGCAACTTAAGTGAAGTAAATTATACATAAAGCTTAAAATTTAATACTTAGGATAGTAAATATAATGCTGCTTTATTTACAATGATAGTTTTACCATCTTAGAGATGAGGGATTTTAAACTTGAAATCAATTTGTTATCTTGGTTTCAAAACTCCCCCAAGTTATATTTAACTACTTGATATTTCTTATTTTGTCTTCTTGACTTTGACCAACTGCATAACTTTTTCCTGACAAGTGCTTCCCTTGTTATTTTTTAAAGATTTTATTTATTTATTTTAGAGAGAGAGAGAGAGAGCAGGCATGAGAGGCGGAGGGATGAGAGGGTAGGAGTGGAGTGGGAAGGAGAGGTACAAGCAGACTTTATGCTGAGCAAGGAGCCCAACACCAACCGATCCCAGGACCCTGATTGAAATTATGACCCTAGTCGAAATGAAGAGTCCAACACCCAATGGACTGAGCCACTCAAGCACCCATTTCTATTCTTTTAACAAACATTAACTCACATGCTGGTATGCATAAAAACCCTGAGAACAAAGCTGCATTAAAATCTGTATTTTAATCTTATTAAAATAAATCATAGAACTAATGGAAAATATCACATTTATTAAGTTTATTTTCCTCCTTAATTTTAAATTTATTTTCTTTTATATTTAAGCACCAAATACCCTTTTGATCTGAGCAATGAAAAATAAATGGAAATTGATGTTAATTTGGGCCAATGTTTTCACAAAAAATTTTTTAACGCCAGTGCATTCCAGAATTGATGCAACAATATCTATAGACAGCTGCATAAAAGCTCAGATACAGATAGCGATGATACAGTTATAGATAGAGGTTGAAAGAAACAGAGGGGATCAGTTAAAATTCCTAAAGAACAAATGACTCCTTAGATATGAATTCATAGAACAATACCATTAGGTATCCCAGATCACTGCAAAATTACAATTATGATGTTTATGAAAAACCTACTATAAGTTTTTTTAACCTGTCAGGCACAGGGAGATGCAGCCAGTTTCCTTCTTGTATGTGAAAAAAATTTCCCCTATCTTTTTGCACTTGCTTCCCATGAGCTTGACGGTTTCTAACCAATTATCAATGTCATTGTGACTCCTTAATATAAATACCACCCCCTGCTATCTAATTTGCTATTGTACACAAATATTGGCAACTTAATCATGTACAGGAAGTGGTAAATAAATATCTTGCAACTATTTTCCCTGTTGATTTGACATCATTCAGGAGATATTTTATGATAATTGTTCACAGATTCTATTTAAGGCACAGACAAGCATAACTATATTCAAGCAGTTTTGAATATGAAGATGCCACTTCATTTTAATGACTTTCATTTGAATTAAACATTAATATAAAATACTTGTTTCAGAAAAAAGTATAATATATATAAATGTTCATTTTAAAAATAAGTGGTTGAATGATTTGATATGCATTTAGTTATTTGAGGTTTAAACTTATACACACATTCATTTCTACTACCTGCTAGTTGAAGCTATCCTCTATATCTAATATACGAATACATATTATTATAGCAGATCAAGAGTCAACAAATTATGGCCTGTAGGTAAAATCTAGCTTCTTCCTTACTCTTGTAAATAAAGTTTTATTGGAACACAGCCATGCTCATTTGATGATGTATTATTGTCTGTGGGTGGTTTCATGCTACAACAGCAGAGATGAGTAGTTGTGACAGAGACCATCTGGCTTGCAAAGCCTAAAATATTTACTTTCTGGCCTTTTGCAGAAAGTTTTCCCACCACCACTCTATTAGACAGTTGAAAATATATGTGTGTGCATATGTGTGTTTCCCCTCCTGCTATCTTTTTAAAAACCTATTCTATCCTGTCAGCACACTGCAGCCATTTCAGCATTTCTTAGATTGTAAATTTTTGAAAATTTTTACTCCAACATTAGCTAAATGTTCCTAATTGATAACATATCCTCCCATTATGCTAAAATAGACTTAGATTTGTCAACTCACACCCTCATTAAAAAAGCAAAAATTTGGGAAATTTTACTTTCTACCTTGACACTCTCTAACCAGTTTGCATTTCCCAAGTCATTAAGTTTACGAGAGTAAAGTTGCTGATATTGTCAAGAAAGGAGAATTAGAAAAGCTAAAAAGAATACCAGCTGTCAAGAGAATTCCCTTAATGTAGTTTTCTTCCCCTGACTATTTTCTCCTTTCATTTTTTTGTTATTTCTTTCTTCTTTTTTTTTTTTTAACTTGAGTCAATTAAATATGTTCTTACTTTCGACAGTAAGAGCACTGGTACATAACTAAAGTGTTTTATAAAATAAGATTATTTTATTCCTCCTTATATTCTCTGTGTGTCTGTGTGTTGCATAAGTTACTCATTTAAATCACCCTTTCTTTATTGGTCAATATTGCAAGATGTTTCTTCATTCTTAAGGAGAGATTCCTGGGAGAAAAGGGATACATTAGTGGTAGCACTCTACCCATGGAACCCAATTTAGATTTAGCGAGATGTGTTTCACTATCTAGATTTACTGTTAGAAGAGCTGTGGGAGTTTGCAAAACGACTACCTGGTGTGCATGCTTGAAAGAGTCAGATTAAAATTAAAATCTCTATAACAACACACCCCTATTTTGTAGTGAAAATTATATGTTACTATTATACCTATTCTCTCTCCTACTGTCACTCAGATACAGTCATACTCCTACTTACACATTATTGCTATCCCAGTATCATTAAACTGCCAATGCTCTTCACTTTGACCCAGAGAACAGGTTAAAAGGATCCTTCACAGTAATCTAGGTTCAAATCCTTGCAGTTTCCCAACCCCCCAACCACATAGACAGTAATCTTAGACAAGTGATTTATTCATCTTTGTTTCGGTTTCCTTATCTACAAAATGAGAATAGTGTCTCCCACTGGATTGTTGTAAATATTAAGTAAGATAATGCCTGTTGTTAGGGACTGAATGTTTGCCCCCTAATTCATATGTGGCAGCCCTAACTCCCAATATGATGGTGTTTGGAGGTGGGGCTTTTGGGACATAATTAAGTTTAGAGGAAGTCATAAGGACTGGGCCCTTGTGATGGGATTATGAGAAAAGGAAGAGACATCAGAGCTCTCCCTCTCTGTCATGTGAAGACACAGTGAGAAGGGGGCCCATCTGTAAGCAAGTTAGCAGATCCTATCCATTAATTAGCACTGAGAGCACCTTGGCCTTGGACTTGCCAGCCTCTCAAAACTGTGAGAAATAAATGTCTATTGGTTAGGCCACCCAGTCAGTTGAATTTTTTAAATTTATATTTTTATTATTTTTATTGAGATATAATTTACATATATCATTGTGTGTTTAAGGTATACAATGTATTAATCTGATACATTTATGTATTTCAATGTGATTACCACAGTAGCTTTAGCTAACACTTCAATCATGTTGCATAGTTATTTCTTTTTTTTTGTGGTGAGAATATTTAAGATCTTGTCTCTTAGCATTATAATACAGTATCATTGACTAGAATCACTATGCTATGCATTAGGTCTCCAGGACTTGCTGACCTTATAGTTGTAAGCTTAGACCCTTTAACATTTCCCCAATTTCCCCACTCCTTATCCCCTAGTAATCACCATTATAGTGTGTTTCTACAATTTTGGCTTTCTTGGATTCCACATATAAGTGATATTATATAATATTTATCTTTCTTTGGTTTATCCTACTAAGCATAATGTCCTCAAGTTCCATCCATGTAGTCACAGATGGCAGGATTTTCTTCTTTCACATGGCTGAATATTATTCCATTGTACATATATATACCACATCATCTTGTTAGAAGGGCTGTCGGGCAGCCCTGGTGGCTTAGTGGTTTAGCGATGCCTTCAGCCCAGGGTGTGGATCCCTCGCCTGGAGACCCGGGATCGAGTCCCACGTCGGGCTCCCTGCGTGAAATGGAGCCTGCTTCTCCCTCTGCCTGTGTATGTGCCTCTCTCTCTCTCTCTCTCTCTCTCTCTCTCTCTCTCATAAATAAATTAAATATTTAAAAAAAAAGAAGGGCTGTCATCAGGAAGGCAAGATATAACAAGTGTTGGTGAGAATGTGGGGAAAAAAGAGAACCATTGTGCATTGTTGGTGAAAATGTAAACTGATTCACCTACTATGAAAAACAGCATGGAAGTTCTTCAAAAAAATTAAGAATAAAACTACCATATTATCCACTAATCCAACTTCTGAGTATATATCCAAAGGAAATGAAAATAGGAAAAAAAATAGAAAATAGGATATTAAAAATATATCTTTACTACTGTGTTTAGTTCAATATTATTCACAACAGTCAAGATATGGAAACTACCAGAGTATCTGTCAATGGATAAAGAAGATGTGGTATACATATACTATGGTATTTTGTTCTAGCAGCCTGAGTTGACTAAGATACCAGCAAATGACAAGTTCTAGACTCCATATATAGTATAGCTTGGCAAATGTTAGGTATTACTAATTCCTTCTGAAAAATGAAATGCTTGAAAAAAATTATTTTTTGTATATCTCAACAATCACTGCATATTTTCCTTTTTTTATTTTTTATTTTTATTGGTGTTCAATTTACTAACATACAGAATAACCCCCAGTGCCCGTCACCCATTCACTCCCACCCCCCGCCCTCCTTCCTTTTCTTTTGCATTTACTTTCATAAATCTGCCTCCGTACTTTAATTTGTGAAGGGGTCTTAGTAAATATTAGAGTGTATGTGTGTTTGTGCATATATATGTTTTTTTTTTTTCATATATATGTTTAAAATGATTTTGATTCTTCACATTTTTGACTGTTTCAATCAGTAAATTTGTATTGGCTGGTTATAAAGCTGAGTCTTTGCTATATGTAATCTCTATAAGAATTTAGAAGTATTACTTTTTTTTCCAAAAAATCAAGTCTAAAACAATTTAGTTTTTGAGAATAATTTTGCCTTAAAATTATTTATACATTTGGATAGGGAGAATGAGGACATATTTAAATAATGTTGAATTTCATAGCATTAACAGTCTAATAGTTCGGGCTTTCTCACTTTTCTCCAACTGTAATTTCATCCTGTCACAATCTATTTCAAAAGAATCTTTCTGAATTAAATGTATAGGCAAAATCTCAGTGGTTCCCCACAACTAAGAGGATAAACTTTCAACCTCCCCCATGACCTGGTGTTGTTCCAACTCTCCACTCAATCTCCAGAATTAACTTTTACAAATATTGGCTCCAAACGAATTGGCCTATTACTGAACTTCAAATGCATTAGTTAGTTACACACCTCAGCAACCTTGTTCATGTATTTTTCCCCTGCCCAGGTCACTTTGCTGTCCTTTCTATACATAAAGTCAATGTTCATGGAAGTCCTACGAATGAAATGGAGTCTTCCTTGACTATTCAAGTATATGCTGGGCATTCCCTTTTATTAATGAATGGATTTATTATTTATAGCAACAAACTTTGCCCTTAGAATCCACTCATTTATCCTTCAGATGGGTAATGGGTGACTTCTGTATACCTGAGACCCAATCTCCTATAGTGACATATAATACATACTATGTTTTCTACCATCTAGGAATTGACATATGAGTAAGTCAACAATTGTATTGCAGAGAGATATCTCTTATAAAAGAATTCTGCTATTGGAACTCAAAGGAAGAGCTTATTTTATTTAAATTAATCTAAGTTTGAATATTTTAAGTGAAATAATGTCATAAGAGCTCTTGCTAATAATTGCCATAAGAAACTCCATGAGATGATACACCTGCCATTCAGTGAATTCTACAGTAAAGTGAAACAAGTAATGCTAAAGCAAAGCTCTGTGACTTACAACCATTGTTTGCTCATTAGTATCAATGCTTCAGATACCAAATCATTCTGGATAATTACAAATATATTGTGAAAACTGCCTCTTGGACAATTATAATACATACAGAAACTGTAAACTTTATGGATAAACACTGAGGAAATAAATTACTTTGCTTTGAGGAAGTAAACTATTTTGCTTTCTTTTGGAAGGCAAGTAAACACTTTTTTTTAAAATACGAGGTTCACATAACTGTCTCAATATGAAACTGAGAAAGGCAGCGTCACAATGAAAACTAACTAACTGGAAATTTTGTTTTTATAGGCAAGATAAAGCATCTCTCTTTGGAGGAGTAAGAAGATTTCCACATGCACTAGATAATCAAACCACGTATACATAAATGGGGACTCTAACTAGGCAGTACAGTTTGATATCATAACAAAAGTGTGTAAGTACAGGTGGATTGTGGTTTTCAAGATTAAAAAAAATTATTTTAATGCTTAGTTGATTTTTATACTTAGTAATACTGAGAGTCTGCAATAAGAACAATTAAAAGGTGACTATTCATTCCAATTTAGATCATGCAGAATCTGTTTTAAAATTACGTATAGTTTAAAATCCAGTGGTGTGCTGATGAATGTTTAACAACAGTTCTGTGGTGGGGAAGGGTGTGATTTGTAGCATTTGTCAAGCTCTTGTGAGTTGGTACAAGTTGGCCCCATTGTATCACTGGTTTGCTCTGAGATCATTTCAAATGATACTTGGTATTAACTTTGTGAAAATGGCAATACTATGAAAGTATAACCCATTTTTCCCAGAGCATACTCCATGTATAATCACTTGTATGTTGCTAAATGATGATTAATATGTTCATTGCTGTGGACTGTCAGGTACATTGTTAACTCTAAAGAAGCATTCTAAGTACTGTCTTACAGAAAGAAAACAGCTACCTGAGATTAATTGATATGCTGTTCCTTGGTCACCGGACTTTATATGGTTTAATCAAGTCTTGGGAATTATCAGAACTAAAATTGTTCCTTAGTTTTAGATGATTGATAATACATCACTTATTAGTACACTTTGCCTCTTTTTAAAAAGATTTTATTTATTTATTTGAGAGAGAGAGACAGCACAAGTGTGGAGGTGGGGGGCAGAGGGAGGGGGAGAAGCAGACTCTCTGCCAAGCAGGGAGCCCTACAGGGGGCTCTATCCTAGGATCCCAAGACCATGACCTGAGCTGAAGGCAAACGCTTAACCGACTGAACCACCCAGGTACCCCCAGTACTCTTTACCTCTTAAAATGTTTGTTTTAGTTTTTAAGCAGAATAATCTAAGTACTGTCTGATATAACCTAATTTAGGAGTCAGAATATGTAACATGACTCATTAAAAACAAACTATTAAAATTCCTGTCAAAAGTTTTTGTAGTTTGCTTGTTGTGTTTTTAATCACAGGTGTAATAAAATTAAGTACACACATAAAATGAAGCCACATTTCAGGAAGCTTTCAACAGTTCAGGATTCTTCAACATTTAAACCTCATTGCTTTCTGTTTGTTTGGTTCTCAAGTTATGCCTTTGTTTTGAGGGATCAAAATTTCAAAGTGAGTTTTCTAATTAAAAAGTCATATCAGGAAATAGATCTTGAGAACCATCTGAGACTATATTTTAAATTCCAGACAATTTTACTCCTTTCAACTATTATCCCAAACTAAAAGTAGTATGTAAGTGGTAGTTATCTCTAGTTCAACCTTCTTTGTTGAAACAATTTTCTTAGTGTACTGGGATTATTAAAAGATATTTAAGTAGTTTCAAAATTGATTTTGGAATTAATAAATGATACTGGAAAAACAAACTTCGTTACAGGAATTATATCACAGTAAAAGATTTTTTTTCTTTTTAAATCAAAGGATTATTGTCCCATTTAACATAGAAATCTAAGCTCTGGGCCACTTGTTTTTCAGGGTCCATATGTCTGAACTAGGATAGAGAGTAAAATGACTCACTTAAATAAACTTAAATAGCTATATCAAATACTTGTAACTACTGCAATAATTTTATAGAGACTATACTGTAAATGCAGCCATAAAACGGATCAGGTCAAGGTCAATTATAGCCTACTTCTTGGCAGGCTTTCTTTGATAACAGCTATCTCTATGATAAATCAACACATTTATAGATGCAGTTCCAGTTTTAAAAACAAAGGCATTTATGTATAATGCATAAAACTTCTAACTCAGAAGCCACAAAGGTCTGACCCTGTTTGTGAAAAGGGAGCTAATGGCTAAGCCAGCAGGGTTCCAAAAGAGATAATGGTGTCCTACTGGTAAGTAAAACTTAATGCAGCTCCAGAAAGTTAGCAATTGATTTTCTGCTCACTAGTGAGATCTCTTCTCTCCCCAAGAGTGTTCCTAAGACAGTAGAGACTGGAGCATTCACTTTATAAAAGTCTATTCAGCTTTTCAGAACTGAGGTATACCTTTTAGTGCACAAAAAGAAGTATAACATCCTGTTGACCTTACAGTGAACTTTGTTTCATGGATGTGTCCAATTATAACATTTATATCTAAAAAAAAAATTCCAGAAAACAGAGGTTCACATGACTAGGTATAAAGGGATTGTCTATTTTTATACAGCGACACATTAACTACTGGGGATTTACTGTTTCTGTTTACCTACTATAAAAGTATAGTGTGGGAAGTACCAGTGCAAACTTCAAGTTTGCATGAGAGACATGAGAGACTCCTAACTCTGGGAAACGATCAAGGGTAGTGGAAGGGGAGGTGGGTGGGGGAATGGGGTGACTAGGTGACGGGCACTGAGGGGGGGCACTTAACAGGACAATAACTAGGTATTATAGTATATGTTGGCAAATCGAACTCCAATAAAAAATATACAAATAAAATAAAATAAAATAAAAATTGCATTAAAAAAGAAAGAGGGAGACAGAGGTGGACATACAGACAGAGATGCTTACATCCTAACGAATTTCAAGGCTCTGGGTCCAACTCTGAATGCGACACATTATACTTTGGTCCTGTGCACTGATTTCTGTATGATTCTCCTGAGGGTTCTGACTCATTATGTTGCCAAAAACAAAGCCCCTTAGATGTTTGATCACATAAGGGTAGAGTTTGTTCTCTGTAATACAAATAGTGAACTAAGATAAATACTAATTATATGAGTGAAACATAACATGTAAAATTTTTTTGAAAATGGAACTAGAATGAAAAAATATATTAGTGTCTTTTATTATTTTACTTATCAATATTAAGATCAATCACTGCATCTAAGTGCTGTATCGCTTTGTTTTAAATGAAGTAGAAATAAGACTTTGAATAAATGTGGTCAATATACTAATAGCTGAACATTAAACTTTACCAGATAGGACTAATTTGTAGATTCATTAATGGTATTAGATAAATGTCAATTTTCTGATATTGATAACTGTACTATGATTATGTAAGAAATTAAAATTTGGGGACGGTGGGTAAAAGGTACACAGGGATCTTATATGCTATTTTCAGAACTTGTTTCTAAGTTGAAAACTGTTTCAAAATAAAGATGTTAAAATATGTAAGATACTGGACTAAAAACATTTATTTTTCATTCTCAGTTAAATCCCACCAAAATGACAGAGACTAGATCAAGGAAACAGTCCATTATCACACTAAAAAATATGTGGATGTCTTCAGCTAACTGGAAGATTTGCAAATTTTGTGGTTAAAAGTAAGCAGGTGGGATCATTTGTCTGAAGAACCAGAGCAGAGAAAATTTCCACCCCAAACAGGAGCAGGAGGGTTTGGTTCTGCTTTTCAGGAAAAGAGCTATTCTTCCCAACAGATCTCTAGAGACCCTCCAAAATTAGCAACAATGAATTCTGAGATACAATTCAAGAAGGAATAATCGTGCCAGTTCATTAATCAGGACTTTCCAAACATTTCTGAACTCCAGCATATACAGATGATTACATTCATGTGGAACAGTAGAATGGCACAAGGAGAAATGTGTTTTAGGTAGATTTGAAGCTTGCATAACATATGCAGAGTGGAATTATCTTCAGACCAGAAGAGTGTTCTACATGGTAATACAATAACATAAGCCAAGATCACAGATAGATTTTCTACTGTGCCAATGATACTGTACTGATTTTGACTTTCTGAGGCACTACTGAACTTTGAAGTCATGTCTAGGAACATCAGGAGAGAACATCAAGGTCAAATGAAATGTCTACCAAGTACCATATGTCATAAGCATACCTTTTTTGGCTTAGGTATTAGGCAGTAAGTATCTGAATCAGCAGGTGGGATCTGTGCAACTTTGAAGCAGGTAAGAATTAGGACTGTTAAGAAAATTAATAATAAAATGTTAACACTCTGGAAAACAGTCACAGATGTTAATTTCTCTTTCTCAGTTTGGTCTGATACCAATGAGATTTAGAGTTAAAGGACAGGCAAGAATCAAAGATAATGGAGACTTCTGCCATCAGTGGCAGAATTAACTAATGGCAAATCAAGAGATGATGAGTTAATTTTTGTTGTTTAATATGAAGGAAAGGGACCGTAGACAGAGGATGAGAAAGAAAAAGGAGGAGGTATTGGGGCTACATGGAGATGTTCCAGTGAACCATTCTAGTAAGTGGCTGGACATATGGGATTTTTTTCTTGGAATAGAGGGCACTGAAGAAAGTAGAAGGTCATAGTTAAAGCTGTAAAAGTAGATAATCATGGAGGAAAAAAGGAGAGGAGGCAAATGAACAGTGAAAGAAGATGAGAGGGGAGAGCCATGACACAGACATCACTAGATAAGAATATATTAACTGCAGCAACCACAGACACTCATATCCAGTGCTGACCTCCTTACATTTTGTTTACTGTGATATTATAAAGAATCAGAAACCATTATGGAAGGGACAATTGGAAGAAAAATAGTAACCTTAAAGTTTATTTAATACCGATATTTCAATTATGTCCCTTTCTTGCAACTGATAAAATTCAAATAGCAATAAACATGTTCTAAAATGTTTCCTTCATTTCCCAGTGAAATTTGTTCCTTTTTATTTGACATATATTGGAAAGGCTAAATTAAATTCTAATTCAGCTGCTTTTATTTTGTTCTCATAATTGTGTTTCAAATGTCATTCACATGAATGGCTACAAACGCAAATACTTTTTAAATATGAATCTTAATTTTTCTTTATCTTGACCTAAGAAAACTGATAATGAGGTGGCCCCTGTCTTCTGGGGTAAAGGTTTTAAATGAAACCAATCTGGCAAGGACTGATTGCAAATCATCACTGGCTTGTTATGTGTTCAATAGTCTGTTAACTTCATGGTGGTCTCAGATCAATTCTTGGAGAACAAATGTCCATTTCATTAAAATTCCTACCTCAACTGCAACCAATTAGTATCCCAAACAGACTCTGAGAAACCATTCCCCTTATTCTTCACTGGTAAGAAAAGTTCTCTGTCACTCTGCAAGTACATGAAATAGATGCTACATACCTGTTCTGGATTTAAATCAAGAATTCTGTCCCTGCAGTTTTCTTTGTTGTATTTTTAATGACAATTGTGTCTCTTCAAATAAAATTCAAATTGTGACCTAAAAAATCCTGGACATGTATTATCCTACAGGATTCTGTGATGACCAACTGAGAGATACCAAATAGTCTGTAAATTTCTAATTCATAAAAAATTTGAAGTTTTCCAAAAATATATGGAAGTGCAAATGTTTTATCACACACACAAACACACACACACACACACACAATCAAACTGATACAGATGAACTCTGTTTCAAGTCACTATATCTAGCTTAGCTGTACAAGCTTACAAAGGACTCCCCAAAGAAATCCTTCTATGATTTCAAACCAAATATGTACTTGTGGTTCCAAACCAAAAGAATAAGAGAATAAAGACTAGATTTAGAAATACATCGTGTCTGAGGTAGTATGAAGTATATTCTAAAGTACTTTCTCATTAGTTTACTAAAGCCATTTCTTGAAGTTCTCCAAAACACATGGTATAAGACTTAATTGTATGTCAAGGGGGAACATCTCTTATAATTTATAAATCAAATAAAGATTCCCCATCTTTTCATACAAAAGGTTTTCATTTTCCTGACCCCTGTGTAGATAAGTGTTACAGATTCAGAAAGTAAGTCAGAGTTATATTGGATCATTGCCTCCAATTTTTCACTCCCACACCATAATAGGATTACTCATATGTGATTTTTGCCCTATGATTTTGGGGTGCTTCCTACTGGAGTAGGGGAAGTATATCCCTTTAAGACATTTGCTTTAGTCATTGCTGTGACTTCCTCTGGACAATGAAAGATGGATGGAAGTGACACTGTGCCTATTACTAGCTGAACCTTTGGGAAGTATTCCACATTTCTGCCAACTCTCCTGGAGCTTCCACTGTTTGCCACTTAAAGAATATACTCTAGATAGCTATTGCTCCTTCAGCATGGATCTCAGAATTAATATATAAGGAACAGACTTGAATCTAACCCAAAACCTGGAATTCAGCATAACTCAATAGAACTCATGCAAGAATAGACATGATCAGTTAAAATATAGTCACGCTATAGACCTCTGACAATGAGATAAATGATTGGTATGGCAAACTATGCTTTTGGGTTGTCATGCAGCATTATCACTATAGCTTGCCTAATAAAACCCCATGGTAGGGTGCTATTTTCAGCTATTTGCCTTTCCCTTGGAAATTGTAGGAGATAACAGATGACAGGAATAAGGATACTAGCACAGCAGGTCTGTGGAATTCAACAAACCCTTACTAAGCACTAACTGAATGTAGGGTTAGATTATTCAAGAGATTCAAATCTGCTGACTTTGTAGAGCACCACCAATCAATGGTGTGTACTCATCATTTATAGAATAATGTACACAAAGTATCAGAAGACCTATACTTTTAAGTTCCCATGGGACATATACCAAGAATGACCATATCTTGGACCATAAAACAAACTTCAGCAAATTTAAAAAAACTCTCATCTTACAAAGTGTGTTCTCTACCCACCATAGAAGCAAAATAAAAACAACAGAAAAATAAAGGAAAACTACTAACATTTGGAAACTACACAATATGCTACTACATAGTCCAAAGATCAAATAACAAGGCTCAATAAATATCAAAAATACGTTGAACTAGAGGTGACATTGGTGGGGGGATAGGTTAAATAGGTGATGGGGATTAAGGAGTGCAATTGTTGTGATGAGCAATTGTAGGGTAGTGTTGAATCATTGTATTGTACACCTGAACCTAATATCATACTGTTTGTTAACTAACTGGAATTTAAATAAAAACTTAAAAAAATACATTGAACTAAATAAAAATGAAAACACAACTTACAAAAAATTTATGAGATGAAGCCAAACCAAGTGCTAAGAGGAAATCTGAAGGCATTAAATGCTTATGTTAGAAAAGGGAAGAAATCAGGGTGCCTGGGTGGCACAGTCACTTTAGTGTCCCAACTCTTGGTTTCAGCTCAGGTCATGATCTCAGGGTCCTGAGATGGAGCCCTGCGTCAGGCTCTACACTCAGCACAGAGTCTGCTTATCCCTCTCCCTCTGCTCCTGCTCCCACACTCTCATTCTTTTGAGTAAATAATATTTTAAAAAAAGGGGAGAAATATCAAATCAATAAGTTCCCTCCTGAAGAATCTAGAAACATATCAAAATGAACCTGGAGCAAGCTGAACGAACAAAACAATAAAGACAAAGGCAAATATCAATGAAATTGAAACAGAAAAGCAATTGAGAAAATCAGTGTTCTATGGAAAGTGCAATAAAACTGCCAAACTTCTAACAAGACTGATAATGAAAAAGACAACACAAATTATTATCAATAATGAAACCATCACAACTACTACAAACCCTCCAAACATCAAAAGAATAATAAAAAAATAATTCTATATATTTTAATTTGTCAATTTAAATGAAGCGGACCAATTCTTCAAAAAACAGAAAATGTCACAACTTATCCAAAGTGAAATTGCTAATTTGAGTAGTTCTATAACTACTAAGGAAACTGAATTCAAAATTAAAATCCTTTCAAAAAAGAAATCTTCATGTCCAGGTGATTTCACTAGAGAATTCTACCAAACATTAAAAAAAGCATTAGCACCAATTCTATACAACTTCTTCCCCAAAATAGAAGAGGATGGAATACGATTAAGATTATCCCTTATCGAATATCCCTTATGAACTCTACACAAAACAATTTTATAAAATATTAGCAAGTAGAATTCAGTGATACATAAAAATAATTATACCATGATACAGTGGAGTTTATTTTCAAGGCTGGTACGCTATTCAAAAAGTAGCCAATTTAGCCCACTATATTAACAAACTAATAAAAAAAACATGATCATATTATCTGATGCAGAAAAATAATTTAACAAAACTCAACACTCATTCCTGATAAGAACTTTTAGAAAAACAAGAATAGAGAGATAGAGAGGAGTACCTTCAACCTGATAATGAGCATCTACAAAAATCTGCAGCAAGCATTACACTTAATCTTAAAAGACTGAGTGGACTGAATGATTTCCTTCTAAAATCTGGAACAAGGTGGGATTCCCGGGTGGCTCAGCAGTTTAGTACCTGCCTTCAGCCCAGGGCGTGATCCTGGAGTCCTGGGATCGAGCCCCACATCAGGCTCCCTGCATGGAGCCTGCTTCTTCTCTGCCCCTCTCTCTCTCTCTCTCTCTCTCTCTCTCTCTCCCTCATGAATAAATAAATAAAATCTTTAAAAAATAAATTAAAATCTGGAACAAGGAAAGGATGTCTGGTCTCACCACTCCTATTCAACACAGTGCACATAGATTGGAAAGGAAGAAATAAAACTGTCCCTATCTGCAGATAACATGATTGTGCTGTACTAATGGCAACTGGTGCATATTGGAACTGTGTCCTCATTTTGCACTTTTTTGATACAAATCAGTCTCAACAGTAATGATTAGTAACTATGTATTATTAAACTTAACTGAATAAATAACTAAATCTGGAATTGTGAAACTTAAGATTTTTGTTATGATTTGGGGTTGGGGAGGCACCCTAGGATTTATATAATTTATAAAAAGCAGGCATTATAAAATAATGCCTGCTCACATAGTAAAGAATACAGAAAAAAAACAATTCTTATATATGCTGTTACTTAAAAACTTTGTATTTTCAGATGCAAATTTTAATATATTTATATATACCTTAAAATTTCACCGTGAAACGTTTTGCTTGCTGCCAGGAGGAATTTTTGCACAAATTACATAGTATAGATCACTATCATGAAAGATATCAAAACTGAAAGCAAGAATCTTTAATAATTATGTAATGCACATAACACATTTTATTAAATTAGTGCAACACAGAAGTAACTTTAAATACCATAGTATCTTAAAATAGTAGTATAGTAGCTAAGATCTCATTTGGGGCCTTTACAGGGTAGGCTGTATATTTTCTTTGTTAGCTGTCTTTAATTAATGATTTTGCCTTCAGTCACTCCAGGAAATTTTAATTTCACTTTCAAGGAGCTTAAGTCTTCATCTATCAGAAATAAAAACAAAATTAGCCATCCCTAAAAGATAGCTCTCTGGACTTATCAAGCAGAAGGGGAGGTTTCTGCTCCTATCCATCACCTTTTGGGTCTTGTCTCCACACAAATGAGTAAGTAAAGAGGGGTATACAAATTCTTGTAAGATATTTGCATTCTTCTCCATTTTTTTCTTCAGAAGTCCTCACAAATTTTGTCAGTTACTAGTTTGCCCGTAACTGCTTCCCAGGCTTGAATGAGAATATGTGCAAGATCACTGTACCTAGTAAAAGAAAAACTTTTTCAAATGTCCCAGTATGAGAATTCCTAGGAAGATACTTGTAAGAATTTCACCTTTGTCATTAAAGCTAAAATCATTTTGAACATCAGTTTTGAAAAGAGATTGAAATCATCAAAATAAAACCCAAATGAAAGAAAATCTAAAACCTATATACTGTTAGTGTTAGTTTCTTTCTCCCCTTTCCCCATATTGTTTTAAGTAATTTTATCTTTTTTATTCTCTTGCCTCCAGGGAAGCAAAATGTTTCATGAGGATATATTTATTGTAATAACTATCAGTCTAATAGAATTAATGAAATTTCTTTTCTTTTTTTTTTTTGAATTAATGAAATTTCTAGAGGAGTTTAACTTACCCTGAAAGGATGGTTTATATATTAGTATTATATAAATATATTTTTCAATGAGAAGCTGCTTTTTTCCTCCCACTAATGGAATTTCAGGTCAAGAAAGTTTATAAAGAAGTATGATTTAGAGTGCCCCCTTTTCTGGGCACTATAGATAGTAGGCGGAAAAGCCAGAGTAGCCAGTCCATTAACATAGAAATCTATTAACACAATTCTTTTAAAGCTATTTTTGCAAATTTAATAAAGGCAGACTTTCAGGGGTTGAAATGATTAGCTGTAATGTGACTTAGGTTAAAGCATAGGACATATAATCAGACCCTTTATCAGAATGTTGTTTTTCTTTTATAAATAAAATATAGATCAATCGTCAACTCCTTGTAGTATGCCACAAGATACATAGCATGCATCAAGATGGTCATATAACTTTGATATCGATTCCACTTATAAAACCACACATGCACTTATATCGAGTAATTCAAAAACAAATGCAGAAAATAATAACGTGATACCACTTTACACTCACCAGGATGGCTGAAATTTTAAAAAAGAGAAAACAACAAGTTGGTGAAGATGTTAAAAAACTGGAGCCCTTACACACTGTAAACATATGGTTTGCAGTATCTGAATGTGAAGTGGTACAACTGTTGGGAAAAACAGTTTGTACTTCCTCAAAAAGTTAAACAGAGATACCTATGACTCAGCAATTTCACTACTAGGTATATACCTAAATGAATTCAAAACACGTTTACACAAAAACTTGTACACTAATGTTCACAGAAGCATTATTCATAATAGTGAAACAGTAGAAGCAACCCAAATGTACATCAAATGATGAAGGGATAAACAATACATATTACATTGTTGGAATGGAATATTGCTTAATCATAAAAAGACATGGAGTACTGCTACATGCTCCAACAAGGATGAACTTTCAAAACATGCTAAGTGAAAGAAAATAGTGACAAAAGACCACCTCTTGTAAGATTCTATGAACAGGCAAATCCATAGAGACAGGAAGTAGATTAGTGGTTGATAGAAAATAGTAGGGTGGAATTGGGAGGTATGGGGTTTATTTTTGGAGTAATGGAAATGTTCTGGAACTAGACAATGATTATGGTTGCATGACATTGTGAATACAGTAGCCCCCCCAACCACTTACCTGTGGTTTCACTTTTGGGGATCTCAGTTACCCCTGGTCAAGTGCTCTCTGGAAGCAGATGATTTTCCTGACATATTGTCAGAAGGTCACTAGTAGCCTAATGCTACGTCACAGTGCTTACATCAGTCATCTCACTTCAACTCATCACGTAGGCATTGTATAATTTCACATCATCACAAGATGAAGGGTGAGTACACTATAATAAGATACTTTGAGACAGAGGTGATTTACATTCCCTTATTACAGTATATTGTTATTATAATAGTTCTTTTCTATTATTAGTTATTGTTAGTCTTGTACTGTGCCTCAGTTATAAATTAAACTTTATCAAAGGTATGTATTTATAAGAAAAAAACAGTACATATAAAATTTGGTACTATCCACTGTTTCATATATCCACAGGGGGCATTGGAATGTGTTCCCCCATTGATAAGAGGGGGACTACTGTATACTAAAATCCACTAAATTATACACTTTACATTGGTTAAAAGAGTGAATTTTATGTTATGTGATTCTGAGTAGAAGACCAAATGCATTCAGGGACCTAACATATAAATTAAAGTAATAATTAATGAGTACCTCTTAAATCTTCTCCTACTCACTTTTTCCTAGCAATCACTAATCAATTTTCTGTCTCTATAGATTTGCCTACTCTGTATATTTCATATAAATAGTATCATATAATATCTGGTCTTTTGTGACTTGCTTTTTTCACTTAGCATGCTGCTTTTAAGGTTTATCTATGTTGTAACATGCAACAGTACTCCATTCCTCATAAGGTTTAATAAAATACTGTTGAGTTATGTAGATAATTCTCAAAAAAAAACAAAGCACAATTCTTGGCTTTAATTTTTTTCCAGATATGGATTACCATATACAAAATATTGAGGAAGCATCAGAATTTACATGAGCAGAGGATTAAACTGTATCAGTAACAACTCTCATGAATGAATTTAGAGAAATAGACAATAGTTGGCACAAAATAATGTGCCCACTATGAAAACAGGTATTGCTGTTTCACATGACCAGCCTAAAAAGAATTGAAATGAGCCTAACTGGAACCACAGGAATGTACATATTAATATGATAAAGATAAAGAGATAAGGATGAAAAAATCAAATATGTCAGTTCAAAGCCTAGTCTACATAGAAAAAGTGATTAAGGAGGGAAGGGAATTGAGAAGTCTCCAAATTTCAGTATGAAAAAGTATATTAGAATGTTCAAGTTCTCCTTAAGTATAAAAATATTATCTTACCTGTGATAATGAAAGTTCTGTAATTACTTTAAATGTTATTTTTTCCAAATACCTCTCCATAAAATTTTAAAATATATTTTAAGAATCATATCACATATAAATAGTAAGCTCATATACACAGTCATATACACACTAATGTATCTATAGTTGTCATAAACTTTATTTATATGTAAGAGTAAATATAGAAGAAATCAAAATCATTTGTGAAATGAAAGGGCACAGAGCTCTACAGAGGTCCCATAAGCATAACTGTAAAAATATATTAAATTATTATACATGATGATTATATTCTGGACAATTATGTTTAATAAGGAATAAAAAAAGAGAAAATAGAAAAAAATTGCTGAATGTTACAAGATCACGGAAATCTCTTTTAAAAATACAGTGAATTTTTAGAGAGTCAGGGTGCCTGGATGGCTTAGTTGGTTGAGCATCAGATTCTTGTTTCAGCTCAGTTTAGGATCTCAGGATCCTTAGATCAAGTCCCACATCAGGGTTCTGTGCTCAGCAGGAAGGAAGCTTCTCTCCTCCCTCTGCCTCTAGTCCTTCTCTCTCTCTTTCTCTCAGATAAATTAAAATTATTTGTCTTTAAAAAAGACAAATAGTCAATATTCTCATTGAAAAACTCAACCAAATTAGCTATTAAATAATATAAAATTAAAAGAATATTGGGGGTTCACTTTGTCTTTATAAGTTTTGCCAAGATTTAAAAAATTGGTAATACCCAGTGTTGTAAATAGGTATTCTCACGCAAAATATGAAGGCATATAAATTTGTAAAGACTTTTTAGGAGACAGTTTGAAATTTTATTTAAAAAATTAAATAGATATGCCTTTTTATCCAGAAATTACACTTCGAGAAATTATTTCTAAAGATATCACATCAGGCACTTCCATGTTTTGTAGATAACAAGGTGAAAGCAGAATAAACACTACACAAGAAAAGCACAAAACAACTTCCATCTGCATTTGGTTGCTTACATCTTCTCCGAGGGTTATTTTAGTTTTACAAAATGAAAGTATATATTTAAGTTTAAAACTGGCAAGTGGAAGGTATGAATTCACATTAAACAGTGAGCTTAGAAAATTAGAAATTCAATTACTTACCTTACATGATAACCTATTTTCATATGGTTACATATGGGTAGAAACAAAGTCTGAAGTTTTACAAATAGACGTTATAGATAGATGTGCTCCCACCCAAATAACAATTTGGGTAGAAAGACGAGCAGTAGAGCAATGGTTTACTATATAAGCAAGACAATATATTCTGTTTTTAAATATGAAGCTTTTGTCTACTATTTCCTTATGACATAGATAATACAAACTCTACATGTAATTCTAATCTTGTTTTCTGCACCCATCTAAACTATTACACCCAAATTAAAGGAACGTTGTAAATCTAGGATACATTATAAGAATACGTTATCTTTATGCACTTTTATAGTAGCTTGGTTGATTGAGACATCTTGGTATCAAATGTATGTTTTACTTGCCTTGTGTTTATATTTTTCTATGTAAAGTTACCAAATGCAATCTTCTACAAAAAAAATCATATCAAATTTGCAAATATGATATGGCATGATATTCTTCCTAGTGTTATTTAAAATACAAAATAGAAAAAGAAAGAAGGTATGTCACAGGAAATTGAATTGATTAATCAATTAATCAGTATATCCTTACACTTAATTAAGTATATACTTGAAAAGGATGAAGTCTATTTCGTATTAATATGGAAATATGCCCACATTATGTTATTAATGTACACGAATGGATAAAAGAAAGCACATGAAACATTATTAACAAGATATATGAAAGGATATTTGTCTAAATGTAAATGGTAGTCACCTCTGTGGTGTGGGATTTTAGGTGATCTTTATTTTGTGCTTTAATCTATTCATTTTCAGTAAGTACTGTCACCCCATGAGTGCAGAAATTAGTTCCTGAGGGGAAAACAAATCTTGGCTATTACAATGGTTTATGGCATTCCAAAAGCCACAGCATATAAACAGATATACCATATATCCATCATTTTAAAATCTCTTGGGGGGAGCAGTTAAAATCTGAACCTTTCTATAAAGATTGGAAAACACTGCTTTAAACTATGGTTTCCAGTATTTGAATTTTCTACATGTGCAGTATTGTTTAATCACACATGCACACAACATAAACAGAACTATTTTCACGTTGAGAAACAAAGTTTTCTTTATTTTGAGAAAAAATAGGTTTATTACATTTTAGGAATATTTCCACCATGAATGATAAAAGTAGGCAAGAAATGTAGTATGGCTTAAAAAGGTAAGACCTAGTAATTGCAGGTGGATAAGGTATTTCTGTGCCTTAGAATATTCATTACAATCCTTTAAAAAATCTATTTACATCAATCCAGATTCCTTTACAGTAAACTTGAGGTCTAAATAATTTCCTAGAAAAACTGTACCAGGCAAAATCAAACAGGCAAGGAAGAGTTTATGAAAGGCCACTGTAGTAGGGGAGAGAGAGAGAACTCAACTCCACTAAAACAAAAGGTGAGAGAGATTTTAAGCAGTGGGATGAGCTAGTGGAAAAGTACTGGAGGACACTGGGGGAGGGGATTTGTCAGTATGATTAGGTTATGTGTGTTTGCTAATTGACACTTATCAAAGTTAGACTCCTACTCTCCCAGAGAGACTAGAGAGAGAACACCTTAGCTCTCTTGATGATTCCACATCAAAGGAAAGGCTCCCAAGTCTCTGAGAAAGATGTCTCTGAGATGTAAAACTGGCAAGAGCCTGTGAGATGATTTATACCTCAAAGGGGAAGGAATGATTGGACATTTTCAAGTTTTCTAAAGTTAAAGCTGTAAGAACATGGAGGTGGGGAGCCTATAATGATGAAGAAATCTGTCTACAGTTAGCTAAGCTGAGGGAACATTAAGGCTGTTTTGGTCACTAAGCACTCTGAAAAGTGCTTTCATTTACAAGGCCCCTAAGTTAATTTGTGGTTTACTAAAATGACTTTTTATTGTTATCCTACAGCTAAAATTAATGCAACACCCCAGAGTGACTCCAAAAAGAGCAGCTAAGTGCATTAACCTGAGGGGTAAAAATGTCTCCTATAATTTTTAAAAAGGGACACAGGATATTGGTGAATTAAAATTGCAAGTAAAATATTTTAAACTTTAAAAAATAGCATATGCACATTTAAGGGGGCTCCTTCTAATTCCCAGGAATGATGATTTATTGCGGTAGTTAGTATTCAGCATAATATTCCTTATTAGGAAGACTTAACTTTTCCTTTTCTTCTCTTTTTCTTATCCATCAAACCCTTTTGCTACCCTTTAGTTTTTTTAGAGAGGGAGAGAGAATGGAGGAGGGTGTGCAGAGGGAGAGGGAGAGAGAGAGAGAGAGAGAGAGAGAGAGAGAGAAACTTAAGTAGGCTCTGCTCCCAGCATCGAGCCTGACTCGGGGTTCGATCTCAAGACCCTGAGATCATGATCTGAGCTGAAATCAAGGGTCTGCTGGTCCACTGGTTGACAGACTAAGCTACCTAGGTGGCCCAATTACTTTTTCTAATTAAGATAAAAGAAGTAGCAAAAGGGGTATAATATTTGTAAAATGAAGAAAATTACAGAAAATGTAAGAGTGTTTAAGAGATTTTCTCCTGTTTAGTCATCAAATATATAATTTATAATTTTATTAATCCTTTAGACATATGCTTACATGATGTGAAACAAAATATCAAATGACAAGGAATGAATTTTCTTGTTTCCAAGTAGATAACTGAATAATTGTGTGCTGAGAATTATGGGCTGGTGTATGTTCACCACTGAGAACCATGGGGAGTGTGAAATATCTTTCTTTATGTGTGTGCTGCAGCAAAATTAAATTGACTGGACAAAATAATCGTTAGCATATCTTGAAGAATTTGGGGGTTCTATCTAGTTCTTAGCTCACTATAGCTCTTTATTTGCAATATTCTGCATGCTTTTTAAAAATAACATGGCTTTAAATTGAGAAAAGGAAAATGTGAATATTTTGAAGTTACTGTGGCGGAGCACATTCAAGTCAGACTTCACACACTGTAAAATCTGAATACTTAAATGTGAAATTGCTGAAAACAGCATCTCAAGGCTTCAGGACAGTTCATTATGGTAGGCTCTGCTGCCAATGTGATCTTGAAGGCCATAGAAAAAGTGCATTGTGTTATATTTTAAGACTGCATCATAATTAAGTGCTACTGCTGTGTGTGTGGCTTCCAGAAAAGTTATTAACAGCACTCTGTCAGATAATTAGAAACATAGATCATGCAGATATTTCTCTTAATTTGCTAGAATTCACACCCTAGTATAATTGTTCTATTCTCTTTGTTTTTGGGGAGAAGGCACTTTTAGTAACAAATTTATATGTCTAACATCTTGTTAGTGGACAAATCCACACATTTACCAAGAGTTTCTCTTCTGATCTCTTTCCTACCTTAGCTGTCAAGAAATGAAAATATAGAGTATATACATATACACATACATATATACATGAAATGCAAACATGGAAGGTATGAATTAGATATATATACAAATAGACATTTTACTTATGTAGACACAGACTACATCATATATATAGATCTATCTATTATCTATCTATCTATCATCTATCTATCATCTATCGGGGGAGAGAGAGCGCGAGAGCACGTGCAAGAGCACTCTGTAAGTCATACAATAAATTTTATACAGAAATACAGACTAATTAACCTTCTTCCTTATATTGTCCCTTTGGACATTAAATAAAGTTTAAGCCTAACAAAAATTTGTATGTTCTAGTAGAAAAGTCAATCTGTGGTTTCCTAAAACCACATGTGTCTGAGGTTTCCGAGTACACACTGTCTCCCTGAAACTGTTTTACTTGATGGTTTTTGTCTGCTTGGAAACAGATCGAACCCTAATGGAGAAGAGCAGTGCCTATACTTCTTAAAGGTGATCCATCCAGTAAGAAAATCATTATCTTATAAAATGTTTTCACCAATTTCCTCCTTTGCTCCACAAAGGACTGCTCCACAGCACCCGCTCTCTAACACTGTTTATTTTTTGTATTTGAGACAAGGGCTGGGCATAAGGGTGGTAAGGGGACCATGGGGAGTTTGTGTTATTTTCACTATTCCATCTTCACAATACACTCAACTATAAATATTTGGAACAAAATGACTACATGTGTCTAATCTTTACTTAGA
Source organism: Canis lupus familiaris (assembly GCF_011100685.1). Classification (NCBI taxonomy): domain Eukaryota; kingdom Metazoa; phylum Chordata; class Mammalia; order Carnivora; family Canidae; genus Canis; species Canis lupus. Next base: position 24,751,683 of record NC_049260.1, on the reverse strand, counting down.
TGGTAAAAGACAAGTCTTTGTGTAAATAAATGACTGATATAAGGTTCATTTCCATTTCTGAGGAACATACAGACAACATTTTTTGAGCATTACAACACTAAAGTGGAGTCTAGGGATGTGTTTGGGATTCTTTGATGAATAGTCTGATGGGGTCCAAGGAGGTTAGATTTAGAGAAACAAGAAAGTAACTCAACTGATATGTGAAGAAGAGAACAGTTTCTTTTTTCTTCATCTCTCCTCCCTGGCTTCCTTTGCTTTTTATTTTCAGAAGTGCTAGCATTGAAAATGCCTCCAGGGTGTAAAAGGAATAGAGGAAAAGGAGGGGATTGGGTAGAAATTCCAGATACCAGTGAACTTTGAGGCAAAGAGACAGAAAGAACAGATGGAAATACCAAGATACAGAAGGAGGAAGGAAGTTAACAAAGTTCTTCTCAAATGGTTATTTGTAAGCACTGCTTGTATTTTAAAATGAAAATGTTATATTGTCAAGATTCTATCGCTTTTTAAATTCATTCAGTGGCTGTTAATTCAGGGACTGCTGTGTGGGAGGCTCTGAGGATCCTGTCCTCAGGTCCAGAGAGGCACACAGGCTCTAAGTCCTTGCTACTCGGTGTGTGCTCTGGGTCCTGCAGCACTCACTCAGAATTTGCATTTTTACATGATCTCCTTTTAATTCCTATGCACGCCGAACATCTGAGAAACGCAACTTGAAATATATGACTATAAAAGTGTGTGAAACAGACGTGTCTTGACACTATGAGAACACATACTTATTTTGGGGACTAAAGAAGACTTCACCTTCAAGGTATACATTAGACCTGAGGAAAGCACTGGAGTCAATCAAGTGAATGTATATGGTGAGGGTGGACAGTGATCTGGGCAGAAGGAATACTCCTTGATATAATAAAAAAAAAACAGTTTTGCTGGATGGTAAAGTATAATATGGCAAATGGATGGTGGCGGGGGGTATGAGGTGAGTGAGGACTAATGGTTGATGGTTTGACAAACCAGCTAAGGATCTGGGACTTTATCCTTTGAGTAATGTGGAGTGAGCCACTGGTACTTTTGAAGCATCTGTTTTTCACCATGTGGAGAATGGTTTTGAGGCAGGTGAAGAGGCAGCAGAAAGATGCCCCAGTCTTAACACATAGGAGCCTGTTTCTTCAGGCCTGGAGTTGTGTAAATTATATCTTAGTTATTTCTTTGTTTCAGAAATACAGAAGAAATCAGTATAGTCCTGAAAGAGTCTTAGATCTTTTTCACTCATTTTGTGTTCTAGAATGGTAATGCTTTCTTTTCAACAAAGCAAAAATCAGTAGTTTGTGAGGTCTTTTTCTAGCCTATGGACTAGAGGGAGGTCACTATTTGCTCTTTTATAATCAGCTTCAAGGCAGCAAGAGACAGAAGTCATAGCTATATAGAGGACAAAGCGGAACTTCTAAATGGATTTAGTTTAACTATTTAGATTTATTTTATTCATTTATGATTTTATTTATGATTTTATTTATTTATTTATTCATGAGAGACACAGAAAGAGAGAGGGAGAGAGAGGCAGAGACATAGGCAGAGGGAGAAGCAGGCTTCCTGTGGGGAGCCTGATGTGGGCCTCAATTCCAGGACCCCGGGATCACTGCCTGAGCCAAAGACAGATTCTCAACCACTGAGTCACGAGGCATCTCTAGTTTAACCTTTCAGATTTAAGATGCTTAATTCTCTGAGATCTGTTCTTACTGAAGTACATCAATGATGAAAATAGCCAAATCTGAGCATCAGAAGATCTGCCTGTCTACCTGCTGCATGATCTTCATAGTTCTGGGAAGCAAAAGTACTTTAAAACAATAAGGGCTTATATCTGGGATTATGAGTGCGTGAGTGTATGCATGCATGCTTATAAAAGTGACAGTGGATAACTGAGGACTTGTTGATGGATGAATGAGATGGGAGGGTATGTGTGTGTGTAACAGGCTAATCAGTTCTGAGCAGTGATGGAAAGGTCTCACCATGGACCTTTATAACTATGACGATTTCTACACTTGAACTGAACTCAGAATAAAATAAAATAAACTATTTAAGATCATTTTCAATACGATTTTCACAATATCTTATGTAATCCCTGCTGCAAACCTGTAAACTCAGCCTGAATTATCTGCAAACACTGACTCACCAGAGCATAAAGTTGTCAGAAACTCCAACAGCTATTTAAAGCCTGTGTGGAAGCAAGTGAGCATTACTATCAATATTCAGAGACACCACAACCTTCCATAACTTGTACTTCAATCCAGATTTGAATCTCTAGGAAAGAACCTTATTTTTGTACTTTTGTCCTTTCCCTGTTACTTTGTTGACCTGTTTGATCTCTTATCCCAGTTCATGCCTACCAACATATATATTAGACAAGAAAATTCAGGTTCTACTCAGGCTCCATGGAGCTCAAGCACCATAGGGAGCACGTAAGTCAAGGCGGTGTTAGCAACTCTATGTTCCATACAAATGGGAAATATGGGTAAATATTTCTTATGTTTTAGCAATTCTGATTCTTCATATGAGGGCAATGATGTGCAAATTCTTTACTTATGTTGTTATAAAAGATATTTTTAAGAGTAGTTTTAGGTTTACAGAAAAATTGAAGGGAAGGTACAGAGATTTCCCATACACCTTTCTGCCCCTCCACATGCACAGCTCCCCCATCATCAGGATCCCCCAAGCAGAGCTGCTCATTTGTTACAGCTGATGAGTCTACACTGACACATCACAATCACCCAAAGTCCATAGTGTACCTCAGGTTTTACTCTTGGTGTTCTACACCCCATGGGTTTGTACAAATGTATGCCATAGTATCATATAGAGTATATTCACTGCCCGTAAATCTCCTGTGCTCTGTCTATTCATCTCTCATTCCCCCACCCATAATCCTGGCAACCATTGTTTTTTTTTGTTCTGTCTCCATAGTTTTGCCTTTTCCAAAATGTCATATAGATGGCATCATACAGTATGTAGCCTTTTCAGACTGGCTTCTTTCATTTAATAATATGCATTTAAATTTCCTCCATGTCTTTTTGTGGCTTGATGGCTCATTTCTTTTTAGAATTGAATAGTTTTCCATTGTCTGACTGTTCCACAGCTTATTTATCCATTCACCTCCAGAAGAATGTTCTGGTTGCTTCTGATTTTGGGCAATTACAAGAAACGCCAGTATAAGATCAATGTACAAGTTTTTATGTGGACAAAAGTTTTCATCTCCTCTGTGTCAATACCAAGAAGCACAATTTCTGGATCACATGATAGGAGTATGTTTAGTTTTGTAAGAAATCATCAATTGTCTTCCAAAGTGGCTGTACCATTTTGCATTCCCATCAGTAATCAATGAGAGTTCCAGTGCCTCCACACCCTCGCCAGCATCTAGTGTTACTATTCTGGACTTTGGCCATTCTGATAAATATGTATTGGTATTTCACTGTTCGTTTTAATTTGCATTTCCCTAATGACCTTTGATGTGGTACATCTTTTTATATGCTTGTTATCTGTTTATCTTCTCTGGTGTGGTGTCTGTTAAAACCTTGAGTCCACTTTTTTATATAAATTTATTTTTTATTGCTGTTTAATTTGCCAACATATAGAATAACACCCAGTGCTCATCCCGTCAAGTGCCCCTCAGTTCCCGTCACCCAGTCACCCCCACCCCCCACCCTCCTCCCCTTCCACCACCCCTAGTTCGTTTCCCAGAGTTAGGAGTCTCTCATGTTCTGTCTCCCTCTCTCATATTTCCCAATCATTTTTTCTCCTTTCCCTTTTATTCCCTTTCACTATTTCTTATATTCTCCAAATGAATGAGACTATACAATGTTTGTCCTTCTCCGACTGACTTACTTCACTCAGCATAATACCCTCCAGTTCCATCCACGTTGAAGCAAATGGTGGGTATTTGTCATTTCTAATGGCTGAGTAATATTCCATTGTATACATAAACCACATCTTCTTTATCCATTCATCTTTCGATGGACACCGAGGCTCCTTCCACAGTTTGGCTATCGTGGACATTGCTGCTATAAACATCGGGGTGCAGGTGTCCCGGCGTTCCATTGCATCTGTATCTTTGGGGTAAATCCCCAGCAGTGCAATCGCTGGGTCGTAGGGCAGGTCTATTTTTAACTCTCTGAGGAACCTCCACACAGTTTTCCAGAGTGGCTGCACCAGTTCACATTCCTACCAACAGTGCAGGAGGGTTCCCCTTTCTCCACATCCTCTCCAACATTTGTTGTTTCCTGCCTTGTTAATTTTCCCCATTCTCACTGGTGTGAGGTGGTATCTCATTGTGGTTTTGATTTGTATTTCCCTGATGGCAAGTGATGCGGAGCATTTTCTCATGTGCTTGTTGGCCATGTCCACTTTTAACCAGGTTATTTGTTTTCTTATTGTTGAGTTTTAGTAGTTCTTTGTATATTTTAGATAACAATTCTTTATTAGACATGTCTTTTGCAAATATTTTCCCCTAGTTTGTGACTTTTCTTCTTATTCTCTTGATATTATCTTTCTCAGAGGAGAAACTTTTAATTTTAATGATGTCTAGCTTATCAATTCTTTCTTTTCATGGTTCATGTCTTTGATGTTTTAGCTGAAAGGTCATCACCAAATCCAAGGTCATCTGGATTTTCTCCAATGTTATCTTCTAGGAGTTTTGGAGTTTGCTTTTTACACATATGCTTGTGATACATTTTGAGTTCATTTTTGTGAAGTGTATAAGGTCTGTGTCTAGATTCATCTTTGCCTGTGGATGTCTACTTGTTCCAGTACCATTTGTTGAAAAGACCAACTTTACTCCATTGTATTGCTTTTGCTCCTTTGTCAAAGATCAGTTGACTCTGGGTCTATTTCTGGGATCTCTATTCCGTTCTATTCATCTATTTGTCTATTCTTTCACCAATACCACAGTGTCTTGATTACTGTAGTTTATGATGAATTTTAAAGTCCTGTAGTATCAGCCCATCAGCTTTGGTCTTCCTCTTCGATATTATGTTGGCTCTTTTAATCCTTTTTTTGTTTGTTTGTTTCCCCAAACCCAGTTGTCAAAGATGCCATATTGTTCTCTTAGATCAAATATAAATTTTATTTTAGAAACTCAGAGAAGAGCAGCCCGGGTGGCGCAGCGGTTTAGCGCCGCCTGCAGCCCAGGGCGTGATCCTGGAGACCTGGGATCGAGTCCCACGTCAGGCTCCCTGCATGGAATGGAGCCTGCTTCTCCCTCTGCCTCTCTCTCTCTGTCTCTATGAATAAATAAATAAAATCTTAAAAAAAAGAAAAAAATAAACTCAGAGAAGTTTAAAGATATACACAAAGTATTTTCCCAATTTATGTTTCATAAAATTACATGTGAATTCAATTTTGAGTATATTAATGCTCCTAGTTCTCTGTAGTTTTATTTAAATTAAACTGCCAGAAGAGTATGGTGGAACAAGGAATATACACACATATATAATCAATCCTACTGCTAGAGCACATGAAGTCATACTGAGATACTGAGTTGGCTATTTTGAGAAAGAGAGCATGGTTTCATTGTCATCTCAGTCATTATCTTCAAAAACCACAGCTAACATATATAAAAATGGTGGCTATATAGGTCTTTTAAATCCCTTACCCATATTAATTGATTTAATCTTCAAAATGATCCTATGATGAAGATATGATTGCCTCACTTTTCAGACTAAGAAACAAAGTCAAAGAGTAGTTAAATAATTTCCCCAAGGTCACAGAGCAATAGCAGAGCTGTTACTGATCAGGCCTGAAAATGTGAGTGATTGATTCAGAGTGGAAAGATGTAAAAGATTTTTAAAATCAAGGAGGTCTGGGTTCAAAACTGGACTCTAAGGATTAAAGTACAGACTCTTGGGGCATAGTGATTAAATTCTGTTAACTTTAATTTAATTTGTTCATCCATAAAGTAGATATCCCCTCTAACTCCTGGGAAGATGAAAAGAGGTAAGGATGTGAATGTGCCTACCATTGGTCCAGAGGCACAGAATGAGCTCAAGAGAGGTTAACTGCTTTTATTTTTTAATATATATATAATACATAATATATATTATATATATAATTATATATATAATGTATTGTTGAAGTTCGATTTGCCAACATATAGTATAACACCCAGTGCTCATCCCATCAAGTGCCCCCCTCAGTGCCCGTAACCCAGTCACCCCATCCCCCTGTCCACCTCTCCTTCCACTACCCATTGTTCATTTCCCAGAGTTAGGAGTCTTTCATGTTGTCACCATTTCTAATATTTTCCCACTCATTTTCTCTCCTTTCCCCTTTAATCCCTTTCACTATTTTTTATATTCCTGGATGAATGAAACCATATGTTTGTCCTTCTCCGATTGACTTACTTCACTCAGCATAATACCTTCCAGTTCCATCCACGTCGAAGCAAATGGTGAGTATTCGTCATTTCTTTTTTTTTTTAAATTTATTTATTCACGAGAGACACAGAGAAAGAGAGACAGAGACACAGGCAGAGGGAGAAGCAGGCTCCATGCAGGGAGCCCGATGCGGGACTCGATTCCGGGTCTCCAAGATCACATCCTGGGCCGAAGGTGGCGCTAAACCGCTGAGCCACCCGGGCTGCCCCCGTATTCGTCGTTTCTAATGGCTGAGTAATATTCCATTGTATATATAGACCACATTTTCTTTATCCATTATATTTCCAATAAAATCTCTGTTGGTTAGCAATTAGCATTGCTATGTAAACTATGCTCTCTTGACAAACTTAGTTCAATTCCTTACATATCAGATAGGTAACAATATTTTCAGTAAAATTTTCAACCATGTATTACATATACTCTGGCTCATTAAACCTGAGTGTACTGAATCAAAGGATGATCATTAGCAAAAACTATGGTGGTTGTGAACAGTAGAAATAAATGCATACATAGCTGGTTGTGGGAAGGAGAGCTGAATGCCTGTTGGATTGAGCAATTGTCTTTAATTCTGGAAGGCTAATTGTACTAGTGAGGATAACTGAGTATGGCTCAGGAATGCCCTTAAGAACTAAAGTAGCAGCCGTTTTCCACCTACTGCTCATACTTTAAAGCCTGCCTTAATCTCATTCATGGTGGAACGAAGCCTGGAAACCTGTGCCTGTAAAGATGACAGTAGTAAGTTGACCCTGGTCTTCACTCATATCCCCATTCCCACACAAATTGCACAAAGCAGTGGGCCTCCTTCTGCCCTGACTGACTGAGTTTTTTTGTTTGTTTGTTTTATTCTCTGCATCCAGAACCTACTCTGTTAACTGTCCTTTCTATTGGCCAGTTCCATATGCTGCTGCTATTGCCAGTGCACCACCACCAACTTGGAGTTTCTCATTTTCTGTATTTTTTCTTCTGTGTCCCACAACTTCTCTCAAAGTGGATTGTTTTTGGAAAGTGGAAGATCACTGTATGTCCCCTCTCCCTTTTCCAGCAGTTTTAAACCCTCACTGTCTGGGTTAAAGGAAGAGTTTGAAGTAATGAAAAGAGGTTGGGCCAGCTCCTGGGAGACTTGGGCTTTAGGACTTACAGCCCCAGTTATAGGTCTTACTAGCAGTGTGACAAAGTCACTTACCCTCTGAGGAGTTCAAATTCCTTGGCCATAAAATGGGAGAATAATTGTACCTGTGTCATTGGATGGTTGTGAGGCTTATTTAAATGAGGTGACAGATATAAGGTGCTTAGAACAGGGCCTGGACACTCAGAAAGCTACTACTAGTATTGATTAGTACCATCCTTCTTCAAAATCTTCACATCCTGACTACATGCAACCCCTCTCATGCATACCTCATTCATCAGGTAGTTCTCACTGATTTTTTATTCCTGCATCCCTGACAATCTTGAACTTCACTCGGGACCTATGATCCTAGAAAACAGTAAAGTTTAAGCAACTCCCCCCTCCTTTTTTGTTCCAGGCAACAGCTTCCTGTAGAAATGCACCCTCCCCCTTATGACTTAGGTAAAACTCATGGATGCTCCTTTGTTCACCTATGACAAGGCCAGACACAGACCGTCCAAATTCCTTTCTTCACTTCATAAATGATTAGCTAAACGGCTGTCCCCACTGATAAGCCAGAACAAAATGCTTGTTAGCCATAATTTGGTTAAGATTCTCTCCTTCCTTCAGGTCTCTAATTTTGCCCTACCCTCATCACGAGCCAGTATGCAGGCATTCCTTAATAGGCCTGCCACAGAAGAGGCTGGCCTCAGGGTCAAATCTTCTCTGATGTGCTGTCCCATCATGCCACTCCTGTTCAGACCACTTCCACACACTCTGTTCTTGCTAGCTTTGTTTTCTTCTTCCTGTAAAAGAAAAACTCCTTTTGCCTGAGGTTTGCAGATCTTATACTCAGAATGGTCTCCTTATTGCAACATTCCTCCTCCTCATGCAATAGTCTACCTCTTTGCAATAATCCATCTAAATAAAGTCCTCATCAAGTTTAGATTTAAAAATAATTTTTTGACACCTCCATGTACAAATTCTTGCTCTCCTTGAAGGTGGACTTCAAATTCCATGTGTGCAGGAAACTTTCCATAACCATCCCAGAATTCCTACTCCCATTTATGATCCATCTCTTTGATACTGAACTTTTTATTTTGCATCCTGTTATGTGGATAACACAGAACAGTTTATCTCTTCTGCTCCATGGTAACTTCCCCAGGAGATCTCTGCTTAATTCATTCTTCGATGTATTATGGTGCTTAGCATATTACACAAATAAGAACTTGTTTTTTATAAAGTGAATGAAGAATGGACTTGGGACATCTACAGAACCTATCAAATGGCAGTAGATGATAAAATTCAGTCAATACACAGGGGACTTTAAGCTATTATGTCATCTATGATACAGTTGAAATCAGGTAAAATATACAAAGTGTTAGGAATGATGCACACAGTAGGCATTCAAAAAATGCTAATTCTCATCATCATCATCATGAGAAATCTCTTTTCTTTTCATCTACATTACAGAGATGTTCTCTTAATAGAGAGCACCCGACTTACATGATTATCATGGCTGAAATTGACCAGGGGATATTAATTGCTTTGTTCTCTCTTATATAATTTTTCTGAGTATAAGATCTGCAAATCTCAGTAAAATTTAATTTTACTCTGATTTGTAACACAGTAATGAAAACTGACGGTGGCAATTCTGGTGTCAAACTACTTCTCAATACAAGGATATCCATGTAATTAACTTATTGCTTTTTTCATTTTGTTGTTCTTTTATATGCCAGAGGGAGGAAACAAGCTTTTCTTGAGAGTATTACATGCTATGTCCTGCACTGGGTGCCTAAATATAATTCAACTCTGATCACAATTTTATGTGGACCAAAGAAAGTAACTCTGAAAGTTAACTTGCGCATGATACCATTTTAGGGGGAAAAAATCCTGGCTTAGATTAGTACCTGCACATTTTAATAAGCATTTCATGAAAGAATGGATAATGGTTTATTGGCTTTTGGAGATTCTGCTCTTTCAAGAATAGCTGGCTGCTCTCCTCCACACTACAAAGAGATATACCATTCAGAAAACCTGCTAAAATCAGAATAATGTTAACTTTGAAACATTTTATTGTATTACAAATTTTTAGGCTTGGAAGGAGACACAGAGTTCCCTGGGATACACGTCAGGATTAGGACATTTGCCTAACCGAGGTTCGAAGCAGGACTGTTACTCGAAGTCACCTCACTGTAATCCAGACTCTTTCTACTATATGGCACTGCTTCACATAATTTATAAAATTCTTTCCCTATTATTTTCTGGACATTTGAGGTGTTTCTAGTATTGTACCATTACAGATAATACTGCAAAGAGACATCTTAATAACAATTACTTCCCTCCCTCTCTCCCTTTATTTCTCTCTCTCTCTTCCTCTCTCTAAGATTAATGCTTAGGAAATACTCTCTCCTCAAGGAGACCAGGGATAATTTTTCCTTTTCATGTTGTTTCCTCCATTTCTGCCTCCTTTCTCATATTTATTTATTTATTTTTCTATAATTCTCTTCTCTTTTGGGGGTGTGTCTTCTGTTAGTTTTGATTTTCCAAGCTGTCTTGGTATTCTATTTATTTTTCACATTGTATTACTTTGTGAAGATTCCAATTTTAAAATATTCTGCTATGTGTTTTATAAATGAATTGCCACATCTTGATGTTTATAGTGGCATTATCAATAATAGCTAAATTATAGAAAGATCCGAATATCCATCAACTTATGAATGGATAAAGAAGTAATGGTATATATATATGGAATACTACTCAGCCATGAAAAATAACGAAGTTTTTTCCACTGCAAAAACATGGATGGAGCTAGAGAGTATTAAGCTAAGTGAAATAAGTCAGTCGGAGAAAGACAAACATCATATGATTTCACTCATATGAGGAATTTAAGAAATAAGCAAATAAAAGCAAAGGGAATAATAAGGGGGGAGAGTCAAAGCAAGAAAAAGACTCTTAAAAATATTTTATTTATTTGAGAGAGGGGGTAGATAGGGAGAGGGAGAGAGAGAGAGAGAGAGAGAGAGAGAGAGAGAGAGAGAGAAAGAGAGAGCAGGAGCCAGGGAAGAAACAGAAGGAGCAGATTCCCTGCTGAGCAGGGAGCCAGATGAGGGGCTCTATCCCACAACCCTGGGATCACAACCTGAGTCAAAGGCAGATGCTTAACTGACTGAGCCATCCAGGTGCCATCAGACTCTTAATTATAGAGAATGAACTGATTATCAGAGGGGAGATGGGAGGAGGATGGGTTAAATAGGTGATAGGAATTAAGAAGGGCACTTGTGATGACTACAGGGTGTTGTATGAAATGGTTGAATTACTATATTGTACATCTGAAACTAATATAATACTGTATGTTAACTACCTGGAATTCAAATAAAAACTTTTAAAATTTTTTGAAAATTCATCCCTCTTATTTCATTTATCTGACATTTATTCATTACTTTTATGCATAGTATCCTGTTATATGAATATCTCACAGTTTATTGATATATAGTTGGGGTTTTCATTTTTTGTTAATGTAAGTAATAATGCCATTAGCCATCTTGTAAGCATACACACACATACATTTCTCATTGTGCATAAGAGTAGGTATCTATGTAGGACTTTTACCTAGGAGTGGATTTGCTTATTCAGAACATGTATATTTTTAGATTTACTAGACACTTTTTGGCTGCTTTGGGTAATGGGCCTACCCCCAACTAAATGAAATAAGAGGAGGAGGGGAGTTGTACTCCAAAGGAAAGTTTAGTGATGGAAGTAAAAAAATATTCAAGGGATATAAACAGGAGATGTCCACTACTTCCAAACAGTATGGTTTCTTAAAAATTGTAAAATGTGGTTTGATACTCATAAAATTCTGTTGTGGGTAGTATAACAATTTTCTGTATTTCAATACTGCTAAATAAAAATGTGAAAATATTTGTTTTCAAAGAAACTACCATATTTTAGGATTCCTTATACTGAACTCTCACTCATACTCAAACTATAGCTTCAACACTCACCCTCTGCCGATTATTTGTGGGTATGGGGAAAAAGTTGTGTCCAGTGGTGGTCCATAAGAGACCTAGTAATTCCAAAATAAATTAGACCAGCTTGGCTCTTTCTAGAATATTCATTATTTAGATAAAAATTAAGATGTAAGATATGATACATATTTTTGGATTTGTTACATTTAAAGAAAAAATACACACTATATGGATTTTTTCTAGGAGAATTAATTAAATTATATGATATTCACTTTCATCTGGTAACTACTTATTTTTCCTTCTGGTCAAAACATTTTTCTGTAATTCTTAGAAGAAAGACCGAAAATAAAATAACACCATATTTCCAACAGAAATTTTGAAATGAGTTGGACCATCTGAAAAGCCATTTAATTTCTGGGGCTAGATCATAGAATGAAGTAATGGTAAGAAAATGGATTGTGAAAATGTTACATCAGGAAAAAAAATTCCTGATAAAATGCAGGAGTCAGCAAGATCAGAGAAGAAGTGAAGAAAAGAAAACTGACTTGAAAAAAGCAAAAAGAATGACGTGATCACTACAAGGTGATGGTTTTAGTAGCATTTTCATACTTGGTGTAACATTTTTAACAGAGTTAATGTAGCAATATATTTAAACTACTTTCCAATCAACCAGAGGTTGAAAATATGCTCTCAAAAAGTACATATTCCTCCTCTTTTTATGGATGAGGAAGCTGAGTGAAGAAAGGTCAATTGGTTTTATCACAAAGCATCATGGTGACAAATTTAAGGATAAAACTTAATTTCCTGGACTTCAGTTTATGATTTACTCTACTGGATAATTAATAATAAGGCATCATATTTTTCATATTAGCTCTGCTGATCACTATGAAAGATTTATCATTTAAGTTCAACTGAAACACATTCTACTATGAGACCTTTAATTCTTCTGCACTGATGTAATTAAATGGTGCATTTGTAGCTTAGCCTGTGGGTTCAGTGATTACTTTTTTTTCTTTAAAAAATGGTACCTTTTATCTTCCCCTTTTAAAAAACTATTTTTATTGACATTTTTCATACAGTCAAATGTGCTTTACACAGACTGTAACCTAGTAGAATTAATGAAATTGATAACAAGAATTGATAAATTCCAGACTTTGCTTTGTGTGTTTGTAATGTGCTAGAACTAATGCCTACAACAACCATCGCATATATTATTTTTGATAAAATGGGGTATGTTACAGATAGTCTGAACTGTTTTTATGAATAAACATCTGTCATATTTTACAACTCAAAAATAATTTTGATTAATTCAAACTTTTGAATTGAAAGAGATCAATATAAAGCTGAGCAATGTAGTGAAACTGAGTTTAATCATTTTGGCTGTCCAATCTTGATTTGGAATTCAGTCCTTAGAGCAAAAGACCTCTCTTACGAGTACTTTCTAATGATAACTCTCCTGACACCAATTACCTTAATTCATTGTTTAATCTCTCAATATATTGAATGAATTGCCAAAATTTATTAATCAAGCTAACATTTAATGTCAAGGCATGGTAACTTTGATTAAAAAGCATGATGTTTTTACTCTTAGGCAAAAAGTGTTGTAGAATATTTCAGAATATATCAGTAGCAAAGTTGGGATGTGCCATTTCTGGCCATGGGGAAAACAAGGCATTATTTCTCTGGATGATTTTCATCAATGGCAGCAACAATAAACACTAGTAATGAGAATAGTTAATACTTACTATTTACTATGTGCCAGGATCTGTTCTAAGTTCTTATTTATAATCAGTCACTTAATCTACATAGCCTTAATTTACTCACCCTTTAAAACTTTTCAAGTGCTTTCAATGTACTGGGTATTCTTCTAGATTTTATAAATTACACTTGAAAATAACCAATTTTTCCTCTTTCCCACTGACTAGCCTCCAGCCAGGGCCTCAAATGATCCTGAGTCAAGATGGCATTAAAACCAAAACCAAAAAACAAACTTATAGTACACCCCTAAGAATGTCAAGTACTAGAATCCATAGATATGGGCTGTAAAATAGCTATGCCTAAAATTATGAGTGATATCTTAAAAATCTGAAAGAATGATGCCTTTCTTGGTGTTGTGTACACCAAGAAAGAGAGCATACATGTTAAGAAGAGTGCTTGGTCAGTAGTACTCCCTGACCCAGAACTATTATGTTTTTGATTTGATTGAATTTTATGACCTACTTTTTGATATTACATTGTTACCTGACATGGTTTATCAGCAAGAGCTCATCTTCCATTTCTTGCTGCTTTTGACAGCATTGGATTTGAAATGTACTAGAACGTTTTCATTATGATAACCCTACCAGTGCAATCCTTTGGATTGCCTGCCTCTGACAAATGGTACAGTCTTCTTGTCACCAGTCATTTCTCTTGCCTAACCCTGCTGTGAGAGCTGTACTGCTTCTAGCCTTGCAGACCGCCAACCAAACTCATACCTACTTCAAAGTTAGAAAAACAGCAATTTTTTCCTTGACTGTTAATCATATGGCAGGCATTATTCAAAATGATATATAAGCATTATTATCAACATTTTACCAAGGATGAAATTCAAAGTACATTGTGGGCATCAATTTATAATTTTAAATACAGATGATCATCATCGTTTCTAATGAAGTTCCATTCTTTTATTTGCACTCTCCTGCTTCTGATTCTCTTACACTTATTCCAACAAACAATTGTGAGGTTGGAAGAACCTACCAATAAATATTCTTTGGTAGAATGATTGGTTAATTAGAGAAACAAGCAAATGTCTGGAACTATGCTGCCTGATACAGTAGATATTAGCAACATGTGCCTAATGAGTACTTGAAATGTGACCAGACTGGATTTAAATGTGATGTAAGTATAAAAGATATGCCAGATTTCAAAGACTTGGTATGACAAAATAATGCAAAATATGTCATTTGGAATTTTTATACTGATTATATATTGAAGTTGTAATATTTGGTTAAATAAAATATATTACTAAATTAATTTTGCCTATTCTCACTTTTTAAAATGTGGACGCAAAAAAAAATGTGGACGCTACAAAATTGTTAATTTTATATGTGACTCGCCTTATATTTCTATTGGACAGCACTGTTCTAGAAAGTGAGTGTGATTTCAGTCTTGAAAAGTATAAGGAGAAAGCACAGGACCCAGGGCTTTGGCTGCAGTTCCATTGGTGGCTATGCCACACCTGACCTAAAAGACCTTGTCCAAATCACCTGACTTCTGTAAGTGTTGGCTTAATGTTGGGAATGTGAATACCCACTCACAGTGCTATGGAAAGGAGTACATTAAGCTCAGACATGTGAAAGCAGGCTATAAAGAAATGTGCAAATGGAAGTGTCCACTGTTATGGTTTGGTCTAACCTGTGATTCTTTATCTTGGCTTGTTTTAATTAATGGAATGTTAATATGTATAATTTTAACCCAGTTTTTCAAATGACATTTTTATCAATACAAATCATTAAGTGATACTAAGTAATGGTTTACCTGTGTGGAGAAATCTCAGAAAATATTATTTCTTTTTTTTAATAATAAATTTATTTTTTATTGGTGTTCAATTTGCCAAAATATAAAATAACACCCAATGCTCATCCCATCAAGTGCCCCCCTCAGTGCCTGTCACCCAATCACGCCCACCCCCCGCCCACCTCCCCTTCCACCACCCCTAGTTTGTTTCCCAGAGTTAGGAGTCTCTCATGTTCAGTCTCCCTTTCTGATATTTCTCACTCATCTTTTCTCCTATACAATCTATTAACAAGTGTAATCCAGTGTCTGTAAGGGGTGTAAATAATGAATATATTAATGTACTGCATATTTGCTTTTGATCTGATTATATATATATGTATATATATATACACACACACACACACACATATATATAACTTAGACTTATTAATGTCACTTGTTTTTTATAAACCTGGTTCCTTCTTTGTGGATCACATTTAAGATGCCCATTTGAGTATGATTCAACTTATATGAAGTACTTAGAATTAGCAAATTCATAAAGACAGAAAGGAAGTAGAAGAGCTGGAGGAAGGGAACAGAGGGTTGTTGTTAGTGGCTATGGAGTTTCAGCCTGGGATAATGAAAAGGTTCTGGAAGTGGATAGTGGTGGTGATTGTACACCACTGTGAATGTACTAAATGCCAACCAAATTGTACACTTAAAATGGTTAATAAATCTTATGTATAGTTTATCACAAAATGCTCATTTTAAATAAGTGGTTATTCTTAATAGTTCAGAGTACATTTTAAAGGTTTTTTTTTTTTTTTATCTTAGCAAAGAATTTTGTTTAAAGAGCATCATTTTCCTACTTCATGTTGGCTCCCCGCTTGACAGGCATTGATTTTTCCATAAGACTTATGAAACACAAGCCATTATGTTGGCATTTTATATCAACCTCTTTTAGTTTTGACATCACCAAAATGGACTGAGAACTCAGTATCGCACCTATTTCTATACAGAAGCTCTGGTGTGGACAGTTTTGTAGGACAAGCTGACAACCCTATTGCTCAGCATTCTCCATTGTCCCAGGCTCATCAAATCAGAGATTGCAAAAGAACTCTAGGATGATGCAGATAGATGACAACATATCTAAAACTAAAACCTTAAATCATAAAATATGATAGGATCTAGAATCTTGAGGAAGGATTCCAACATATTTGAAGGCAGTTGAGTCTCTGAGCACTATGAATAAAGATGGCTATAACCTCAATGCTAAATTGCAGTTAGTACCTTACCCCATGAACACCCTTTAAAATATGACTGAGGTGGGGCACTTGATGGGATGAGCACTGGGTGTTATACTATATGTTGGCAAATCGAACTCCAATAAAAATAATTTTAAAAATTTAAAAATTCTTAAAAAGTTTACTAGATAACTACAATATAAACAAACAAACAAACAAATAAATAGACTAAACTTAGTATGTAATGTCCATACTAAAACTTAGGTGATATTCAGTGAGATAAATTTCATAATGGCTCAGTAAATTAATTAGATGCTTTAGTGTGATGATATCTATGTAGGTGTGGAGCAAGAAATTTATTGGTATAAATAAAATCAAGTTGATTTGTCTAAGCAGTAGGTTCCTACTAGACTTAACGATATTATATCATCCTAATATTAGTTTAAATAAATTCCTATTATCTTATTTTTTTAAATGAACAGTAATACATAGTATCTACAATTGAATTATTGCAAAGCAGTATGATCATGCTGCTGCTTCACTATGGGTGTTTTTGTTAATAAACTGAACTCTGTCAGCTTAATGTGTACAGAACTTAGGAAAAAATTAAAACTATAGGCCAATTTCCTATCATACTTACATTGTGTATTATTCTTAATGAAGTCCCAAGTTTATATTTCTTCTTTCCTAGACACCAAATTAAGGACAGTAACCACACTGTGGAGACTGTGGAAGAAACCACACTAATGATTAGAGACAGGGAGAATAGGAAAGGTTCAAGGGACTGAGAATATTAATATTACTTGGATTAGAAAACTATGATATAATCAGATGTTGAGAATTGGGAAAATTCAGAATAATGGATGAGCAACTAGAAGTTACTGCACTAAAAATACATTAAGTAAAAGTTTCATGATTTAGGTAGTTTTTTAAATTGTTTACTGTGTACATGGCAGAATGTTTACTTTCTCAGCATCTCATCTTCTTTTCTGGTCAAGTGAGAATATCACATTTATAGCTCTCTGAGTTTAGCATTTGACAATGGTTCCTGGAAAACTCATTGCTCCATACAGGGAGAGATTGTTGGTGTTATCTTCTTTGAAGGCTTTTCAACTCTCAACTCTAGGGAACAAACTGAGAGTTGCCAGAGGGGAGGTGGGTGGGGGGATGGGGTAACTGGGTGATGGGCATTTGGGAGGGCACTTGTGATGGGCACTGAGTGTCATAGGCAAGTGATGAATCGCTAAATTCTATCCCTGAAACTAATAATAGTATATGTTAACTGACATGAATTTAAACAAAATCTTAAAAAAAATAAAAGCTTAATTTAAATAAAGGAATTATTTTTAAAAATTATGGATTCCCCCCTCTGAGGTATGTCTTGGCATACACAAGCTGGAGGAAGGCCACTGAGACTCCAGTGATTTTTCATTATGCTAATTATTTTAGAACTCATATCTTTCAAAGATATTTTATGGTTTAAAAAACAGGAAGTGGTTGAGAAAATCAAAATATTATGATTTGATATGACAATCTAATGATTACATAATAAGATTTTGAATGATGAATGTTTATTTTCAAAGGTTTTAACTGTTTGAAAGAGCTTTTATTATTTTTGCACTATGAACAGGTCCACTAGGTATACAGTATTCCAGGGTTTTAACTTGTCTTTCCTGTAATTTTGAAGTCTCTTTCTTGATAAAATCAAGAGGTAACTCTTGTGAAGTAACTTGCAGTTGATTCAGACATTGTATAATACATATTTAGAAGAATTTTTAAAAACTACCTATGAAAAAACTGCATGGAAATAGAGTTGGTTTTATTCATGTCAAGATATATGGCTTTTGCATAAGAGGAATGAATGTTTTCATTTCTTAAAATGCTTGACCAAAGCTTTTAGTCATTATGTTAGCATCTGCTGTTCCATCTGGAAGACCTAAAAAATCCGATGAATTATAAATGGACAGTTCAACATGAATATGCAAATTAAAGACATTTTTATGAATTCTATGTAAGATATAAAGCAATAGCTTACTCTGTGCCTTAACTAGAAGATCTTACTATATATTTCTTAATCATCTGTTGGGTTTAGCATAGGGTTCTACTCCAATATATCAACCAGGACTTCTTGGAATATAAACAGCATCAAAGATTCATTATGAATATCATAGACTTTGTTTCAAATGATACAGTACAATGTGTTTATCAGGGAAGTAAAAAAATACAAATTAACACTTAAGGGGTATTATTTTAAATATAGAAGTACTATCTGTAGTCACTGCTATGTTGTAGTATCAGCAGAAAATTTTGGAACTTTTAATGAGCACTTACTGTTAATGTTCCATTAGATGATTATGTTGTTTCCACACTGCCATCTTTTGAAGGACACATTTGCTTTATTCCTTAAATCTTGACACATACTCTAAACATGAATATAAATGCGGCTATCTCTAATTCTTGTGGTTTCTAATATTTATTTAAAATGTTTGGTTTTCAATATCTCACTTATGATCAAAAGCACATGCTGAGCTTTTTTTAAGATTGAGGTTTGCTCTGTCAAATTAAGGATGAAAGAATGACACTGAAACATATGTCCTTTTTTAAAAAAAAAAGTAAAAATGCATTTTAAACTTTTTAGGGAATTCGTGGCTTCTGAATGTCACGAACATGTCATGTTTCTTCTATGCATCAACTTTTGAGTCTCCGATTAAAAATATAACCTGCAAAAAGAATGTGTCTACTTAGATATTGTTGCTATGGTGCTATTTATCTAGTTAATGATATAACCCTTTCAGAATAATGAAAACAATAGCACTTGTCAACACCAAACATGAAGGAAGGGAGTGAAGTAGCAGAGATGTGAAAAATATCCATTAATGTGAAAGCAATATGTTATGGGGGCAGCAAAGAGGTAGTAAGCTATTTACTATTTACTGGTTGGCTATGCCTTTGCTAAAATTAGATTAAAGCAAAAAAGCTTAGTAAAACATAATGAAATAGTTTTTATGATGTTTTCCATTTGGGGTATATAATTATATCCTTTTATATTAATCTAATTCCTCTATGAGTTAAATAAGCTCATTAGTGTTGATTTGCCTTTCCATGAACTTTTTTTGTTCAACAAAATCATTTGATAAACATTTTGTAAGAAATAGAATCATGCTCAGAACAACACTTGTATACTTATGCAAGCTACTTATGACGTATAAATGAGCATGTTCTGTAGTTGTACGATCTGCATTTATTATTTTAAATGAAGTTAAGAAGTTATAGATACTTCTATATGGCTGCTATTCAAAGTAGAGATTTCAAATAACAGAGTAAAAAGGTTCTTTACCCCAAATACTTAAAGTAGCACTGTTTTTGATGGCAGAGGAGATGCTGAAACAAAGACAGTGAGATTGATGAAGAGGTAACAGATTTGAGATATACATAGGTGCCATGACAAAATAATGAGGTGATTAGTTACATGTCAGTGGTCACGGAGTGGAGGCCCAGTTTTTGTTTGGGACATTTGAATTTTCAAGGATGAGCCCGTTTGAAGAGTGTATTAGTTGTTTTTTGTTTGTTTGTCTTAGTCCAAGTGACTAATGACTCAAGTAACAAAGACACATACTATATTTTTTTAACAAGAATTCCAGAAGTAGATAAGGCCCAGGTTGGGTAATTCAGCTGGAGCAATGACATTATCAAGGACATTTTTTATTTTGGTCTTTATGCTGTTTTGAGCAAATGACTTGACCTCTTAGGCTGGCTTTCCAAATGGCATCACGTGAAGACCCCCGTGTTTACAAACAGAAAAAGAATTGGTCCATATTGTATTCCCTAAAAAAAAAAAAAAAAAAAAAAAAAAAAAAAAAAAAAGAGCACAGAAAGCTTCCCCAGAAGCTCCCAGAACAGACTTCCAACCACCATCCCACTGTTTAAAATTGCCTATGAGTAAACCAATCTCTAGAAAGAAGGCCAAGATCACCATCAGGATGACTGGCTTTGACCATTCAAGATTCCAACCCATGATGTAAAAGGCCCTCAGCCTCCCTATGAAGCACATGAGGACCTGGAGTAGGGTAAACAGTATCAGGATAGCAAGGATGGCTAGGAAGTGGCACTTGTGGAATGGATTTTGGGTAGGCTACTAGACTGTGTGCCCAGGAAGTGGCAGTTATGGTTTGGTAATGTTGGCCTTGTCTATTGGGGGATTTTAAGAGATAATTGGAAATATGGGCCTGGAAGATGTTAAGAATTTGAGATTATATACCACATCTTCTTTATCCATTCGTCTGTCGATGGATATCAAGGCTCCTTCCACAGTTTGGCTATTATGGATATTGCTGCTATAAACATTGGGGTGCAGGTGTCCTGGTGTTTCACTGCATCTGTATCTCTGGGGTAAATACCCAGTAGTGCAATTGCTGGGATAGAATTGGTAGGTATTTAGCTGACTGAAGTATGTCAATTGGAGAAGGACAATCATTATATGGTTTCACTCATATGGGGAATATAAGAAATAGTGAAAGGGGTTATAGGGGAAAAGAGGGAAAATGAGTGGGAACAATTAGAGAGGGTGACAAAACATGAGAGACTCCTAACTCTGGGAAACAAACAAGGGGTTGTGGAAGGAGAGGCAGGTAGGGAGATAGGGTGACTGGGTGACAAGCACTGAGGAGGACATTTGATGGCGTGGGCACTGGGTGTTATACTGTATGTTGGCAAATTGAGCTTCAATAAAAAATTTAAAAAAAAAGAATTTGAGATTAATCTGCCCAGAGAGGACACTTGAACCTATAACAGTGAATGAGATTATTCAGGAATAAGGTATAGAGTAGAATGTGAGGTGTACAAAAGGCCAAATGTGGGCAGCCTGGGTGGCTCAGCGGTTTAGCGTCGACTTCAGCCCAGGTTGTGATCCTGGAGACCCGGGATGGAGTCCCATGTCAGGCTCCCTGCATGGAGCCTGTTTCTCCCTCTGCCTGTGTCTCTGCCTCTCTCTTTCTCTGTGTCTCTCATGAATAAATAAATAAGATCTTTAAAAAATATATTACAAAAGGCCAAATGCTACAAGGGTAACAAAGATGTTAAGAAAATGTGATTTTCCAGAGAGATAAAATAAAAGCCAGAGAGACCATTTTTACATGTGAAATACAGTTAAATTCCAAAATACAAATTTGTTTGGCAAAATTTTCCTCCCTCAGAAGTTCAACTTGGACCCTACATTTCTAATTCATAAGAACCCTAACATTTACATGTTTTTTGTTTGTTTAATTTAGAAACCTCTATAATGACATTCTTATTCAAATAATTTCTGGTCATTGATAAAGTCAAATTTAAACTGAGAATTTGGTTTTGATCTCGCACAATGCAGGCATTAGGGGTGCTACCCTCCTGCATAGTCACAAATTTGCCTGTAATGTTTGTGAGTTTTTAAATTGTATTTATTTGGTAAAAAAAAAAAAAAAAAAAAAAAGCCTGGAATCAAGAATTCCCTTTTTACTGTTTTCTTTTTCTTTTTAAAATGATTACCCTACAGTATTATATTAGTTTCAGGTATACAATATAGTGATTCAACACTTCTATGTATTACTCACTGTTCATCACAATGTGTGCTCTTAATCCTCTTTATCTGTTTTATTCATCCCTCCATCCACCTCCCTGCTGGCAACCAGCAGTTGGTTCTCTATGAGTCTGTTTTGTTGTTGTTGTTGTTGTTGTTGTTGTTCATCTGTTTTCTGTTTGTTTCGTTTCTTAACTTCCACATCCGTTAAATCATATGATATTTGTCTTTCTCTCACTGATTTCATTTAGCATTATACCCTGTAGGACCATCGACATTGTTGCAAACAGCAAGATTTAATTCTGTTTATGGATGAGTACTATTTCATTGTGTATTTATACTACATCTTTTTTATCCATTCATCTATTGATGGACACTTGGGCTGCTTCCATATCTTGGATATTGTAAATAATGCTGCAATAATCATAGGGGTGCATATACCTTTTTGAATTAGTGTTGACTTAGTATTTTTGTTTTATTTAGGTAAATATCCAATAGTGGAATTGCTGGATCATATGGCAATTCTATTCTTAATGTTTTAAGATTGTTAACCTCCATACTGTTTTGAACAGTGACTGCACCAATTAATGTGTGTGAGGTTTCATTTTTTTCCCCATTCTCACCAACACTTACTTGTTTTGTTGTCGGTTTTTTTTGCGTATTAGTATTATTTTTTTAGCCATTCTGACAGGTGTGAGGTGATATCCCATTGTGGTTTTGATTTGCATTTCCTATAAACTGGTGATGTTGAGCATCTTATCGTGTATCTTTTGGCTATCTTTATGTCTTCTTTGGAAAAATGTCTATTCAGATCTTCTGCCCATTTTTAATTGGATTATTTTTATTTTTGGTATTGAGTGGTGTGAATCTTTATATATATATATATAATATATATATATTAAGTGGTGTAAATCTTTATAATATATATTATATATATTATATATTACATATAAGATATATATTAAGATTTTATTTATTTATTCATGAGAGACACAGAGAGACAGAGAGGCAGAGACACAGGCAGAAGGAGAAGCAGGCTCTTTGCAGGGAACCCGACGTGGGACTTAATCCCTGGTCTCCAGGATCATGCCCTGGGCTGAAGGCAGCGCTAAACTGCTGGGCCACCAGGGCTGCCCTCTTTATATATTTTGAATATTAAGTTCTTATCAGATATATCATTTGAAAATATCTTCTTCCATTCAGTAGGTTGATCTCCTTTAACAGTCAAAAATTTGCATGTAACTTTTGATTCCCCAGAAATTTAACTGCTAACAGCCTACTGTTGACCAAAAAACTTACCAGTAACATAAACTGCCAATTAGTACATATTTTGTATGTTATATGTATTATATGTCATATTCTTATAGTATATTAAGCTTGAGAAAAATATTAATAAATCATAAGGAAGAAAAAATGTATTTATAAATACGTTACTGTAAAAAATTTGGGTGTAAGTAGACACGCAGCTCAAACTTGTGTTGTTCAAGGGTCAACTGTTTATCTCCTAGGCCCTATTGCTTCTAGATAGAGCCACATGACTAGTTCTCACCAGTGAATGCAAAGGAAAGGAGGAACTGTCACTTCTGAGGGAAAGTAGTGAAGAAATGAGTATTCTTTCTCCAGTTCTTTCCCCCAGTAATTGCTTAGAGGCAGAGAATGCCAAAGCCCCAGGGGAGGGAAAGAGCTGTGGTATCTAAATCACATCATGGGGGAAAGCTGATTGCAGACCAAAAGGACTCTCATTGCATGCTTTCATGAGTGAGAAATGACCACCATCCTCTAAGTTAAACCACTGAAATCATAAGGTTTATTTTTTATAGCAGCTAGCCTTATGCTAAGTAACACAGGCAAATTTTGCTAATGCAGAGTCATCTGAATAAAAGAGATAGTTATTGTCAAATCATGAAGACCTCAGAAGGAAACTTCTAAGCTATACACTTCACACTTTCCTATCCAAATGCTTCTTCCTATATTTTTTTTCTGTCTGCTTTGCAAACCTACCAGTTCTCTGCTTGTTCAGATTCTACCTGTCTTTCAAGGTATGGCTCAAAACCCCATCTCCTCTAGTTAGCCTTCAGTGCTTTCCTCCTATATCAGGACAATCCCTTCTTCCCTAGAGGTCAGATTGCTTCTGGCATTGTTTCTTTTGTGCTTACTTGGCTATTGGGATTCATTAATTCATTAATTCATTCACTGGGTTTTTTTCCAGTGGCTTCTAACTTATTTGAGGTAGGACTTAATCTTGTTTACTTGGTTTTATCAGTAATTCTGCATTATTTAGCACATAGTAGAAGAAGATTAATAAGTCTTTTTTGAAATGTTGAATAAACAAAAGCTAAATTGAGTATGTATTGTAGAAATGTATTCTATTGTAAATAACTCAGCTAAATGTTATGTTAGTCTTAATCATAAACTTGTTATATAAGTAATTATTTCAGGGTTTTCAGCTTATGCATGAAATAATTTAAAATGTAACTATTTTGCTTAAAATTCTTTGTATATTCATTATTCTCTAATTAATCTGTAATAATCCTAATGAGCTATAATAGCTGATATTTATTCACAGTAATTCAAATGATCTTATTTTAAAGTCAGCACAATATAATTTTCCTTACATAGGGTCAACTGAAGTGCTTTTAAAACCTTGTATAGTCTGGTGATTCATTTATGTTTTTTCTGCTTCTTTAAATTTCAAGTTTCTATTTAAATTCCATGTAGTTAACATATAGTATAATATTAGTTTCAAGAGTAGAATTTAGTTATTCATCACTCATATCCAGCATCCAGTGCTCTAACTAAAGATAAAATGCAACCATACAAAATGTTCAGTTAAAACTAGAAAAAGCAGAAAAGATAGGGGAAAAGAAACAGAATAAATTCTATGAATTGAAAACTGACAATGATATATATTAACCCAACAATTTCAATAATCATCTTAAATATAAATGGTCCAAAGACACCAGTTAAAACAAAGAGAATGTCAAAATGGAAAATAAAAATCAAGATCCAACTGTATGTCGTCTATAAGAGACCTATTTTAAATATAAAGAACTAGACTGGGCAGCCCAGGTGGCTCAGCGGTTTAGCGCCGCCTTCAGCCCAAGACATGATCCTGGAGACCAGGGATCGAGTCCCAGGTCAGGCTCCCTCCATGGAATCTGCTTCTCCCTCTGTCTGTGTCTCTGCCTCTCTTTCTCTCTGTATCTCTCATGAATAAATAAATAAAATCATAGAAAAAAGAACCAGATAGGCTGCAATTGAAGAAATGAAGAAAGATAAACTATTCAAACAGTACCCAAAAGAAAGCGATGTATATCCATTTCAGACAAAGCCAACTTCAGAGTGGGGAAACAGTCATTCATATAGAGGGTCATTACATAATAACTGACAGAAAAATTTTCTAAGAAGACATGACAGCCGTAAACACATATGTAACAAGAACAGAGAATCATAACTGTAAGGCACCAATTTTTAGAATCAAAAGGATAAAGAGACAAATTCATTACCCTTGTTGGGGAGTAATTGAAATAACAGGTAAGCAGAAAACCATTAAAGATATAGTTGACTTAACAACACTATAAGTAAACTTTATTTAATTGATATTTATAGAATATTCAATGCAACAAAAGCAAAATATGTACTCTTCTCAAGATCTCATGGGACACTCATCAAAAAAATCATATGCTGCATCATAAAATATACTGTAACAAAATTTTAAAAATAGAAATAAAATAAAACATATACTCAGACCACAATGGAAATAAACTAGAAATCATGGGGATCCCTGGGTGGCTCAGTGGTTTAGCACCTGCCTTTGGTCCAGGGTGTGATCCTGGAGCCCCGGGATCAAGTCCCACATCGGGCTCCCTGCATGGAGCCTGCTTCTCCTTCTGTCTCTCTGTCTCTGTCTCTGTCTCTGTCTCTCTCTCTCTCTCTCTCTGTCTCTCTTATGAATAAATAAATAAAATCTTTAAAAAAAGAAATAAACTAGAAATCTATAACAAAAATCGCTGAGAATATCACCAGATGTTTAAAAAGTAATACATTTCTAAATAACACATGGGTCAAGGAAGATTTCTTAACAGAAATTAAGAATTGTTTTGTACTAGTGAAAGGGCAACTTATGAAAATTTGTGGGATGCAATAAAGTAGTGTTTAGAAGAAATATAGATTAAGTCAATATATAAGAAAAGAAGGACACTCTGAAATGAAAATCTAAACCTCTGATCTGTGAAAGTCATTTTTTAAAAAGATTTTATTTATTTATTCATGAGAGACACAGAGAGAGAGGTAGAGACATAGGCAGAGGGAGAAGCAGGTTCCCTGCAGGGAGCCTGATGTGGGACTCAATCCCAGGACCCCTGGATCACACCTGAGTGGAAGTCAGATGCTCAACCGATGAGCTACCCAGGTGTCCCTGTGAAAGTCATTGTTAAGGAAATCAAGACAAGCTACAGACTGGGAGAAAATATTTGCAAGACATATACCTAACAAAATACTTATATCGAAAACTTACAAAAAAATTCTTAAAACAGAACATGAAGAGCAAACATCCCAACTAAAAATGGTTAAAATATCTGGACACTAGAACAAATAAAATACATAAAAGGCAAATAACCATATAAAATATGTTCAAAATAATGTGTGGGAAATACCAGAAAGAGAGACAGAACATAAAGACTCCTAACTCTGGGAAACGAACTAGGGGTGGTGGAAGGGGAGGAGGGCGGGGGGTGGGGGTGAATGGGTGACGGGCACTGAGGGGGGCACTTGATGGGATGAGCACTGGGTGTTATTCTGTATGTTGGCAAATTGAACACCAATAAAAAATAAATTTATTAAAAATTTAATAACATAAAAAAATAATAATTTATTATTAGGGAATTGGCAATTAAAACAATGATGAGTTTCACTACAGATCCACTGGAATGGTAAAATCCAAACAGCAGAGTGTAAGTTGGTAGAAAAATGTTGAGCAACCAGAATTCTTAATTCATTGCTAATAGAAATGCAAAATGGTACGGCCACTTCAGAAGACAGTTTAGCAGCTCCTTACAAAGCTAAATATATAATCTTTCCATATATTCCAGGAATTACATTCCTAGGTATTTGCTAAACTAATATGAAAGTGTATGTTCACAAAAAAACTGCATGAAAATTATATAATAGGCTTTATTCATAATCTCCAAAACCTGGAAGCACCTAAGATGCACCATTCAATAGATGAATGGAAAAACCATGGTATGGCCATACAATGAAAAATCAGTGAGTGATAGAAACAAATGAGCTCTCATTGGTGAACCCTGAATGGTATTAATTATGCCAAGTGAAATAAGTCACATAAGCAAGGACAAATATTACATGATGCCACTTATATGAAGTACCTAGAAAGGTCAGATTCATAGTTACAGAAGATAGTGATGGTTGCCAGGGTTTGGGGGAAGGAAAAAATGGAGAGTTACTGTTTAATGGGTACAGAGTTTCATTTTGGAAACATGAAAAAGTTCTAGAGATAGGTAGTGGTGATGGTTACACAAAAATGTGAATGTACTTAATCCCACTAAAATGTACACTTAAATATGGCTAAATGGTAAATTTTGATAGCTGTTTTTTACTACAAAACCCAAAAAGATTCTCTGAGTCCAACATCTAAAAATATTCTCAATTTTCTGCCCTCAGAACTCACAAATTAAGTTTCTAATATGTTCAAAACATTAACCTTTGTTTTTCTTGTGTTTCCAGAGAAATGTCTCTTATTAAATACCTAATTGCGTACACCAAACAGACCTAACTCTGAGAGTTCACCTGCACCGCTATCTCCTAAAACCAGACACAACTCTTTAACTGAACTACCCTATTCTCAGACTAGTACTGGCTCATTGAGGAATAGAGCAATCTCCTAACTCAGCTTCTGCTGTGAAGCTTCCTTGGGAAGTTTCAAAGGTGGGAATAAATGGTATACCAGGATATGCTACCTCAAAATATGTCTCTTTGAGGATTATTTTGAGAAATTGCACTCATAGGAGAAACTGTGAAAACAAAGTAGGAGTTACCTTTTTGTAAGGGAAGTTTACATTTATAGGGGAAATATCCATCTGTAAAGGTGTCTCTCTGTACCAAGTAGAGAACGATGACTCTGAAATATCCAGCAACTCTTGTCATTGGAGAAGGAAAGCATGGACTTAGACTTACCCTTGTTAACCATGCTTTTCCTGGTAACCTCCCATAAGTGCTCCCTGTCCAATCTTTTGTCTTTAATTGAAGATGGTATTTAAGGGAGTGGTTTGGGCCTTCTCAAGGGGGTATTCAATTTCTCTGGGTATCTTCCATGTATATATGAGGTAGTCATGGTAATACATTTCTATTTGTTTTTCTCTTGTTAATCTTTTATTACAGGGAGTCTCAGACAAAAACTGAGAAGGGTAGAGGGAAAATTATTTCTCTTCCCCCATAAACTTTAATGTATACAAATTTTTAAAGACATCATTTAGGAGGATGGAATGCAGAATGTGATAAAACAACCAAACTATATTACAAATGTATGACATGGCCTCACTGAAGTCAGGTGGGGGGAAAAGTGCTAAGTAAATATGAAAGTGAATAGAGTCTGGGAGACTAAAGGCAAAATAAATTGTACATAAGCATTTATCTATTTGATAAAGTTGCTTCTCACAGGAGTAAAGGCCAACAATTCTGATCTCATACATCTATACTGGAAGTGAAAAATTAAGTAAATGAATAAAAGATGGTGGGAAGCAGGTTTTTCACTACTAGACAGGGAGGTCATAGATAAGCAAGGGGAAGTGGCTAGAATGATCTCCGTGGTAATGGATTAGAGCCAGAGATATCTCAAGTATGAATTTATGTTTAGTTTAATACAGATACAGATGGTTACATTTAGCAGTATTTATGGAGGTGCAAATACCTGGATTAGAACATATAAATTTCCTTGTTCTGTCAACTGAAAGGTCTTAGAAGCAACTATAGTCCAGTAGCAATGAGAACTTCCTATGCCCAGACCTTAGTTTCTAGCACTATTCTCTAATGAAAGGAACAATGGCTCTTTGGAAAAAATAGCTAATTCTAGGGCTTGAGCAGGAAATACCCAAGATAGTCCTGGAACATCTTGTGGGGTCTAAGAATAAGTAAGTGTTCACACACACACACACACACACACACACACACACACACGGTATATCAGAGGGACAAAGGAGTCAACTAAAAGAGCTTCTAAGGGTCAAAGCTACAACAATTTGAGAAACAAAATAATGTGATGTTGGATTATAAACCAAACTATATAATAAATACACAGGAGTCCATACTAAGATAGATAGATAATTGAATAAGTAGATAAATGTGGAAATAGAGAAAAATTCAAAATATTTAAATACTTAGCCTTCAAAGAGGGGAGGACATAACTCTTCACTCCTTAAATGTGAACTGTAGATTGTGACTTCCTTACAAAGACTGTAGCGTGGAAAAGAGGGGCAACAAGTAACGTTGCAGTAGCAAAACCTGACAAACACTACCACAGGTGATTAAAGGTCAATAGCAGTAGTGGGAAGTCACGCTGATAGAATGCTAAGTTGTGATTTGACCTCTGTGATTTTCTAAGAACATATGATCTAAGTATAATCATGAGAAAAATATCCAGCAAATCACAGCTGAAGGACATTCTACAAACTCCATGTGCAGTACTCCTTGAAATCGTCAAGATCATCAGAAACGAGGGAAGTCAGTAACAGACACAGCCAAAAGGAACCTAAAGAGACATAACAATTAAATGTAATGTGCTATCCTGGATGGGATCCTAAAACCAAAAAGAGGACCATTAAGCATAAAACTAAGGAAATCTGAATAAAATATGTAATATTGACTATAGTTGATAATGTATTGATATTGATTCATTAATGGTAATAAATGTGCCATACTAATGTTAGGTATTAATAACAGGGGAAACTGGATGTGGGGTATATGGGATCTCTCTCTACTGTCTTTATAAGTTTTCTATAAATGTAAAAGTGGTCTAAAATAAAACGCTTATTAAAAAAAGACATATAAATAATAGTGAAAGGGAATATAAGGGAAGGGAGAAGAAATGTGTGGGAAATATCAGAAAGGGAGACAGAACGTAAAGACTGCTAACTCTGGGAAACGAACTAGGGGTGGTGGAAGGGGAGGAGGGCGGGGGGTGGGAGTGAATGGGTGACGGGCACTGGGGGTTATTCTGTATGTTGGTAAATTGAACACCAATAAAAAATAAATTTAAAAAAAATAAATAAAAAACAAGTGAAGTGAAAAAATAAATAAATAAATAGATAAATAGATAAATAAATAAATAAATAAAGTAAATATTAAAAAAAAGACTCTTACCTATAAAAAAAAGAAGACATTCCTTTGACTATAAGTAGCTCGTGTTTTCATGGAAGAACGGGAGCATCGACAGTGACAAGGCAATGTGGTAGGTGCTGCAACAGAGATTCTAAAAGTGCTACAGAGGCATGAAGAACTACATGCCTCAAGACAAAGGGAACATATTAGCTGTGCGTTGAAGGAAGAGTAAGAATCAGTCCTGTGACAATGTGCAAGAAAAAGTATTCCGGGGGGAGCACCCCATGAATAAGGGCTCAGAGGGAGGATTTTTGGAGAACAGTAAAAATTTCAGTGTGGCTGAGGCTTAGAGAAGAGAGTGGAGGCTACAGATGCCAAAACACCTTACATAAAAAAAAAAAAATAACAATGTTGAAAGTATACTAACAGTGATGAACAGGTTTATTATTTTTTTCATTGTGGTATTTTTTCCTTTTATTTATTTATTTCATTTTTTGAAAATATTTAATTTATTTATTTGAGAGAGAGATGGAGAGAGAGTGTGCGCATGAGCAGGAGGGTGGTGGGGGGAGGCAGAAGGAGAGGGAGAAGCAGACTCTTCCTTGAACAGGGAGCCCAAAGTGGGGCTCAATCTTGAGAGACCCTGAGATCGTGACCAAAGGGACACGCTTAAGTGACTGAGCCACCTGGATGCCCCATGGTCTGTTTTCCTGAACCACTATTTTACTTGAGTAGACACATACACTTTTAATAAGTGAAAGATCGGGATCCCTGGGTGGCGCAGCGGTTTGGCGCCTGCCTTTGGCCCGGGGCGCGATCCCGGAGGCCCGGGATCGAGTCCCACATCGGGCTCCCAGTGCATGGAGCCTGCTTCTCCCTCTGCCTGTGTTCTGCCTCTCTTTCTCTCTGTGACTATCATAAATAAATAAATAATTAAAAAGAAAAGAAAAAAAATAAGTGAAAGATCTCCCATCAAAGCTCACAACATTGCTTGCACATTTAGCCACTTTCTTTATCTAGAAATGTTCTTTTCTCTTCACATATAGAATTATTTCTTATTTTAAAGAAACACGTTCTAACACACTTCAAAATGCTTACCATTGGCTAATGCACATCCACTAAAATAATAATATCATACTTTGCATAATATTTATATTAAATACAGTATGATTATGATATGCAGAAAATCAAGATACACAATACTGGTTCATTATCATCCAGAGAACTTCCCACCTTTGCTGCTACAGTAAGAGATATAATTTGGATTCTAAGACACGTTGTTTAATTTGACCACAGGCCAAATTTAGTGTTACACTAAAGCACAATTATGAAAAAAACATATCTTGCCAATAGACTTGTTAATACCTAAAATGTATTTGAATATATGCCATTTTTAATTATTGGTCATGCAGCTCTCCAATTCACCCAAAATTTTGTATATAAGCAAACTTCGCTTTATAATTTATATGCCCAAATCAATGTCATAGGTAAGGCTCCTTAAATTAGAGGTATTCAGGATAATCAGTTGAATGAAAATTTTCATTAAAACTTTCATCTACTTCCTCTTGGATAATACAGAATAATTATTCCTTCTTTTCAAGTAAATAAAAGATATTTTGGGAGAAATGAAGTTACAAAAATAGCAGCCCTGGGTAGCATTTAGAGGAAAATAATTCTATTATTGGTCATATAAAATAGCCTCATTTAAGTCATTTCTCCATCTGGGAGCCAGTTTCTAGTCTGTGAGATTTTTTTCATTACCTCTTACTAGATAGTGGTTTAGTATCCTAATGTTTCTAGGAAAAGAAAAGATGTGCTTACTAAGGATTAGCTCTCTATATTCCAAAGAATAAAGGCTAGAAGTATAATCTATAGTCTTTACAGATAGATATTTTTTATTATATTTTTAAATTCCCTTGTCTCTATATCTACTCTTGGAAAATCTACTTCAGTATAAATTAAAAGCAAAAAATAAATAATTAAAAAACCTCAATATTTATTGCAAAGAAAACCCAGGTATAAACAGTTATATTTTTCACTGTTCCATTAAACAGATAAGGAGGTAGAGTGATAAAGTGTTCATTGTAATTCTCTATATAGAGACCTATTAAACACAGCAAAATTGAAAACCAAACTACTTATACATCACACATATGCATACCATATGTACATAATACAAGACTGAATACATGTTTACTGTTTAAGTATATCATATATTGCAAGTGGCAGTTATTTACTGGGTCTAATATTTATCAAAGGCATTACCAAAGACTACCTTTTTAATTTAACCAAATTTTCTTTAGACCAGAATAACTACTATTCATCAAGCGGATTTCCTGAAATTGAATTGTAATATTTATGTCTAAATATATCATAATTTCAAAGTTTGAAAGTAAAGACAATTTTTATAAGACAAAGGTGACTAGCACAAAACCCTTCATAAACAGGAAAACTATATTAAGTGAATCAATGAACAAATGAAAATCTCTTTAACGTATAAGATATCCTTTGTCAACTTATTTGTATATGTTTCATAAATAGGATCATGCAAAAAGTCATCAAGAAGAATCTCTCTCAGTAAGATAAGAACAATGTCTAACTCCCTAATATTGCTCTTGTTTCTCCCCCTTTTTTGTTCTCTTGGAACCACTTTTAG
The DNA here is from genome assembly GCF_011100685.1 of Canis lupus familiaris. NCBI lineage: Eukaryota > Metazoa > Chordata > Mammalia > Carnivora > Canidae > Canis > Canis lupus. Next base: position 24,718,941 of record NC_049260.1, on the reverse strand, counting down.
AGATGCAAACTATAAAGTAAAAAGAGGTATGTTACCTGACATACAATGACCAAAATGCACATCTAGATATAATTCTGTTATACAAACTGATTTCATTCAACTTATGTTACCTCAATAGATCCTTGCAAAAATCCAATGAACTATACAAGGGACAAATTTTATCACTGCCATTTTATACATGAATAAATTGATATTGTGAAGGCTGTGGTGATTCCAATAAGGTCATGTGACTAGTGATCTGTAGATTCATTATTATAGATGGAGTTCTCAATCTTGCTCAAATGCCCTTCTACCTTAGCAACCAGAGACAGGAATGACACCATTCACTGCACCTCATACAATTATTCAATTATTGTACCTGCAATTATGTTATTTTCAAATTCATGAGAACATATATGTCAGATTCACAGAGTGATAAATCAGAAAAATAGCAAATTTTCTAATTTGAAGCAAGACAGGAAGACAGAGGTAGATTTCATATATTCTATTTCAACACCTTAGAAAGTGTTTCCAAAAATGATACCATTACAAAATACAAGCATAATTTTCTGAAACTGTAAACTCATTATTTCAAGTACTTTCAACAGCTAACATTTCTGTAATTCCCTAAGCATATTTTCTTTAACCTTTCAAATGCATTTCAGCACAGGATGATTTAAAAGCAAGGAGGAATAAATTTTACCTTATAGGAATCCACTCAGCATTTGGTTAAGTACTTCTTTCATTGCATAGATTGGAAAAAATCAATATGCAGCACAAAAAGTCAACTTAAAATGGTAGTTTCATTACTTGCAAATGAAATATTGGAGACTATGATTACCTGTAACAGTTAATTCAGTAGTTCTTCTCACAACAAAGCCTCCATATTTTAATTCACAGGTGTAATTTCCAATATCATCTTCTCTGACTTCTCTTATAAGCAGTGTATCTCTTTTGAATACGATACTTGGCCTCCATGTTTTTGTCCTACATTCCTGCATGAGAAACACAGAATGTCTGTAGTAAGTACAATAATTGAAAAGCAGAGAAAAGTATTTTAAATAATGAAACCAAAAGCTTCTAAAGTTGTATTTTAAAGCGCTAAAGAGTTTAGGATTAATTCTAAAAATTTTCATACCTTCTCACATCTCCTGGAGTCAGCTACCTCAATGTGAAGAGTATTTTTTTTTTTTTAGCAAGAGTAACCTTTTTTTTTTTTTTTTTTTTTTTTTTTTTGGAGTGAGATAGCACACACACACGCACGTGCCTGTAGGTGCATGTGCAGGGGAGGGGCAGAGGGAGAGGGAGAGAAAGAGTCCTAAGCCCCACATGGGGCTCCACAGGGGACTTGATCTCATGACTCTTATGACTTTGAGACCATGTCCCGAGCCAAAATCAAGAGTCAGATGCTTAAATGACTGAGTCACCCAGCTGCCCCTAGCAAGAGCCATTTTATTAACTTCTAAGATTAGTGTCTCTAAATCAGATATATATTGATTTAAAAGATATAAGGGATACTTGTTAAGATTACTCCTAACAAAAAAAAAAAAAAACAGATTACTCCTAACATCATTTTTAGAAGCAAATACTACACATTTGATGACTGTGAAATTAACCATCTTGATACTGATAGCATAAAATATAAGATATATTATTTTAGCATAAAGTAGAAAATTCTGTAGAAGGAAAATGCTATTTTAATATTTTAAGTCTTTTAATACTACATTTAGAAATAATTCTATCTCTTCATAGCACGTATGTTCCACAATTTGTGAAAGAAATGGCCAACATTTATATACAAGGTCTTTACAGTACCATAAATATCTATTTTCATTGTTGATGGGTCTACCAAATTATGGTCTCTAAATTAAGCTTTGGATTATAATGATGTTGGCTCAGGAGCTTTCTCTTTTTGGCAGAACAGAAGTCTATTTCCTCTTGCCAGATTTGAAATCAATGCCATGAAGATAAAATAGCTTTAAGCCCTTCGACATTGCTCAGAGATAGTATTATTTCTAAAAATATTTATTGCTAAATAAAATTTTTGCAGACTATTATTTTGATTATGTGGTTCAATACCTTCAAGTAAGGGGGAGACAATTATCCAGTTATTTCGGACAAAAATATGCATCTTATATCCTCATATTAGTTGCATAAACTGTCATAATAAAAGTTATATACTGAATACATGGGCTACATATTGTCATGACTATGGAAAAATAATCTGGAAGACTTTCAAGTTCCATATATACCACATTTCCTCCAATCATTCCACTAGTGACAGTCTTTATAGCTTAAGGTCACAGTGATTGGGGTGATGGTGGAAACATGAATAAAGGGACAATGTAAGGTCAGCCATTTTAAATATTGAGTGTGTGTCTGAGTGTGCATGTATAGAAGATGAAGGTGAAGGTACACACATGACTACCAGAAAAAAAAAAAAAAAACTTCTGTTCTTAGGGATCTTGGGTCAAACTCCCCTAATACCTCTCCCTTTTGAGACAATCATCAGGGCTTGTGGAAAGCAGGCAAACCAGCAAGAATCAGGGTGAGAAATCCTCACATAATTTGAAAAAGGGAAAAATAAACCTCATCTGCGCAGAAACAGAGATCAGTGGTGCTAATATTTGAGGGCTGTTTGACAGTGTTTAGGATAGAAATTCAACAGAAAAGTAGAAAAAATTTCAACAGTTCCCTTGCTGTTCTAAATCCTCCACTGATTGTTATCAAGAATCAAAATTAAGTATTACTCAGATACATACTAATATTGGTGGATATAGTTACTAAGAGGTCATGCTTCCTACATTCCTATTTCCAGGGAGTTGAACAAAGCAAATTTTATACTAGTACTCTTTAAATCAAGGATATTATGTTCCAGACAGATGTTCATAGTACTTGTATTTTCTTGAATACACTCAAAAACGGAAATTCTTTTGATGGTATAAATAAGCTGAAGGGTACATTCTCATCTTAAAATTCAGAGAAAGTCAATTATGTGATAGGAAGGACAGGGGTTGGATAATTCTCCTTAAATCTAAAATTTCTTTTGGCTTTTGAAAAAAGTTTACCTAGCGCTATTTTTATAATGTTATGAATTTTCATCAGATTTTTAAAAATATATATGCTTTATGTGAATAGGATTAGAATCTACACAAAGATACTTCCATTAAACAGAACTTTTCATAAAGCTAGTGTATCATTTTTTTCATGGAAGTAAATCAATCTTTTCCTTGTTTGGAAACATTAGGAACGTTTTTATCAAGAGCTCTGAAATGGATGCTTAATGTATTTTAGTTCCTGAAATTATCAACACAGATTATAATAGACTTGAAGGAATTATATAAACTAGATACAAACGTAAACACAACAGCTTACTGTAATGGATCGCCAATACAAATATTGACTAGCATTTATAAAAGCTATTGGTTTGAAAACTTTTAATGACCAGCACAACTTGCTGTATTTTAGGAGGGCAGAGCCAAACTTCATCATATTCATATAACTTTTTTATCCAACTTGTCCAAGAATAAGATACAGATTAGTCTATTTATAAGGAACATAATCATTCACAGTACATACCTTATACCATAGGATTTCAGGTTCTCTGGTTGGTAGTAAAAAATCTTCTATGTCACGGCATGAAATTTCCTTGCTTTTGCTAAGTTCAGCTTTGTCAAAGTATTTCATCTTGGAATTGTAGCAGAGTCCAGTATCATTTTCACCCACGGTCAGTGAGATGGATACTTTCATACAGTATGTAGAGTTTCTGTAATGAAGCAGAATAAATACATGGTCTGGTGTGAACAAAAAGTAAGTGCTGCCACGCAAGATGTTTACTTCGCTAAAGGGGACAGACAGAGAGACAGAGGCAGAGACAGAGAGAGAAGGAGGAGGAGGAAGAGAGAGAGAAAGAAAAGGAAAAACTCCACTAATTAATGATATGGTATCATGGCTTACTCCACAGGGTTCTTCTTGTCACTCAGCTAAACACTGCTTGGTTCTGTGAAACCATTTGTATATTTTTCATTTGCTAGAAAAAAGTTTTGTATTATATACAATTCTTGTTTGAAAAAAATGTTCAATAAGGATTTCTGTATCTAGAAATGTAAAAAAAAATAAAGGTAGATTTAGGTCAGAAAGGAAGTCAACCTTGGGTTTATGGTAAACTTGGCAAACTCAACAGAGAAGTAGAAAAATGTAACTGATCTATTAAGCATAATGGAAGGAGAAGAATAAAGCTGCTCATTTCATACAGTACTGGTTGTCTTGATAAGTGGAGAGCTTATTGATGAGTCTGGGAAGAAAATATTCTCAGATAAAAATACAGCAAGCTTATTATCTTTACAAACCCAGATCCATTTGGGTTGGGACCTGGAGGCCAGGTTGTCAGACAAGAGAATTATTCTAATGTATTATGTAAGGACAACTCCACCCTGGTAAATTCTATGGAATCAGTTCATTATATCAGTATCTCATTTTACAACCTGTTGGTTCCTAAATCAGGTTTATAACTTGAAATACAAGAGAACAGAAATCAAGTTCAGAGATCTCTGAAAGAGTAGACTAAAGGAAGTTTTGTTTTTGTTTTTTATTTTTTGTTTTGTAAACTGCACTCTCTCTGCTGTTTATGTCTCTGGACATGCACTGAGCACTGCTATGGGTCAGTCATGCTGATATAGGCAGTGAGAATAAAGAGAAGCATAAAACATTAAATTCAAGGTTTTGTACAGAATGTCTTACTTGTAAGTGCCCAATGGCTCACTTGTATACTTGGGTATCAAAGTCCTGTCTTTGAGTTTTACTGCTTACTATTTCTGTAACTTTGAGCAACCCATTTAACACCTTGGAACTTTAGGTGGAGGGTGTTTGAGTATTAAATGGGATAATGAATTAAAATCTGTTTGGCCTGTTACTGGTACTCAGTAATGTTGGCACTTCTCGCTCCACATTGGTGTACACAGATCATAGCCCCCAAGTCTTCCTCCTTATTCAGCCAAGATGCTGGACATTTAAGCAACTCTTTGATTTAAATTATTGCTTTATTTTAAAAATGCCTATATGACATGATGAGAATAGCCAGAAAATAGGTAGGTTGGTTATGGCATAATAAAACATATAGTTGGTCTTGGCTGCCACAGATTTCCTGAAACTCAGAACTGCCTGAGTAATAGGAGTGTCTTTTGTTATTCAAAGTAAACCCCTTTTAATTGTCTTTGAATTTATGTTAGGGAGATGCTTTGGGGTGAAGTCCCTGGCAAGCCTCAGTGGGGATGGGGCTGGTTATCAGAAAGACCAAGTGTGCAGAAGGTTGGAATTTTTAACTGACCTTCAGGCAAGAGGGCAGGAATTTCAGGCTATGCTCTATAAAAACTCTAGAACAAAAAAGATTTGATGAGTTTGGGTTGATGAATATATGGAGATGCTGGGAGGGTGGCATGCCTGGAGACGACATGGAAGTTCTGTGCCTCTTCCTCCACACTTTTCCCCACACATCTCTTCCATCTGACCATTCATTTCTATCCTCTGAAATACCCAACAATAGTAAGTAAACTGTTTTCCTGGGTTTTGTGAGCCATTCTAGCAAATGATTGAATCCAAGGAGGGGTTGTGAGAACCTCTGATTTACAGTCAGTCTGTCAGAAGCACAGGTGACAATCTGGACTTGCAATTGATATCTGAATTGTGAGACAGGGGCAGTCTTGTGGGATTGAGTCTTACCCTGTGGGGTGTGATATTATCTCCAAGTAGATAGTATCAGAACAGATTTGAACTGTAGCACATCCAGCTGGTATTACAAAATTGCTTGGTGTGGTGGGAAAAAACCCTACATACTCCATTTCAGAAGTACTGAGAATGAGGAGAAAAGTAGAGTTTTCCTTTATAGTTATTTACTCAGCTTTATATTGGGTAACAAAGAAAACTACCACAAAATTATTAGGTAGACTTATTAAATGTGGCTGTCTTTACCTTTGTATAATAGCCTACAAGCAGGTCTAAAATGCTTTATAGGTTGGGAAGAGGGGCGCTCAGGTGGCTCAGCCTGTTAATCACCAACTTTTGATTTCAGCTCAGATCATGATTTCCAGGTTGTGAGATCAAGCCCTCCATTGGGCTCCACACTACGTGTTGAACTTGCTTATGATTCTCTCTTTACTTCTCCCTCTGCCCCTCCCTTTCCTTTCTCTCTCTCCCTTTAAAAATAAAATAAATAAAATAAAACAAAATAAAATAAACTTCATAGGTGAAACCCTTAACCTTTAACTAAAGTCAATCAATAAAAAGTTCCTGAAAGAATGTGTTCAGAGATTTTGTTTGAATGATAAAATAAATTCCCTGCTCTTGGCTCCTCACAATCCAGGAGAAATGATACACAAGTAAATAGGTGAATGTCAATGTGAGAAGCACTACAAAGAACTACTGTGTGCTACCACAGGAGTGTCAAAGAGAGAAACAAGACTTCAAAAGTTGCGATACCTGGTTGTCTTACAAAATGAGTAAGAATATGGCAATTTTAACAAAGGCTTTTTCAGGGAATAGTATGCACAGTCTTGAAGACATGATGTGTTGGAAGAATAGCGAATACCTTAGTGTGGCTGGATTATGAAGTAGTTATGAAGGGACAGTGGGGATTGAGACTGGATCGTTGTGCAGAAGCCTGAAGGAGAGGCAGGTAAACCACAGCAGAATGTGGACTTTATGCTAGGAATTGAAGACATTTGGATTTTGGAAAGATTTTTTTGATCACAGTGAGAAAAATAGGTTGGAGAGAACCAAGGACTAAGTGCAGTGAGATAATCAGAAAACAACATCATTCATTCAGGAGAAAAATGGCAGCTCCAAAGGCAATGGCCATTGAGACAGAAAGGAGGAACCATGTTCAAATTATATTTAAGATATAGAATTGATATGAGAGTGAAGGAGTAAAGGAAAGTGAGGTATCCAAGATGATGAAGAACTTTTGTCAGATGAGTATATGAAAACTAGAGTCAATCTCTCAGCATGGAAAATATGGAAAAAGAAACAGCTTTGAGAGAAAAGAAAGTGTGCTAAATTTTAGCTTGAGCTTCACACCCAAGTAGAAAAAAATAGCCTCTTTGGTTTTGCCAGAAATATTGCTCATGCATTATTTATTAATTTTACTCCAGCACAGACTAGAGCATGCTCTTCATGGGCTTATTTTCAGATAATATTATCAGAAAAAAATAATTACCTAAGTTAAGCAATTAACTATCCTAGGACACTTTCCAATGTATAGTAAGAAAATATGCATATTTTAGAATAATTCTGATAATTGTACACATTAGAATTCTTAAAGAACATACTTTCCTAAGAAGTAAATCAGTAAATTCTACATGGGAACTCCACATTAATCTTTTAAACTCCCGAGTCTTGGGTTTTCCTTCTCCTCAAACTACTGATTGCTGTTGTTTGTTTGTTTTCCCATACCTTCTTTATCAAATGCCCAACATATTTTATACAGTCAGGGTTGAGAGCAAGATCTCCAAAACCCAACTGTAAGAGGTTCATATTCCAGCTTGATCACTCATTACTTTTGAAAATTAGGGAAAGTCACCTGACTCCTTAGGCTTCCATCTACTCGTGTATATAAGAAGAAAATAATACTCAAGACCTCAAAGGTTGGTCTGGGAGTCAAACATGCAAAAACACAAAAAGAGCTTTGGGCAGTGACCATCTTCCAGGAGCACTCAGGAAGTGTTAGATCTCATCATTAGTAATGCATCCCTCTTCACTATTTTCTTTAGATTTCCATTTTCCAGTCTAGCCACCCTGAGTGTTTAAAAGGCAGGTGAGATAGACAACATGACCATGAGGATGCCTTCAGTTCTTTGGTGTTTAATTAGTTTCAGGCAAAGAATCCAGATAAATCTTTCTGTTTTTCATCTGGAATATCTGAGTGGGCTGGAGAAGAGTGAGTACACTTGATGAAAAATACAAACTCCTCACCCCAGTTGTCCCCTTCTCCTATTTTATAAATGCAACTGACCCCTAATTTCCAGAAAGTGGCTCCAGATCAGCACACTTTGATGTTCTTACTTTCCCAACTTTTATTCCTCATCTCTGTGAGGTGACTGCTGATTTACAACTGTCTGGTAATGTCTGGAATTCCAGACTCCCCAGGATAGCACTATTTCCAAATTACTTTCAATGTTTTAATACTTGTTTACTGTTTCTGTTCATCAGGAGGTGATTTAAAAAGCTAAAAATAAAGCAGCATCCTATGAACACTATAGTCCTATTTATTGAGAAGAGATAACAGGAAGCAAGCAACTTGCGACACATTAATAAACATGTGATCCCCCTGAGGGGAATTACACACTCTCAAAGTAAAGAGCACCATCCGCCATCATCAAATTTGCAGCACAACTGCTATGGCACTGTGGCTCTGTGCCATCAGGGAAATACCATGCAATGGGGTAAATGGGGTAAGGCGAATGCTCCTATAGGATGTACGGTGAAAATCATCAGCACGTATTTACTCATATTCTATTGTTGAGAACAGATGGGCTGCAATCTAGGCAACAAGGCAACAATCCAGCATGACTGCTGGTTTTGATGTTAATAAAATGGCTAGAAAGACAGGATATACATATATGTAGAGAAAACAGTTTTTTTTTTAAACAGTTGTTCTTAACTGAGACTCAACACTGAAGTGTCCTCTCCAGGGAAGAAATGATATTATTGTGGATTTTAAAAAGACCTAGTTCAACTACACTTCAATAATAAATAAAAATACAATACAATCAATATTTAATGAATTTTTTTAAAAAACTACTTTTCTCTGGCAGAGGTGACCTGTAGTATACACCAAGGACACAAAATGTATTTTACAAATCAAAGTCACATAGATTTCCTTCTTTTCACCTGCTGAGGTCATAACAAAGCAACCCAATGCCTAAAGAAGTCAATGACTTACCCAAGTTCTACTACCTATTTAGTGGCAAAAATGGGGTTACAACTCATATTGACTCACTTCTAATTCTATACGCTACTAGAGATCATTAGTGCTGGGTCAGCACACAAAAACTATATATACATATATATTTAACACCGTTTAAAACAAAAGAAAGTTACTCACTCTTAGCCCCCGGTTTTCTCTTCTTTTATACCGCCAAATAGATGTCTTTGGGAGAAAGGGAAAATGTGATCTAACCTGGATTTCTTTGAAAATTCAGGTCCTTAAGCTCCCCTATGTTTAGTAAGGACTAAAAGGGAGCAAATCACAGGTCCTGTAGGTTTTCTCCAGCTCTTTCTACTATATACTTTTTACAAACTTACATTTTTTAAAGATTTTATTTACTTATTCATGAGAGACACACAGAGAGAGGCAGAAACATAGGCAGAGGAAGAAGCAGGCTCCTTGTGGGAAGTCTGATGTGAGACTCATTCTCAGGCTACCAGGATCATGACCTGAGCCAAAGGCAGATGTTCAACCACTGAGCCACCCAGGTGCCCCACAAACTTACATCCTTGTAAATGAGGTAGCTACTGAAAGGACTGCCCAGAGTCCTGCCTTACAAAAGAGGAAAAAATGTAACCTGAAACCAATATAAAGATTGAAAACTAACAAATATAATATGAACATAATTAAGAAGCAAATATATGACAAATATAAAATGAAAATAACTTCTGTAAGTACAGACTCTGGAAGTCAGTACAGGGCGTTCAAGTTCTCCACAGGTTTCTTTGCAGTCTGCTACCTTGAAATAGACCAAGATTCTGAATTGGCACTCATGGGAGCTATCACAGATTTACATTCATCTTTTAAAGGATGACAACATTGCACAACTACAGATCGAGGTGTGGAAATGTGGGTGGTCCAGACAGGAGGTAAGAAAGAAAATGAGGTGTGAGGGGCACCTGGGTGGCTCAGTGGTTGAGTGTCTGCCTTTGGCTCAGGTTGTGATCCCAGGGTTCTGGGACTGAGTCTGCATCAGGATCCCCGTGAGGAGCCTGCTTCTCCCTCTGCCTATGTCTCTGCCTCTCTCTGTGTGTCTCTAATAAATAAATAAATTTTTTAAAATCTTAAAAAAATAAAATGAGGTGTGAGAAGGGAAATTTTGTATATTACCTGTTTAGCTGATAAAGTATAATAAAGACCACATAAAAAAAAAGACCACATGACACCACACTGAGGGTAGCACAGTTACAATTATTCTGTAATTATACCTCCTCTGCATGATAATATTTGATGCTGAATGTCCCTCTCCTACTCTAACAGAATTACCAGTAGCATGATTGTTAAATAGATCCTCTAACAGCATCACTAAACACTTGACCCGTCTGTTAATTCTCAGGTCCCTAGGAAAAATAATAACATTGCCATAGTATTTGGAGATCTTTTCCCACATTATGAACTGCTGAGAAAGACAGATAGGAATTTGATCAATGTTTTTAAAGGATTAAGTTGTTCTCTCTTCTCTGTTATATAGGGTCTACTCTAACATTTACTGGTCATTTTTTTAAGCCATAATCTTTTGTACATAAATGTTTTGTAAAAATAAAAGTACACAGTATTTTTAAAGTGTCTCAAATACTTGGGCATGGAAGGACAGCAGATCTGAACAGAACTGAACCATCTGGAAGGTGGTTCCTTTACCACAAATTTTCTCATAGTGTCCAATCATTAGTGGTGAAAATAAAATGTTAGGAATAAAAAACATGTAAGGGTTAGATTACGGAGGGAACATCTTACAGTTTGGTAAACCTTAAATATGCTTTGCTAGTTTATTTCTAATCTGAAAGCCTTTCAATTTTTTCTAGATTTTAATTTTTTCTATCCGTGTTTATGGTGATGCCTGAAGCTATGCGTGTGGCCCCTCTGTTATATCTTATCTTTCTTATACATATTATGCTTACAGCTACTGGCACTAAATGTAAAATTTATTTGGATTAGGTTTTCTTTTGAGAAGAGCTCTGGAGGACTTATTGATTTAACTTTGCTTGAAATCAGCCCTTGTAAAAAGATTACAGAAAGACCACTGAGCAAGTGATAACACTAAAAATGCCAGTTTATTGCCTTCTCATTTGAAATTCTGGTTTCCAAAAATTTAACTGGTAACCTGAACTTCATTCACAGTCTTCTGCTAGCTATAAATTCAAAATAATTATTTTTGTCTTTTTGGTGGCAAGTAATTAGTATAATTTTGCCATCTCTGTTTTTCATGCTAAGCTTCCTGAAATATTAGAGTTGAGAAGGCCTCGGTGAATGGAATCCTCATCCAGTATTTCTCTGAGTTATTCCTGGGCATGAGGACTTTTGAACTTCACAACTAGATCACAGAGTCTCCTTCCTGACCTCTTCTTGAGGGAGGAGAAAAGAAGGGGACAGAAAAACAAAAATAAAAACATGCCCCTGAAGGAAACTGAGGCCTAAGACATGGGTTCAAGGTCACCTAAATTACAAATAAGTTCTTCAGGAAAGCCTATCCATCTTATCCCTTTATTTTCCTAGAAACAATCTCAATTTGCAATCCTGTATTTCCATTTATTTTGCTGTCCCCTCTGTTAATATATATTCTTCTCACAGTATATAAGAGAGCTGCATGCTGTTTGGATTCTTAGAGATCTATTTTTTAACAGGTAAAATACAACATAAAATTAACTATTAATATTTGAAAGTGTACAATTAAGTATCATTCAGTACATTAATGATGCTGTGCAACCTCTATCTAGTTCTATGGCATTTTTATCATCCCCAAAAGAAACCCATAACTATTAGCAAGTGCTCCCTATTTCCTCATTCCCACAGTCCCTAACAACCATCAATCTGCTGTCTTCATGGATTTGCTTATTAGGAATATTTCATATAAAATGAATCACATAATGTGTGGTTTTTTGTGTATGGCTTCTTTTACTTAGCATGATGTGTTCAAGATTCACCCATATTGGAGTATGCATCTGTACTTCATTCCTTTTCGTGGCTAATAGCCCACTGTGTAGATACACAAATATAGTTCATTTGAACATGAGCAGATGGACATTTGAATTTGTTTCCACATTTTAGCTACTGAAAATAATGCTGCTATGAAAGTCCATGTCCAAGTATTTGTTTGAGTTCCTTCTTTTGATACTTTTGGGAATATACCTAGGAATGGAAATGTTGGATCATATGGATATTCTATGTTTAATTTTATGACATATCAAGCACTTCTATTTTTAATCTTTTAAGCTCTTTCTACCCTTTTGAATACCAGTTTCTGCTGGCGCAAGGAGACTAAGGCATTATAAAAATGTGTTCACTGACTATTGTGGCTCAAGACTTAAAAGGCCTAATGATTTTTTAAAATTAGGTGCCTAGTACAGTGCCAGGCATAGAGTAGGCACTCTCAGTAAATGTTTGTGAAATGAATGAAAAAAAATTAACTATTCATTAAGTTCTATATAGTTCTGATTACATTCCTTCTTTGCTCGATCCCTTCAAACAGCTCTCATCTATACTAAATAAACTAGTTTCTATCCGCTCTTGTTTTATGCTTCTTTGAAACAGCACATACTTCTTGATAGTGGATGTGGCAAGAAAATGTGTCTTCCAGGTCCATCAAAAAAATAAAACAGAGCTGTAAAGATTTCCTGGCACTGAAGAGCTATCTGCAATCACCTGATTATCTCATTCTTTCACCGTGTTTGTAACAGACTTTCTTCTAACTGTAGTTGACCTTCTTGATTTGAAAGATAAAAAAAAGGGAGAATACATGTGTGAGCCACATTTGGGTCCACTGTAAATCATTTTCTTTTTCCTCTCCAAGCATTACCCAGGCAGTTTTTTTCTACAGTGAGTATAATAGCGTTTACACTATTAAATCTTGCTCCTAGGCTATTGTAGAGAAGCAGTGACCCAGGATCCAGATGTTCAGCTAATCTTAAACCCTACCTCCTTATTTTACAATGAAAATTCCAGAGAAAGTTGTAACAGAGTAAAACAAAATCGATGTTAATCTTTAAGGAAGACAGAGAAGTACCAGAATTAGGGGAAATTAGACTCATTCACAAATACATTTTTCAGAGTTAGATTAATAACATATAAACATAAAAACATACTTTATTTTCCCCTACTGTATAGAAACCAAATATGGACAGTGTCAGGTAACAGCCTTCATAATCACTGGGTTTTTCTTTTCTGCTAATATTTCTTTATTTTTTTCTGCTAATATTTCTTTAAATATGTCCCTAAATGTCATAACAGCATATGCCTTATTCAGTTTTGCTTTGCAGAATGATATTTCTTGGTAAGAGCTTTGCTTTCCTTAACTTCAGAAGAAAATACAATAAATAAAATTAACTGAGAAGATGGTAGATAATCTTAATTATTAAGGACATTTATATCATATTTCAAATTACACGTATAAGGCAGAAAGTGAATAAATTCCATAAAATTGATAAGGTGCATATTTCCAGACTCTAGAGACTGGTACCATTTTAAATATATAATGCTTACCAAAATTCATGATCCTGAGTTTTTTTTCTGAGTTTCATATGAAGAGTGACCTCTTTGAATTTAGCATATATAGAAACTAGCCTAATTTCTGCAGACACAAAGGAGACAAAACAGCATACCTGTATACACGAAAACTTCCTCACCCAAGAAAGTTTTGGAGGAAAAGTAAATGGAAGCCAGAAATGCTCCCCAAAAAAGACATTGCAGCTACCACCCTTGACTCAACATGTTCATACCACCAGCCTGGTGCTCAAATGTGAAGGTAACACATTAGCTCTTGCTTGTCTTTTCCACAACGCTCTAATTTCACTTTTGAACTCTTTCACTGACTTTTCTCCCATACTGGTTTGAGACAGTTTCTTTCTGTATAAATTCAATATATTTCCTCTTATCCTTCCCTAAGCAAAGGCATGCCATTTGATAAAAACAAAATAAAACCATTAAGTCCAGCAGAGAACACACAACCTAACATAGGCATGGATGTATAACATCACTTATTAAATGAGCCAATTATCACTTACTGAACATTTAAAATTCATTAATTCAGTCAATACATATTTTTTGAGCAAAGACTAAGTCTGGCCCAGCTGGGGATAAAGCAGTGAACAAGCAGAGTACTTGATTTTATGTAGCTTATATTTTACTGAGAGGAAATGGTGGAGGGAGGAATATTGTACAAAAAGCTTTATACAATACCACTTCACAGATACTGGAATGGCTATTATAAAAAAAAATGGAAAACAACAAGTTTTGGCAAAGATGTGGAAAAAATGGAACCCTAGTGCCTCACTAGTAGGAATATAAAATGGTGCAGCTGCAATGGAAAACCAGCTTGGCAGTTCCTCAAAAAGTTAAATACAGAGTTACCATATGATCTAGCAGTTCCACTCCTAGGTATATACCTAAAAGAATTGAAAGTAAGGACTTAAAGAGATACTGGTGTATCAGTGTTCATATTAGCATTACTTGTTCATAGTAGCATTATTTATAATACCAAAACATAAAAAGAACTCAAAGTCCATCAAAATATGAATGGATAAACAGAATGTGGTATATAAATGCAACAGAATACAACTTGGCCTTTCAAAAGAATAACATTATGATACCTGATGCAACATGGATGAAACTTAAAAATGTTATGCTGAGTGAAGTAAGCCAGACACAAAAGGACAAACTTGTACAACTACACTTATATAGCTAGAATAGGCGAATCCAAAGAGACAAAGGTAAAAGAGAAGTTACCTAAACTGGGGGAAAGAAAGGAATGGGGAGTTTGTATTTAATTTGCACAGAATTTGAAATGACAAACAAAAAATCTGAAAATGAATAGTGGGGATGGTTACACCACATTGTCAATGTATTTAGTGCCACTAAAGCATATGATCACAAATGGTTAAAAGAGTATATTTTATGTTAGGCATATGTGATCACAATTAAAAAACAATGAATTATACACTTTAAATGCAGGAATTATACAGCATGTGAATTATATATCTCAGTAAAGGCACTATTTTTAAAAAGCTTTTACGTATTCTCTCATCTAATCTCCCTGGATCTGATCATATTTAACCCTCTTATTTTAAATATCATCTCCGTGTGTTGTCTCCTGTGTTTGCATCTCCAGCTCTGAACCCTCTTTGAACTCTACATTTGTGTATCCAGTTGCCTATTTAACAAATCTATCCGAAATCTAAAAAGCTACTTGAAACCTAAGGTGCCCCACAAGTAAATCTTTACTTTTTCCCTCAAAGCTACTCTCCCTAGCTTTCCATATGTCACCAATTGCCACTCCATTCCCCTAGCTGCTCACACAAAATACCTAGGACTTCTTTCGGACATCACAGGCTCACCCCAACAAGACTAGCATGAGATGAGTGAGAGGGCACCAAAAACTCAATAATTAAGAGACCACTATTTCAATACAGTGTTTCAAAAATCAAATCAATACAAAAAAAATCTATGAGAATAATAAAGGTTTATAATTCTTTACCACTCTGTTTTATATTTATCTTGTCAATGATTGCTAATTGATATTTTTCATTTTTTTCTGTATATAGGTATATATTTTGTCCTCCATACAGTGTAAGCACCATGAGAGTGGGAATTTTATCCGTCTCATTCACCACTTTATTCCATAAGTATGTCAGCCATTTACCAGGCTCTAACACTGGCTGACTTCAAGGTTGAATTTTTCCAAGAGAGGATCTGTCATTTCAGGTCCTAGAGTTGGTTATTTCACTTCCTTCCTTTCTTTTTCCCTCCAAACAGAGGGGTGTCTGTGGCTTCCTGCTGTTGCTGACCCCTGGAATGCCTCATGTTATGCCATTTCAGCTCTTCTATCATATTTATAATGCATTTTGTGTTTTAAATTTCCCCTACTGAAATACTTGGAATGAATTTGCTTTAACTGACTAGATCATGGTCAATACAGTAGTTTAGGAAACAAATAGCTCAGTGTTTTATCTACATTATACATAAATTCCAAAAAGTCTCCCATGAGGTAAATAAAGAGGTACACAAGTATAGAGTTATATTTCCAAATAGTACAAATAACACTGTATAAGCATGGCACATTTAATAAAGTAAGGCACTTTTGCATTTTTCTAGCTATGATCAAAGTCTTTTATTGATATTCTAAAACCAAAAAAAAAAGTATTTAAACAGTGAGTTGGTTTAATTTAAAGGCAGAATTATAGAGTGCCTGGGTGGCTCAGTCAGTTAAACATTTGACTCTAGGTTTTGGCTCAGGTCATGATCTCAGCATTGTGAGATCGAGCCCCGCACTGGGCTCCATACTCAGTGGGCAGTCTGCTTAAAGAATCCCTTTCCCTCGCTGTCTGCCCCTCCCCTGAATCTTGTGTGCTGTTTCTCTCTCTCTCAAATAAATAAATACAACTTAAAAAAAATAAAGGCAGAAGTAGACATTTTTGGGGAGAGACCATTTTATTCTGTGACATTCATATTTCACAGTTGGTGTCTTTTCAATCCTTTTTATGTAATTTTAGTATCAATTCCAGTAGATAGTAATTTTTAGATTTTTTTTGCCTAGAAAGAAGAGCCACTAATCTGAATCACTAAAAGAGCAAATGGTTTAAATGCCAGCAATCCAATAAATAAATAAATAAATAAATAAATAAATAAATAAATAAAGCCAGCAATCCAATAACTTTTCTTGGTAAAAAGAGGCCACGTTTAGAAAATAAAGGTCTAATCATTTGTATTTCTTTATAAATATTAACATGCTTATAATGTGACAATAACACTACAAGTTTTGTCAGCAAAGAATGTAGGAATGAACTCCTTTACACGTCAACTGCCAGAATATAATGCCACAGAGCAATGTTAGAGATATGATTAAAAGTGTCAAAAACAAAACACAAGTGGATCTAACCTTTACCCAAATATGATAAAGAGGAAAGAGGAGGAAGAGACAGAACTGGGGAGTTGCACAGGCAGCACTCACTAGCAGGCTGTGTGATTATGAACAAATAACTAGTCTTCCTTGAACTTCACTTACCTGATCATAAAATTATAAGGATACTTAACTTCCTAGCCTGTGCAAGAAGCAAATAGCATCCTAATGCAAACAGACTTTGTAACGGACAAACGGTTACTCAACACAGATCACTGCTGTTACTATGATGCACAGGTATGGCTTAACCCTTTAGATGACTGTCAACCTGACTACAACTCTTGAATCTTCTCACTTATGCCCAATGCTGTTTCACATACTCTTTGTTATTCATAATATCTCACCTGCCTAAATATGGAATTTATATCATGGTCACCACTTTTTAAAAGCTTTTCTCCTTTCCAGCAGCACCTCATAAAAGATGAATCCCATAGCCCTTTATATTTAATCTCCTTATCCTACTATGAATACAGTTCTCCTCCATTTCTGTTCTCCAGATCCAACTTTTCATTTTTATAAAAAAGTTCAGTATAAATAGAACACCCTTACTGGGAGTCAAGTCCCATACATTCGAAATTCAGTTAAACTTGTCTCATATTATTGCCAGAAAGAGCTGCAGTTGCCATGAGGCATAAAGTGGAAGGCATCCCTAGATGCAGCAGGGAGAAAAAAATAAATAAAGCAGCATGAATGAGGGCTTGCCTGTTATTAGCTTTGCTCCATTCTTGGTTTTTGATGGAAGAATCACCAATGGGACTCTAGAACTGGAAGGTTAAATAATTGCAGATGTCAATAGCTATATACATGGAACAGACATTTTGAAATTCAGTATTTTCAGAAGTATGGGTCATATGAGAAACACTTATCCTGAGCCAGAGGTTAGGTAGGATAATTACACAGGAATCTTTGCAACAGTCAGCTGTCAAACCTACTTTGCTGTCAATACTATAAGGTTATTTCTCATGTTCTTCTCATATGAAACAACTATTGCAAAGAAATGAAAATGGCTTTGTTGTATACATGAATTCTAGTTATAATATCTGCTTCTTCCTTAAAAGTCCATTATGATAATGGCCAGACAAAGAAAACTCTTATGGAACGGAGGAGTTCAATCTCATTATATTCAGTCTTATCAGAATTCACGGACTTCCCAAGTTATTCTTCATACACACATGAACAATATCATAATGATTAACTGGGCATCTTTTACTTCAGTGCTTTTTGAAGCTACAATTTATGCAACAGCATTGTAATCATTCCCACTCTCAAAAACCTTTCTGTTCACTAGTCTATTAAGTACAATTGTAATTGACTACCTTGGTGGCTAATTTGAAAAAGCTATTACATTGCTTCTGGCTCCTGGTTTTCTTTACTAATATAGATTTATTTGTAATCCAAATTGTACAAAGTATTGCTGCCTAATTTGACTTTGTAGTCACCAATGTCTTTATTTACCATTTATTATGTCTACAATGTATAAAGCACATAACATGAATAAGTCATTAATTTGAATTGTGGCTTTGGGTATGCTAGTCTCTTATTTGTCAAATAAAAGTCTCCATGAAGGATTACATCCTTTCCTGAAATTCCAAACTAACATTATTTATAATATCATTATGCATGTTATATTTACACAATCCATTTATTGCATTATTGGGAGATTTACATAGAGGTAGTCTTTGTGTGCACATTTGTGTACTCTATGTCTACCTGTAACTTACTTCTTCTCCTTCACTAATACAAATCTTTCAGTAGTATCATAAACTATTCTCATTTTCTCAACACAGCCTCATCCCTTTCTCTACTGTGCTCCCAGTTTTCTTTTCATTATTTCTCAGGAAATGTGGTTATTAGTGTTATCAATAATCTCCTGGCTTTCAATCATTATCTGGCTCGAACACAATATAGTATTGAATACTATTTATGTCCAGTCATCTTGATATTTTATTTGAAGGCCTTTTCCTGGTCTTGCTTTTGTACCTCTATTCACTCTTTTATTTTCCGTCAAATGCCAGAATTTCCCTAGATTTTTGTCCTTGGTATTCATTTCCTCTTGAGTGCTCTTATGTTGCAAAATGATACTTAGAATAAAGTACTGCTGCCCCCACTGATGGATAACAGTTGTTATCCATCTACAGTATGAAGTAACAAAGGAAATGTTGCGTTTTTTAAAAGAAACTGAAAAGTAAATTTTTAATGAATATATGCTAATAGTGAAAAATTCCCACCTAACAGCCCCATCCATCCTGAAGCCAAATCTGGGGGCATATCCTATTACCAGGTCTCCATTATCCACAGGAATTGGTTCAAATAGCACCCTCAACAACAATTTTTAAGAGTTGTCTCTTTCCCCATACCATTAGCTAACAAGATAAACTATGAAGCATTTTCATTTTTGGAAATTTAATCAGTAAAATAGGTCTCTTATTTTAGTCTTAGCTTATAATTCTATTATTTGTGAGGTTGAATGTCTTTTCATATACTTAAGTGGTATTTGTATTCCTTCTTTTGTGAACTATCATTTTGATCTTTTTTTTTTCCTTTTAGGCTAATGATATTATTTTTATTAATTTGTAGACAGTTTTTGAAGTTAAATTCTGAGATGGGAAACACTGAAAAAAATTTGAGACCGGGTAGATTAGAGCATCAGTTATTGAGGTATCAGAGAAAGGAGCATGGAAAAAGCACAGTGCCAGAGGTGGTCAACTCCCTTAGGCAGAGAGTGAGGTACCTTTGAGAGGAAATGTTTCCTTTGAATATTTAATGGTGAAGGGGGAAAAAGGGCTGACTACAAATAAAGGGCTCTCGTGAACCAAGATTGTGTCAAAGAATCAGAAGAAACCAGACTTGAAAAAAAATGTACTATTTGTTAAAAAAAACTACCACTACCACCAACAACAATAAAAATAATAAAATCCACATGCCATAATGACAGCAAAAGAAGGTGGTCTTGAAGTATGAAGTCAAGTAAGCCGTGGGATCACCTTACTCTACTCATCTCAAAGTGTCTTCTGCCGATTCAGGAAAAGAAATGAGAATCAGTTCAGCAAACAAAACCATTGGAAAGCACACGTACACACACACATATCTACAGACAAAGCAGAGGAAAATTTTAACTCAACACCTCAGGGATTTTATATTTAAATAAGTGATTGTAGAATTAGAAGAACACCATGATTCATAAAATTAAAAAAAAAACAACTCCAAATAAAAAGGACAAATAACAGGAAGATGTGAAGCAGGAGCTAATCAAATTCAGGAGAGACAGGAAATGAATGAAGACTAAATTATAAAGTGCTTATGGTAGGTAGAATTTTTTAAATGTCCAGTGAAAGATGACCGACTCTAATGCTCAGCACACTTGAATATAATGACTTATCACTCCTTTAATTATGATATGTTATGAGGCACCATAACTTAAAATAAGGACGATGATCCCACATTCTCCAGATGGGCCCTTAAAAGCATAGAGCTTTCTCTATCTGGTAGCAGAAGAGGAAGTCTGAGACATTTGAGGCATGAAAAGGATTCAATAAATTATCACTAGTGTAAAGGTGGAGGAAGACATTTGACAGAGAAAGAATATGAGCAACTTTTAGGAGCTAAGAGTGGTCCCTGGCTGACAATTAGGAAGAAAACAGAAAGTTTATTACTATAACCACAAGAATCTAAATTTGGCTAACTACTTGAAGTGGATTTTTACCCGGATCCTCCAGTTAAGAATCTGGACCAGGCAACCTTAACTCTTCACTTGTGAGACCCTAAGCTGAGCCTGCTATGTGTTCTGAACAACAGAACTGTGGGAAAACAAAAATGGGTATTGTTTTTGGCCAAGAAGTTTGTGGTAATTTGTTATGGTAGCAATACAAAATTAAAATAGTTCTCAAGGGAAAATAGGTATAGCCACATTTAACATAGGTTAATAAAGAATAGAAAAGAGACAAGAGGTAATACAAAAAAGTTTAAAGATGAATTTAAAGACCAAATGTGAGACCTGAAACCACCAAAATCCTGGAAAAGAACACAAGTAGTAACTATTTTGACATCCACTATAGCAACTTCTCTCTAGATATATCTCCTGGGGCAAGGGGAACAAGAACAAAAGCAAAAATAAGTGTTTGGGACTACATTAAAATAAAAAGAAACAATAAACACATCTAAAAGGCATCCCACTGAATGGGAGAAGATATTTGCAAATGAGATATCTGATAAAGATTTAGTATTCAAAATACATAAATAACTTAGATAAATTGACACCCAAAAAACCCCAAATAATCTAATTTAAAAATCAACAGAAGAAATGAACATACGTTCTTCAAAGAAGATATCCAGATGGCCAAAAGACACATGAAAAGATGCTCAACAGGGACACCTGGGTAGCTCAGTGGTTGAGCGTCTGCCTTTGATTCAGGTCGTGATCCTGGGGTCCTGGGATCAAGTCCTGCATCAGGCTCATTGCAGGGAGTCTGCTTCTCCTCTGCCTGTATCTCTGCCTCTCTCTCTCTCTGTATCTCTCATGAATAAATAAATAACATCTTTTTTTTTTAAAGAAAATATGCTCAACATCACTCATCATCAGGGAAGTGCAAATCAAAACTACAATGAGAGACCACCTCATAACTGTCAGAATGGGTAAAATAAAAAACACAAGAAACAATAAGTATTGGCGAGGATGGGGAGAAAAAGAACTCTCTTGTACTGTTGGTGGGAAAGTAAACTGGTGAAGCCACTGTGAAAAAACAGTACAGAGGTTCCTCAAAAATGTTAAAAATGGAAATACCTTAAGATCCAGTAATTGCACTACTGGTTTTTTACCCAAAAAACACAAAAATAGTAATTCAAAGGGATACATGCACCCCTGTGTTTACAAGAGCATTATTTACCATAGCTAAGCTATGGAAGCAGCTCTAGAGTCCACTGGCTGATGAATGTTTAAAGAAGATGTGAAATATATAAAAAAAAAAGATGTGAAATATATATCTATATAGATATCTATATAGATATAATTCAGGCATAAAAAGAATTAAATCTTGCCATTTGTAGCAATATGGAAAGAACTAAATATAATGCTAAGGGAACTAAGTCAGTCATAGAAAGACAAATGCAATGATTTCACTCATATGTGGAGTTTAAGAAATAAAACAAATGAGCAAGGGAAAAAACGAGAGACAAATCAAGAAACAGATTCTTAATTACAGAGAACAATTTGATGGTTATCAGAGGAGAAAGCGGGTTAAAAAGGCAATGGGGATTAAGGACCGAACTTATCATGATGAACACTGGATGATGTATGTAATTGCTGAATCACTACGTTGTACACCTGAAACTAATATAACACTGTATGCTAACTATATGAAATTAAAATAAAATAAAAAATAATATTTTCTGAACTTCCAGAGAAAAAGGCCAAGACACTTACCAAAAAAAGAAAACACAAACCACAACAGCAGAGTAACATTTTCAAGAATCTAAAGGAAAGGACAGAGTATGACCCGAGATTTTATTACCAGCAAAGTTTTAAACATTAAAAAAAGAATCTAAAAAATAAAAAATAAAAAAATAAAAAAAATAAAAAAAGAATCTTAGAAAATACAATACATATAAATGCTTCCTACAAGTAGAGAATGAAAATTTTACAGTGTAATGATTGATGAGAAGGATTTAGAGAAATTTTAGTAGTGAGCATACTTAATTGATGATCTGGTACTAAAATAAAGGCAGTATTAAGTATTAGAGTTGTAAGAATAACATAAATATTACTCGCTCTGATGAAGTAGAAACAAAAACAAAAAAACTAAAAAATGCAAAGAAAAGGAAGAAAGGACATATTTACAAGTGTGATTTTTCTTTGTTCTTTGATTTATGAGAACAAAGTAAAGAGAAACACTGCATCACTTTCAAGAAATGGTTTCTGTTATTATCCTGCAGAACCACATTGGCTGTGCGAAGACGCGGGGCCCAGCTCGGCAACAGGAAGTGCACGCACCACAACAGGAAGTGCACGCACCACAACAGGAAGTGCACGCACCACAACAGGAAGTGCATACCACTGAACGCGACACCGCCAAGGAGGCGGAAGGTGCTGCCCGAGGGAACACGCAGGCGCACAAAACGCAGTGTAGCTTGACCCCTCCGCGTCGACTTCCGGCCTAATCGAGGGCAACGACGCGAGGCGGACTGAGGAAAGGCCCGGTGCAGAGGCTTCAGCCTATCCAGATACAGGTATTTGAGGGGACTTGTGAAAATTCCGTATGTTACTTTCTTGTTGGCGGGTTTCTTAGTATCAATTTTTAAGTTAAACTAGTGGTGGCTCCCACTGTGTAGTTGCGGCGCTTGTGAGACTCTGACGTGAGAGACGGTAAGTAGAGGCCTCAGGGCGCGTGGGTTTTCTCTTCTTTGTAGGACCCCTTTTGCAGCACGATGCAGCAGGCCGTAGAACGAGCTCTGGACCGTGCGGACTATGTCATCGCGAGTGCCCAGCAGAGGCCTCCTAAAAGGAAATGCTCGTCGAGTGGGGCAGCCTCTCTGTTTGAAAAGCTCTATGACATCTACGTGGAAGAGTGTGGGAAAGAGCCCGAGGCTACGGAGGAACTGAGAAGCAACGCGAACTTGTTAGAGAAGCTGGTTAGGAGAGAGTCGTTGGCGTGTTTAGTGGTCAACCTACACCCAGGAGGGGAGGGATATTCGCTGATGCTGGAGGGGAAGCAGGGCTCCTGCTCGGAGACCATTCGGCTGCCTTACGAGGAAGGCGAGCTGCTCGAATACCTGGATGCTGAAGAGTTGCCTCCTGCCCTGGTGGATCTCCTGGAACAATCTCAGGTTAACATTTTCCACTGTGGGTGTGTCATAGCACAGGTACGGGACTACAGGCAGTGCAGCCACGGGGAGCCTGCCGGCTACCAGACCAGGCACGTTCTCCTGCGCCCCACGATGCAGACCTTAGCCTGCGACATGCAGTCCATAACCAGCGACGGCCAGCAGTGGACCGAGGAAGAGAAACTGTTGCTTGAGAGCCAGCTGATCTTGGCCACCGCCGAACCCCTGTGTCTTGACCCTTCTCTGTCAGTAGCCTGCGCTGCAAACAGGCTGCTCTATAACAAGCAGAAGATGAACACTCGCCCGATGAAAAGGAGCTTCAGGAGGTATTCCGCACCCTCTCTGACTCGCCAGCAGGAGCTGTCTCAATACCTACCTCCTCCTGAGCTGAGAGTATTGACTTCTTTCAAAAAAAGCAAAGAAAGTAAAACAAGTGAGAATTCTGACTTCATAATTTCTAAAGCAGATTATTCTGTAGATACGTGGAAACAGAGACCCTGTGACTTGGCCATCCCTTCTGAAGTGGATGTGCAGAAATATGTCAAATGGGAGAAGTTTGTTAAATATGATAACTCAAAATCAACAGTCTTGCCAGCCCATGAGGTAAAAGATGATTCTGTATTTGGATATGAAGGTGGTGATGAGTCTCAGACAACAAAGGCAACCTTCATGAAGTCGCTAAATGATCCACTTATCTCTGGAAAAAGAAAGCGACGTAAAAAAGTCAGAAATGAGAGACCGATGTCTCCTCCACACCCTTCCACAGATGACCATTCAAATAATGTGCTTCCTGGGTCCAAGAGTGATACTGAGGTTGTAATCATTCAGTCAGAGGTCTTGGTCCATCAGAAGGCCCAGTGTCCGGTCACCACGTCATCATACAGCTCCAGTGGATCAGCCAGCCCCAGCAGACTTCCTCCAGAGAAAGAAACAGAACAGCCTAAGATCTTGTCCTTTCAGTCTTCAGTCCTGGGGAAGGGAGTCAGACATCCATCTACAACCATCAAACTTCCCTCGAGCTCAGGAAAGAATTTGTCAGGTGACAGTTTTACTCCATTGCAAGGAAGCAGCTTTCTTAAATCTCCATCTCCTGTTCTTGCTTCTAAGCTACCAGGTCTTTCCCAGGTATCATCTCTGGAAGTGAATCCAGTTAGCACATTTCCTGTAGCAATCCTGTCTACTGTCAGCTCACCACAAAGAACCAGGGCCACTGAGGACATAGGTAATTCCCAGGTAACCTCTGTGGAAGTGAATCGAGTTACCATACTTCCGGCAGCCACCCTGTCTACTACCAGCTCATCACCAAGAACCCTGGTCACTCAAGTCACAGCCAGCCCCCAGAAGTCATCTATGGGAGTGATTCGAGTTACCACGCTCCCTGCAGCCACTTCATCCATTACCAGCTCATCACAAAAAAACCTGGCCACCCAAGACATGGCCGGCTCCCAGATATCATCGATGGATGTGATACCAGTCATCACACATCCTACAGCCACTTACTCTACTACCAGCTCAACACAGAGAACCCTGGCCACGCAAGGCACCACTGGTTCCCAGAAAACCTCTATGGAGGTGATTCAAGTTAGCGTGCTTCCTCCAGCAACTTCACCCACTACCAGCTCATCACCAAGAACCCTGGCCACTCAAGTCACAGCCAGCTCCCAGATATCATCTATGGGGGTGATTCGAGTTAGCACCCTCCCTGCAGCCATTTCATCCACAGCCAGCTCATCACAAAAATACCTAACCACCCAAGACACAGCTGGCTCCCAGAAATCATCGATGGGTGTGATACCAGTTATCACACTTGCTGCAGCCACTTACTCCACTACAAGCTCAACGCAGAGAACCCTGGCCAGCCAAGGCACCGCTGGTTTCCAGAAACCCTCTATGGAAGTGATTCGAGTTAGCGTGCCTCCTCCAGCCACTTTGTTGACCACAAGTGCATCACAAAAAAACCTGGCACACCAAGACACAGCCGGATCCCAAAAATCATTGAAGGATGTGATACAAGTTATCACACTTCCTGCAGCCATTTACTCTACTGCCATCTCAACACAGAGAACACTGGCCAGCCAAAGCATCACCGGTTCTGAGAAACACTCTATGGAAGTGATTCGAGATAGCGTGCTTCCTGCAGCCACTTCATCCACTACCAGCTTGTCACAAAGACCACTGGCCCCCCAAGTCATAGCCAGCTCCAAGGAATCATCTATGGAAGTGATTAAAGGTAGCACACTTCCTGCAGCCACTTCATTCACTACGGGCTCATCACAAAGACCGCTGGTCCCCAAAGTCACAGCCAGCTCCCAGAAATCATCTACGGATGTGATTCGAGTTAGTGCGCTTCCTCCTGCCACTTTGTCCACCACCAGTTCATCAGAAAGAAACCTGGTCCACCAAGTCATGGCCAGCTCCCAGAAATCATCTACAGAAGGGATTCGAGTTAGTGTGCTTCCTGCAGCCACTTTATGCACTACCAGTTCATTACAAAGACCGCTGGCCCCCAAAGTCACAGCCAGCTCCCAGGAATCAGCTACAGAGGCGATTCGCGTTATCACACTTCCTGCAGCCACTTTATGCACTACCAGCTCATCACAAAGACCGCTGGCCCCTCAAGTCGCAGGCAGTTCCCAGAAATCATCTACAGAAGTGATTCGAGTTAGCACACTTCCTGCTGCCACCCTGTCTGCTACCAGCTCATCACAAAGAACCCTGGCCCCCAAAGTCACAACGAGATCCCAGAAATCATCTACGGATGTGATTCGAGTTACCATGCTTCCTCCAGCCTCTTTGTCCACTACCAGCTCATCACAAAGACCTCTGGCCCCCCAAGGCACTGCAGGCTCACAGAAACCCTCTATGGAAGTGACTCGACTTAGTGTGCTTCCTTCAGCCACTTTCTCCACCACCAGTTCATCAGAAAGAAACCTGGTCCCCGAAGTCATGGCCAGCTCCCAGAAATCATCTACAGAAGCGATTCGAATTAGTGTGCTTCCTGCAGACACTTCATGCACTACCAGCTCATTACAAAGACCACTGGCCCCCACAGTCACAGCCAGCTCCCAGGAGTCAGCTACGGAAGTGATTCGAGTTAGCACCCTCCCTGCAGCCACTTCATCCACTACCAGCTCGTCACAAAAAAACCTGGCCACCCAAGAAACGGCCGACTCCCAGAAGTCATCGAAGGATGTGATACCAGTTATCACACTTTCTGCAGCCACCATGTCTGCAACCAGCTCATCACAAAGAACCCTGACCCACAAAGTCACAGCCAGCTCCCAGAAATCATCTACAGAAGTGATTCCTGATAGCACGCTTCCTCCAGCCACTTTGTCCAGTACAAGCTCATCACAAAGACCGCTGGCCATGCAAGGCACCGCCAGCTCCCAGAAACCCACTATGGAATTGATTCGAGTAACTGTGCTTCCTCCAGGCACTTTGTCCACCACCAGTTTATCAGAAGGAAAGCTGGTTCCTGAAGTCATGGACAGATCCCAGAAATCATCTACAGAAGTGATTCGAGTTAGTGTGCTTGCTGCAGCCACTTCATCCACTACCGGCTCATCAGAAAGACCACTGGCCGCCCTAGACAGAGCCAGCTCCCAGAAACCCTCTGTGGGTGCGATTCGAGTTAGTGTGCTTCCTCCAGCCACTTCATCCACTACCAGCTCATCACAAAGACCACTGGCCCCCAAAGTAACAGCCAGTTCCCAGAAATCATCTACAGCAGTGATTCAAGGTAGCACGCTTCCTCCAACCATTTTGTCCACTACCAGCTCATCACAAAGACCTCTGGCCATGCAAGGCACCGCCAGCTTCCAGAAACCCTCTATGGAGGCGATTCGAGTTAGAGTGCATCCTCCAGCAACTACATCCACTAGCAGCTCATCACAAAGACCGCTGGCCCCCAAAGTAACAGCCAGCTCCCTGGAATCACCTTCGGAAGTGTTTCGAGTTATCACACTTCCTGCAGCCACTTCATCCACTACCAGCTCATCACAAAGAGCAGTGGCCCCCCAACTCACAGTCAGTTCCCAAAAATCATCTACAGAAGGGATGCAAGTTAGCACACTTCCTCCAGCCACTTTTTCCACTACCAGCTCATCACAAAGACCTCTGGCGACGCAAGGCACCGCCAGCTCCCAGAAACCACCTGTGGAAGCGATTTCAGTTAGTGTGCTTCCTCCAGCCACTTCATCCACTACCAGCTCATCACAAAGACCGCTGGCCCCCAAAGTTACAGCCAGCTCCCAGGAATCAGCTCCGGAAGTGATTCCAATTAGCACGCTCCCTCCGACCATTTTGTCCCCTACCAGCTCATCACAAAGACCTCTGGCAACGCAAGGCACCACCAGCTTCCAGAAACCCTCTGTGGATGTAATTCAAGTTAGAGTGCTTCCTCCAGCCACGTCATCGACTAGAAGCTCATCACAAAGAGAGCTGGCCCCTCAAGTCACAGCCAGTTCCCAGAAATCATCTACAGAAGGGATTCGAGGTAGTACGCTTCCTCCAACCATTTTGTCCACTACCAGTTCATCAAAAAGACCTCTGGCCATGCAAGGCACCGCCAGCTCCCTGAAACCCTCTGTGGAAGCAATTCGAGATAGTTTGCTTCCTCCAGACACCACTTCCATGACCAGCTCATCACAAAGACCGCTGGCTCCCAAAGTGACAGGCAGCTTCCAGGAATCAACTACGGAAGTGATTCGAATTATCACATTTCCGGCAACCACATCATCCACTACAAGCTCATCACAGAGACCACTGGCCCCCAAAGTCACAGCCAGCTCCCAGAAATCATCCATGGCTATGATTCGAGTTAGCACTCTTCCTCCAACCATTGTGTCCACTACCACCTCCTCACAAAGACCTCTGGCCTCGCAAGGCACCAGCAGCGCCCAAACACCTTCTGTGGAAGTGATTCGAGTTAGTGTGCTTCCTCCAGCCACTTCATCGACTATCAGCTCATCACAAAGACAGGTGCCTCCTCAAATCACAGCCAGTTCCCTAAAATCGTCTACAGAAGTGATTCAAGATAGCACACTTCCTCCAACCATTTTGTCCACTACCAGTTCATCACAAAGACCTCTGGCCATGGAAGGCACCCCCTGCTCCCAGAAACCCTCTGTGGATGTGATTCGAGTTAGTGTGCTTCCTCCATCCACTTCATCGACTACCACCTCATCACAAAATCCACTGGCCTGCAAACTCACAGCCGGCTCCCAGAAATCATCTACGGCTATGATTCGTATTAGCACTCTTCCTCCAACCATTTTGTCCACTACCAGCTCATCAGAAATGCCTCTGGACATTCAAGACACCACCAGCTCCCAGAAACCCTCTGTGGATGCGATTCGATTTAGTGTGCTTCCTTCCAGCCACTTCATCGACTACCAGCTCATCACAAAGACGGCTGGCCCCCAAAGTAACAGCCAGCTCCCAGAAATCATCTACAGAAGTGATTCAAGATAACATGCTTCCTCCAACCATTTTGTCTACTACCAGATCATCACAAAGACCTCTGGCCATGCAAGGCACCGCCAGCTTCCAGAAACCCTCTGTGGATGCGATTCGAGTTAGAGTGCTTCCTTCAGCCAATTCATCGACTACCAGCTCATCACAAAGACCGCTGGCCCCCATAGTAACATCCAGCTCCCAGGAATCATTTACAGAAGTGATTCAAGATAGCACGCATCCTCCAACCATTTTGTCCACTACCAGTTCATCACAAAGACCACTGGCCATGCAAGGCACCACCAGCTCCCAGAAACCCTCTGTGGATGCGATTCGAGTTAGTGTGCTTCCTCCAGCCACTTCATCGACTACCAGCTCATCACAAAGACCACTGGCCCCCAAACTCACAGCTGGCTCCCAGAAATCATCTACGGCTATGATTCGAATTAGCACTCTTCCTCCAACCATTTTGTCCACTACCAGCTCATCAGAAATGCCTCTGGACATTCAAGACACCACCAGCTCCCAGAAACCCTCTGTGGATGCGATTCGATTTAGTGTGCTTCCTCCAGCCACTTCATCGACTACCAGCTCATCACAAAGACCACTGGCCCCCAAACTCACAGCTGGCTCCCAGAAATCATCTACGGCTATGATTCGAATTAGCACTCTTCCTCCAACCATTTTGACCACTACCAGCTCGTCACAAACACCTCTGGCCACGCAAGGCACTGCCAGCTCCCAGAAACCCTCTGTGGATATAATACGAGTTAGAGTGCTTCCTCCAGTCACTTCATCGACTACCAGCTCATCACAAAGACCGCTGGCCCCCATAGTAACATCCAGCTCCCAGGAATCATCTACAGAAGTGATTCAAGATAGCACGCTTCCTCTAACCATTTTGTCTACTACCAGTTCATCACAAAGAGCTCTGGCCACGCAAGGCACCACCAGCTCCCAGAAACCCTCTGTGGAAGCAATTCGAGTTAGTGTGCTTCCTCCAGGCACTTCATCGACTACCAGCTCATCACAAAGACCGCTGGCCCCCATAGTAACATCCAGCTCCCAGGAATCATTTACAGAAGTGATTCAAGATAGCACGCATCCTCCAACCATTTTGTCCACTACCAGTTCATCACAAAGACCACTGGCCATGCAAGGCACCACCAGCTCCCAGAAACCCTCTGTGGATGCGATTCGAGTTAGTGTGCTTCCTCCAGGCACTTCATCCACTACCAGCTCATCACAAAGACTGCTGGCCCCCAAAGTCACAGCCAGCATCCAGAAATCACCTACGGCTATGATTCGAATTAGCAGTCTTCCTCCAACAATTTTGACCACTACCAGCTCGTCAGAAACACCCCTGGCCACGCAAGGCACTGCCAGCACCCAGAAAACCTCTGTGGTAGCGATTCGAGTTAGTATGCTTCCTTCAGCCACTTCATCCACTGCCAGCTCATCACAAAGACCGCTGATCCCCCAAGTAACAGCCAGTTCCCAGAAATCATCTATAGAAGTGATTCAAGGTAGCACGCTTCCACCAACCATTTTGTCCACTACCAGCTCATCACAAAGACCTCTGGCCATGCAAGGCACCGCCAGCTCCCAGAAACCCTCTGTGGAAGCAATTCGAGTTAGTGTGCTTCCTCTATCCACTTCATCAACGACCAGCTCATTACAAAGACCGCTGGTCCCCAAAGTAACAGCCAGCTCCCAGGAATCAGCTTCGGAAGTGTTTCAAGTTATCACACTTCCTGCCGCCATTGAATCCACTACCAGCTCATCACAAAGACCGCTGGCCTCCAAAGTCACAGCCAGTTCCCAGAAATCATCTACAGGAGTGATTCAAGATAGCACGCTTCCTCCAACAATTTTGTCTACTACCAGTTCATCACAAAGACCTCTGGCCACACAAGGCACTGCCAGCTTCCAGAAACCCTCTGTGGATGCAATTCAAGTTAGAGTGCATCCTCCAGCCATTTCATCTAGTACCAGCTCATCACAAAGATGGCTGGCCCCTCAAGTCACAGCCAGTTCCCAGAAATCATCTACAGGAGTGATTCAAGATAGCACGCTTCCTCCAACCATTTTGTCCACTACAAGCTCATCACAAAGACCTCTGGCCATGCAAGGCACCGCCAGCTCCCAGAAACCCTCTGTGGAAGCAATTCGAGTTAGTGTGCTTCCTCCAGCCACTTCATCAACTACCAGCTCATTACAAAGACCGCTGGCCCCCAAAGTCACAGCCAGCTCCGAGGAATCAGCTTCGGAAGTGTTTCGAGATATCACACTTCCTGCTGCCACTGAATCCATTACCAACTCATCACAAAGACCACTGGCCCCCCAAGTAACAGCCAGTTCCCAGAAATCATCTACAGGAGTGATTCAAGGTAGCAAGCTTCCTCCAACCATTTTGTCTACTACCAGTTCATCCCAAAGACCTCTGGCCACACAAGGCACTGCCAGCTTCCAGAAACCCTCTGTGGATGCAATTCAAGTTAGAGTGCATCCTCCAGCCACTTCATCAACTACCAGCTCATCACAAAGACCGCTGGCCTCCAAAGTAACAGCCAGCTCCCAGGAATCAGCTTCGGGAGTGTTTCGAGATATCACACTTCCTGCCACCACTTCATCCATTACCAGCTCATCACAAAGAGCAGTAGACCCCAAAGCCACAGCTAGCTCCCAGAAATCATCTACGGATGTGATTCGAGTTAGCACGCTTCCTCCATCCATTTTGTGTACTCCCAATTCATCCCAAAGACCTCTGGCCATGCAAGGCACTGCCAGCTCCCAGAAACCCTCTGTGGATGCAATTCAAGTTAGAGTGCTTCCTCCAGGCACTTCATCAACTAACAGCTCATCACAAAGACCGCTGGCCCCCATAGTCACAGTCGGCTCCCAGAAATCTTCTACAGAAGAGATTCGAGTTAGCTCGCTTCCTCCAACCATTTTGTCCACTACCAGTTCATCACAAAGACCACTGGCCTCACAAGGTACCACCAGCTCCCAGAAACCCTCTGTGGATGCGATTCGAGTTAGTGTGCTTCCTCCAGGCACTTCATCCACTACCAGCTCATCACAAAGACCGCTGGCCCCCAAAGTCCCAGCCAGCACCCAGGAATCATCTACTGAAATGATTCGAGTTAGCACACATCCTGAAGCATCTCTGTCCACCAGCAGCTCATCACAAAGAACTCTGGCCACCGAAGGCACTGCCAGCTACCAGAAACCTTCTGTGGAAGTCATTCGTGTGAGCATGCTTCCTCAGCCATTTCGCACAGTACCAGCTCATCACTAAGAACTCTGGCCACCCCGGTCACGGCCAGCCCCCAGCAATCCTCTATGGAAGTGAATCAAATTAGCACACTTCCTC
The DNA here is from genome assembly GCF_011100685.1 of Canis lupus familiaris. Classification (NCBI taxonomy): domain Eukaryota; kingdom Metazoa; phylum Chordata; class Mammalia; order Carnivora; family Canidae; genus Canis; species Canis lupus. The sequence goes on along the minus strand of NC_049260.1, from coordinate 24,686,445 downwards.
CAGCCACTTTGTGTACTATAAGCTCATCACAAAAAACCCTTCCCCCAAGGTCACAGCCAGCTCCCAGAAATCATCTACAGATGTGATTTGAGTTAGCACACTTCCTCCAGCCACTTTGTCTATTGTCAACTCATCACAAAGAACCCTGGCCCCCCAAGTCACAACCAGCTCCCAGAAATCTTCTATGGATATGGTTTGAGTTAGCATGGTTCCTGCCTCTGCTCTGTCCACTACCAGCTCATCACAAAGAACCCTGGCACCCCAAGTCACAGCCAGCTCCCAGAAACCATCTACAGATGTGATTCACGTTTGGACTCTTCCTCCAGCCACATTTTCAACTACCAGTTAATCGCAAAAAACCCTAACCACCCAGTGTCTTGTCCCTTCCCAGAAATCATCTGTGGAAGTGAATTGAGTTAGCACATATCCTGCAACCTCTTTGTCTACCAGCTCATCACAAAGCGGCCCGGCCACCTCAGTCACAGCCGACTCCAGTGGCCAAAACATCATCAAAGTGGTGGGCCCTCGTTATGGAGTCCAGGCTTTGGGGAGTGGATCTGGTTCTGGGCAAGGCTCTACCTCTGGGACCACAGCTCCTTCGGGAACCAAGCCCAGTAGCCTGCCTTCGGGAGCTCAGCCACCACAGGCTCCTTCTCAAGTAGGTGTTCAATTTATTTTAAAAATTGCCTCAAATATTAGGCCAGTAACTGTACTCCAGCTTCCAGAAAGTTCTCTCCTTTTGAACACCCAGCAGCAGCCTCAGCAACAGTGGCTTTATCAGTTGATTCCACAACAACCTCAGCAACCCACTACTTCTAGTCAACAGCCCACAACTTCCTGTCCTCAGCAGCCAGTGCCACAGGGTTCAAGTGCAGAAGGTTCATCTGGTCAGAGAGCAGCCTCATCTGCTCAGCAAGACATTGTCCTTAACCTCCCTGGAGCAGGAAGTTTTCTGCAGCCCCAGGCAGCAGTGGTGGTGCCTTTAGGCTCTGTGGAGAGCCAGAAAACATCGGAGCAGAGCCATCCTGGGCAAACAGTACAGCTGTCCCCTGCCTCACAGCCACAGCCCAAGCAGCAGGTACAGTTGAGAATTTTGCAGGGCCCAGTGGCTGTGGCAACTGCAGTCGCCCAGACAGCTCAGCTACATCCACTTAGTGAGCAGACAGCAAACCAGTCAAAAGGTAAAATGAAGAGAAGCACATCAACTACTCCAGAATCCTAGATCTTACATCACTTTTCTTTCTGTTTCTAAAAAAGCAAGACAAAAACATTGAAGCAAAGGGTTTCTGAATTTTTACTTCGTCTTTAATGTCTCAGTATTTGAACTGCTGGGTATACAAACCATACAGAAGCACAACCTAGTGCTTTTGATATAAAAACAGGGAAATGGTTTAATGAAAAAACAAATGAATGGATGGACTTTGATGTTAACCACCATCAGGTCAATATCCCAGCTCTGCAATTTGTCAACTTTAAGCCTATTTCCTAACTTCACTGAGTCTCCATTTCTTTATCTGTAAACTATGAATAGGAATAATCACTTGTTAAGTTTATTGTCAAGGTTAATGTAAGACATTAAATATTGAAATTGAAGTATTTTAATATAAATAGCAAATATTTGAAAGAAATAAACATAAGTATTTATGCTTAAAATAAACTATAAAAATAATGTTAGTCCAAATAACAGTATTGTTACATTACATAAAAGCCAACCTTGGAATCAACAGCAAATATGCCACAGGAACTTAATTATTCAAAAAAAACCACACTAGACTTTTAAATGTATAAATTATACATGTACACATCTTTGAGATTTTCAAAGTACATAGATATAGGTACAGCTATAGACATATATATATAGATATAGAGATTTTAATCCTCTATTAAATAAACAGTAGCCTTTTTACTCTACCTAGATGCCCCACATTTTGAATTCTCTCTCTGTCTGATAAAACTGGATGCATTAGGCACTTGTAATTTCGTTCTTCAGTAATTGAGGAATGATTTGGATATATGACTCAATATCATTTGCCAGACAATATTATTCAAATGCATTATTCATGTGGTGCTTATTATTTTGCAAACATTTCATAATATACAAATGCACCTGCTATCTGCCTCTTGCTCCTCTATTCTGTCTCAATTATTTTGTCCCCATCAGACAAGATAATAATCACAAGAGAGAAAAGGCAAAAGTTTCTTGACTTATAATGGACAAGTAAATGAAAATTGTGAAGTTTAGATGAACTGGTGAAACAAACTACAACAGGGAATTATAGAGACAAGAATAAATAATTGTGATATGAAAATATCTTTAATATAGCTGCTAATTTAAAATGATTTCTGCAGCTCATAAACAGTATATTTTATGATAGCAGTGTACAGTAAGAAACTTAATGGCTACATTAAAACCCCTTCCTCCCCAATTTAAGTGAATTCATAAATGTGGATAATACTTTTAAAACACTTATATGTAGCGGCACTTGAGTGGCTCAGTTGGTTAATCATTCGACTCTTGCTTTCTGGTCAGGTCATGATCTCAGGGTCCTGAGGCAGAGCCCTGCCCTCAGCAGGGAATCTGCTTCTCCCCTCCTCAAATAAATAAATCTTTTAAAAAATAAAATAGAATACTTATTTAGGTGACAAAAATGTCACCTTCAGGAGTTTTTGGAATCGAAGTTTGCTTGAAAAGAATGAGCTATTGGAAACATCATAAAATATATTTGTTAACATTATATGGTCTCATTCATTTGGGGAATATAAAAAATGGTGAAAGGGAATAAAAGGGAAAGGAGAAAAATGAGTGGGAAATATCAGAAAGGGAGACAGAACATGAGAGATTCCTAACTCTGGGAAACGAACAAGAGGTGGTAGAAAAGGAGGTGGGCGGGGGGTGGGGGTGACTGGGTGATGGGCACTGAGGGGGGCACTTGATGGGATGAGCACTGGGTGTTATTGTATATGTTGGCAAATTGAACACCAATAAAAATAAATAAAATATATTTGTTAAACATTTGCTTTTGTTAAAAGACTTTATTTTATTGTAATATTTGCTATTTCAGACATCCACTTAGATGATTGGTAAACATCTTTCATTTTGCATGCTTATGTATGATGGCATTCATCACTTCCCTGAGCCTACCAGTGTCTTGATTGTTTGGTGTTAGAATAATTCAGAAAGTAACTGAATTAATTACCAAGTAGTTTTAAATACTTTTAAGAACAAAATCTATCTGCATACTCTTACCCCTAACTACTTCCATTGGGTTTATGGGTTTTGAGGGATTCTTAGAGAAGTTCTCAGACTTCCTTCTTTTTTAAAATTTAATCTTACTTCAATTTAATTAATTAACATATAGTATATTATTAGTTTCTGAGGTAGAGTCAGACTTTCTTCTTAACAACCAAACAACCAAATGTAAGGTAACACTATGAAAAAGTAGGGGGCAGAATGTGTCCTAACATTAGCAAATAGATTTCCAATAAAACATTTTCATCTGTGACATTTCATCAGGTGTCACAATGCATTGCCAAATACCTTTCCCTGCATGGCATACTATATAGAATTAAATTCAAACTATTTTGTTTGGCTATTTGAGGTCTTTTTTGACCTAGGTTTGGCTTGTCTGTCTTACAATTTTCTACCATTTCCCCATTCACAGTTGTGACTTTGGCGGCATTTAAACCACTGGTGCTCCTGATGTGCTGGATTGTTCCTTGCTCCCATGTTTTGGTGGAGACCTTAAGTGGAACCTCCTTTCCATTCTGTGCTCGTAGTGTAATGCTTTACCATTGCTCTGGAATCTATTTCTGTAGCATCCCTTATTACAGCCCCCTTCAAACTCTTTCAAAAGATTATTTATGGATCAAATATAGTAGTAAGTATAAAGAAAAATAAGAATTGAAAATGTACTTTGATATAAGAATCCTTTTCAGATTTTTATTTTTTCAAACATAGATTGTATAACTTTGCATGAACTTTATAGCATTAGTATTTTTATTTGATTAAAAATTTGCTATATATGTATAATCCTAAATATATGTAATACATATTTATATTCTGTGTATTGAATGCCACAATAGTCTTTTTAAAACATCAAAAGAATAGTGAATGGGAATTATTATTGTAAAAATCTGATATACACAATAGTAGTATTTAAATGTAATTTCTCTTTAAGCAGAGGTTAAAATGATACATGTAAGAAACAAGAAAATTAAATGCAGTTTTTTTTGTTTTCTTGGCTTTAAACCAAGAAAATATTCCTAAAGTTACGACCCAGTCATAGGTCATTCTGATGAAATATAACAGAGCAGAAAAAATTTCTTCTACAAAATTTTAAAGCCAAACTGATGAACAACAAGAAGAAAAATGAGTAAGACTCTCCTTACCCCATTTCTTGTGCATTTGTATTTCTTAAAAGTTTTGCATTCTGGGCATACACTCATCTATGCAAATAAAACAGTGTTTTCCTGTTTCTGTTTAGCTCTTATTATATCATGTGATAGTAGTCTGATGGAGTTTTATTAGATTGGGGTACTAGGTTTGGGATGACAGGAATTAAAAGCAGATGGTAGAAAATAGGGAATTATTGGTCAGTGAGAATTTTTGCAGTTTTAAAAGATGAGAAAGTTCTAGAGATTTGATATCCAACAGTGTGAACACACCTAATACTACTGAACTGTATACATAAAAATGGGTTAGCTGGTAAATTTTATGTTGTGAGGTTTTTTTTTTTCTTACCACAATTAAATATTTAAACCAACAGCAACCAAATAGATGTATCATATAAAATACTTCATTTTCAGGGGCCTTAGGAAAACTTTAACCTATGCACTCATCACAACTCTCTGGAGCCACACCGTCTAATTTCAAAACCTGGTCCTGGTGCTTGCTAGGTGTAGGGCTGTGGGTAAGTCACTTAACCTCTCTGTGCCTCAATTTCTTCATCTGCAAATTGGAGATGGTCAGTGGAAACTTTTTTACATAGTTGTTGTAAGGATTAAAGAAGACAGTATTTGTAAGCTGCTTAGATATTCCATAAAATAAATTCTCCAGAATAACTGAAATGTTGGAGTTATTCTCACCACATTTAAAGGGAATGTTTTAGATGATCTAACAATACAGGCAATCTGGCAAATGTGAAATAACTCTGGTAAGGAACAGGGACACTTAGAAGTGGTGCTCATTCTCTAATGCAAATAAATGAGTTACGCATTATCGTTGATTTATAAAATAATGTGAGATCAGTTTTATGATGCTGTGGATACAGCAAACAAATCATAGTTTCTAATATAAGCCCCAAATCACATCCTAACAGGACACTCCTTGATTTACAAAAGAAGTTGCCTGGCACATGCTCCACTCCATTTAGCCTACTTCACTGTAGATGGTTGAAGGACTTTATGTATTTAATGAATGATGATTCCCGGAGGAAAAGAGGAAGAAGACCAATCAAAACCAGCAGTGCCCAACCATTCACCTAAAATGCTTAATAGTGGATATGAGGGGGTCGCCATACCTTGCATATATGCATTCATTCATTCATTCATTTATTCACACACATTTATTGAGCCCCTATTTCAGGACAGACTATGTCAAAGCCCTTAAAACACAGAAGTAAATGAGACAATATATCCTTCAAAAGCTTACAGTCTAGTACATTAAGAACAAAGAAATATTAACATGGTAGAGAAAACTAGCTTGGTTTGCAAATCAAATTGTATTTATCAGGCACAATTTATGCATTAACCTTTTAATTTTTTATTATATTTCAAGACAGACATTCAATGATAATTTTAAGAAACATTGCAATTTAGGATTTAAAATGGAAATGGCAACAGATATCCAGATGTAGTGTTGACATAATATCACTTTTTTATCATTTGCCCTCATTTCAGCTTAATAAACTCTCTTGGCTCTCATCTTTCAATGTTTAATCCAAAGCAATTAAACTGATATGCAAATGCCATCTCCATTACTTTAAGAATGACACAACACACAATTTCATTATAATAGGCAACTGGAATGTTTGTAGAATGATCAGCTCATTTTTATTTTTAAAATATGTGCTTTTCTTGCAATGTATGCTTGTAAATAAAATGTCCACACACAAATTTTATTTGATAAATGCCATGTGGATAATATTTTCTTGTATACTGAACACAAAGTTCATTCCATGTGGTATTTCTATGAAAAGCCTGCTATTCTTTTGCTAGTCTCTACAGAAATATTTTAGCTAATGAACTGCACTACCAAAGTGTAAGATAAGCAGAAAATGAACAAAGTCTGTGTGTGTGCATGTGCACATGTGCACATGTGTGTGTGTTTAAGGTAGACTGTCTTTTAAGATTCAGTTTCAAAGAAGGGATCAGAAGGTTATGGTGGAAATGCCAGACATATTTTATGAGAATAGATTCAATTAGTTAGGCTTGTATAGTAGGTTGGTTTTATTAATGGTCCCAGTTCTTCACTTCTGCCTATATCCATACCCTTTGCCATGTAACCTCCACTCTGAGTCTCAGTCTCCCATGTGACCTGCTTGGGCCAATGGGATGTGATAAGTCATGAAGCAGGTGCTTGAATCGGTACTTACACATCTCTTCTTCCTCTGTTGCACATCTGCTGTTGACATGAAAATATGCCTGAGCTAGCTTCTGGAAAATGCAAATCTAATAGACCTAGATTCTAATATTCCCAGTTATTCCATTTTAAGCCATCTGAAATCAGTCAACAAGTAGTTAACTTCTAAAGAGGAGGTCAGATGTAGCTGGCTACCTTTAGGAGACCGTATACTTTCTCATCCTGAGAGTTATATTTTCTTCATCATTAGTTGGGAAAACACATTACGTGTGGTAGTACATATCAATGCTTAAGATTTAACAGATTTTCTGTTAAGCATTAGTGGCATATATTCAATAATACCCTTAAACACTCAGAGGCTGTATTAAAGATACTGTATTAAAAAGAAAGATATATCAGGATTTGAGCATTTCTTCAAAAAGGAAATACTTCTCCATAGTCTACTGGCTGAAAAAGCATTTGATGTACAAATCAGTACTAATAATAAATGTATATTTATTCTGCACATTCACTCAATAAATATTTATTAAGAAACTATTATGTCTAGTTATTGTCCAAAATTATAGGAAACAAAACAGATAAGCTTTTGGACTTTGATTTAAGTACTTTGCTTGGTAAACTCAAATAAAAAAATCCTTAATTCAATCAGATACTTATAAACAGAAAACCAGGAAAATCAGCACTAAAAAATTTATTTTGACAGAAATAAAAAGTTATAAATATTAAATTTGTGTTTATGCACAAAAAGGAAACAAAAATATAAAAGACTGAAATATGTGAGCTATAATTAATATGGGCTTAATATTTTTAAATTTTGACTCCTAAAATTAATTCCTGACTAATTCACCTGTGCCCTAAGACTTATATGGCTAAGAATCATTTAGGTGAATCTAAAAACTTACAGTTATAGCATGATCCTAAGACCAACAGTTGGCCAATTTATCAAACCTCAAATCAGGGAAACCCCTATCACCTTTGGAAGTGTTTAAGTAGAGCATGGTGCTAAGGTGAAGTAGATGGGGTTTTTTTTCACTCAAAATGAAATATTTCATAAGATTCCTAGGCCAGAATCTAAGTAAAACCAGAACTCAAAGAATTAAGTGGAAAATAGGATATTTCCCTGAGGGCATTTACTGGACCTAGTGATACCAATTGCTATAGCCTAAGTTTAATGGTGGCACAGGATTGGAAGTGTGGGGAGAAGGGGCTCAGTTAAATACTGTGCTGTAGAGAACCCCCATCCAGTAAAGCTAAGGGCTACACCCTCAAGAAAACGATAGCCAAACTGTGGAAGGAGCCTCGGTGTCCATCAAAAGATGAATGGATAAAGAAGATGTGGTCTATGTATACAATGGAATATTACTCAGCCATTAGAAACGACAAATACCCAACTGGAGGGTATTATGCTGAGTGAAATAAGTCAATCGGAGAAGGACAAACATTATATGGTCTCATTCATTTGGGGAATATAAATAATAGTGAAAGGGAATAAAGGGGAAAGGAGAAAAATGAGTGGGAAATATCAGAAAGGAAGACAGAATGTGAAAGACTCCTAACTCTGGGAAACGAACAAGGGGTGGTAGAAAGGGAGGTGGGCAGGGGTGGGGGTGACTGGGTGACGGGCACTGAGGGGGGGCACTTGATGGGATGAGCACTGGGTGTTATGCTATATGTTGGCAAATTGAACTCCAATAAAAAAGAAGAAAAAAGAGCTGTGGAAAATGAGGGAATCAGTCTGTAAAACCTGGGAGGAAGATAATGACTGGAAACAAAGCACTTCACTGTCTTACTACAAATAGTAGAGGCTTTTCAATAAACTGAGTTTGCGTTAAAAAAAAAAAAGAAAATGATGAAACATACTAAACTTGACCTTCCTTAAATTCTTACACATCCATAAGGTAGATTTACAGTATAAATTTATATTACTGAGTCCCTCAAAAACCTCAAGCCATGAATTTCACTTATACTGACCCCAGAGTATCACGTGTTAGACACCTAACAATGCAAAAGGAAATCCTTTCTAGGAGAGTTCTCCCTCATCCTAAGCCTCAGAAAATTCCCAAAAATAATATTCCAAGGAAAATGATCAGCTCATTGAAAAAAAAAAAAAACAACTAAGCATATAATGAAATAAGGGGCCTTGAGCAATAATCATGAGAAAAAACAGACAGCAGCTCTCTCCTCTCTGCAGTGAAAATGCAGGTTTAGGATTATCAACCAACACTTTTAAAACCAAGAAATAGGGGCTCCTGGGTGGCTCAGTCGGTTAAGCATCTGCATTGGGCTCAGGTCATGATCCCAGGACCCTGATCAGTGGGGAATCTGCTGCTCCCTCTCTCTCTGCTCCTCCCCGCACTTGTGCTCTCTCTCCCCACTCTCTCAAATAAGTAAATAAAATATTTTGTAAAAATAAATAAAACAAAGAAATAAAAGACAGGCATAAAGCTTATATAGATATTTCTATACCTATCTACAAAAATCACCTAACCAATCTGAAATAAAGCAATTCTTCAAATCTCCAGAAAATGAAAAATATAAGGAGTGCACTTATGATGAGCACCAGGTATTGTATGGGAGTGTGGAATCACTATATTGTACACCTGAAACTAATATTACATTGTATGTTCACTACCTGGAATTTAAATAAAAACTTAAAAAAATTAAAACCTCAAGGCACATGGTGTGATGAACAGTGTTATACACAATTGATGAATTATTGAAAACTGCATCTAAAACTAATGATGTAGGTTTAGTATCACATTAAGTACAGCTGATGAGAAAATAGCATTAAAGTATACAGTGGTGGGGAAGGGGGAAGTCACTGAAATAGGAAAGTGCCCACCATCTCTTGAACATCCTCTACTCAGGGTGAGCCAGGACAAATGGGTAATGGAATACTCATTATAAATGGGATGGGTCTTGAGGGTCACAGATGATGGTAGGTTAGCTTTTGTAACAACACTAATGTGAGGACACCAAGGCCACAGATTTCTAGATTGCACCCATGGCACTGATTACCCTTAAAGTTTTACTGCTTATATAAAGGATAGGAAGAAGGTGGAGCAAATCAAAAGTCACTTTCAGGAAAGAAAGAAACCCAGAATGCTGACCATGTATGTTAGAAGCTTCTTCCCAAGTATTTAATCCTATAATTTTTTTTCAATATCAAAATGAATGCAAAGAGCATAAAAATGTGATGTCTTTGTTCTGTAATCAGACTTTCAGAGAGAAATAACCAAGCACTTTATGTACCAAACAAGGTACTCAGTGTTTCATGCACATTATCTCCTCAACCTTCACAATATCCTGGGAAGAAGAAATTAATATCCTTCTTTGATACCTAACGAAACAGATTCAGAGAGAAGAAATAAATTGTAAATAATTCAACAGGATTTGAACTCAAGTCAAGAGCCCAAACTCTTAACACAAAAATAGTATTATTTTCTAAAGTAAACTACACCCAAGGTGGAGCTTGAACTCACGATCCCCAGATCAAGAGTTGCAAGCTACTCCGACAGAGCCTGCCAGGCACCCCTAAAAATATAACACTAAAAATAGTGTTACATATATATAACATATGTAAGTAAATATATATTATATATATATATATATATATACACACATATGTATATGTAAATGCAGGTTAAAACATCAGTGTCATTTCATATAAATAAGTACTCTTTATATCCATACCATTTCAATGACATTCCCTCCAAACTCCTTTCCAGATCTTTGACAACTTACTATTAAACTTGAAGAGTACTCCTAGGCAAAAGGACTCTACTCTAAATATAAGTTGTTTACCATTCTACATTGTGAACAATGTACTAAATGGAAATATAGAAGACAACCTGATAAATATGACCAATTTGGGATCTAAAAGATCATGCAATTTAATGGTCAACTATAACAAGGCAAAATGTAACATCAATGAAGATAGGAGCCACTATTTGGTTACATAGCCAGCTGCGAAAGATTAACAGCTGCCACAACACTGGCAGCATGTGACTATGAGCCATCTGGGGGATGTATCCAAACTGATTTTAGCTTTAAAAAATCACAATATTTAGACCACGGGAGGGGCTAGTCTTGTTCTTCTCCGTGTGTTAGACTAAAGGAGAGTGATGTGACTGGAAGCTATGTTAAATGAATCACTGTGAGAACTAGAGATGTTTAGCCTATAAAAGAATATAGGAGCATAAGAAGTGGGAGAGATGACAGAGGTAGATATGTGTCCCATGGCATCTGTCCATAGGGAGACCCTAATGTTTTCCTGTAAGGGTGGTTTTAAATTCAATTTTGCATGTTAGATTTATTGAGCTTAGAACTCCTTCAAATTTTGTTTTGTGTTTTCTATGTGTTTATTTGTATCTGGGAAACTCTAGCAAGGATCTGAGCCAAAGAAGGCATAAAGATATTACATCGCCTCTGAGCCCCATTTACACTCCTAGCATTACTGGAAGAGTAGGCTAAACAGGGATGTTATAGCTTTCTTAAAATATCAGAAGAGCTTTTGTAAGAATGAAGAACTGTAATTGCTCTAGGGTAGGGTCCCAAGATACAGAACTTGGCTCAAAAGAAAGGAACTTTGGCGAGCTCAGAATAAAGAATAAATTTCTCACTGAATGATGCAAACAGAAATGCCTGCCACAGGATGTCATGGACTTAAAGTTCAAATATAGGTTAGACAACCATTTATTTTATATTTTTAAGATTTATTTATTTATTTATTTATTTATTTATTTATTTATTTATTTATTTATGAGAGAGAGAGAGAGAGGCAAAGACACAAGCAGAGGGAGAAGCAGGCTCCATACAAGGAGCCCGACGTGGGACTCGATCCCGGGTCTCCAGGATCACACCCTGGGCCAAAGGCAGGCGCCAAACTGCTGAGCCACCCAGGGATCCCCTAGACAACCATTTAGCAGATATGAGAAAGAGTACATGAGTTCATAAAAACAAAGAGCTAAATTGTCCCCTCCCCTATCCTATGGTTGTTTTAGACAAAAACTCCCAAATATCTTTCTCTTTCTCTTTCTTTCATTCTTTCTGAAACTTCTAGTCTCATTTTCAAGTACTGGTTTGAAACACTTGTCCTCAAAATTCTTGTAGTATCTTAAATCCATTCAGTTAAAGACCAGAATATATCATCTGCCCAATTTCCTGTTTCTATTCTGATACCACATTATCCTAGTCATCCAAGCAGGAAACCAGTCATTATGGGCCCCTCCCTTTCCTCCTTAATCAGATGCTAAATCATGTGGATTCTGCTTTACAAAATGTTTCTCATACCCACCTCCTCCTTTCCCGTTCTTTCCCACTCTCCTAGTCCAAACTTTCACTGTTTCTCACATAGGCCATTTGGTAATGGGCTGTTAACTATTACCCCTCCCTCTGATCTCACCTCCATTCTGTTTATTTAATATATGACAGCCAAATCAATTTTTCTCAAAAGTAGGCTGGATAACACATCTCCTTCTTCAAAATTCATTACCTCCTACAGAATTAAGTACAACCCCCTCACAATGGGATGTGATCTGAAAGGTACATTGAACTTTTCCATTCTCTCTCTTACCATGAGAGGTGCAACACCCTTAATCTTTGCCAAAGCTTTTGACTTTTCATCCTCGGATTTTCTATCTATCTTAGGTGACATTAAGCCCTTGCCTGGAATGCCTCTAATTTTCACCTTTGTAATCAAAACTCATTTCAAATATTATCTACTCTAAGGCATCTTTACATGTGTGATTACAGTCATTTATAATCCTTCGGAGACCTTTATTTATATTTTCTTTAGGCCACAATGTAGTCCACTTTGCATATAAGTATTTGTATACTCAGAAGAATTCACCATACTATACTTTAAAAGCCTAGAGCAAATGTCATTGATGCTCTGTAGCATCTGGCACACAGTGTTAAGTGTTCAATAAATAAATAAGACGTTAACTAGTACTGTCACTTTTCAGTAAATACATTTCATTCTTTATTTTAAGTTGGTATTCTCATAAAAATATGACAAGTGTATAGTCCATATATAGTCATCACCGCCACTGGACAAACCTGCCAAGGAACATTTCCTCCTGATAGTCAACAGTGAAGGTTTAATATACCCCAAGAAAAGAAGTTCACAAAACCCATCAGCTCTCTCAGTTAAGAAGATATATCACACACACAAAATCCATTCTCTGCTTAAAACTCCCTTCCTTATCCTCTGTGTCCTGTGTTCCAGTTCCTCACGGGTAATTACTTTCTTCTTAGGGTTTTCATGTCCAAGCTGCTTTTTTTGTAGTATTTGTAAAACCTGCTTTATGTCCTAAATATAGTTCCTTAATTCCTCAAAAAAACAAAAACAAAACAAAAACAAAAACAAAAAACTCCCTTCCTTGTGGGCACTATATTTTTGGCTCTATTTAACAAGTGAAATATACAGATTATATATATATATATATATATATCTTACTATGCTCAGTCACTGTTATAACTGCTTTACAAAATGTAACTCATTTAATTTATCATGAAGTTTGATATATAAACTCCTTCAATTCAGGGATAATGTTAAAAGTTCCTCTTATGATGCCTGCTTAGCCATATACCCTTTTAAGCACAAACTTAAGCTCAGCTGAAGTCAATGAAACATACTCCCAGCTCCTACCACTCCCTCACCCACACAAACCTCTACAATGAAGACAAGTGATTTGGAACAGTGAGGAGTAAGAGGGAAGAATACCAACTCCCCAAAGATGTCCACATCCTAATCTCCATAACTTGTGAATATTTATTCAAAGAGACATTACTAATGTGATTAAATTAAGGGTCAAGAGATGGTAATATTAGCTGGGATTATTCATGTGGGCCCAATCTAATCACAAGGAACCTTATAAGGAAAAGAGGTAGGTGTTACTTTAATGCTGAATACACCTATGTAAGGATCTTGACCCAAGTACAAAAGAGAGAGAGAGAGAGAGAGAGAGAGAGAGAGAGAGAGAGAAGAAATGGGTCTATTCTTATTCTTTCAGGGTTTATTGTTTTATTTGAGTATAGTTAACAGTGTTACATTAGTTTCAGGTGTACAACATAGTGATAATATATCTCTGTGTTATGCTATGCTCACCACAAGTGTAGCTACCATCTGTCACCATACAGTGCTATTGCAATATCATTGACTATTCCCTATGTTGTACCTTTTTATTCCCATAACCTGTTCCATATTCCATAGTTGGAAGCCAGTAGTCTTACTCCCTTTCACCCATTTTCCCATCTCTCCACACCCCTCACCTCTGGCAACCATCAGTTTGTTCTCTATATTTATAGGTCTGATTCTCCTTTTTGTTCATTTGTTTATTCTTTTGTTTTTTTTTTTTCAGATTCCACATATGAGAGAAATCATATACCATTTGTCATTCTGACTTATTTTACTTAGCATTATACCCTCTAGGTCCATCTCTTCTTCTTTTGAAGTTCAAATCAAAGAACTGAACTGGCCTTAATAAACAAGAAGGAATATATTTTGGTGATAAACCAAATAGCCAAAAAGTAGCATTCCTAATTTAGAGGAAATATTAAAAAGCACAGGGAAAAGAAATATAAAACTTTGCTAACTGCCCAAGTAATTGAATTAATAATATCCCATTGTCGTTTGATTTGTAGTGTGACTTAATAATTCAAAGAAGCTGTCATATATTATGTATGTATACACACAAACATGTTTGTATATATACACCAAATTCTATCATATACCATTCACAAAATAAATCCTAGATTGGTGATACATCAAAATGCTTCTTTAAAAAAACCTATAAATGTACCTAACTTCAGACTGTGACCCTGGTATCAGAAAGGCTGGAAGTCTTTCTTAAATAGCACACCTCAAGTGGGGGAAAACATGGAAGAGGAGATTGATACATTAAACTTATAAAATTTTAAAAAGTTTTAACAACCTAAGCAAAGTAAAAAAAGAAAACATCTGCAATGTATAAAATCTTTAAAAGGGTTTGAAAGAACAATTTACAAATTGTTTATCTATGAATCAGTAAGAAAATAAAACAATATAAAAATGGTCAAAGGTGATAAACAGGCATCTCAAAATGGAAAAAGAAAAAAATAGCCAGTACATTTATGAAAACCTAAATTCATTACAAATCAGAGGAATACATATTAAAATAACACATCGATAGCATTTTCTTTTTTCATTGTTTCTAAAAGATAGAGGACCTATGAATTCTTATACCCTGCTGGTGGGAAAGTAAAGCGGTACCGACATTTGGAGGGCAATTTCACAGTATCTATTAAAATTAATGATGCCTGTACCCTGTGACTATCAGTTCCGCTTCCTAGTATCTATCCAAGAGAAATACTTGCTTATGTGTACGATGAGGCATAATCATGGATTAAAATTGAAGCACTGTTTGTAATGGTGTAACATTTGGACAATCCTAAACATCCACCTATAGGGAGAACAGCTTAATAAAGTTTTTGTATAATGTAACTGTGAAACATTCTTCATCAGTTCAAAAGCATGCATTGAACCAGACATGGGGAAACCTCCAAGATGCATAAAAATAATCTGCAAAGCAATTCATGCGATTTCATACAATTTCAAAAAATATCTGATTGCTTGTACTCTGGTCTTAAAATAAGGTTACCCTTAGAGAAGTCAGAGTTAGAGAGGAGTAATAGCCAAGAAAAAATAAGGTGTTCCATGTGTATTTTATATAATAAATATTTTTACAACAAGAATGGATTTATTTGCCAAATTTAAAATACATGCAGATTATAAATACTGTAAAAAAAGGAAAATGAATCAAGACAAATGTTTAGGTAAACTAAGTAGCTAGATTAGTAAAACAGGTGAATGAAGCTTTTTAAATGTCCCTTTTCTGTAAACATAAATATATTTCATGTTTATGATGATAAAAGTTAATTCCATAGATGAAAATATGGATTTGTATATGGCAAAAAAGCTCCTGAAATGAATAATTAATTTTATTGTTTTTTTTTAATTTCAAAGATATATGATCTTCTATTTCTTTTCATTCTTACTCATTTCCATTGAATTAACTTTTCTGATTGAAATGAAATGATCATATCAACTGCAAAAGATTAAGTGAAATCCCAGATCAGTGAAACTTTTTGAGCAGATTTACAACTTGCATTTGGGAACAACAGAAAGCAATGCATGTTACTAAATAATGAAAACATAAGCATCAAAATGGAATATTTTCATATGCATGGTAAAGCTTTGAAAATATCCCCATGCAAAGTGTGCTAATAAATGTCAATTTTAATACTATACTTGGCATCCTGTTCATTTGCATTAACCTACTTTGAAGTATCCCTAATACAGAATTTTCTCCCTTGTTCTCCTACCTATACACCTACACTTGTGTGTGTGTGTGTGTGTGTGTGTGTGTGTCTAATGTGGGGCAAGAATGAAAGCTTAATTTAAAAAAGTTTTTCAGTGATGTTTATTGGGAAAGTTTGGCTCTTAATTAAATGAATATTATACACACAGAGATGTACATACATATATGGTGTTCTGATGTAAAACAATACAAAATCAATATTTTTTTTACAGAATATCATAAAGCTGGCTAGTACGTGGGGGGAGTGTTTCACTTGAAATTCATCATAGAATGCTTTTCACCATATCTCTATCAGACAACATTCTTTAATATTTTCAGAAAATTAGGTATTTACTAAAATTAATGAGGTATTTCTTGGGTTTCTACTATGTGCTTCATTTTATGGAATAGCAGTAAGCATAATGTAGCAGGTAGCCCCAGTATTAGAGGGTTCTTTGAGAGCAAAAGAAAATATTCACCTTAACCCCAAGAAAAGGAAGATGCATGGGCTAGAACAAATACCAGGGAATATTTGATTTGTGTTACTTCTGTGCCCCAACTCTATTTACTCATGAGCCATTTGGGTCCCTTTGTGGCAGCACAACTTCTCCCTGATAGACTCACTGGGGAAAAAATATGGAAAATAAATAGAAGAAAGCAAAAATGACCTGAAATCCCACTATGAGAGGAAAGCATTATTAATAACAGGGGTATTTTCTGTATTATTCCAATGAGTTTGTTTTTCTTTCATCATCCAGAGAAAGTTAAAGCTATTTTCATTTTTAAAGATTTATTTATTTATTTGAGAGAGAGCGAGAGAGAGAGCAAGTGAGCGTACACGCACATGCCACAGGCAGAGGGAGAGAGAATGTTAAGCAGACTCCATGCTGAGCACAGAGCCCAACACCAGGCTGCATATCAGGATCCTGAGATCACAACCTGAGCTGAAACTAAGAGATGCTCAACCGACTGTGCCACCCAGGCACCCCAAAGTTATTTTCATTTTAAATGATAAATACGGGGGGGGGGAATCAACAAGTATATTGTTTTGATTACCTAAGTAACTAATACTTGTTGGCAGACAGTTTAGGAATTAACTCCATCAGGTACTAATAAGAAAGACCTCCAGAAGTAATGATGCTGAGCTGTGTAAGGGAACTTTTCTAGTATTAATTTGTTTGAAATTCTATTGCAGAAAAAAGGCTTCATTCTCTGTTAACATTGGGACCTGTGACCCAGTTACAGTGCCCTGCTATCCTGCTTCTTTGACATTGCACAGTCCACTTGCTTTGTGCTTCTTTTAATGGTGTTTATTTGAACTTAAAGAGAAATGTATTATTACCATCATTATTTTAAGCTGCATGTTAGGATAATTAGGCAATTCAGGTGATATTAGCCTACATTCTAGGTCATGTTTACATTTTAAAAACTGATACATAATTAGAAAATAGACTAAATTACTTTTCATGTTGTGATGTATGTCTGCCTTTTTATATATATGTATCTTCCCCTGTTAATGTCTATACTTTGTTGTGACTAAGGAAGGTGAAGGGAAAGCTGCCCAAATGCATCATTAATGGCCAGATGTAAGTGTATTTGTTGAATGATTCATCAAAAAAACTTACACTCTTGACTTTCCTAATCATACCTATCTTCATTTTATTCTGTGTTCTTACTACTTCCTGGAATTAAAATTGGAGGAAATGTGACACCACTATTTTCTGTTCAGGTACACACTTGTTTATTTGTTTGCTGTTTGTTTCCCTCACTAGAACCTAAGGTAAATGGAAGCAAAAAGCCATATTTTTTCATTTGTAATTTAATCTCTGATGCTTAGCATAGTCCAGAAACTGTCAATTCTCAATCAATGCATCTGAAAGAATGACTGATTGTGGTCCTCAGATTTAAGCCCCTATCACTTCCCTGTGCCAGAAAGTTTATCCTAAAGCAACCATCAAGAAATAAAAATCACAGCAATTGTGGTGCAGCAGTACACATTTTTTCATTTCCTTTTATAATTCTTTGAACTTATTTTCACCCCTAATATTGTTCTCAATATTCTCACAATTTTCATTTGAATATTAGCATGCTCCATGTTCCGGTTCTTACTTGTGTATTGAAAATTTTCCTCCTATCAAAATAACATATTTTCCTTTGCCCCAACTCAACTTTTCTTCAAGCCACCATTGGATTTTCATGGTCCTTCAGATTCCATTGTTTCAGCTTTGCCTTTAACTGTAGTCATCATTATTCCAAGCTCTCTTCACAGTCCCAACACTGAATTTACTTGATTATACTCCAGTATATATCCTATTTTGTCTCCCACACATCCTATGTATTTTTATACATTAAATAAGTGTGTTCTTGGTAAGTTTCTATTTCTGTACCCATTCATCATATATTTTTAATGAAAGATCAACAGATTACATACTCAGAAAATAACAGAACTTCCTTCTCTCCTAGTGGATGTCAGCACATATGAAAAGCCTCACCTTTTAGGGCTGCAGAGATGCCACTGACATCTGGAGTCTATTTCCTGAAAGCGGGGACTGCATATGTAAAGATGAAGTCTCTCTGAGTATATTGATATCTCGCTCACTCTATAAGGGAGCAACTTCAATATTCAGACCTAACTTCCTAGCCTTTTTCTGTCTGCCATACTAGGTGAACAGAAACAGTCCTAAGCTATGGATTACTGTGGTGAAAACAATTATATAAGTAGATATTTTTAAAATTTTCTTACCTAGGTTAAATTCAGGATTACAATAAACTCACTGGTCAGGAAATTTCTCCAACTTTAACTGGATCTCTAATGCATAGTAAGATATATATTATAATGTCAATTTTTTAAGTATATTAGACATTCATTTCTCTTTCATGTAAAGAAACCCTGAGTACAGATTACAGATATAGTATGGCAGATGCGCGGTGTCCTCAGAGACACCAGCTCCTTCCTGCTTTCTATTCTATTGTCTTTGTGTTATGTTCCTTAGATCTAGAGTTCTCACTGTAGTGGCTTTGTTTCAGAAAGGAAGAAGGGAAAGGGCAAATCACCAAAAGGATGCTTGCCAGCTGAACCAGATCCCTGTAGGGAAATTACCTGGAAACTCTACCCAGGAATTCCTAGACTTAACTGGCCAAACAAATGCCACATAACCACACATAGGAACAAGGAAGGGAGGAAAATATAGTTTTCCTTTAAGCTGGGCACACTTCTATCCTGAATAAAAGTAGGTTTATGCCATAAAAAGGAAGGCAATACTGATAAAAGCTAAAATGTGGATGAACCTCAAAAATATTACAGTAAGGGAAAGAAGCCAGACACAAAAAGTCACATATTGTACAATATTAATATCAAGAAGTAGTAAATCTAAACAGACAGAGTCCAGATTGGTAGTTGTCACGAGCCAGGGAGAAGGGAAATGGGGACATTTTCTTTTGAAAATGTTTTGGAACTAGATAGAGGTGGTGGTTGCACAACATTGTGAATGTGCTAAATGACACTGAATTATTCACTTTAAAACAGTTAATTTTATGTTATATGAATTTCAGAAGTTCACCTCAAATAAACAAACAAGCAGACAAACAAATATTTAAGCTTTTGTTGGCAATAAAGAAGGGAAAGAATAGTGGATAGGCAACCAATAGTCTCTACCACTGCCACTGCATCTATATTTTCAGTTGGCAACTATCTAATTAGCACCTACTATGTGATAGACAGTGGGCAAAGCTCCAGTGCTGAAAGTGATGGACAAGTTCCTGACCCTGTAGTGGGCCCAGAAACATCTGATGAGAAAAATATTAAGAAATCCCAGTTGAAAAAAAAAGAAATCCCAGTTGAGGACATTTTACAAAATACTGGATTCATGCTAGTCAAAAACATCAAGGTCACTGTCAAAAACAGGAAAATATAATAAACTGTCACAATCAAGAAGAGCCTGAGACATGATGAGTAAATGTAATGTGGTGTCCTGGATGGGATCTTTGAATAGTAAAAGGACATTAGGGAAAAACTGAGAAATCTAAATCAAGTATTGACTTTAGTAATAATATTAATAATAATAATAATAATAATAATAATATCAATGTCAGCTTACTGTAATAAATTTACCATGGCAATATAAATAGTTAAAAATAGGGAATACTGGATGTGAGGTACACAGGAACTCTCTGAACTACCTTTTATAATAATTCTGCATATCTGAAACAGCTATTAAATAAAAGGTTTATTTTTATAAACATGGTGTGAACAGTATTTCTCCAAATTCTGCACTCCTTTTTCACTCTTTTTTTTTTTAAAAGATTTATTTATTTATTCATGATAGACATAGAGAGAGAAAGAGGCAGAGACACAGGAGAGGGAGAAGCAGGCTCCATGCACCGGGAGCCTGACGTGGGATTCGATCCCGGGTCTCCAGGATCGCGCCCTGGGCCAAAGGCAGGCACCAAACCGCTGCGCCACCCAGGGATCCCTCCTTTTTCACTCTTAAATTTCTTATTCTAATCCTAGAGTACTTTTGGCAAAGGGTAAGTTATAATGTAATAGTATTGTATGGTGACCCAGACTGAATTACTGTTGTACATCTGAAACTAATGTATCATTTTGCGTCAACTACACTCAAATTTTTAAAAAGTAAGTTATGATACATCTAATAGATATACACATATATATGAATGTCTACTATATGCTAAATACTAGATTAGGTTCTTGATGCCATGTCATTTAGTCTTCATTACAATCTTGTACATTATTCCCAGTTAACAGGGAATAGAAACTCAGAAAAATTATGTAACTTGGCTAACAGCACATAGACCAAAAGGGAAAGGAGTCGAAATTATCTGCCTGCTATATCTTTCCAGTATGCTGATCTGCCTGTCTTATAAAAACATTTTTCTCACAGGGTCATTACCATAGTGAGATGCTATATTTAAATGTGCACGTGCCCATGTGTGTGTGTCGGGGGGGCGCATGTGTGTGTGTTTGCATTGACCCAGTATATACTTGGGAGAACAGACTGTGGTCTTCAGTCCACGTGGCTCAGGTGCTTGATTCTATCCCTGTCTTTGGGGCAGGCATATGACCCCAAACTGACCAATCAGAGTACCATATCTCCTTGGCCACTAGGGTTGGTTCAGGCATAGACATATAATCAAAGATTGCAATCAAAGCCAGACCAAAAACCTACAGTTTTCTGAAAAGGCCAGGGGGAGGGAGGAGTTGGGACCAGGAATCATAATAAGCCTGAGGCCATCAGGGGCCATTTTAGTCACTAGAAGGATATAGCCTGACTGAGAATGTAGCCAACAGAGGCACATAGGAGAAAGAACAGTTAAGATACGGAGAAATGGAAAAAGGGACAGAGACAGGACAGAGAGAGGAGCAGGAGGAAAAGGAAAAGAGACCATGTACTGATAACTGACCTGCTTCAGCTGGATCTGTAGTGACAGTAACCATCTGACCACTGGCGTGTTCAGTTACGAAGTTGATATATTTCTTTAGGACTTTTTTGAATTATATTTCTGACACTAGTTCCTCAGAGAGTTATCATACTGAAAATGTGTGTGAAAAAGCAATATTTTAAATAACACAAGATTTTCCTATAAGCAAATCATTGCCTAAAATTAAAAGCAAATATTTAACAACCAAGCAAAGTTTTAATAATATCTACAGAACTTTCCTGGAAATGTAAAGAATCAAAACCCATAATTTAACACTTTTAGACTAATTATTAAATATAGCATTCTGTGTTGAAATACATTCGATATATATATATAAATATATATCCCATACAATACTAGAAGTAACATTTCCTGAAAAGGTTACACTTGTATGCCTCTCGTGTGCTTCATATTTAACTCAGACAAAAAGTATTCATTCACTCAGTGAGTCATTTATTCAAACTTAAGGACAGAAATTGTGCTAACCACTGAAGCAGAAATAAAATTATTAAGATATTAAGATACAGTCTCTCTGTCCTTAAGAAGCTTAATCCAGAGAAAGTGGTGTATCAGTAAATCTTTAAAAAAAACTAATTTTAGTATGAGGTATAATAATTATAATAATTAATATCTGTAAATTATTTTGTCAGACACCATTTAATTAAGCCCTTTGTGTGTAGTATCTTATTTAATTCTGAAAAAATCCTGTAATACATATATCATTATAACTCGCATGCTTCAGATGAGGACACTGAGGATAATTGAAGTTAGGTACTTTCCCAAGGTCACATGTAATGAGCATAAATTCAAGGGTGATGAACTGCAAAGGATGTCTTTTAGCCAGTATTGTATCCTCTTACTGTTATTGATTTTCATTTAGAGTTGAGAATACTAATTATTTTTCTTTTGTAAATAAGTCACCTTCTAAATATATGCTCTTTCATTTCTTTGACAATGCTTTAGGTAAAATAATCCATGGCTTAAAATTTAACATTGATAAGGCTTAGCTCAATTTTAAACTTCAAAAAAGACTATACTGGTCTATATTCTGACAGAAATATTAAAAATGCACATATTTACACACATTTTTTTTGTTTCTCTCAGTGGTTCTTTTTTTTTAATTTATTTTTTATTGGTGTTCCATTTACTAACATACAGAATAACCCCCAGTGCCCGTCACCCATTCACTCCCACCCCCCCGCCCTCCTCCCCTTCTACCACCCCTAGTTCGTTTCCCAGAGTTAGCAGTCTTTACGTTCTGTCTCCCTTTCTGATATTTCCCACACATTTCTTCTCCCTTCCCATTTTTAAGCAGAGACAAATCTTCTCGATTATGTTTTAAGGTAATGGAATAAATTTTCCAAAGCCATTTTTAAAGAGTATGTTTGTATTTAGCATTTTACAATTTGAACTACTGATATTCCTCTGCATATCTTTCAAAACAAAAGAAAAAAATGTTATTCACAGATAAAGCCAGAAAGCAGAATGATTTGGGTATATAAATTTTTAATATAGGTAATTGGTCATGGAGGTAAGGTTTATTTAAAAAAAGTAACATGTAATTCAGACATACTTTCATAAACAGGCAAAAAGTCTGTAGCTATCACATGCTTTTCGAACTTCCATACATCACCTGGAGCTCGTCAGGCAGGACGAGCTCCTCCTTAATCTCCATCACTTATTTCACCCATTCCCCCACTCACCTCCCCATCAGTTTGTTCTCTACAATTAAGACTTTTTTTGTTTCTCTCTCTCTCTCTCTTATTTTTCCCCTTTGCATGTTTGTTTTGTTTCTTTAATTCCACATATTAGTGAAATCATATGGTATTTGTTTTTCTCTGAGTGACTTATTTCTCTTAGCATTATACTCTCTAGTTCCAGCCATGTCATTGCAAATAGCAAGATTTCATTCTTTTTATGGTTCAATATATTCCATTTCATATATATACAATTTCTTTATCCATTCATC
Source organism: Canis lupus familiaris (assembly GCF_011100685.1). Lineage (NCBI taxonomy): Eukaryota > Metazoa > Chordata > Mammalia > Carnivora > Canidae > Canis > Canis lupus. The sequence goes on along the minus strand of NC_049260.1, from coordinate 24,663,116 downwards.
AATCAATAGACACTTAGGCTTCTTCCATATCTTGGCTGTAGTAAATAATGCCGCTATAATGGTGCATATATCCCTTTGAATTAGAGTTCTGATATTCTTTGGGTAAATATCCAGTACTGTTATTGATATATCATAGGGTATTTCTATTTTTAACTTTTTGAGGAACCTCCATACTGTTTTCCATTGAGGCTGCACCAGTTTATACTCCCACCAACAGGGCACGATCTTCTTTTTTCTCCACATCCTCGCCAACACCTGCCGTTTCTTGTGTTGTTGAGTTTAGCCATTCTGACAGGTGTGAGGTGATATCTCATTGTGGTTTTGATTTGCATTTCCCTGATGATGAGTGATGGTGAGCATTTTTTCATGTGTCTATTAGCCATCTGGATGTCTTCTTTGGAGAAATATCTGTTTATGTTTTCTGCCCATTTTTAATTGGATTATTTACACATGTGTATCTTTAAACACAACAGAATCAAGGATACCCTAAAAATTATATATCCTATTTATTATCTAGCATTTTTAAAAGCTAAATCATCAATGATACTTTTCTAATAAGTCAACATCTATAATTTAAATATACTTACATAGAGAGGGAAAAATAAAGGAGAAAAATAGCTGTCACAAAGTCCTTGTCTTTTGTTCTGTAAAAGGTGAAGGGAGCCAACAAGACCTCAAGCTCTGTCTATCGGTTTAAAATAACACATAAAATCAAGCATTCTCTTTGGCTTATTTCCTCTGATATGCTATGGTCCTAACAGATTTCAGATTTGGAACTTCCAGATCTATGAAAGCATAAATTTCTGTGTTTTAAGGCACCGACTTTGTAGTGGTAGAGTAATATTATGGTTCAATATACTTTGTGAAGTTACCTAATAGCTAAAGAGTTATATAATTTTGAGAAAACAAAGAAAGAAAAAGAAAAAGTTATATAATTTCATTCATTCAATATTAATTGAGTACTGTTATAAGTCAGGTTTATCCTTTTTTTATTTTTTAAAAGATTTTATTTACTTATTTGATACAGAAAGAGAGAGTAAGCACACAGCAGGGGGAGCAGCATTGGAAGAAGGAGAAGTCTTCTTCTTCTTCTTCTTCTTCTTCTTCTTCTTCTTCTTCTTCTTTTTGGAAGGCCTCTAAAACAACATTTATTGTCTTATTAGGGATTAAATGAAGAGACAAGTTCCGAGGCTGATCCTTCAGCATAAGGCCATATGTTCATGGCTCATGGTTCAAAAGTAGCATGTATCCAGGGTGGGGTAGGGGAGGACAGCATCATTCTGAAAGTCCCTGCCACCATAGATCTCCATCTGTGTGTGTGTGTGGGGGGGGGGGGGGGGTCCGAGCTAGATGGATGTGGCTAAGAGCCAGCCATGACAGGTAGCTGTCCAGTGTTCTGTAGTGCCCTGTTCTCTGGGGGGCTGACTGACTCCTTCTGGCTTGTGGATGATGGCTCCTATGCAGACAGGTCTAAGTCCGGTTCCAAAGTGTTCTGGGATCTAGATGAGTGACTGCAGGGATCCCTATCTTAGGACTCTGGGATCATGACCTGAGCCAAAGGCAGATGGCTTAAAGAATGAGCCACCCAGGTGTCCCCAGGTTTATCCTTTAAATCTACACAGATATTTTTGTTGGTTTTGTGGTTGAGGAATTCTCAACTGCATGTCCTACTTGCAATGACCTTAGAATGGTACCCTGAAAAATAACTTGTGCCATTTCATGCCATTTGGCTTATTTTTCTTTTTTTATTTTATTAATTGTTTACTACAGATCTTAATAACAGAAGTAGTAATAACAGGGAAGCCCGGGTGGCTCAGTGGTTTAGCGCCGCCTTCGGCCCAGGTTGTGATCCTGGAGATTAGGGATTGAGTCCCACGTCGGGCTCCCTGCATGGAACCTGCTTCTCCCTCTGCCTGTGTCTCTGCCTCTCTCTCTCTCTCGCTCTGTGCCTCTGATGAATAAATAAATAAAATCTTTTTTTAAAAAAGTAATAATAACAGTAAACATATTACACACCAAACCAGAAGTCAAGTATTGTGTTCATTTCTTTACACGTGTAATCTCTTATGATTATGATAATAGCCCTGTGAAGCAGGAACTATTATTATCCTCATTTACAGAGGACAAACTGAAGCCTTCAGGAAGTTGTCACTTTCCTAAAGTCATAAATTGAATAACCCTGGTTTTCTGATGTCAAAGCCTGTGCCACACTTAGCCACCAAATAACCTCTTTCAACATTACATTTCAAAAATAACCCACACATTTGTGTGGACAAAAAAAGAATATATATGAAAAAAGATGTTAAAACTGAAATTGGAACTAGGCACCAAGCTACAACAGATGTGAAATACTAGTGTGAGTTACAAATCACTAAATAGAGATTTTCAAAGGAAATGGGTAAGCATCTGCTCCTCACTCTTGAATTCTGCTGACTTTCAGATTATAAAAGGTTTAGAAAAGCACAGAGGTAGGGTTTTTGTGCAGATACTTCTTTGGAAAGAGCTGTTGTCTGCTTCCTTGGGGAAGAATTGGGGGTTATGACCCATCATCTCCACCTTTATGGGACCTATTCAAAAATGTATGGAAGGGGTTCTTTAAAGTTGGGAGAAATCAAGTAATGTGAGTTCACTCCACACCTGACAGAGGCAAAGCAGCTGCCATAGGAGGAAAGATGAGACTGTGTCCCAACACTTGGGGGACAAACGATGTGTGAGTGTTTTTCTATGTACTGGTCTCTGTAAGACTTGCCAGCCCAGAACAGTCCCATTTTAAGTCCACTGTTTCACTGTAACTATTGATAGTATTCCCTTTCACTCACAAAAGTGTCTCAGTTTGGACAGTAAATTATGGCCTTCCTAAGGTTGGAACACACAAAAAACAGTCAACATGGAGGAGACTCGGGTTCTGTTCAACGGCCATCAAAAAGAGTAGAGGAACCTCAGCAGCAAGAACCTGGAGATGAAGCCTAGAATTGTAGTAGAGAAGGACAGAGTCACCAGTATTCTTCACAAAGAATAGGGAAGGATCCACTTGGGTCAAGGAAACTGAAGTAGATGGTGGCATGGGGAGGACGGAGTGAAGAAGAAGGAAAGAAAGAGAGGAGAGGAAAAAGGGGAACACATACTTAGCCATTAGGTCCAGCAAGCTCTTTATAACACTTTTTTTCTGCTCCTCTCCTACTCTGACCCTGAAATAGAATGTTCTGGAAAGCTGTGCGCAGGAGAGGAGAAGGCCAAGGAAGCAAAGTAAAGATGTCTGTCAAGCCTGAATTTTTTGCTGTAATCTTCCTGTCTAGAGAAGCCTAAGCAGGGGGAGGGGACACAGTATAATGCTAATTAAAGTACAGAGTTTTGGAGGCTATCTTAGACTAGATATTCTAGTTAGTGAATTAATATTTATGAGTCAGAGTGACCCTAGGGTCCCTACTAATTAAACATAAGCAAAGAAAAGATAACACCCACTAAGTAAATCTTAAAGAATGGCACTTGAGTATGTCCCAAACAGTGCTTGTTCAAAATCTTGATTATATAAACATTCTTAAAACAGTATCATTGAGATATAATTCATATAACATATCATCCATTTCAAGTGTATAATTCAATGGTTCTGAGTATATTCACAGAATTGTGCAACCATCACGACAAAGTAAGTTTAAAAAATTACATTCTCTCTAAAAGAAACACCACATGCACTAGCAGCCACTCCTCTATCCCCTTTCCCACATTTTAGTAAAGAGTTCTTTAGTCAAAAAATAACTAATAAATAGTATTACCTGGCCAAAAGTTTAATTGAATTTATAAATTAGAAAACAAAAAGAACATAGCCTCTAAAAGAAAACTGTCCAAGGTCAAAGAGTTAGTAAATTAAACTAGCTGAAAACAATCAGATGGGGCAAAAACTGGAAGTTGAAGGATATATTAAGGACATATTTCAAAGACAAAATGCCAGGGTAATGATGATATTAATTTAAAAATTGGGAGGTGAACTGATCTCTGTCAATGACAGTAAATGATAAATCAACTTTCATTTATTTGTCTTTTTCATTTCACAGAGTACAATGGGAGAGAAACCTTGAGAAGATGGCATAGATGGCAGTTGTTCTCAAACCTGGCTATACGTTAAATCACTGAGGTAGCTTGTAAAAATACCAAAATCCTAGTACTCAGGAGAATTACATCTGAGTTTTAGAGATTCTGTTTTGGAGCCAGCATTTAACCACTGCCACATAATGTAGTAATTCTTATGAGGATCATGGCTATGGAGACTGCTAGGGTTTGGGAAGGAAGTGAAAAAGCCAGCAAATATAGATTATATATATTACCTCTCTCTTTTTTCTGGAGAAATATTGTGTAAAATAATGGGAGTGTGTTGCCCATGTGGATAGACGGTAGCAGAAAAACTACTGAAAAGCATTGCTATACAGGAAAGAACGTAAATTCTTAGGCTCTGTGAAGCTGGTACAGATTCCAGCCCCAATATGACAGTGGGAAGTCACATAAATTCTATGATCCTTGAATTTTCAACTGGGCAATGGAAATAATAATAGTCCCCTTATTTGCCAGGTCATTGTGAGGATAAGAAAAACTCTTTTCAAGATTACTAGTACCAAGGTGTAACAAATTGTGGCTACATTCTTCTTCAAGTAAGTCAGTGTACGTAGTTAAAACATAAATTAAATAACTATTTCTTAGGCTTTTCATTTAATGAGATAGAGAGGTCTGACATTTCAGAACAATGTATTCTCAATACTACTAATCAAATATTAGTAAAAGTACATTTACAAAATAAACATAGATGTAAGTAGAGAAAGGCATCACTGTACAATATATTATATAACTGTCTACACTGAAAATGGAGTAGCTGCAACGTACCTTTGCCCCTATCTGATGTAAGGTGAAACTCAACCAAACAAATTCCTGTTTGGACAAAAATTGACAGTGTCTCTGGCAAGACATACCAATAAGCTGGAGAGATAGTATCCTTAACTAGATGTAGGGTTATAAATATGCCTTTACATACAAACAAATTCATCATCATAAATAAGAAAAGAAGATACAGAACACATTGCTCAAAGACAAATGTCAATGAACTGACAAAATGCCCTGAATGAAACCAAGTGTCACTTTCTCCTATCTTAACTTCCACAAAATAAAAGAGAAAAACAGTGTTGATATTTCTATATAGCTACATATATAAGGTTTTCAAAGAGAAACCAATATTTTTATATGAAAATATGTAGACAATTAGGCACTTAAGTGACCAGGGATATAACAACAAGAATGGTTCCTTGTGAAATATATCAACCCATTGATGGTGTCTGTTTTATATGGTATCTGATTTTTAAATTTTCAAGTAAGGGGATCCTGGGTGGCTCAGTGGTTTAGCACCTGCCTTTGGCCCAGGGTGTGATCCTGGAGACCTGGGATCGAGTCCCACGTCGGGCTCCCTGCATGGAGCCTGCTTCTCCTTCTGCCTGTGTCTCTGCCTCTCTCTCTCTCTCTCTCTCTCTCTCTCTCATGAATAAATAAATAAAATCTTTAAAAAAATAAAATTTTCAAGTAAGTAGAAAGAATATAGATGGCAAAATAAAATAATACAGTTTAGAACTGAAAACAAGTATGAGAAAAGGACAGTAGTGATTCTTGCCAATTAATTTTAAATACCTGAATAAGGAAGAATGTGGAATGTAAATGAATGAAAATGTGAAAAATCTTCATCTATCCTCTGGAAGAATATTCCTGGGTGACTTTTGATAGCTTCATTAATTTAAAAGATGTTTATCTAGTGCTTCCTATGTGACAGATACTATGCTAAGTGCTTTGGGTCCAAACATGGTTAATAAGTGCACACTCTTCTCCTGGAAAAGATCAGCTGGGTGACTCAGACATATATCATACTTTATTGTTTTTAACTTTCTATATCAAAATATTTCAGGTATATGACAGTGACCATAATATCAACAAATTAATCTAAGTATCTGTCAGAATGGAGGAATTGCTGATGCTAAATATAAAAGAGAGAGGAGAACCAAGAAATAATTAACAGATACTCCACACAGAGAGCTACATATAAAAATGTTAAAAACCAATAGCAGCCACTTAAAATATTTTTAATTACATATTTCCATAAATTAAAAAACTCTGTAGAAGAGCTTGGTTCTTCTTACTAGCAAATTTCACAAATTTAAAATGTCACTGAATAATAATAATATGAAACTACATTTTATGTGAATGACCTGTGTGTAAAGCAGCGATGTAGAGTTGTACATGTAATTATATAAATGTATGAGGAAATAAACTAGTCCTATACTTTAAAAATGTATAACACGCTTTAAGAACCAAAAATTCCATTCTTTTATAAATGACAGTGTGTGTGTTTGTGTGTGTGTGTGTGTGTGTGTGTGTGTGTGTGTGTTGCATTCAGTTGGGTGAAGCTGTGCATGCTGTTGTAATGAGACCAGAAAATACAAGAAAAAAAGTGTTTGAACCTGGGTGTGGTGATCAGAATGAGAGAGAGGAGAAGTAACAAAACAGTTAGTTGGCAAAATGGGCAAGGCTTGGTGACTGAATGGGAAAGTGAGGGTGCAGGGGACAAATGATTCTCTTGTTTCTAATCAAAGTGATCCTTATAATCCTGTGCTAGAAGGTGAGGGGTAAGAAATTAGGAGTTTGGACATGATGAGTTTGGTATGCCTGTGGAAGCACTACATAGAAACGTCAGATGGAGAAGTAAAGGCTAGGGCACTAAGAGGGTGCTCAGAGTGAGAAGAGGAAATGACCCGGGGCAGAAGCATGGCAGCATCTGTAACTCCAAGGTGACTGGAAGAAGAGGGGCTCACAGAGAAATGCTGCTAAAGTCTTCACAGAAGAATGAGAACAGAGTTATCTAGGTAAGTTGGTGGGGACAGGTGACTTAGAGACCCTACTCCTCCGCCATCTTGCCCTGCCCATCTGGGAAGGGCAAACATTATATGGTCTCACTCATTTGGGGAAATAAAAAATAGTGAAAGGGAATAAAGGGGAAAGGAGAGAAAATGAGTGGGAAATATCAGTGAGGGTGACAGAGCATGAGAGACTCCTAACTCTGGGAAACGAGCAAGGGGTAGTGGAAGGGGAGGAGGGCGGGGGGTTGGGGTGACTGGGTGACGGGCCCTGAGGGAGGCACTTGACAGGATGAGCACTGGGTGTTATGCTATATGTTGGCAAATCAAACTCCAATAAAAAAGTACAAAAAAAATAAAAAAGAATGAGAACAGAAGACAGTGTTATAGGAGGCAAGCGTGTTGAGACTTTTTAAGACAGAGTAATCAAAAAAAAAAAAAAAAAAAAGACAGAGTAATCAACAGTGTCAAGTGCAAAAGAAAAGACCGGGTAAAGACAACCTAGCACATACATATTCACTAGATTCACCCAGATGAAGTTGTCATTCATCATAAACATAACAGTTTTTGCACAGTGATGGGTATAGACTGGATTTCAGTGGATTTGGAGGAAACAGAAGATTAGGCCATGGAGACAGAGAACTGAGACTACTCTCTTGAGAAGCTGGGCTCAGAAAAGGAGAAGAGAAAACAAATGGCAGTTCTATGACACAGAAGAAAAGAGAAAGATGACCACAGAATTGAGAGAGAAAAGGAAGAGATGGAATCAAGGATGCGCATGAAATAATCTCTCAAATGGAAGATGAAACCATCACCCCTTGAGACAGAAAAAAAAGCATGAGGTTGGGTGTGATCATGAATACATTTGTAATTAGGATATAGGGAAGGCATGAACCTTCATAGCTATACCATTCATAGTCTCAAGTGTTTCATAACTTATCAGGCAAGATACTGGCTAAGGGGAGAGGAGGGAGAAGAAGGCTTAAAGAGGGAGTTGGAGAAAAATAGTAGAGTTTTGGCAGTGTCCTTCAGGGGAATAATAAAGAAAGCTGAGCTCAAGCAAGTAAAAGATTGGTAAATAGCTCTGACCACTGTGTGAGACTACAATGAATAAACATATCAGGAGAAAGTAACTCAATGCACTTGGCTTCTGTTATTATTGTTTTCTGTTATAAAGACTCTTTATTTAACTTTATTTTCTTTTATGATGTAATTGGAAAATTAAAGATTTTTTTTCAAGTATGGATGTTATAAGATATAAGGTAATATTCAGAAAACAATTTTAAAGGTTAGAACGTTAATAAGAAAACATTGTTTAACAGTAATTAAAACTGACTTATATTGTTTATATTTTTTATTTATACTTCTGCTTGTATTTGTTCACTCTATTTGTAGGCACAGATCTGTCCTATAATTCACATAAATATCCTTTCCATGACTTTCCATGAAATGTGCACATAGAGCAGTTGCCTAATAAAATGGAGAGTGGCACCCCATAGGGGATTCTGGGTTATTAAATCAAGCCCAAATTTAGAGAATTATTGTCTGTATTTACTACTCTTTCCAAAAGTAGAAAAGTGATATAATATAACCTCTTTTAAGAAAGCAACACTGCATTGACTCCACACAGACACATACACACACTCCAACACACATTCTATATACTCATATGCATGTTCATATTTTTCAAAAATACAAAAAGTGGTCATCATAATGAATTATTGCTGCTTCTGTACTTCTGTTTACAAATATCTGCCAACGTACTTCACTGCAAGAGGCTCATTTATTTAAAGTGAAGTTTTCATTTTCACAACTGTAAACTGCTTCAAAGTAATGTCAGCACTCTTGCAAGAGATAGGCTCCTACTATTGGCCCTACTATTGGAGGAAACAATATGGGATCCATCTCATCAGACCTCTATCACACCTCCTGAATCACTTCTTAGAAGACATTCTCTTCCTGTCTGTGGGCAAAATTCTCTGTATGCTCTTTTGTATTTAGAAATACAATGTATTTTGTGTCAGCGACAGTATGCATTGGTCAAAGGAATGTCGATTTTCTTTATCTGAGCCTTTATCATTCTCCACTTCCTGAGTATAATCAAAACCTTTTAGAAATTCTTGTCTTTCACATTAAGTTGTTAAAAACCTTAGGACCTTGCTACTGTAAACTAATATTTGAGAAAAATCATTGTGTATAAGGCCAGTATCACTGCGTTTGTAGAGATCATGTAGTTTTAGGCATGAAAACATATTCAACTCAATTGTTACAAAAATAGGAATTTGTCTAAAATTTTTGATAATGATAATGAGTTTCTGAAAATAAAACAGATCATACTGATTTCCTCTTTCCATGTCTATGAGGCCTTAAACATGCTCAAGTTTACGTAATCTTAAATTTAAGCAAAAAAAATCATCTGTACTCTCATAATGCTATTTTGGATTATATTTTGGTTAAGATTATTTTATGTGATTTCCTATATAAACCAAAGTGAAATTCATTAAGGTTCTTATGATAGTCTTTTTTTTTTTTTTTTAGAAATGTGTCTTTTTCCATTTGGACTTGAATATAATTAACACAGGAAGCAGTGATCCTGAATAGAGTTGTCAGTCTTATATGCCCAGGAAAATCTGATAAAAGTTGTTTATTCTTTCCCCATAAAAATAATATAAGCACATAAAATCTGATTCAATTTCAGGACATTTGGTAAAATGCTGAATTCCAGATGAGTCCCTGAATATAGGTTCAAGGTTCTTAACACAACTAGAGAACCCCTGTTTAAGTTATTCAAGGTAAATGCATTTATTTATGTCCTGTGTCACTATGATGCCTGTACTCAACCCCAAAACATAAACAAACAAACCATGCCTATACCCTTCTTCTGCAGCCTCCCCTCTGCCACATATTCCCTGTTGTCCTCAGTCCAGGGCTGTATACACACATTTTTTCCCTCTTTATTAAAACTTCCTAGTAGAAGGGTACTTTTAAGAAAGCATTTGTTGACTAGCCTCTAGGTAACTACATAGAAAATTAATATTAATTGAATTAAATAAAAAATCTCATGAACTTTGTGAGGCCTATTAAAATCAGTAATGAAATGAAGAATGTTTCCATTAACCTGTCTCTTCATCAGAAGCCAGAAAATGAGACAGCATCAAAATGGCATTCATACCAACTTCATAATGTGATGAATTGGAACCCCTGTGCTATATGCTTAAGTCCTCAGTTTGTTGTTAAGTATTTTACTCATTATCAGTAAGAGGCATGCTTGCTGAAAAAATTAAAGAGGCAAAATTTAAAAACTAATATTTAAATTTATATATATATTTATATGGAAAATTATAATGAAGTATTTTTCTATCACTTAAAAGTTTATACTCTTTCTTTTTCATTCGCCTTAAAGGATGACACAAATTCTAAGAAGGGATCAATCTAAAAACAACTGAGTTATCAAAATAATCACTGCTCTATAATGAATATTTCCCTGAAAATATTTTTAAAAGTGGCAAAAATCTTGAACATGTTTTACTGGCTCTTTGAGAGTTTTATCTTTGCATATTTTTCCACCAAATTTAGAAAAAGTGAGCAGCATAACATTATCACTTATGGTATCACAGTTATTCCTGTCATATTATGATTAGCCCTGATTGAAATGACATTTCCAACATGTACCAAATTTGTGAAAATGGTAATTACATTCTGCATTTACATAAGGTTATTCTTTTAGCCTGCCAATTGGTTATACAAGTTTCATGGGCATCTATCTGTGAAATAAAACAAACATTGAACTCTATGCATGCTTAGATCATTGTTCTTTTGTAATAACTCCCTTTTACTTTATGCCCACCAATAATTATTAGAGATAGGCAGATTTATAGTAATAGAAACAAAGGGGAAAATATCAAATTCAGGTGGATCAGTTTTTATATTAAAACGTTTTGCTTCTTTCTAAATAATGTACAATATGTAGGACTCCTGGCTCTTGAATCCTATATAATGGGGGTGCTTTCCCATACAAGTGGGATGTCTATATGGTTCAAATTAGTCAAGTAATCTCTTCCTCGTAATATTCAGCTACTGAGAAACACCTCTCCTGGAATATAATAGTCCACAGTTTCAAAAGAAAACCAAAATTTCTTGTGGTAGTTATATGCTGTTCCTATACAAATTATGAATTAAAGTTCAGATATTTATTGAACATTTTCTATGAATCAAGCACAGTGCTAAAAAGATTCAGTTTGAGCATCAGTTCTATCTCAAATAGTTGAACACTAATTACTAAGTCATTTACCCTGTTCAAGCCTCTTTCTCATTATTTATATGAAGATAAGATTAACACTATTTACTTTTCAAGCTTACTGTCTCAAATAAAATAACTTAAGTCAAAGGGTTTGGTTAAGAATACTGTATAGATTTCACCCAAAATAAGGACTCTATTTGGCAGCAACTTGTTCTTCAGGAAGGGGAAAGGTGGCTATTTCACACAGGTGTGGGTACTGTGGAGGCAGGGAGGTTGTTCAGTCCTACCTTTAAAACTAGCCCTTTCCTGAGTTCAGGCTCTTTGTTCTCAGCCAACTGAGCATAGATCTGTGTCAGGGTGGACCATGAATTTTGTCCCGATATATGTGTCTCCATTTTTCAAAAATGAGAACTAATACTGAAGCTTTCTCATAAGGTTATGGTAGCAATTAAGATAGAAAATTAAAAAGAAAGAGAAGGAAAGGAAGAAAATGGAAGTGAAGTGTTAAGCAAAAAGCAGTCACAAAGTAATTAATGAGAAAAAATACTTCACATGTACAAAAAAAAAAGTATTGCATCTATTATTGTCACCTCATAGGATTACTGGGGGACAAACTAGAGAGACTACATTGGAAACAAAGTGAAAAAATCTTTAACATCTCATGCAGATGGAAGGCACTGTCTTTATTATTGAATAAATGCACCCAAGCACACACACAGGCACACAAACGTGAATGCTACCACGGTTGAAAAATGTCTCCATCTTCCCAGAAGACATATAGTATTTAATGTGCAATCATGTCCTCTTTTACTTAAATATTCACTACTGATCCCCCAGAGAATGAAACAAATCAACAAATATATAGCATGGAATCAGAAGCATAAATTTTGGTAAATTTTATGAAGCTCCTTAAGGTTTTTCTTTATGATTGAAACTGCTGTCACAGCTACAACAATTTTTATCCTTCTGCCATGCATCAGTAGATGCTATCCTAAACAAATCATTATGTATAAAAATGTTTTCCAGCAAATAATTATCTATGAATAATATTCTCCAAAATAAAATAAGAAAATGACAGTATTCATGAGCTAAGTCCCTCTGATGAATATTTTAAAAGCCAAAGGTGGTTAATTTCCTAGATGAATTACTAGAAAACACTGATCTCCTGACCTTTGAGGGATAAAAAAGTATAAACTTGCTTTCACTGTCATGTTAACACTGCTGCTTTTGACAGTCATTTTGCATATTTTCTAGCATTTTTCTTGACACAAGTAAAAAGCTGTCAGCCATGTTATCCTCCTAAACTTGTAGTCAGGATTTCAGCAATTGTGACACAGGATCCAAAAACATTTGGGGAGGATTAGAAAACTTCTAGAATTATGATATAGTCCCATAGAAGACACAGGAATTGATCCTGCCTACTGTTTGCACTTTATAATTCCATATCTCAAGTAAAAATAGATACTCTTAGGCTTTCGGTCTGCCTTTAATTTTCATTTTTCATAATGTGCCCCAAGACCTTTGGCAATGGCGCAGGAGGGAAGTTTTTCTGACCCTGAGGTCATCTAGGAAACTGACCACATTTGACTTTTTTCATGTTCATCATTAATACTTCATGAATAGTGTCATTTCCTAAAATTAAAAATAAAATACTATCAGGATGCCTGGGTGGCTTAGTGGTTGAGCATCTCTCTTCGACTCAGGGTGTGATCCCAGAGTCCTGGGATCGAGTCCCACATCAGGCTCTCCACAAGGAGCCTGCTTCTCCCTCTGCTTATGTCTCTGCCTCTCTCTCTATGTCTCTCATGAATGAGTAAATAAAATCTTTAAAATAATAATAAAATACTGTCATTCTCTGTGGCTCTGGGATGCTCACTAGAGCACATCTCTTGATTCAAAAATAAAACAAGATCTACTGTAGCAAAAAATCACATTTAGAAGAGTAGAGCAAATACTCTGGAACTGAGAAGGCAGTCAGAGAATGGCCCAAGGGCACTGGGATTACCCACAAAAGAGGAGAGAAGGCAGGCTGTTGAAGATGTTCAGAGAAATAAGGAACCACACAGTCATGCCTGGAGCAAAGTAACTCCAGGGAAGTAGTCATGATTTATTTGGAATCCTCTTACACTCAACCTCTTCAAATTTGTTATCTTTATCTTCATCCTCATACTTGCTACTCCTGCCCCGACAACTACAATACTTGGATTTGTTTCCTTGACAGAGCTCTCTCTGTCTCTCCTTTAACCTTGCACCTGAGTTTATTCCAACATTTACTTTAATTTTTGAGTGCGTCTCATTGCACTTCCACTACCCTCAGTCTTTTTTTTTAAACATTTTATTTACTTATTCATGAGAGACACATAGAGAGAGAGGTAGAGACATAGGCAGAGAGAGAAGCAGGCTCCATGCAGAGAGCCCAATGTGGGACTCAATCCCGGGTCTCCAGGATCACGCCCTGGGCTGAAGGCAGGTGCTAAACCGCTGAGCCACCCAGGTGCCCCACTACCCTCAGTCTTAATCTATTATATCCGTATCACTGGGAATATATGAAGAGCTTCTTTCCTTTTCCTCCTTGAAACCAAGCTCCAGATAAGCAGGAATATCCACAAATTCACTGTGCCCCATTTTATCCTCTCTCTCTGCTGCTGGAATCACTTCCTAAAATGGTTTATCATGGGACGGTTCCAGTGGCAAACCTCTCTTGACTCCTTGTTTCTAGCATTATGTACATAGACCTTAAGGCTATTGCTTCAGTGACTCATACTGAGCTTCTGACTATGGCTGTATGTTTGTAATCCTCTACTGCGGGAAGTTTTCTGTCCTGCTCATACATTAAAGTCACTAGGGGAGCATTGAACAAACAAGCAAAACGCAAATACGTTAAAAAATACAGATTCCCAGGCTCCATCCCAGATCAATGAACTCAGAGTTTCTGGGAGGTATGAACAAGACCTGGACCATTTTAAGCCCTTCCACGTCTTTAGTGTAGTGTAGAAAAATATGTGATAGCCACTAGACCTTGCAAAACAGATGTCCAGTTCCTCATCTTGATACAAAAAACCCTTGACTCTCCGGGTAGAATCAACTAAATGTCCGTTGAACACACAGATTATTGTTATTATCTACTGAATTCCATTATTTATTAAACTATTTTATACAGGGCCAGTCTCCTTCTGCTCCACCCGAATTTTTATCTGGAATCACACTTTCTCTTCATATCTGGAACCCAGCCGGCATGGAAATCAATACTCCTTGCCTTTATATATACTCCTCCCTTAGCCTGGAATGATCTTCTGACCCTTGGGTGTCTCAGATTACTACTCATCCTTCACAAGGACAAGTTTTTCAGACCTATATAAATCTCCTGGGTTGTTTGGCATACCATTCTTATTTTTCCCAGAGCACTATCTGTGCCACAGGGTCACATATCTATTAGTATAAAAGTTATTTGAGCACATGGACCTTTCATCTCTGTGCCCTAACACAGCATTGCATGCAACATACACTACTTTAGTGGATATTTTAGAATGAATGAGTAAAAGAATGAATTGCTACGTTAGGAATAGTTAATTAAAAAAAAGAAGATATAGCCATTGCACTTTTACAAAGTGACATATAACCTACTAAGGGCTTTATACACATTATTTCACTCAGTTCTCAAAACCAAAAGAGAAAGGTACCACTGGTATCCCCATTTTATAACTGAGGAAACTCAAAGAGGTTATCACCCAGATAGTTTAATTTTCAAGGCCCCCACAGAAGTATGACTCTACTCTTACAGGAAATCATTTTCCAGAGATAATGCTGTAAACTAGTATAGAGCTTCATTTGTGGCTTCAGTAAAATTCTGAAAATATGTTTATCTGAATAATATAGTGATCCATCAGCTCTGTCTCAAGACAGTGTTGTTTATCTGGGGACCCCCACCACACACACACATGTTTTTTGGGACAATGGATTGTTCAACTGGATGAGCCCTCTCACATAACAACAGCACTTTTACTCAACAAAACTTACTTCAAAGCCCCGGACTCACTGGATCTACCAATCCTTCTCTATTATATCTTGGAGTTTGCCTAATTTCAATCTGATATCTACATTCAGAGACACGCTTTAATCTACTTGAACCCAGAATCCCCCAAAACCTATATACCTATATATACCTATATATATATATATATATATATATATATATATATATATATATCTGCCCTCAAACTCTGTCTTTTGAGAATCTACTAAGACCCTGTAAAAGTGTTGGCCTTCTTTACCACAATAGGTAACAAACTCAGCTTTGCTTGATCAATGTTTTATATTGGTGATTATTTGGGGAATTTGACACTAATTAGTGGAATGAATGCAATTAATCTCTTACTAGATTTGGATTTGTGATAACTATCCTATACTGTCTCTCTGTTCATAAAATTAGAATTTCAATCATTCATACAGCACCTGTTTATTAAAAATATGTATAGAATTCTTCCCAACACATTTTTTAGGACAAAAGAAGATCTACAAGATGGTTTTAAGCATTCATTGATATGTGAAAAAATGGAAAGTTTTGATATAGATAAACTTCATCTTTTGAAACTAGAAAGTATGTAGGCTGAGGGCAGAGTGAGAGGAGTAGATCAGTGTTGTTAGGAGTGATGGTTCTTAATAACAGTTCTAGGATTTGCTTTTCTTTTGTACATTTGCTGTACTTTGTGTTGCTTCCCTAACATTATAGCAATTGCCACCTTATTAGGTTTTCTGGACAACCATATCCTAAAATAACCGCTAGCACAAACTGGGTATTTACTGTGTCCTACATACTGGTCTAGGATGTTTAGTTCTCAGGTTGGAAGAGTAAACTTGGAGGACATCTGACAGAGAATTTTAAACTATGGAAATTCTCTTGAAAGTAATTCAGATAAGTCTTAAAGAGTTTAATATGGGGAGAGGCTTAATGAGATTCACATTTTAGAACATCCTTTACTTTGCTGAGAATGGACAGATGAAAAAAAGAGGATGCAGGGCAATCAGTTGTAAGTTTGCTGAAACTGGGAAAAGACAGACAACTTGAATGTGCTTGTAAGTACATGTGCACCTGCTTTACTGAGAACTAAATGACAGAAAACCTGTCATTATCAGGTCAAAATTGGGAGGTTTATTTTGAGAACACTGTAGATTATACATGAAAAGTTAAACTTTTTTGGTATGTGTTGGATTGTGAAGGGACGTGGTTAGGGGGACTGGTTGGGGGTTGCATAAAGGAAGTCAAAAAGGTTTAGGGAAATATGATCCTCAAATTAACCTGTAAAAAGTGAACTATTCCCTTTGACTTAAGGGTATAGAAAAGCAACCCACAGGATATGAGCATAGATCATGATACAAGGTCTTTACTTGAATAGGAAAGGTTAAGTGGTAAACTCTGGGAAGGGGAGTCAGAGAAATAAAATAATGAAAAAGGGCCCTCTTTTTCACCAATTTCCTACTTGTCCTCCAGTCTCCTTCTAGAAAGTTTCTCATGACAAATCTTGATAACAGGCATACCTCATTTTATTATGCTTCACTTCACAGATTTTTTTTTTTTTTTTACAAATTGAAGGTCTGTGGTAATCCCACATAAAGCAAATTAATGGGCATTCTCTTTCCAACAGCATTTTCTCACTTCATATGTCTGAATCACATTTTGGTAATTCTTGCTATATTCTAACTTTTTCATTATTATATTTGTCATGGTGATCTGTGATCAGTGATTATGACTCACTGAAAGCTCTGATGATGGTTAGCATATCTTAGCAATAAAGTATTTTAATTAACATATGTACATTGTTTTTTAAAGACATAATGCTATCATACACTTCAGAGACTACAGTATAGTATATGCATAACTTTTACATGCAGTGGGAAACGAAGAAATTCATTTAACTCACTTATTGCAATATTACCTTGATTGCTGTAGTCTGGAACTGAACCTGCAATATCTTTGATGTATGCCTGAGCATCTCTGTATTCTCATAGCTCTCTGTGTTTCTGGGTCTTCACCAGAAAGCATACACTTATTTCTTTATTAATCTGTCTCTCCCATCAGCAAGAGCTTAATAGATGAACAAGACTGTATCTCAATAAGTGCCCAGTACTTAGCCCAATAGATATTAGTTGAGTGAATACATTCATGAAAGAGCAAATAAAACAGGGAATAATGTGTAAATGGCCCTAAATGTTTTTACCGCTTTTTACTGTGGATTTCAAAAGAAGCATGCCCGACTGTTTTACTCAGATGTAAAAGAAGGATTTTTTTGTTCAACTAAATTTGAGAACTACTAGGTTAAGGGAAGGGTTTTTTTTTTTAAATAAAAATTTAAACATTTTTCTTCATTCTTGAAGAACATATCAAAAAAGATTGTGCTCAGTATGGTAGCCACTAACAACACTTGGCTATCTAAATTAATTTCTATGAAACAAAGATAGGAACTTATTCAGTTATACTAGCAACATCTCAAATACTTAATAGTCATATGTGGCTATTGGCTACTGTATTGGATGGCAAAGATAAAGAATATTTCCTTCATTATACAAAGTTCTACTGGATAGTGCTAACTGCATTGACCTGGAGATACTATTATTCCTGAAAACAGTGTTTGGAAAGCCCTGTTCTGTGATGTCTTTATTAGAGGATTTTTTTGGATTGCACACTATAAATGCAGCTCTGCCAAATTCTTTACTGATTGATTCATATTGATTACATTTAGACAGGAAATAAAGCAGGTAGATGCTCTTAAAATTTGACGTTCACTTATTGAGTGTCTATTAAGCACAAAAAAGTTTTTTATAATCAGAACTTGATAAAAATAATTATGAGGCCAAAGTAGTAAAAGTAAAATTCTTTATGCAACATCACCCAATAGCTAGTTTTAAAATCATTATATACTGCTATCATCTGTACTTTTGGCAATTTCTTTTTTGTGTGTATTTTTTTTTATTGGAGTTCGATTTGCCAACATATAGCATAACTTTTGGCAATTTCTAATTGTGAAGAGTCCCTCTAGAAGGCAATTTGCCATGCTCCATTTTGTTGCAATCATTTGGATAGTCCTAAAAAGTTTATGAGGAAAAATAATAATTTAGAAAATGGAAGTTAGAATTTTCAGTTGATTTTCTCAGACAATGAAAAAATAAACTTAGAGTCTCATCAAAGAAAAGGACTTTTATAAGTTTAAATAAATAGGAATGCCTGGAAAGATTTAAACAGATCAAGATAAATATTTCTCCAGGCAATACAGAAGTAAATGCTGCAAGCTTCATTTACATCAGAATCAGAATTCAAGTTAACTTTTGAATTTACAAAGAAAATTTGGAAGAGGATTAGAAGTTACTTAAGAAATAGCAATAAATTGTTTATTGTCTGATTCTTCTGAGCTCTCTCATTATTTTGTTATCACATATATTTATTATGATTTGAAATGTTTTTTTGTGGTATAATTTCTCAACTGAGTGCCTCTTGGGACAATGACATAAAATACTTAACAGTGTCATACTTCTTACTCATTGCTCTTCATTATGTTAATGTTCACATTCCAAAGACAATTATTTCCATTTATTCTTCTCTTTACTCCATTAGCCTTCCTCATGCTGTCTCATTAGTCAGATTCAGAAGTGATTTTTTTGCCCTTCTAAATTTGTGTTTTAATGTGTCTTTTTGTTGCTCTTTGTTTTGTTTTCTGTTTTCACTCTTTGATTTCTGCTTATTCTATCAACTATTATATGAGAGAAAAATCACAGTATAATTTTCAAAAGTGTAAAATATTAACTTCATACAACTATTCAGTGAACACATGTTGAAGGTTTAGACAGAGCCAGAAGGATGACAAAGTTGGTTCTAAAACAATACTAGAAACTGGTATGTACCATCAGTGATATTGATTAAGATGGCCTTAAATATTTCCCTTAGCTTGACTAAAGTTTAGAAAGGTTCCTTCTTTATTATAGCATGCCACTTCCCAGCTTCCTTTTCTTATAGCACTAACTTTAGGAAACTTGCCATTGCATATTTCTTCTCTGCCCCTTTGAGATGTAAATCTTCTACACACCAGTAATATCTTTCTCAAGCACTGATAGCCATCTCTTTGAAATGTAATCATCAAGGATAGTACCCTTATCGCTCAGTCTCTGCAGCAGGATAGGGTAGAAGTCTAACAAGCACGGATTAGCAAACACAGATAGCCTAACACATAAGCCAACCATCTCCTGAATATCCCTTTTTCACTGACTCTCTCCAATGATTAAAAACTTCCCTGACTTGTTTCAACTGAGTTGAGTTCAATATCACCCCTTTTGCATTAGTCATGAATGAAATCTTCTTGCTGTTTTTAACAAGTGTCCAGTGCAATATCTCTTGGACAAAAGAAAAAGTGCTGGAATAAAACATCAAAGTTAAATACAAAACTGGCTAATTCTTATAGGGCAATAAAACTACAACTTTTAGGGTTTTCTTTTCTTCTGAAGAGAATTAATTTGCATGCCTCCCAGACAAAAATAATTTGCAATTTACCAGTTTGCTATAAGTCAACATCTCACTTTACAGAGTCTGAGATAATAACCCTCATGGTGGGTTTTGAAATAACTTAATTAACACTCTTATGGTTCCAGAAACATCTTGTCAAATATTGGTCAAGCAATTTTAGTGAATTTTATTCTTTTAATTATTTTTTTTCTGAAATTTGAACGGTCATGGCTTTATTTCCCCCGGAAGTTTTCTAATACCATGTGTCCCATCATTTAGCTACTTGTCTATTTTCATCAATTCTAACATGTGCATTTTGCTCACATTTTACCATCTCTGAAACTGGAGTGTTCTACAATTGCTGTAATAAGAAAGCACTGTGTCATAGTTTATTGGTACAGATATCGATTGTGTCTCTTACAATATTTGGCATCTTACATTTAGTGAAATGAGATAAGTGCCTGCAGAGAGAATTTATGAAGGTTGTCATCAAGTAAAAAAAATGTAGATGACAAAGCTTTACACTTATCAGAATAAACTGTAATTGTGTGTCCAGTTAGTTCAAGTCCACAGGATCACTTGAATTTTACACTCTTACTCTGCCCTTTTACAATGTGTATCTATCTTAGTTTCAAATCACACTTCCTATAGATTTTTTCTCTGCTGTTATGGCTTTTCATATCTCATATTTTTTTTCATTCATCTTATTTCATTCAAATGTATTTAAATTCATTTACCTGTTTGTATGCATCATGATTATTTTCGTGGTGATAATAGATGAAACACAGAAAGTTTCCAAAGAAATAAAATCATGCCTTCCCAAATTTCAGAAAAAATAATTGAAGGAAAATAAAAAGGAAATAAGCTACTTGAGCAGTATTTGACAAGGTGTTTCTGAAACCTTCAGATAGTTAATGGAATTGCTTCAAAAGAAGATTAGAAAAACACATGGAAAGGGTTATATGCTAAACTATATTTCAGAGGAGAGTTAACCAAATGAAGAGGGGAGGACAGAGATTACAGATAGTCTGAGCAGCAGAGAAAGTAGTCGAATAACGTGAAACAATGAAGCTTTAAGAAACTTTAGGTAGTTCTGAGTAACTGATGTGGAAGATGAGTAGGGGAAAGTGGCTTGAGGGGACTCTGAAATAGCTACAGGAGAAATGGTAAAGAGACTTTGTGCTTGAACAGACTTTAGATGTTATTTTAAAAAGTTGAGAAATTACTGAATGATTTTTAAACAGGGAAGGAAAAGTTCAGATTTACATTTTGTGACTCACTTTATAAGCAGGGAGGAGTGCAACAGCTGGATTAGAAGCAATTAAATATGCAAATTAATGAGAGATTAGATTAAGGAGCAGTAATGGACACCGGGACCTGAAGTTCCGGTTCACCACCAACCTGGCATGAAAAACATATGGATTCTACAGCCTTTGGGTCTGCCATTACCTCAACCAAATGAGTAGTCCTCCTCAAAGAGATAGTGAGACTGAAGTCATTGTATGTCTGTCAGCCCTAGGATCATAAACTGGTGCCAAAACTGTGCACATCCTTTTCACCAAAACACACACCCCTTTACTGAACTCACATCTCCATATTGTTCTATGATGCATTCATTCATTCACTCATTCATTGACTCATATACAATACCCATAACATACCACATGTCTCATACTCTTTTTTTAAAAAAAGATTTTATTTATTTATTCATGAGAAACACAGAAAGAGACAGGCAGAGATGTAGGCAGAGGGAGAAGCAGGCTCCACTCAGGGAGCCTAATGCAGAACTCAGTCCCAGGACTCCAGGATCACGCCCTGAGCCAAAGGCAGACAATCAACTGCTGAGCCACCCAGGCATCCCATGTCTCAAAGTCTTTCAATGTAACCCCTAGTATAATAACTCCAGTCACATAAGTGCCCTAAATCCTCAGCATCTCCTTCTCTCCCTGGCATTAATCAAAATCTGGCTCTCTTCTATGATCCTCACTTCCCCTGTAACTATTCCAATTGATTCCAATTTATTTCCCCTACTCATCAGTTACTCAGAAGTTGGGATTGATGTCCTTGTTTTCTATTGTGGCTCCTAAATAATAACTCATCTACTCTCTTTTCCAAAATCCTGCTCTTTGAAATATATGCCAGTTGCTTCTGTAATCTTATGCCCTCTCTGCTATTATTTTCCAGCCTCATTCAAAAAAGGTTTTCACATCTGCTTTAAAGATTCCCTCTTCACACCAAGCTCTACCATCAGTCTTGGTGTCTTCAAGATATATGAGAATGACCCATCATAATACCATATATACTCAGCAGGATAGGCTATATTACAAATGTCTCCCAAACCTTAGTGGCTTTTCATAACAAAGGTTTATTTCTCACTCAAACTGTGTGTCTCCTGTGGGTTGGTTGAGGGTTATGCTGTACCTCCTCACTCCAAGACTGAGATTTGATCAGTTAAATCATCACAGACTCAGAATGATTATAATCCCATGTCACACCATGCATCTTTCCTCTTTACCAACAGTTATAATTGTAATTTTACATGTATTTTTGTGCTTTGATTGTGTTCCTTGGCCCTTGCTACATAATGCCTATGAGGGCAGAAGCTATGTCCATTTTTGCTAGTCTTAGATTGTTTGGTGGTTAGGCCAGTGTTAGGCACATAAAAGGTATGCAATAAATATTTTTACTGAATTAAATTATGGATGGAGGGATAAATAGATTAATAAATGCTTAGATGGAAATGATACTAATTACAGACAGAGAGTGAGGAGAAGAAAGGAAAGGAGAGGAAGGTTTTAAGGAAGAAGTAATAAACACTGGCCATTGAATGGGAGGTACTCATGGGAAAATCAAGAGTAAGTGACCCATAGTTAGATTAAAGCAAGAGGGGAGAGTTTAGGGTTGACATACACATTTGTGAATTATCAGGATATAAGCAGCAGGTGATTTAAAAGCAGTAAATGCTTACATATGAAATTTCTTGCATTGATCATTCTAATTAATGGCTCCCCTGTATCTATGTACTCAATGTAATGTCACTTTGTAGCTCCCCTCAACAAGAAGAAGTCTACTTCACTACCCCCTTGAATCTGGGCTGGCTTTGTGACTTGCTTTGGCCAAAAGAATGTAATAAGATAGTCTGATTTTATGAACTGAGGCCATATTAGACTGGCCTACATACATATAAACCCCAAACATGTGGGAAATTTCAGACTAAATGACGTACAGACTAATTGACCTACAGTTGACAACAGATAAATGAGAGAGCCCAGGTGATCCAGAGATTCATGATCAATATCGAATGCTTACTGTTTTAACCCACTGGTTTTTGATGTATTACAGACTAGAGCTTACTGATACATAAAAGAGATAACTACTACAAAAAATAACATTTAGAGAACCATTTAAAATTGTGTGACCTTAATTTTTTTAATTATGAAAATGTTAAACATATGCAGAAGCAGAGAACACTACACTACTCTTGTACACTATCACCTAGTTTCTTTTTTTTAAGATTTTATTTATTTATTTGAGAGAGAGTGTGAGAGAGAGCACAAGGGGGGGGGAGGGCAGCAGAGGGAGAGAGAGAAGAAGGGTCCCTGCTGAGTGGGTCTGGATTCTAGGATGACCCTGGGATCAGGACCTGAGCTGAAGGCAGATACGTAACTGACTTGAGTCACACAGGCGTCCCAATCATCCAGTTTCAACAATTACCAACAAATTGCTGATTTAATTTCACCTCTATTCCTACCTATTGCCCCGAGCACCACCTAAATTCTTTAGAAGGAAATTCTTGATATCTATCATCTCTTTTTACAAAGTAATTTTGGGTACATATTTTGGAAAAGATAACTTGAACACTTTGAGAAAGAAACCAACCCAATGGTCTAGTGGAATCTTGCTGAAGAATGTCCACAATAGCCAAACTGTGGAAGGATCCTTGGTGTCCATCAAAAGATGAATGGATAAAGAAGATGTGGTCTATGTATACAATGGAATATTACTCAGCCATTAGAAATGACAAATACCCACCATTTGCTTCGACGTGGATGAAACTGGAGGGTATTATGCTGAGTGAAATAAGTCAATCGGAAAAAGAAAAACATTATATGGTCTCATTCATTTGGGGAATATAAAAATTAGTGAAGGGGAATAAAGGGAAATATGAGAAAATGAGTGAAAATATCAGTGAGGGTGACAAAACCTGAGAGATACCTAACTCTGGGAAACAAACAAGGGGTAGTGGAAAGGGAGGTGGGTGGGGGGTTGGGGTGACTGGGTGATGGGCACTGAGGGGGGCACTTGGCAGGATGAGCACTGGGTGTTATGCTAAATGTTGGCAAATTGAACTCCAATAAAAAATTTAAAAAATAAAAAAATAAAACATAAAACATAAAAAAGCAATCTTGCTGAAGTGATTAAAAGATATTTTCAAACAAATTCACTTAAATTAATTTTTATATGTTTGAATTTTAAAAGCCAGAAAGGAAAGAGGACACTGGAAAAGAATTATCTTCTTGATTGATAAAGGGTCACAGTTAGCCCTGTGTATATTCATGTAGGGATCACAATATTTTTCTTTGTGAAAAGAGAAAATAAGAATCAGAAAAAAGAGTTCCTACTTAAGCAAAGAGAATGAAGAACAGATCTAATGCTAATCAGATTCCCAGATGAGAGTCAAGGCATTCACAGGAAAAAAAAATCAAGAATAAAGGTTATTTATCAGAAGGTAATTAACACATACATTGGGGGGAGCGGGGAGGTATCTCAATACCAAGTTCCAACAACCTGAGGATTTTCCCACAGTCAGGTGTCCCATAACCCTGTGCCTGTGAAGGAGGAAGAAATTTCTCAATGGCATAGACAAGGAAGAAGTTTACTGAGGCAGAAATAAAATTACGTTTTTAACTTTTCTATTTTTTCTCAAAATATGTATGTAATTATTAAGAAGTTTAGTCAATTGAAATGTTTTAACAAAGACTTTTTGGAGGTAAAGAAAGAAATTGTGTATTGGGTATGTGCTAAATACAGATATTTTAACAAACCACCACTTCCTAGGGCAGTTGTCCAAACACAGTTATGGGAAAAATGAAAGGTTTTCAATTGGATTCACTCATTCATTAGTAATAAACAACTTGATAGGTCCTAGGGCCAAATCATGTGATGTGATTTCTATTTTATTTTATTTTTTTGTGATTTCTATTTTTGAGTGAAAATTTTGTATCAGGCTTACTTACACTTTAGTTCATGTGATCTGTACAAAGTTGTTTTAATATTTAGTCCCACTTCATGAGAAGCTGAGCGATTAAGAATATCACCCAAGCTTTATACTGGTAGAAATTTGAAGGTCTACGAACCACTGTATGTCATCTGCTTCTTAGCCAGTGTTTATACTGCTATGATATAACACTTCTTTATAGTAGATCTAATTACAAAGAGGCTTCAGTATCAACTTTACCTACATACTGACTCTTTTAGGTGTTAAAAAAATCAACCTTTTTCAATGTCTTCAATATCCACCTACTCCAGAGGTTTGAGTCCGAGATGGCAATGTAGGAAGACCCAGAAATCACCCCCTGCATGGAACACACCACATTACACCTCTTTATGGAACGCCTCCTCTTGAAGAACTGGAAGGAAGGGGCTGGACTGAACAGTTTCTGCACAACAGAAGATAGAACGACCAGAGAGAACAGCAAGAGAGACGGAGGGATCCCTGGGTGGCGCAGCGGTTTGGCGCCTGCCTTTGGCCCAGGGCGCGATCCTGGAGACCCGGGATCGAATCCCACATCGGGCTCCCGGTGCATGGAGCCTGCTTCTCCCTCTGCCTGTGTCTCTGCCTCTCTCCCTCTCTCTCTCTCTCTCTTGTGTGTGTGTGTGTGACTATCATAAATAAATAAAAATTAAAAAAAAAAAAGAGAGACGGAGACGGGGGAACAAAGGGAACCCCCAGTCCCAATGCTGTGAACTGCAGTGGAAAGAGAGTTGCTAAGGAACCAGGAGCAGATATGTTTATCCCTGAGCACAGAAAATAAAAGCTGTAGTCCAAAAGCATCTATCATATAAAAGAGTCAACCCCAGAACTTTGCTGAATGGTGGGGATAGGTGCTGGAATGATCCCCAGGGAACAGGAGCTGATAAACAAGGTCTGTGTTCCCACCCTCTTTGAAAGCACAGATCAGTGCATAGTCCAGGTGCCCTAACTGGCCTGACACCTCAGTGAGCCCCAGGTCCCTAGCCTACCCAGCCCCAGCTGACCCACCAAGGTGGACACAGGGTGGTCCACACTGGGACACCTCTGGTTAATGCTCATTACAGCCCCAGCCTTTGCATCAAGATGATATAGGTGCAAAGGACCCTGGAACACTCTAGAACTATACCACTCCAGGTTCACATGACTTGCTAGAAAACCTCAATGCAGACAACTCTAAAACAATTTGGCTGACATCTGCTTCAGATACAGCTGCTCTGCTAGGGTGCTTCCTGCAGAGTGTCCCAGGAACCCCTGACCCATGCTTGTATCAATTTCAGCCATCCCGCCAGGGCATCCCCTGTGTACAGTGTCTAGAGCACTGCCATCTGCACCAGCCATGGCTCCAGTCACCCAGCCAGGGCATTCCCAGCACCGAGCGCCTTGAGATACCCTGGCTTGCACTCAAGTCAGCTTCAGCTGTCCTGTCAGATCACCCTCAGTGTGGAGAGCCCCAGGGCAACCCCAGCTTGCACCCATTTCAGCTTCAGCTGTCCTGCCAAGGTGCCCTCAGCACACCCTGGCCTGACCCACTTCAGCTTCAGCTGTCTTGACAGGATGCCTACTGTGTAGAAATCACCAGAAGCCCCAGTCCACAGTAGCCACAGTTCTAGCCAGCCAGCTAAAGTCACCGAGCACACATAGTCGACATAGGGGATGACCATACATGAGACCAATCTTTCCAATTTAGGAGAAGTAGCTGTTTCATCTGATCCACGGAAACCACACAAAAAGTCAAGCAAAATAGGGAGACAGAGGAATATATTCAAAAAGAAAGAACAAGACAAAACATCAGAAAAAGAACCAAATTAAACAAAGATAAGAAATATGTTTGATAAGGAATTTAAAGTAATGATGGTGGGGTGTCTGTGTGGTTCAGTCAGTTAAGTGTTGGACTCTCGATTTTGGCTCAAGCCATGATCTCAGGGTCTTGAGATCAAGCTCCACATCAGGCTCTGTGCTGAGTGTAGAGACTGAGATTCTTTCTCTCCTCCCTCTTCCTCTCCCTACTCATGCTTGCTCTTTCCTTCTCTCTCCTTCTCTCTTACATTTCATTACTTCATCTTCACACCATGAAGTAACGATTGTAAAGATGCTCATTGGGCTGGAGAAACCTTCTATAAAGAGAAAGTACCCAAATAAATAAAGTCAGAAATGAGAGAGAAGTAACAAGTGACACTGCAGAAATGCAAAGAATTATAAGAGAATACTACAAAAAATTATATGACAACAAATAGGACAACCTAGAAAAAAATGGGTAAATTCCTAGAAACTTATGATCTTCCAAAGCTGAATCGAGAAGAAATAGAAAATCTGAACAGACTGATTACTAGGAACGAAACTGAATCAATAATCAAAAAACTATCAAAAAATAAAAGTCCAGGCACAAATAAATTTACAGGCGAATTCTACCAAACACTTAAATAAGGGTTGATATCTATTTTCCTCAAACTATCTAAAAAAATAGAAGAGGAAGGAAAGCTTCTAAATACATTCTATGCATCCAGCATTACTCTGATACCCAAACCAAAGACCCCACAAAAACAAAACAGAACAAAATTAAAGACCAAGATCCCTGATGAACATAGGTTAAAAAATCCTCAACAAAATATTAGCAGGTCCAAAATAACAATACATTAAAAGGATTGTTTGTCATGATCAGTGGTATTTATTTCAAGGAAGCAAGAATAATTTAATATTCACAAATCACTCAAGGTGATATACTACATCAACAAAACAATGGATAAAAATCATGTAATCATCTCATTAGAAGCAGAAAAGCAATCTGACAAAATTCAACATCCAGTCATGATGAAAATTCTCAAGAAAGCAAGTTCAGAGGGAGCATACCTCAACATAATAAAGGCCATATATGAAAAACTCACAGTTAACACCATATCAATGGTGAAAAACTGAAAGCTTTTCCTCTAAGATCAGGAACAACACAAGGATGTCTACTTTCACCATTTCTACTCAACATAGCACTAGAAGTCCTAGCTGTAGCAATGAGATTAGGAAAAAAAGTAAAAGGCATCCAATATGGTAATGAAGTTCAAAT
Source organism: Canis lupus familiaris (assembly GCF_011100685.1). Taxonomy (NCBI): domain Eukaryota; kingdom Metazoa; phylum Chordata; class Mammalia; order Carnivora; family Canidae; genus Canis; species Canis lupus. Next base: position 24,635,198 of record NC_049260.1, on the reverse strand, counting down.
GTCACAATATGCAGATGATATGATACTATACACAGGAAATCCTAAAGATTACACAAAAAAACCTACTACAACTAATAAATGAATTCAGTGAAGTTGCAGGATATAAAATTAATAGCTAAAAATCAGTGGCATTTATATACACTAATAATGTAGCAAACAGAAAATTTAATAAGACAATTCCATTTACTGTTGGACCAAAAACAACAAAATACTAGGGAATAAATACACGTAACCAAAGAGGTAAAAGACCTGTACACTGAAAAGTATAAAATACTTATGAAAAAATGAATATGACAAAAACAAATGGAAAGATAGTCCATGCTCATGGATTTGAAGAATTAATACTGTTAACATGCCCATACTACCCAAAACAATCTACAAATTCAAACAATTACCTGCTACAATTCCTCTCAAAATAGCAACAACATGTTTCACAAAACTACAACAAATAATACTGAAATTTTTATGGAACCACAGAAGACCCCTAATAGCCAAAGCAAACTTAGGGAAGAAAAACAAAGCTGAATTTCAGATTTCATGATATACTACAAAGCAGTAGTAATCAAAACAGTTTATTATTGGCCCAAAAATAGACACATAGATCAATAGAGCAGAACAGAGAGCCCAGAAGTAAACCCACAATTATGTGGTCAGTTAATCTATGATAAAGGAGGCAAGAATGTAGAATGGGGAAAAGACAATCTATTCAACAAATCATGCTGAGAAAATTGGATATCTACTAATTTAAAAAAATGAATTGGACCACTTCAAAATATCATACATGGAAAAAAAAAACCCAACATGGATTGAAGACCTAAATGTGAAACTGGAAACCATAAAAATCCTAGAAGAGAGCACAGGCAGTAATTTCTCTGACATCAGCCATAGCATCACTTTTCTAGTTATGGTTCCTAAGTCAAGGGAAAAAAACAAAAATAAACTATTGGGACTATATCAAAATAAAAAGCCTTTGCACAGCAAAGGAAACCATCAACAAAACAAAAAGGCAATAAACTGAATGGGAGAAGATATGTACAAATGATATACCTGATAAGGGGTTAATATCAAAATATATAAAGAACTTGTACAAATGAACACCAAAAAACAATCTGATTTAAAAATAGGTAGAGGTCCTGAAGAGACATTTTTCCAAAGAAGACCTACAGTTAAAAATAGGTAGAGGTCCTGAAGAGACATTTTTCCAAAGAAGACCTACAGATGGCCAACACACACATGAAAAGATGCTTAACATCAGTAATCATCAGGGAAATGCAAATCAAAACCACAATGAGAAATCACCTGACACCTGTCAGAATAACTAAAATAAAGAAAGGACAAGAAATAACAAGTGTTGGTGAGGACTTAAAAAAATAAAGGATCCCTTGTGCATTGCTGGTAGGACTGTAAATTGGTACAGACACTGTGAAAAACAGTACAGAAGTTCCTCAGAAAATTTAAAATGTAAATACCCTACCATCCAGTAATTCCACCTATGAGTTTTTACCCAAAGGAAATGAAACCAGTAATTTGAAAAGATATATGCACCCCTGTGTTTATTGGAATATTATTTACAATAGCCAAGATATAGAAGCAACCTAAATGTCTATCAATAGATAAAGGGATAAAGAAGATATGGTACACACACATACACACACACACACACACGGATATTATGCAGCCATAAAAAAAGGATAAGATTGTGCCATTTGTGACCACATGGATAGACCTAGAGAGAATTATGCTAAGTGAAATACGTTAGACTGAGAAAGACAAAAACCATAGGTCTCACTCATATGTGGAATTTAAGAACGAAACAAATGAACAAAGGGGAAAAAGAGACAAACCAAGAAACAGACTCTTAACTACAGAGAACAAATTGATGATTATCAAAGGGAGGTGGGTGGGAGGATAGGGAAGTAGCATATGGGGATTAAAGAGTACATTTATCATGATGAACACTGAGTAATGTATAGAATTGTTGAATGACTAAGGGAGATGTCATATATATATATATTTAAATACCAGTCAGCCACAAAAAAAGATGAGATCTTGCCATATCCAACAACACAGATGAATCTTGAGAGTACTCTTGAGAGTAAAATAAGTCAGACTGAGATAGACCAATGCTATATGATTTCATTTTTGTGGAATGTAAAAACAAATCAAATAAATAAACAAAAAGCAGAGTCAGAGCTACACATACAGAGAACAAGTTGATGGTTGCTAGAAAGGTGGAAGGTAAGAGGGTGGGCAAAATGGATGAAGGGGTAGTGGGAGATACAGGCTTCCAGTTATGGAACAAAGAAGTCACGGGAATAAAAGGCACAGTACAGGGAATATAGTCAGTGATACTGTCATAGTACTGTATGATGACACATGGTAGTTACACTTGTGGTGAGCACAGACTAATGTATAAACTTGTCAAATCACTATGTTGTACACCTGAAACTAAGGTAATATTATGTGTCAATTATACTAAAAATTTTTTAATCTATTTAATCTCTGAAAATCATCATTGATGATTCATTCCTAACATTGAATTCATAGTCAAATCCTATTAAAGTGATGACCTAGTAGCTCCCCTGACCTTCTCTGGATTCCCACTATCATGGCCTATGTCCAGACTCTCAATGCTTCCCATCTGGTTAGCCCTTGTAGCTTATGATGCCAATACCCCACCCATATGGCTACCATATGAAGGCTGCTTCCCACAAACACCTGAAACCCTCAGTCTGAGGGCTTTCGTCTGGGCTTGGGACCAAGATCAGTCTGCATGAAGGGCAAACCATAAATGCTAGAGAGATAATGCTTCTAGACAAAGCCCTCAATAAGAGACAGATGTAGGATTAGGGGATAAATAACCCAGTTTCTTCCCCGCTTGGGTGTGAGAACACTGAGAGTGTGTCTACATTTTCTCTCAGAGTTTTTCAGAGGATCTAATTTCTAGTTGCTTGCAGGAATAACTGGCTTTATCAATACACAGTTTGTTGGCTTCCTTCTCATTCCCATATCACTTCACCATTTCTGTAATGATTCTTCCTGAAGGTCTATTTCTTGGGGAGTACAATCTAAGACAACCCTGTAGTTAAGTGTTGCTCCAAATTCTCAGTCAACTGTCTCACACACTGCTGCCAAATGAGCTCCCTGAAACTCAAAGCTGATTTTGTTATCTAACTGATTATTTAATTGGCTTTTAATATAAAGTGTTACCTCTTATTTCTGTACTCAAGTCCATGAATTGATACTTCCCTACTTCTATAGCTATATCTCAGAACAACCCAAGTCATGGACACTTTGCTATGGTCATAAAAAATTAGAAGGCATGCACAATGATTCTAGCCTTAGACTCCTGTCCTATCTATGATCTCTGCCAACCCCCATTTTTCATCTAAGTTTTATTCTTGTGTCAAAATTGAACACTTAGATCTTAAAGAAGTCTTTCCTGTTTTTTCTTCTGAATCACATGACTTACCTCTATATCTATGTACTCTGTTCTTTCCTCTTTCATAACCTTTGTTATATCAGACGTTAGTTGTTGACTTAGTTTTCTCCTGAAAAAGACTGTAAGATTATTGAGAACCGAGACTTTGGCTCTGATTCTTAGCCATCACCTGGCCAAGAAGAGCTCTCAAACATAATTTATTAAATGATTATCTGGATGAATAAATATCCAGAACAAATTTCCCTATGGCATTTAAGCTATCCTGGATTGCTATCTCCATCTCCTAAGGAAAAGCAAAAACTTCTGAGCCTGGGATTCTAGCCACAGATATTTATCACATCTACCTACAAGTTTCCTTTCTAACTTCTGTATCTTTCCAAGTACCATCTTGCACTTTTCACTTTGGCCACATATGCCTGTTGTTCTTCCTTTCTCACAGCACATTTTACCAAATCACTGTGGTTGCCACTGAGCCACTTCAACTGTGTAAGATAGAATGTCCTTTCCATTGTTCAATCAAGAAAATTGCATTTCATGCAGGCTCAATGCACCATGTTCTGTGTATCCATCATGAATCTTCCTGGTTGAAATAGCACTTGGTCACCAGATCTCTAATAGCATTTGCCATATAGTGATACAGATAATTGTTTACAAATCTCTCTTCCATGGCTGAATGTGGTGTCTTCAAGCCAATTGGTGTGTGTTCTCCATTTTACTTTCTATCCTCAGACAAAAATGTGTCTGATGCTTAGTTATCTAAGTTCAATAAATCTTCATTGAAAGTACAAACAAAAGGAGATAATATTCCAACTGAATCACGTATATTACAAAAGTATGTGTTTATGTATATACGCATGTCAGTTTGTATATTGTCTAAGTAACTGTTTTGTCTAAGTAACTTTAATGTTAGATACTTATAAACTCTGAACATATATAGCCTGATATTTGATAACCAGCTACTTAATAGTGAATCAAATTTTAAAGAAAATGATAGCTATGTTGTGGAAAATAATATTTTTATGTAAGCAACAGAGAAAAGATCTGGAGCAGTTGACATAAATCTCACCTAATAGGAAAGTAATCTTAAAGCTGGTGATTAAAACCCATAATGAAAAAAAATACATTGAGTCCTTTATTATGTAAGGGCACCAACAAAAACTATAATTCATTTAAGATCAGAAGTCTAGTTATTTCTCAAAGCAAACAACTCTGCAGGCCTCACACTGAAACAAAAGGGAATTCAGACCTGCCAACTTTATAGCCTTGTTAAACCAGGGAAGCCACAAACAACTCTTGCTGATGAGGAAATTATGTCAATTACCAAAATTGTCAAGGGAAAGGTATGACAATATATAAAAATTTCATGGCTTGACTTTTAAGATCAGAAATTAATATTCATGACAAACATTGGAGTCAAGGACATAGAGCTACATACTCTAGAGTTAAAGGTTTTACACTTTAATTTTAGAGTAGTCATTAAGTACTGTTTAGACAAACAAAAATGTTATTTCCTCCAGGGGGGCTATTAGAGTAAAGAGAGAGCTGTCATATTCACCTAATTAATGAAAACAATATCCAGTGATCAAAAAAGTTTGATATTTTCAAATTTTTACTTTGTAAACCAAAACCTTTAAACAGACATCCATAGCAGCAACTTTCATTAGAAGTATAATTACTTGGAGATTCCAATTTAGGAGCTAGAACATTTTATTTCTTTTGTACAAGTTGTCTACATGGGATTTCTACACCATGTCAACAAGGTTAACACACAGGCTGTTACTCTGCACACTATGGGTTTCCTTAATTAAGAACTTTTCAGAAGGTTGAATAATCTGCAGTGCTCATTCAACTGGGGGTGGTGGAAGGGGAAGAGGGCGGGGGGTGGGGGTGAATGGGTGACGGGCACTGAGCGGGGCACTTGACGGGATGAGCACTGGGTGTTATTCTGTATGTTGGCAAATTGAACACCAATAAAATATAAATTTATTATTAAAAAAAAGAAAAAAACAGCAGTGGAATTTGGAAGGCACCCTGCTATGACTTCACTTCCTATGATTTCATTTGTAAATTAAATTTAGCTGAAAAGTTAGTCTTTGTAAAAACATTACCTATGGAATACATCTTTAACATAAATTAGAAGGAAGATGTATCCTTTATATTCAATCTTCTAATATTTTAGGAAGAAGTACATAACTTGTACTCTTTCACTTTCAATCTACTGTGTGCTGGGTACTATGTCAGACTGTGGCTATCCTCCGTCAGAAAACTCCTTACACAGTTATGATTTTATAAAGCATTTTGTTGTCCTTCGATTTGTATGGGATATAACTCTCTTAAAAGGTTCACCAACACCTGAATATAAACTCTCAAACTTAATGTAGATTAAAAAAAAAAAAAAAACCTGGATGCATGTTGAACCATCAGATTCCTGGTCTTGGTTTCCCCAGAAATCTTGTTTCAATAGGTATGTAGCGGAATTCAGGAATCTTTTCTCTTCTCGTCTTCTTTCTCTTCTCTTCTCTTCTCTTCTCTTCTCTTCTCTTCTCTTCTCTTCTCTTCTCTTCTCTTCTCTTCTCTTCTCTTCTCTTCTCTTCTCTTCTCTTCTCTTCTTCTCCTCTTCTCTTCTCTTCTTCCACTAGTACAGCTAATGATTTTTAGAATCTAATTATAGGGATCCCTGGGTGGCGCAGCGGTTTAGCGCCTGCCTCTGGCCCAGGGCATGATCCTGGAGACCCGGGATTGAATCCCACGTCAGGCTCCCGGTGCATGGAGCCTGCTTCTCCCTCTGCCTCTCTCTCTCTCACTCTCGCTCTCTCTCTGTGTGACTATCATAAATAAATTAAAAAATTAGAATCTAATTATATATCAAACTATGATTTGCGAAACAGTGAGCAGTGGTTTTCAAGTTTGTTTTTGTCACAACTCTCTTTAAAGGTCTTGGAAAAACACTTTGAGTGTTTTAGGTTAGCACTTATTATTTTGTAAGTTTAAAAAGTTTATTTGTTAATAAGAGGGAAAAAATATTAAATATTATAGGAAATGAAATAAGATCATTGGAAAAAATATTTCATCGATGTGATTTAACAAAATAGGCTTTAACTATTTTGAGGGGCATAGTGCATATCAAATACAAAAGAAAGCAAGTAAAATTTATTCCTGGGTTTTACCAAATGCGTCCTGAAAATATCATAGTTTTATAAAACATTCCAACTACATTTATGACAGTGTTGCTATTATATAGTGCTTCAGCTGATCTGAATTAAGAATATACCAATTTGGATTAAGCCTCAAACTTACCAGAAATATTATAAGACAGGTAGGAGAGGAAGATTTCTGAATTTAAGAGGCCTGATTGTTCAAACTAGTATTTCAGATTATCTCTTTGTTTGGCATCTAAATCCTTTTTACATTCTGGGGCAATGCATTATAGTGCAATTTGGGAAGGGAGAAAGGTGTGCCTTTCTTCTGCAAAATGAAAAAAGCTCTATTGTGATATATCAGGCAATTTTATGTATTTATTTACTTATTAATTTTTATTTATTCATTTGACTCATTTGAGAGAGAGAGAACACAAGCAGGGGAAACAGCACGCAGAGGAAGAGGGAGAAGCGGACTCCCAGTTGAGCAGGAAGACCTGTGTGGATCCGAGGACCCCTGGATCATGACCTGACCTGAAGGCAGACATATAACTGACTGAGCCACCCAGGCACCCCAAGGCAATTTTAAACAAGAGTTACACATGGAGCTTCAGGTGATGAATTCCCTTCAAAGGACCTTTGTGGGACACACAACTTGGAAATCCCAGAAACACGTGGGATTTCAGTTGAAGAGCATAGCCTTTGAATGTTAGCCTATATACCAAGTGGTCCAGGTTGGCCTAGTAGGTGATTTTAAGTCACCCTGTTCTTTTCCTTCTTAAAAGCCAGGGCACAACTAATTGCTGTGTCAAAGGCTCTTATCCAGAATAGACTTCCAATTACAGAAGGAGCCTAGTCTGGTTTAATCTACTATTGTGCTCCTGATGGCTAACTCAGTAACTGGTTTATTGTAGTAGATGCTTAAAAATCTGGGAAATTCATTCAATTCACAATAAATACAGTATCAAAAATTCCTAGCCAAATTAATAACAGCAACTTAGATACAACTAATTGTAAAACTTCTACAGTAAAAGAAATAATATTTTTGTTTTAATAAAAATCAATGGCTAATTTACCACTTAATAGATAGGTTTACAGAGTTAAGACCAAAAATACAGCCTATGTCTTAATATTTAGAACATATGGGATAAAAATTTATTGTGAGATGATTGTAATCATTCTTTAGATACAACAGCCATCAAAAATGAATTGTGTAAAAATCTTACTTATTTGAAGCAAATGGAAGAAGGTCCACTTGAAATGTTGAAAAAATAAGTCAGTTATAAAATGCTTTAAAATTTTATTCAAGAGTAATGGACAAATATAACTGTATATATTTAAATTGTACAATGTGATAATTTGCTTTATATGTACATTGTGTAATGATTATGAAGATCAAGATAATTAATATACCCATCACTTAATTGTAAAATATTTTAAAGAAATAAATTTTTATGAGTATCAGTTATTATGGAATCCAAGGATCTAGCTTGATTTTCAGCATTTCTAAATATTAATTGTGTGGTTGAATATCCTGTCCATATCTATGTTACATGATTCTAGGCTAAATAAGATGTGTGTGCATGTGTGTATGTGTGTGTGTCTATCTATCCATCTATCTATAATAGTTTAATAGTTTAGGAAATAGTCAAGAATGATGTGACATTGCCATCTTCAAACAAAGGCTAAGATCCACATATAGTTATTTAAAATGAAATAACATTAAAACTCTGGTTCTTCAGTAGTACTAGTACCATGGAGTGACCTTATGAACAAAAGTCATATGCTAAGAATGATAAGGTTTAAAGCAATGAAGGCTGGGTCTTGACAAACTCTTGAATTATCATACAAATTTGGGAATCCCTATTTTATAATTACCTCACATGGGAGAATAAACTCTCTTACTTGAGCTACTTTTCTATAATATGAAATATAACTAATTTTGTGATATTGCCTTGAAATGATGGTATTTTTTTTCTTTTTTCTTTTTTGGCTTTAGGACAATATATTTTCCTGAAATCATTGGACCAGACTTCAAATGTTACTCATTCACTCCATAACCTTGAGTCTTTTATAGGATTGTCTTTTATGACCTTCATGGGAGAAAATGGATAGCTCCAGATCTATAATTTTGAGATATAATGAAATCAGCTAAATGCTTATTCAATTACCTCTTTTAAGTTTTTGTTTTATAACCTTAGAATCTATATCATGAAGCATTTACTACACGAAGACCTGCTTGAAAGCCAGAAACATTAGTGTAAAACCTGAACAAATCTAGGCCACAGCAAACTGTTGGGTAAAGTCATACTGATTCTATACTTAAGATCTATGGAATATGAATATAAGGAGTTTGTATGTATCCCGATCATAGTAAACTGGGTGATGGATTTATTTCTTAGGCATTGGGGGGAAATTTTCTAGGAACAGAATTAGAAATATCCGAAAGATCAGGGATTTTGCCAGTCAATTCTTCAGAGATGATGGTGAGGTAATTCGCAATTGGTTGTGAGTGTGACTTAGAAACTGAGCAGAAGCAGCTATTCAGGGCAGGATGCATTTGTGTATGTTAGGGATAGGTATGGTGGTACTGAGAATATTATTTCTTAATTATTTCCAAATATTTAAAGAAAGCAGGCTGTAGAAACAACAAAAAATAGAAGTTTGTTTAAGAATATGCATCACTCATTCAACAAATACTGATAGAGTGTTTACCAAGTATAAGACAAAAATAGGATACTGAGCCATTTCAATATATGTGGCAAAACTGGCTAATTGCCCTTCAATATGTGTTTCCCCTTCTTCCTTAGTGTGGTAGCTGCTTTAGGTATCCCACTCAGAACTTCTTCACTAGCTTTTGTACCCATTTTCCAGCTGCTGTGAGTGTTGACTGGTCAAGGTTCACATCTCTACCCTTTTCTCAATAATTGATGTAACAAGAGCCACCTGGATTGAAATGACTGAGCAATCCAGATCTTGGACCCTCACTTCAAGGCCGAATAAATTCTGTGGTAAAATTTATGTTTCATGGCTCCCTGTGGGATCAAGCTGAGGCTAAACTTTGGAAAACATATATGTGTCTGGCATTTTCCCCTGTACGATTACTCCTGAGAATACTCTCTCCATATATCACCTGCACAAAAATCACTTATCTTTTCTTCAAGGGATATGAATTTAAGGTCCTCAGTAATACACCTTCGTTATTGTTATCAGATACAATGGTACTAATAATAAACACTACATATCTGAGTCACCACTACAGTATGATGTAGTTATGTGAACAAGTACTGCCCTATGAGATGTAAGTAGCCTCTGTTGTTCTTAAAGGTGGGAAGGATCATGTTCTTAGTTCCTTTCATTACATCTTGCTGCTTGTAATAGCATGGATATGATGGCTAAAGCTTCATCTTAGAAAATAAGGATGAACACCATACCATAGGGAGAAGTGAGATTACAGAAGAAACCTGAGGCCTAGACAATTATGCAGATACCATATAAGGTCTGAATTCCAATTCAATTCTTTAAGTTACTGTTATAGCTAAGATTCTTATTATATCTAAAAACCTGGTCCCACCCTTTTACACTGTTGGTACTAATGTAAAGTGGTCCAATTGCTATGGAAAACAATATGGAGGCTCCTCAGAAAATTAAAAATAGATCTACCATATGATCTAGAAATTCTATTTCAGAGTATATACCCAAAGAAAATGAAAACAGGATTTCCAAGAGATATCTGCATCCCCATGCTTATTACAGCATCATTCACAAAATCCAAGATATATAAAAAACCTAAATGCCCATTGGCAGATGAATGGATAAAGAAGGTGAGGGATAAATACATACAATGGAATATTATACAGTCACAAGACAAGAGGATTTCCTGCCATTTATGACAACATGGATGGACCTTGAGCTTATTATGCCAAATGAGATAAGACAAAGACAGGTACTGTATGATATCACTTATGTGCATGTGAAATATAAAAAACTCAAGTTCACAAAAACAGTAAAATGGTGGTTGTTGGGGGATATGGGGTGCAGGGATAGGACTGATATTGTTTAAGGGTACAAACCTGCAATAAGTAGTAAATAAGACATATAGATCTAATGAACAGTGTATTGAATATAGACAATAATATTTTATTATAGTCATGTAAAATATGATAGAGGTGCTAAATATCACTACAATAATTATTTTATATTACAATATATAAATATATCATGTTAACATGGTGTACACCATAAATGAAATGTTATATATGAAATGTATTCAATACTAAACTTTTTTTTTTAATTTTTTATTGGTGTTCAATTCACTAACATACAGAATAACCCCCCAGTGCCCGTCACTCATTCACTCCCTAAACTTTTTTAAAAAAGAATTTAAAAAGTAGTCCATCCTCAAACTGTGACAACAGAACAAAATATTTTTCTTTGTTCAGATTTCAATGGCCATAAATGCATTATCTGAGATGCAAAGGTGAACAAAACATTTATTATCTGCCTTAAGAAGCTAATGGTCTACTGCACAAAAGCAGCAATTTAAAAAGCAACTGGACCATACCTGACTAAGATTCATGAGCTAATCTCAAAGTGCCTGTTGGAAGCACAGGGATCAGCTGGTACTTTCTCTGGGAATGGAGAGGATGGCAGGTACTATTTCTGCACTCTCACTTCACCTTGCCAGTACTGGAACTGGCAGGTGCCATTTAGGTACTCCCTTCAGTTTGCTGGAACCAGGCAATTTGCTCCATACCCATGCTCTCCTGTGGCTCTGCTCTTCTGCAGCCCTACTGCAACCTGTAGGCTTACCTACAGGTAAGCCTGTGCATTCCCACAGCCCAACTATAGCCAGAAAGCTGGCTCACTCACATGTTCTCCCATGATCACACTTTAGTTGGTGGCACTGCCCTAGCCCTCTGCTTGCATGGCTCTGTTGAAGCCAGAGGGCTTGCCCTAGACCCGGGCTCCCCATGGCCTTGCTAAAGCCAGTGGTGATGGGATATCCCTTGAGTGCCTGGCTGTGGTGGTGAGGGAAGCCTAGGTTTCTGGGCCGCACAGAACTGAAGCAATCAGAGAGACAATACTTGGAAGGCTACTATCTATCTCCAGGGCATGACACAGTAGACTAAACCACACCAATTTTCCTTTACAAAAAGGTCTTTCCACTTGCCTTGGGGCTTCAACCTGAGAGGAAGGAAAGTATCTGGCTTCTCACAGATCTAGAGGTATGGAGGAGCTCTCAGGGAACATAAGCTGGGGGACACCATCATTGGAGTCTTCTCTGGCCTCATTACAGCTTGATGAAACTTTCCAGAAAGGAGCTTATACACTCATATGGAGCCCCATTTTTGCAACTGTTGCCTAGGGGATACCTCTAGTTCTCCTGATCTGAAGAACAGCTGGGATTATGATTTCAGCCCCACAGGACTGTATATATTTGCAGAGTTTAAAAGATGCTGCCTGAAAGTCTGGCTTCCAATCAGCCTGAAACTATGATCCAAATAAGATTTTCCCCTTGGATCCCTGACAAGTCCTGGCACACCCTCAAGAATAAGGTGTATCAAGAACAAATTGAGTGGTTTACACAATCACAAAGGTATAAGAGACAACCAAGAACTAGGGAAATGTTGAACAATAAGGTTCAGTGCCTAAACAAGGGTACTCTGTCAACACTGAGAGAGGTAGCTATTGTACCTAATAAGCAGAGACAAACACAGGGTCAAGCAAAATGAGGAAAGAGACAAATAGGTTTCTAATGGAAGAATAAGAAAAAAATTCAGAAAAAGACCTTAATTATATGAAAATAAGTAATCTACTTGATAATAGTTCAAAGCAATGGTCATAAGAATGCCCACCAAACTTGGAAAAAGAATGAAAAAACAGTGAGAAATTCAAAAAGAGATAGAAAACACAAGAAAGTATAAAACAGAAGTCAAAGAGCTGACAAGTACAATAACTGAGCTGAAAAATACACGAGAGGATTTTGACAGCAGACTGGATGAAGGAGAAGTATGGATTAGTGAGTCAAAAGATAAAGCAATGAAACTCATCCAGACAGAACAGCCAAAAGAAAAAAAAAGAATTTTTTAAAATGGTCACAGCAAAAGACATGAAGAGAAATCTCACAGAGGAAGACATAGACATGGCCAACATGCACATGAGAAAATGCTCTGCATCACTTGCCATCAGGGAAATACAAATCAAAACCACAATGAGATACCACCTCACACCAGTGAGAATGGGGAAATTTAACAAGATAGGAAACCACAAATGGAGAGGATGCGGAGAAAAGGGAACCCTCTTACACTGTTGGTGGGAATGTGAACTGGTGCAGCCACTCTGGAAAACTGTGTGGAGGTTCCTCAAAGAGTTAAAAATAGACCTGCCCTACGACCCAGCAATTGCACTGTTGGGGATTTACCCCAAAGATACAGATGCAATGAAACGCCGGGACACCTGCACCCCGATGTTTCTAGCAGCAATGTCCACAATAGCCAAACTGTGGAAGGAAGCCTTGGTGTCCATCGAAAGATGAATGGATAAAGAAGATGTGGTTTATGTATACAATGGAATATTACTCAGCCATCAGAAATGACAAATACCCACCATTTGCTTCAACATGGATGGAACACATCTATAAACTGCCAACTAGAGACTCACTTCAAAGTAAGAACACACACAAGACTGAAAGTGAAGGAATGGGAAAACATATTCCATGAAAATGGAAAGAAAAAGAAAGCTAGTGTAGCAAAACTAATATCACGCAAAAGAGACTTTAAAACAGACTGCACTAAAAGATAAAAAGGGGCACTACATAATGGAAAAGGGGTTAATCCAGCAAAAAGATATAACATTGTAAATATATATGCACTTAACATAGGAGCACTAAATATACATAAAGCAAATAATCTATGAAGGCAAGGGAAACAAAAGCAAAAATGAACTATTGGGACTTAATCAAGATAAGAAGCTTCTGCACAGCAAAAGAAACAGCCAACAAAACTAAAGGACAACCTACAGAATGGGAGACAATATTTGCAAATGACGTATCAGATAAAGGGCTAGTTTCCAAGATCTATAAAGAACTTATTAAACTCAACAGCAAAAAAACAAACAATCCAATCATGAAATGGGCAAAAGACATGAACAGAAATTTCACCAAAGAAGACATACACATGGCAACAAGCACATGGGAAAATGCTCTGCATTGTTGGCCATCAGGGAAATACAAATCAAAACCACAATGAGATACCACCTCATACCAGTGAGAATGCTGAAAATTAACAAGATAGGAAATAATAAATTTTGGAGAAGATGTGGAGAAAGGGGAACACTCTTGCACTACTGGTGGGAATCTAAACTGGTACAACCACTCTGGAAAACTGTGTAGAGGTTCCTCAAACAGTTAAAAATAGAGCTACCCTACGACCCAGCAATTGCACTGCTGGGGATTTACCCCAAAGATACAGATGAAGTGAAAAGCCAAGACACCTGCACCTCGATGCATATAGCAGCAATGTCCACAATAGCAAACTGTGGAAGGAGCCTCGGTGTCCATCGAAAGATGAATGGATAAAGAAGATGTGGTTTATGTATACAATGGAATATTACTCAGCCATTAGACACGACAAATACCCACCATTTGCTTTGACATGGTTGGAACTGGAGGGTATTATGCTGAGTGAAATAAGTCAATTGGAGATGGACAATCATATGGCTTCACTCATATGAGGAATATAAAAAATAGTGAAAGGGATTATAGGGGAAAGGAGAGAAAATGAGTGAGAAAAATTAGAGAGGGTGACAAAACATGAGAGACTCCTAACTCTGGGAAACAAACAAAGGATTGCAGAAGGGGAGGTCGGCGGGGGGGTAGGGTGACTGGGTAACGGGCACCGAGGAAGGCACTTGATGGGATGAGCACTGGGTGTTATACTATATGTTGGCAAATTGAACTCATATATATATATGATAGAAAAATATATATGATATATATATGATAGAAAAGATATATATGATAGAAACTATATATATATGATAGAAAATAAAAAATAAAGAAAAGAAAAAAATGGACAAATAAAAACAGAACCAAAGGGAGAAACCAACAGCAATATAATAATAGTAGGGCATTTATATCCCCATTTATATCCATGAATAAATCATCTAAAGAAAAGAAATGAAAAGAAAATATTGGTTTTAAATGACACATTAGACCAGATGGACTTAATAGATATATACAGAACATTCCACCCAGAAGTAACACAATGCACATTCTTCTCAAGTACATATAGGTCATTCTCCAGGATAGATCACCTGTTAGGCCACAAAACAAGTCTCAATAAATTCAACAAGACTGAAATCCTATCAAGCATCTTTTCTAACCACATGGTATAAAACTAAAAATCCATTACAAGAAGTAAACTGCAAAAACTACAAATACATGGAAATTAAATAACATGTTACTGAATGAGTGTGGGTCATAGAAGAAATCAAAGGAGAAATAAAAATACCTAGAGACAAATGAAAACAGAGATATGACATGCCAGAATCTGTGGGATGCACCATAATTGGTTCTAAGAAGTAATTTCATAGCAATACTGACTAACCTCAAGAAACAAGATCTCAAATAAACAATTTAA
Organism: Canis lupus familiaris; assembly: GCF_011100685.1. Taxonomy (NCBI): domain Eukaryota; kingdom Metazoa; phylum Chordata; class Mammalia; order Carnivora; family Canidae; genus Canis; species Canis lupus. Next base: position 24,619,977 of record NC_049260.1, on the reverse strand, counting down.
ATTTACTCCTAAATGGACTAGAAAAAGAAGAACAAGTGAAACTTAAAGTTAGTACAAGGAAGGAGATAATAAAGATCAAAGTGGAAATAAATGAAATGGAGACTTAAAAGACAATAGAAAACATCAGTTAAACTAGAAGGTGGTTCTTTGAAGAGATAAAACTGGCAATTCTTTAAACTCACCAGGAAAAAATAAAGAGGTGTCAAATAAATTAGAAATGAAAGAGGAGTTGCAACCTAATACCACAGAAACAAAAAGGATCATAAGAAATTACTATGACCAGTCATACATAAAAAATGGACAATCAAGAAGAAATGGATAAATTCACAGAAATTTACAATGTTGCAAAACTAAATATGAAGAAAAATGAAAATCTGAACAGATCAAATACTAGTTGAATCAGTAATCAAAAACCTCCCAACAAACAAAAGTCCAGGACCAGACAGCTTCACTGGTGAGTTGCTCCAAACATTCAAGGAAGATTTAATATCTATCATCAAATTCTTCCAAAAAATTGAAGAGGAGGGAACACTTTGAAACTCCTTTTGAGTGACCATCAACACTAGTGATAGGGTGGATTTGGGCTGCAGCCATAGTTTGCTGATCCCTGTTCTAGAAAAAGCCAGATAAATTGCAAATAGTTAAGGCAAAAGTAGAAACTGCTGCTGTAATTAACAAAGAAAAAAGGCCATAGTCTATTCCTGCTAGAATGAGTAAATAAGTTTTGTTGGGAAATGGGGTTTTACATATAATAGTGAGAAGGATGACTGTAAGGAATGTAATGCAGTTGCTAATATTTAAATGGCAGGCAAGTGTCAAGCAGAAATGGAAAGTCAAAAGCATTTCTCTGGAATTATCTTGCATCAAGTGTATATGTGTTTAGAGAATTTAGAACATAGAAAACAGGCAAGGAGATTTTATAGTAATTTAGGCATGAAGTGATGGGGACTCAGGTTAGAGAATTAATGGTAGGGATAACAAGGAAAAAAAAAGATTCAAGATCACTTTTGGAAGTTAGAATTACATTGTAAATGATGCTTGATCAGATGTTGAAAGACTAATTGGATGTTCTTGTAGCAAACAAATACAAGGAAAAGAGTTAGCAAGAGGCACATCTTAATTTATACCCAGTACAAACCTAAAGTTTTTCATAAAAAATTCTCAGGGTCTTGAAAATAAAACTGCCTTGACTTTCCTATCAACAATACACGAGCCTTCCCTTTTCTCCACATCTATACCAACACTTAGTATTTCTTACCTTTTTGATAATAGCCATTCTAACAGGTGTGAGATATCTCAAATCTATGAGCACTGAATATATTTACATTTGTGTCTTCTTCAGTTTATCTCATCAATGTCTTCTAATTTTCAATGTACAGGTCTTTTACTTCCTTGGTTAAATTTATTCCTATATATTTCTATATATGGTATGTCATTTGCAAGTTCAACTGTTTCACTTCTTTAAAACTTGGATGTCTTTTTTCTTCACTAATTCCTTTGATTAGTACTCTCAATATTATGTTGAATATCAGTGGCTAGAGCTGGCATCTTTGTCTTATTCCTGACCTTAGAGGAAAAGTTTTAAACTTTTCACAGTTGAGTATGATTTTTGATGTGGGTTTGTCTTATATGACCCTTATGATGTTGAGGTATGTGTCCTATTCACTGACTTTGATGAAAGTTTTATAATAAATAAATATTTTATTGGAACACAGCCACACCCATTTGTTTATGTATTGTCTATGGCTCTGTCTTGCTACAGCGGAGCTGAGTAGTTGCAATAAAGACCAGCAAAGCTTACATTTTTTACCATATAGCCCTTTACAGGAAAAAATGTGCCAACCCCTGTTCTCAATCATTATTTAATTTCTCTTGTACTACCCCTCATGAAACATTCCTAACAAAACTTTCTCCCTTATGCCCTCCCTAGCCATGTGTTTAGTTTTCAAAGTACTGCTCAATTCACAGGCCCTTCAAGAGCTCTTCTAAGAACAATAAGTCTCTTTATCTTCTTTATTGAGATTATTGTTCATATTTTTTACTTGGGAACCAAACACAAAATTAGACTTAGAAAAAGCCTTGAATCATCTTGGCTTCATATTCAACTTCTCTTATCCTAGACTTTGTTGATCAGTTGCTATCACTTTATTAGATCTATTCACTTTATCTTTACTTAGTGCATTGACCTTAGCAGTTAGCTTTTCTCTGGAGAAGAGTTTTTACAATTAAAAAATAATAATCAAAATATAAAACCACCAATAAAGTCTTTCTGGATTACCAGTGACCTGCATGCTGGGCACATACGGTTTGCGATTTAAAGCTCTCCTCATGATAATTACCAATTGTGTTATATCATGGACTTTTAGTAATGTTTGCAAAATGTGATAAATGCACATGTTATATCCACGACTAAAAAAGTCTCATAGCGAGAGGCCTGGGTGGCTCAGCGGTTGAGTGTCTGCCTTTGGCTCAGGGCGTGATCCTGGAGTGCCGAGATCAAGTCCCACATCGGGCTCCCTGCATGAAGCCTGCTTCGTCCTCAGCCTGTGTCTCTGCCTCTCCCTGTATGTCTCTCATGAATAAATAAATAAGATCTTTAAAAAAGGGGGGGGGGCTCATAGTGATCAATTTTAACTAAAATGGAAAAAATATAATACATAAGAACTCAAAATTCAACTGGACATACCAAATTATTTTACAAATGTATCTTTTCCCCTGCCCTACTTACACAATATTAATTTGATACTTTTTTGAAGAAATTTATAAGCCTCTATCTTCCCTCAACATGACACCATTGATTTCAAAGAGTTCTCAGAGCTTTCTCTTTTACAGGATCTGGAAAGATAAGACAAGGCTTTTCTTAATCCAGTGATCTAAGAAACCATCCCATTATTACTCCAGCAGAAATTATTTCATCTTCTTAGCAAAAAAAAAAAAAAAAAAAAATCGGTAAATTTAAAAGGCAATTCACATAGCTCTTGGGTTTTACATCCATAAATTGTGTTTGTTGTTTCTGAAAAGAAAGCAGTCAGAAAGATAGCAATCTGGCTAATTGTTGCCCTTATCGAAAATAGCTTAATCCTTTAGGGTATATTTTCATGTCTTAAACATGTAAAGAAGGAAACATGTAGTATTGGTTCTATGTTGATCCACCACTTCAGCATGATCTCTCTAAGCATTATTAGAATTATGTAACTGGAAAATCTCTTTGAAACCTGTTATGCCAAGAAACACATGTGCCCACCAAAGAGTAAAGAAAGAGTGTCTGTTGTGCAGTTCTACAATTTCAATTTATCATCCAGAAGAGATTCTTTCCACAGACTTAAAACCTTATTTTAAGGACTTTCAATTGTATGTAGACTTTTTAAAAGAACTAGCTTATGTAGGTTTAATTGAATTTTTTATAACCTCTGAATTACAGCTGATATTCTCAAGAGTATACTCTGGTTTAAATTAAGAGAGGTAGTTTAACAATTAGGAAACCAAGATTGTAAAACTACTTTAGGTCCTTGGAACACATATACATACGATCATTAAAATTTCTGGGTAGGCTATAAAATATTTATATGGACTTTGATTGCCCTGAAGAAATTATAAAGACTCCTTGTGGTATAAATGTTTAGGACTTACTAAAATGATGATATTTATCCTTTGATCCAAGAATGATTTGATTTTCAAACAAGAATCACATAAAATAATAAGTATTAAAATTATAATCTTTCATATGGATGAAAATTAATGACTTAAATTCTTTATACTGTAGTTATAGAAGTTACTCATTATGGGTCTTGTAGGCCTAACATATTAATTATTACTTCTTACTTTTACCTGCTGAAAGGGAGGGTATATTACAGGAAGAGAATAAAATGACTCTTTTGGAATGCCAAAAATCATAATGTAGAATAAGCAGTTTATAATTTGTGTTAGTTTTAGATAAGAGATTTCACGCAAAAATAAAGTTCTTGAATTCACTCATAGAAAACTTTAGAAATCAGAAAATGGTGTAATTTTGGCTAGAGCAGTGTTTTCCAAAAAGTACTCTAAACGCTAACCCCTAATTGTAATAACATGAATTATTTCATTCAACAACTTTTTCTGAGTGCCTTTCTGTGACAAACACTGTTTTAAATTGATTCTTAGGTGGAAAACATGTCAGTAATAGTAAGTTTGGGATATAGTCTATTCTCTATCATCAAGAGAAGGTAGTTGAGAAGATCTGTGAGGCATACCCTAAGACTAGCTATGCAGAGGAGTGTCTACAAATCTGTCATGCATTGTCTTCCAGTACTCTGACTAGAACACCAAAGTAGAAAGGACTTTGTCTTAAAGATATTTGTAGGTGTAGCTTTTGCTTAATGGAGTGGATTACAATGTAATATGTAAAAAGTTCATAGCATTTTAAGAAACCATGCTAGCTTTAGTAAAAGAGATATGGGGCGCCTGCGTAGCTCAGTCAGTTAAGCATCCAACTCTTGATTGTAGCTGAGGTAGTGATCTCAGGGTTGTGGGATGGAGCTCTGCATTGGACTCTATGTTGCGTGTAGAGCTTTCTTGATATTCTCTCTCTCCTCTGCCCGTCCCCTCTTCCTCGAAGAGAGACAGATACTACACAATATGTTAACTAACTTGAATTTAAATAAAATCTTGAAAGAAAAAAAAGTAAATTAATAGAGACAGACAGAGTTCAAATTAAAAGAGCTCTCTGGGCCCTTTACTCTCTATGAAAAAGAAGAGCACAAAACCAAGAGCCACAGAGAACTTTCTCAATAAGCAGAACCTGCCTTAATCAAGAAACTGGTGATATGGGCCCAGCTGATTTGAGAATTGCTACGGGCCAGTGACTGCTCTCATTTTCCCATTCCCGACTGCATTTCAAATGGGACTATTTGGTTATTTTATCCCTGTCTGACCATTGTACATTGGGTGTATGAGGGTTAGATAAGATGTCTATGTGGGTCACAACCTTCAGATCAGGAGGAGCCACTCAGCGAAATATTCATGAAGAACTTCTCTTACACCCCAAATTGATTTAGATCATGACAACTTGGGCTTGTAGCCTAACCCTGATGCCATAATAGGATTTTGAGGGTGTTAGGAATGGGGTGAGTATACTTTGCATATGTAAAGGGCACCAGACTCTGCTGGACTGTTTTTTTGGTGGTTCCACTGATGATATGGTATTCAAGAACTTTTCAAGTCTCCTTTCATCATGTTAGCTCTAGAGTTGGTGAGAGGGATATTAGTAAGCATGATGCAAGCAGATGGTTGATAAATGGTTACACCTTCTGAGTCACCACATAAAAAGTCTAGCTATCCTACTAGTGAGAGAGCAGGAAAGATGCTTTGAAGAAAATGGGGCCCTGAAAATTCATGCAGGGCTAGGCAATCCTCCATCCCAGTTCATTCCAGCCTCATGTGACTATGGGAAAAATCAGCAGAAGAACACCATCCATCTGGTATGGTCCAGGCCACATTGCAGAGTCATGCACAAATAACATGGTTGCTGTTTTAAGCCAGTTAGTTTTGGAGTCCCCCCACAATTGATAACTGAAACAACTGTTTATGGAATAATTTGGGAAAGGTAAAAAATGCTAAATATACACTGGGTCTTCTTCAAAAAATAACTATGGATTATTCAGGTAGGTAGTAAAAAAAGTGATATTTCTGATGAAGAACAAAGAGTGAAAGAGTAAAGAAAATGCATAGTTTCACCTGCAAACAGTGAACAGGATGGTGAGAACATAGCACAAGGTGCCTATGGAAATGAACACCCAAAATGAGTCTGGAATGAAAGATTGAAACTTGATTGTTAAGAGACATGTGTGCCAAACCAAGTCTTTGGACTTCATTTTACTGGGTAATAGAAGCCCATCAGAGACTTTTAAGCAGACAAATGAAGTATCTCCATTGTAGGTATTCTGCAGCAGTGTGGAGTAGTAAATAGGAAAAACCTAGGGACAGGAAACCACTGGAAGCATGCTGCATTTATTGAGAGATTAGAAATTGGTATGTCTAAGAATAAATAGAAAAGATATTTCTAAGGTAGACTGCAGAGGTGTTAGTAAGCAATTAAGGCCAGGTGAGGAAGATGAAGAAAGCAAGTGATAAGTGATAAATTCCTAGCATGAGCCACTGGAATGACAGTGATGCTATTTGCTGAGAAAAGAAGGAAGCACCCTGAAGAGGAGGGAGGTTGATTGAAGTAGATACTGACATAAATTGGGGTACATTATTGAATTCGATGTGTCTCATGGACAGACAGGAAGAGGGGATCATTAGGAAATCAAATGTATACTTCTAGTGCATGTAAAAAGTTTTGAAATTACTTTTTGAATCATCAATGAATAGGCTAAGTGAAGATACTGAATAAATAAGATCAGGGGCTATGATTCTCAAGCTGGCTATACAACAGAATCATCTGATCCTGGATTTCACTGATTTGTAGTAGTACCCAGAAATTAATAGTTTTCAGAAGCTCCCTAGTTAATTCCAATATGTAGCCAAAGTTGAGAACTACTGATGTAGAGGGGTAAAAGGAAAGAGTTGAAAACAAAATTCTGATTAACACTAGCAATCAAGAAAGGTTCAATGGAAGAGGATCCTAAAGAAAAAAAAAAAAAAAGGAAGAGGAGGATCCTAAGGAAATTTACAGAGCTATCTATCAGAGAACTAAGAATAGAAGTGGTACAGATTGGTGTTAGGAAAACTGAGAAAGATCCAGAGGATCTGGAAGTCTGTGGCCCTTGCCAGTGAAGTTTTAATACAGTACAAAGAAGTCAAACTGTCTTTCATCATCTCAACTCTACTATTAAACCATTCCAATGAATTTTTCATTATAATTTTTAGTTCCACAATTTCTATTTGTTTTTCTCATATTTCTGTGTTGAAATTTTCCATTTTTTCATCTGTTTCAAGAGATTTTTTAGTCACTTACTCAAGTATTTTTATGACGGTTGCTTTAAAATCCTTGTTGGATAATTCTGACATCTGATTCATCTCTGTGTTGGTATCTGTTTTCTTTTCTCATTCATGTTGTAATTTTTATGACTCATGACCAGTGAGGTTTTTTTTTTATTATAGTCTACACATTTTAGGTATTATGAAAATTTGGATACTATTTAATCTTTTCCTTAAGTGGGCAATTCTGTTGAAATGTAAGATGAGGGCCAAGTGCTTATGTACACTCAGTGGCCTCCTGAGCGCTGCTGACACCTTCCTGGTGAGAGTGTGCTGCTTACCCACACTGCTTTGCTGCCTCCAGTCGGGGAGTAAGCTCACTTCTTCATGAGTCCCACTGACACCAGGGAAGGGTGGAAAAATGGATGCCAACTAACCCTAATTCCCACCACCTCATTCTGCCTTGTTTAAGGTAGAAGCTTTGCTTCCCACTGAGCCCCACTGATACTAGAAAGGAGCACCAAAGCCTAGCAGTGACCAGCCCTGACTCACAGTGCCTCATAGATTCACACTGCTGCTGGGTGTATGTGTCTTGTGGGGGATGAGGCTCAGGTTGCCAATGGACCCCACTGACACTACTCTTGGAGCAAAATGTAATTCTAACCTAGTTCCATGGGACACAGGATGAAAGCTCAGCCCCCCACTCACCTGTGATGACCCTACTCAGGCAGGGATTTCATATTACTGCTGCCTGCTTCTGCCAGGCAAGGGATGGAAGATTAACTCCTCACTAGGCCCTGTCAACATCATCTAGTGGGGCAAGTGGAACACTGTGGTCATGTCATTTTCTCCAGTCCTGAGGTCTCTAGACAATCCTTCTTTCCACATTTGACAGATTTCCTATGTTTGTTTGCTGTGTTATTTCCAGCCTTTTTAGATGTAAGCTGGAAGACTGGGAGGGACGGGGCCACTCCATCTTGGTGGAACTTGACTGTATTCTACATTGTGCTCACAGTATCTATAACTACAACTGCTTATTTTCTCTTATGTAATCTACCTGTGGGTAAAAACATTGTTTTTATCTCTGTAATCCTAGCATTAGTATATTAGTTCATGTTCGATAGATGTGTGTTACAAGGATGACTGAATAAATGGATTTCTCTAAGTACCTTATGATAAATGCTTAATATGTGCTTTCAATGATTAGGAAGAGTTATTTAGTCTCTAAAGAGAACAACAAGACTTGGGCAAAAGAACTAAATACTAGATAGAACACATTACAGGTATGTCATTTGAAAAAATATGTTTTCAGAAAGGAATTACACAAAAATCAATCACATTACTAACAACACTGACAATGTACATGCTGAAAATGAAATTAAAAAGATACTATCACTTACAAACACACCAAAGAAAATGAAATACTGAGGTATAAATTTAACAAAATGTGTATAGAATTTGTATCTGAAAACTACAAAATGCTAATGAAGAAATCAAATAAAGAGATCCCAAACAAATGGAGATCTCTGCTGTATTCAGAAGCTGGGAGATTCAACATAGTAGAGATAAGAGTTTTCCTCAAGTTAATTTATAGGTTTAATGCAATTTCCATCAATATTCCGGTAAAGTTTTTTGTAGTCACAGACAATCTTATGCTAAAATTGATTTAAAAAGCAACAGGCCCTACAATAGCTAAAACAATCTAGAAAAAGAAGGATGAAGTGGGAGGAGTCACTATAATTGTCATTTAGTCTTACTATATATCTATGCTAACCAAGACAGAGCAATATTGGCACAGGGCTAGACATACAGATCAAAGGTATAGAATAGAGAATTCAAAAATAGAACCACACAAACATGCCCAACTGATTTTGAATAAATGAACAAAGGCAAGTCCATGGAGGAAGCATAGCTTTTTCAACAAATGGTGATGGAGCAACTGGACATCTGTCTGAAAAGCTAAACCTGGACCTAAATAAACTTCACACTTTACACAAATATTAACTCAAATGGACCACAAACAAATGTAAAACAATAAAACTATTGACAGAAAAGTTAGTTTTTAAAAAGACACAAAACAAATCTTCAGGATCCAGGGCTAGACAAAGAGTTGTTATACTTCACACCACAAGTATGATCTACAAATGAAAAAAAATAATAAATTGAACCTTACTGCAAAGGATCTTGTTAAGAGGATGAAAAGATAAACTACAGATTGACAGAAGATATTTGGAAACCACATATCCAAAAAAGTACCCGTATCTAGAATATATAAATAATTCTCAAAATTTAAGAGAGCACAAATAATTCAATGAACAAACAGCAATAAGTCCTAACAGACGTTTCATGAAGAGGAGAGAGAGAGAGAGCAAATCAGCACATGAAAATGTGTAAAATACCGAGCCACTAGGGAAATGCAAATTGAAACCACAGTGAAATATCACAATATATTGATGGTTACAATAAAAAATAATGACAATACCAAATGCTGCAAGGATGTGGAGAAACTGGATAATTCACAAATTGCTGGTGGGCATATAAAATGGTACGGCTACAATGGAAAATAGTTTGGCACTTTCTGATATGACTAAACATGCAAGTGCCATACAACCCAAATTCATTCTTGTACATTTTCCCCAGAAAAATGGAAACTTATTCTCACAAAAACACATACATGAATGTCCATAGAAGCTTTACTTTCAATAGCCAACAACTGGAAACAATCCAGATGTCTTGCAATGACTGAATAAACACTGTGGTAATGTCCCTGCTGTAGAACACTACTCAGTAATAAAGAGCAACAAATTATAGATATCTGTAACAACTTGGATAGATTTCAAAGGAATTATGCTGAGTGAACAATCCAATTTCAGAATGTTATATAATGTATGATTCCATGTAGTAACATTTTTTAATTAGAAATGTAGATAAAGAGAAAAGATTACTGGTTGTCAGGGGTTTGGGTTTGGATGGGGAGAAAGGTGAAGGGACAGCAAGAGGGATCGTTAAGGTGATAATATTGTTCTGTATCTTGACTGTTTCAATGCCAAGACTTTGATTATGAGATTGTATGACAGTTGTGTAAAATGTTACCATTGAGGGAAACCAGGTAATGGATTCACAGTATCTCTAATTATATTTCTTGCAACTTAATATGAATCTACAATTACCTCAAAAATAAAAAATCATTTTATTTTTATTTAGTTAGTTAGAGAAAGTGTGAGTGGGGCCAGGGCAGGGAAAGGCAGAGGGAGAAAGAGAATCTTAAGGAGGCTCCACACTGAGCAGACATGACCTCACAACCTGGAGATCATGACCTGAGCTGAAATCAAGAGTCAGACACCTAACCAAGTAATAAGCGACTCGAGCTCACACAAAATAAAAAACTTAGGAAAAAAATATGGTGCTAAACAACTTAGTACGTTACTATTTTGGGGAGGCAATAAAATCCTTAAATGTACACTGGCTAGCTCTGCATGTGAAACTCCTGATAGGGCATAATTGAAGAAGGGGGTTAAAAATTGGGGGGGGGGGCAAGACTACAAGAAAATTTTACTTTTTAATAAAATGAACTTATTCCAAAGAAAGGAAATTGTCATACAGCTCTCCTTCATTTATTTTTTCATGTAAAAATAAAATAAAAAAAGTTGGAAGGAGAAAATTGAATGAAAAGCCAGGTAGCATGCAGCAAAAAAGTATGTGGTATTATTGCATCCTGAACAGATACCAAGAGAAGGGAGGAAGAAAGTTCTTGTTGGTTATGCTGATAGTAATCTTAAGGTGATTCCATTATTTATGGCATTTATTTGCACATATACAGATATAAATGCAAATTAGCTGTACATGGGAAGCTGTAGTGTTAAACCTTTTCACTAATAAATACCCAGAAAGACTAGAACATTTGAGTACAAGCTAACATTTTCAAACATCTAAAATTCTTTGCAAGTGGATCATTCAAAAAACTAATGGTGACATTTTTGTGGTCTGAGAGCTAACAATGTGCCAAAATGTCAATGACTCAACTAACAGCCTTGGGCTCCCCTCACACCAACACCAAGCTATGTTTAAATAGCTGTTTATAATGATTTTGAGTACTGCTTTCCAAATTGAAAAAGGAAGCCATATCAACACTAGCAATTCAAATAAGAAAACTATCTTTTTCTGCACTGTACCACTGTCTCTAGAATATGGCCTAACACATACAAAACTTTAAAGTGTTTGCCTTTTATTCGCACCCTCCATTAAAATGTAGCCCTGTGAACATATGGCAAATATCACTGTTTCTGCAACTTTTCAACCTTTCCTTCATTACTTCAACTATAAATTCAGGGATATTTAATGTAATTTCTCAGAGCATCGGGTCACACTGTGTATTTAAACACATCAAAGAACTGCAGCTTTAGTGCTTTAGAAATTCAGATTACAAATGTGAACGCATCATTATTTTCTCATCAACAATAAATAATGAAATGGAGTGTTAGACTGTGGACATCCGGCTCAATTCTAATCTCAGATAAATGAGGACACACATTTGCCTATCCTGAAGAATCACCTCTATATGCATGAATAATCAGAAATAACGATTTTTTTTAAAAAAGAAACAAAGTGAAATTAAATCAAATCACTATTAGTTAAGTGAAGAAAGCCAGTCCAAAGAGTAATCCTTAACAATACTAGTTTGGCAATTATTTATCCAGGTCATTGCAAAATCTCCACTTCTAAGAAGAGAGATGTTTGACCATAAAAGCACTAGTAGAACCTATCAGAAAGAACAAGAGCTGCCAACAAAATGATGCATTTGTTCTTTTGTAATCCATCAGTCATTTTTCTCAAGCACAACTTTATTTGTATTCACTTATATTATCCAAAACTAACTTTAACCTGTGTGTTGTTAGTGTTAACAAGATTTTTTTTTGAACTTTTATGTGGCTTTGACAGATTTTAATGTCCTAATACACCTGTGGCTATGACTCAGCATAAAGGTAATTCTTGTAGGGGAAAGTGAGGGGAAGGCATGATCCGCAAACAGAGAAGTGAGAGCTGCAGATCAGAGTTTCAGAAGTTAAAGTCGAATTTTAATTTAAAAAATTAAATTGAGACCTCCTCCAAATCGAGAATCTATTGCATTAGATTTGGCTTAATTTCTCTTAATAACAAAAATGCACAAATACAAAGATTTAAACACACCATCTATATGCCTGTACCTTGCTTCGCCAATGTTCCTATACTCTAATGACATCCACCATCATTCATGCAGGGTGTGATTCACAATCCATGAATGGATAAATGCTTAAACTGAGATTTTTTTTAACCACTAATGTGTTACATGGATACTGCTTCAGTGCATTATCATTAAGCAAACCATGTATGTCTCTTCTAGAAGCAGAAAAAGATGTATGGATGTTTGATGAGCTTCTTTGTGGATAAAGGCACAAACTTTGTTATTAACTTTTCGTTGGCCCTGAGGGGCCCAGGAAAATTTCTGTATTGACCCAGCACTTTTAGTTAACAAAAATGATCTGGAACATAGCCTTCTTATTTCCTAACATGGCAATGTTGCTTTTGTCTTCCAGCACACATACACACATTTACTTAAATCATCTTTACAGATGTGTGTGAACCGGAGGTATCTGTGCTCTATTTGTCTGTGAAGGGCAATAACAAAATGTTACAACCCATTTAGCGATAAACTATGCATCCTTTCTGCAAGTCTTTGCTTACATTTTATTTGCAACATTTCACCTCCTCTATAAATTTTATTTCATAGTCTTTAGTAATTTCTGGCAACATAAGTAGATACCCAGATGGTATCTCTTTTCTCCATAAGCCAGAAATAATGTCTCAATATAAATTCCAATCCCATCTTTTTATGATTTAGGTTCTGAATTTTAGAAAGCGGCAACACACACAAATATTGAGGCAAAACCTCTAGGTGAAAGAGATAGCAGCGAAATTTAAGTATAGGAAAGCAGCATATGATTTAACTAATACAGCAATACTAGAATTAAAAGAATACCTGATGACACAGGCGTAAAGACCACTGTCCTGCAGTAGCGTTGGCCGAAACCAAATGGAGTCTTCTTCCTTGCTCATTCTACTTCCATCAAAGGCTATTGGCTCTTCAAAATCTCCAGGACCAGAGCTTTTGTACCACATCAAACTGAGTCCAGCACTTTGGGCCAGGGAGTAATTTGCTCTGATATAGCCATAAAAGAGTGCGCATTTGATTCGAACAGGCTCTCCCACCAAAACTTGGTATTTCTTGATATCGACAGACCAATCAGTGCATCCATCAGCTATAGTGAAAAAAAAGAAAGAGAGAAAGAAAACATTAGAGGAAAAAGTGAAGCCAATAGTTCAACAAATATTTATTGGACATCTCTATTGAGCTACATTCTACTCTAGGCACAGAGGCAGCAATGGATAAAACTCAGAAGGGTGCTGAGAAGTAATTGACTCTGCTAATAAACAATATATTCATTACTTTGTTTCTTCTGGTGTTTATTCTCATATATATCGGTACAATTGATTGGTTATTGGTTTATTGCCTTTTACTCTAAATCCGCTTTTTTTTTGCTTGTGTTTTGAAAATGGATCTGGACCTTTGAACTATTTCTTTTTTTTTAATTTTTATTTATTTATGATAGTCACAGAGAGAGAGAGAGAGAGAGAGAGAGAGAGAGAGAGAGAGAGAGAGGCAGAGACTCAGGCAGAGGGAGAAGCAGGCTCCATGCACCGGGAGCCCGATGTGGGATTCGATCCCGGGTCTCCAGGATCGCGCCCTGGGCCAAAGGCAGGCGTCAAACCGCTGCGCCACCCAGGGATCCCTGAAATATTTCTCCTTTGCCGGCTGGGACTACAGCTTTGTTAGTAGAGGGCTCTGGAGAGACACTGAAGCAGCAAAGGGTTTTTCTCCCTGATACCAGTATGCTTTCTTGGAAGGTTCTTGCAGTGGGTGAGGCTTCTCCAGCCCCTGACTCCTGCTTTTCCAGTAGCCTCCGTAGCCAGCTCCTACAATACATGGTAGCCAGCTGCTTGGAGATTTTTTTAGCAGAGCTTCAGGCAAGGCACCTTCCTGTGAACAGCTTTCTCAGGCAACTCAGGTAAACGTCTGTCAAGTTCCAGAGGGCGGATTTCCAACACATTCTCCCATTGTAGCACCACAGTGATGTCTACCATTCAGTAAGCCATGAACCTTCCTAATAAGGTTTGGATCTCAGGTCTAGAGGTAGGAGGATGGGGCGGGGGGGGGGGGGTCCCTTGCGTGTACTCTCAGCCATAGGGGTAAAATGAGGGCAATTCCTCTAGTCTTTAGGGTTCTCTTTTGCTATGGACTGAATGTTTATGTCCTAAAATTCACATGTTGAAGATTCAATCTCCAATGTGATGGCATTTGGAGGTGGGGTCTTTGGGAGAAAAGTATGTTTAAATGAGATCATGAGGGCAGAGCTCTCATAAAGGGGTTAGTGTATTTTTATAAAGGACACCAGAAAGCTCCTCTCTCCCTTCTCCCCTCCCTCCCTTCCTCCATGAGATGGGGCTCACAGAAAAGAGGCTGTGTGGGCACACAGCAAGAAGGTGGCCATCTTTCAAGCCAGAAGGAGGGCTCTCAGTAGAAATCAAATCAGCCAGCACCTTAATCTTAGACATCTCAACCTCCAGAACTGTGAGAAATAAATTTCTGTGTGTAAGCCTTCCAGGCTATGCTGATTTGTTATGGCGACTGAGAAGACTAATACATCTTTCTTTCTTACTAGCCAATCTCATCACTTCAATGCCCTGTTATGTTTAATACTTCTTTATACAAACTTTCCTTGTTCAAATTAGTGTGTGTTTTATCCCTCTGATTGGACACTCAATGACAAAATCAGAAATTAAACATTTTGCAGCCAAATAAAGCCAAAAGAAATACAATATTAGGTCAAGCTCTGCTAGTGGTTTGACAGCCAGAGACAGAGGTAGACAGTCACTTAGCTCTGCTGGAAGCATCAATGGAAGTTTAAAATAGAAACGATAGTGGAAAATGTGGCTGATGAGGGCGGGGGCTGGTTGGGTTTTCTGGGTTTCCTGGAAACACCACCTTACAAATGGCATCTTGACACCATTTTTTAAAATCACACACACAAAACAACAGGTCTGCACACCACAGGTGCATCCCCATTATCATCATCATAGAGAAATGGTGGATTTCTTGCTTAGAGAGGGCAGTTGCTCATTAATTAGTAAAATAATCAATTTGACAGAACTTACAATATACAAATACTAAGCAAAAGAGCAAAAAAAAAAAAAAGAGGGACCTCTAGCAGCAGTAGCATCTGAGTACTGCAGGAAGAATTTGACTTGCTACAGATTAAAAAGAGGGCAAACTAAAGGATCTGAGAATAGGATGAATAATGTAGGATTCAAGAGAAGGAAAATATTCAAGATGAAAAGGAAGATGTGCATTATTAGAGCAAAGAAGACACATGATCTATAGAATTGTCTACATTTCTTTTTTTTTAATCTACATTTCTTATCCTAAAACAATATCTAACTTCTAATGAGCACTAAACTATGGCTGAGTTTACAAATTTTCACTTACCCTTCACAAAAATATCCCTTAGGGCTTTTGAACTAACTGTTCTCCCTACATGAAAATTTGCTTTTATCCTTTTTAAAAAAATATTTTATTTATTTATTTTTTTATTTGAGAGAGAGAGAGTGAGCAGGGGAAGGGGCAGAGAGAGAGGGAGAGAATCCCAAGCAGACTCCATGCTGAGTGTGGAGCCCAACATGTAGGCTTGATCTCATGACCCTGAGACCCCAACCTGAGCCAAAACCAAGAGTAGGACGCTTAACCAATGGAACCACCCAGGTGCTCCAATGTAGACGCTTTCTCCCCAACTGCATGGATTCCTCCCTCCCTTCCTCCAGAAATCACCTCCTTGAAGAAGTCTTTTGTAAATGTCCTGTCCGAACACCAGCTTTTTATCCTGATCACTTATTTCAGATTCTGCTTCAATATTTTTTATAGAACTTATTACTCTGTGATGTTACATTATGTACCCACTTTCTGTTTGTTTTGACTCCTCAGAAGAATGTAAGCCCCTTAAGGTCAGGAACTTTGTCCTTCTAACTCATTTCTTTAGCCTAAGTGCCTGGAACTCTGCCTGCTAACCAGCTCAACACACAGTTACTGAGTGAATGAGCAAGAACATCAGTTAATAACTAAATTTTATAACTAAAGAAACTCAATACCAGTGCCATGATTCCCACCCAGCTATGTCTGACCCTAGAATTCAGGGTCACGATAATATTTTGTTTCCTAACTAAGGTATTGTTAATTTCACAACACTCTTTAATTTAGTTAATTTCAATTACCAAATTCTGGTCTAACATTCCTTTTTTTTCATTTTTAATTTTTTTTATTGAAGTTCGATTTGCCAACATATAGCATAACACCCAGCGCTCATCCCATCAAGTGCCCTCCTCAGTGGTCTAACATTCCTGTCAAAGAGTTGTATTTTGGTTACATGTGGAGTAAATGTGCTAGAAGTTTGGTGGACATCAATGTCCCAGTTACTGCCATGAATCTGGTCAGTGACCACTACAGAGCCTGCATACCACACTAAATATGATAACAGAACTATACACAGAGATATCAAGGCTATATGAATTATATGTGATATTTATCGACATTATTTTGTACACTTATGCCACTGCATGAAATAAATCTTAGGTGGGAAAAAAATCTTAGGTGGGATTTTATTTTAAACAGTTATAATTCTGGTGATAAGCATGAAATCATCTTGTTTTACCACTATATGAATTATACAATTGTAGAATCAAGTTATTGTAACTGAGGCCATCTGTCACAGAAGACATCTCTGCCAGTGAAAAAGGCTGAAATACCTTCAAGGTAGCAGTACAAACAGTGAGATAAAATTATTCAAACTCCCAGAAGATTTGTAAGATAAAGCAAAATGCTTAAAGCATCAAACAAAAATATTTAGTCTAGAAAATGCTAAAGAGTTAGTAACAAATTAGATCAAGAGAACAGCGGGAGAGTTGCACTGGGGAAAGAGATATTAATACATACTTTCAGAATATACTTACACAGGAAAACGTCGAAAGAAAACTATAAATATTACTGAAAAAAATGAAGTTATTCAGGGGCGCCTAACTGGTTCAGTTGGTAGAACATGCAACTTTTGACCTCAGGGATGTGAGTTTAAGCCCCAAGTTGGGTGCGGAGATTACTTAAAAATAAAATCTTAAAAAAAAAAAAAAGTCTTTGGGGCACCTGGCTGGTTCAGTCAGTTGAGCATGCTAGTCTTGATCTGGAGGTTGTGAGTACAAGCCCCATTTTGCCTGTAGAAATTACTTAAAAAAATAAAATCTTTAAAAAAAATAAAGTTATTCAGTACTTAACTATCAATTAGGAAAAAGTTTCAAATAGTTCAGAGTCAAAAGATAAGGAAAAGGCAGAAGTAAAATGAAGAAATAATAGCACCTTGGTTGTCAGAAACACCTTAAGTTCATTTTAATATGGAAACAGATGTAGGATCTATGGCTTAGGAAGTTCTATGACCATTAAGCTTAATGTATGATGTTCAAAAATAAACAATAAAAGTATTAACATGCTTTAATACACTTTTGAGAAGGATAAGAAATAATATAGAAGTAATTGAATATAGTTTCAAGTTATTTGGATAAACACATTTAATGATGGGATTATGTCCTTTTTTCAGTAATTAAGGCATTTTAATAAATGAAGTGAGTGAAGAGTGGTATCTTTTTTATCTTTGTAACATTTTGCCTCATTTATATACACATTCTTCTCTCTTACTCGTGTGTTATAATTTTTTTCCTAAGCCATTTGAAAATAAGTTAGAAAAAAATGACATTTCACCCCTCAGTACTTCAGTATGCATCTCCTTATGAATACATTATTCTTATATACTCACAAAGCATTTTTTTTAAATCTTGTGTAGCAGGACATCTGAAATCTTACAACAAAACGTGATAACCTTACACCTAACTTTTGGTGACCAGAATCACTACTGATTCATTCAGTTTTTCCTTACTTCAGCATATAAGCTTTGCTGGCTTGGGAACAATCATTCCAAAAGTATTGGGAACAATCATTCCAAAAGTTTTTCTAGACACTGTTAATTCTGTCATGTCACCATTATTATTATTAAAACTATCACCAGTAATTGAGTAGGACAGGAGTATTTAATCTGTCTTTTCTTTCAGAATAATACACCCTTCTTAAGCCTTCTCCCAGAAAGTTTACCATTTGTATTCTCCTTACTTGTTGAGAGGCTTTCATGGAAATACTCTAATTCAATGACCCCTCTGCAGTATACATACTCCCTCATAGTCCATGGGACCTTATGAAACCATAAAGTCATTTAAGAAGGCAGGAATAGGAAGCACTGTATTCTTGTGCTTTTGCTGCCTCCTATAATGTTCTAGGAGCTTATGTGAAGGCAGTGATGGAACTAAGATTCAGAATTAATTCCTTTACAAGGGGTTCATACCGATGTACCACTTTATGAACAAAGGCTACGTAGACTGGATAATGCAAATATATTCAAATGAGATTAGGGAAAGTATTTTTAATTAAGTCACTATTACTAATATTTCCATGGTAACAAGCTTGAAGGCTGCATTCCTTAAAAAAAGTATAACCATGTGTCAAGCTTACACGTTACATTCTAATATGAAAATATAAGACTTTACTTCTAAAAGCACAAATTATATTACTCTTATCTACTTGGTTAGATACATTGGAATAAACATTTATGATAATGTAACAGATGCCCCAACCTGATCCCCTTTACTACACTGATGCATCCATTCCCCTCCAGCTACTTTGAGTATCTCAGGCTAACAGCTCATAGTTCTCTCCTTCTCTTAAAAATTACCCGTGATTGACAAGAACCATCCTTTTGGGAAATTTACATCCCTTTGGGTGTGTCTACTGTCAATAACTGACCTATGGGAGTGTACAAAAGGCTGCTCCTTTGCATCAAGTAGGGACATCCCAAAAGCGCAGTTTGTGTGCCAGAGCTCCTCTGTGTGTGGACCAGGCTGACTCCAGTTTACCTGTGACCTCTTCCCTCAGCAAATTTCCCTCTCCTATTCTGCTTCCTTCCTTCCCTTTTAAGATTTTCCTGAAGAGCACTCAATCAGTTTGCACCTTAAAAATCCCTGATTGGGCTCTATTCTAGGAAAGCTGATCTAACACAGATTTATTCATATGATGAGAACTACCTTCATCCTAATTTCTGTCCTAGGGGTTGGAAATCAAGAGAGACACATATAGCCCTTATCTATAGGCAGACAGATATTGACTTTGGAAGTGCACACAAAATTAAAGACAAGGAAATAACAAGTAGCAGAATTCTGCAGGTTTTGTGGTATAGAAATGAGTTTATTTCTAAAGATTTTATTTATTTATTCATGAGAGACAGAGAAAGAGAGAAAGAGGCAGAGACATATGCAGAGGGAGAAGCAGGCTCCCCGCAGGGAGCCCGATACCGGGACTCAATCCCAGGACTTGGGGATCACGCCCTGAGTCAAAGTCAGACACTCAACCGCTGAGTCACCCAGGCGTCCCTAGAAATGAGTTTAAAGCAGAAAAGAGCAAGACATAGGAAAAGAAGGGAGCAAAGACAAACTGCAGAGGTACTTTTATGAGATGTAAACAAATGTTTGGCTTCATTGTGAAGGTGATGTGGGAGATACAGAAAAGTTTTAACCAGTGATGTGTTGGGGTCAGTCTAATAGTTTTGGATGCACTGTGCTGGCTCTATTTTTAGGTAGAGATTTACGTTTGGGCAATGGTGGTAAAGAAGGAGAAATGGAGATCTGAGAAAGATTTAAAAAATTTTAGGCAATAAAAATGTAATGAATTTTCTTTTTAAAAGACTCACAGACAGACCTAAAATGCATACTGTCACATTGGCATTATTTCTTTCTACCCCTAGTGTGCTTGGAAAAACCGAACATGAGACATGAATTTATTTAAGGCAAGTGTAGGCCATGCACATAAGCTATCACAGGCACCAAACAAAAAGGCTGAGGCTAGATTTTAATTAGTGTCCACTATCTTTGCCAAATATGGACTTCATAAGTAAAAATTGGCAATGGTGGCAGAGATGCCCCCAAATTATCAGCATCAATGACAGCAGCAAAATACATTGCAAGCTAACCTTTAGAGCATGCATTGGTTTATACAGCAATTCGTCCTCATTTCTCCTTTCTGGATTCTGCTTGTCTGGGGTGGAATGTTTCCAGATTTTGGCCTTTAAAATATATGTACAGTGTAACAATTGTGGGAGAGCTCTTTCAAATACTTTGGAGAGATTTATGTGGGTGGTAAGAATTTATATTACTCAAGAGATGCTGCCAATGATCAGAAATCCAATTTCTAGAATACCCTTTGCTTAGCAAAGCCTGAAGCCTGGAAGTTATCATGTATCACCCTCTCAGTGTAGGTCATTTTCAGGTGGGTGCAGACCTTGGTCAGTTGTTACCAAATTTCTTCTGAGATATGGTTCCCTCTTCATCAGGGGACAACTGGCACCAAGGCAAATAAGATTCTGTTAGTGTATATAACCCTCCATTCTATCTTAGCCTCCAAATTCTAGCAAGATATCCCTGAAACATGAAAACCCATGCATTGTATAGCATGTACTTGGTGAGGATTTTTTAAAGTATTTGTTTTCTAATGGTTAAAAAGAAAAGACAGAAACTATAAGAGAGTAAAAAGAGAATTGATATTACTCAAGAGATGCTATATACTCAAGAGAGTAAAAGGAGAATACCATTCATTCATAATCTGTCCTTTTGTTTACTCAGTTTCTTTTCCCAATTGAGATGATACATAAAATTTTATATCATGATTTTTATTGAATATTTAATAATAATTGCATAATATTCCATAATAATGCCACATTATAATTAACTTAATTCTTCCAATGTTAGTGGACTTAAAGTCTTTCCCCTAGGTTTGGCTGTTCTAAGTAATTCTGTGATAAAACAACTTTACATACAATGTTCCACATCTTTGCCCTCCAAAAAGAAAAAGAAAAGTATTATTTCCTCAGAAAAAAATCCCAGAATTTCAATTACAGGATCAAATAATACATTTTTAAGGTTTTATACTAAGTTTTAAATAGATTTTCAAAAACTCTCTCCTAGTCTCCTTTTATGATAGCCATCAATATAAATGCCTATTTGACTACATGTGCTCTTATTAACTCCATGTACAATTCCTTTAACTGAGCACTAGGTATAGTTTGCACACTTTTTGTCTCAAATTACAAAAACAGGGCATAAGTATAAATAGCACTCATCCAATAAGTGAATGGGAAAATTATCAAAGTCACCATTTATCAACCCTAAATCTCTGACTAGATTCATCATATCCACTTTGCTCTATTTCAAAATCATTTAATTCAACATTATAATTCAATCAATTTTGGTATTCTTTAAAATATATATATATATATTTACAAACATATATACGTGTGTGTGTGTGTATATATATATATATATATATATATATCCCTCAGTGGGGAGTAGTTTGTTTCTCCCTCTGCCCCTCACTCTGCTCACTCGTGCTCTCTCTATATATCTCAAAAATAAATAAACAAATGAATAAAATCTTCAAAAAAATCAATTTTCAGTGTCAATAGCTGCTCAGAACCAACAGTTCATTTGCTGTGGGGTCATCAGAAATGCTACAATATTCCCAGGGCTCTAGAATCTACAGCAACTAGGGATATGATTTTTATCCTTCTTGTAGAAGAACATCAAAGCCAAGCCCAAACAGCACATCTTTGGGTTGGAATAGCAATCTGGCCTTGGTCTTTGCTGCACACAAATTTTTCTTTGATGATCCAATATATTTCTATATTTTTCCTGGTTGGATAAAATAAATCTTTTGTCCAAGGCAAAAGAAAGTCAGGGTTTTATATTTTCAGAAAGAAAAGAAGGACAAAGAGATTCCTGGCTTCTAAAGTGGAGTCAGCAACATGAACTCTTGGGTCTTTTTCCTGGCATTCTTATATAGGTTTGAGGAGTGTTATACTTCTGAATAGCAGGGAACCTTCTATAACTCAAGGTAAATATTCACTGAACATCTCTGCTCATAAGTTCACTAGTCTATGATCAACAGGGACCCATAATGTCCCCTGAATGCCTCTTGAACTAAAATAGTAGCCCTTCCTAACCAGCCAAGTTCCCCAAAGGAAGCATAAGGATATATACATCTGCAAATATAGTGCTTTTAGGTCCTACTGCTTCCATAATTCAATTCAACTTTACATTATTATGTCAGGTTGGACTTCTTCCAGACTTTTGGACCTACTTCTGAGCTACCCTACCTGTACAGAGTCAGAAAGAATAAATTTTGAGTTCAGGGAGGCCTTGGAAAACTGACAGCTAACCTCTTTGTGTCTCAGGTTACATAATTCACTCATTTATTCAGCATGCACTGTAGGACAGGGAACACTCTGGGTGTTGGGGGTAGAGTGGTGAACAAAACAGAGTTCCAGCTCTTTCAGAGAAGACAGACAAGAACCATAGCAATATAATGTGTCTGGAGGCAAAAATAAAGCATATTAAGAGGACAGAATGTCTATGGTGCTCTTAATATAGTGGCCAGAGAAGGGGCTCTTTGAGGAGCTAATATATGAGCCCAGGGTTACCTGGGCAAATATGCAGGGCATCAGGGTTCAAAACAAAGGTCCTGAGATGGGAATACACTAGATATGTTTATAGGAGAGCAGGAAGGCTGGGATATCTGGAGGAAGGGAGTGGGAAAGAGAGTGACCAGATCCTCCAAGGCCTTTCCTCACCTGGAAGAGACAGTCATCATCTTTCCCAGGAGTCAAGGTAAAAACTAGAACTAGAGTTACTCAATATATAGCACCACTTATTGTTTTTGTCATTGGAGGAACTCCTCTGTATATTTTCTTGTCTCCTCCTGGAAGTGTCACTCTTCCATGGCTGGTGTCCCACACATTCATATGGCCACACTAAGGTCTACCTTAAATCATCATCACCATGTACATTAAACATTGCGTACTGCTTCCCTAGCGCTGTTGTAAGAAAGTACCACAACCTGAAGAGCTTAAATAAATAACCAAAATGGATGCTTTTACAGCTCTGATGGCTAAAAGCTGTAAATCAAGGTGTCAGCAGGGTTGGTTCCTTCTGGGTACTCTGAGGGAGAATCTGCTCCCTGTCCTTCTCCTAGCTTTTGGTGACAGAGGGAAATCCTTAGAGTTTCTTGGCATGTAGGCATGGCACTCCCAACATTGCCTTTATTGTCACATAACATTCTCTGTGTGTGTCTGTGTGGCTTTTCCTCTTTTTATGACACTAATCATATTGTGTTTAGGGGTCATCCTACTCCAGTATGACCTTATCTTTACTAATTACATCTGCAAAGACCCGATTTCCAAATAAGATTGCATTTTGATACTCCAGGAAGAGCATGGACTTTAGGGAGACTCAGTACATATTTGAATCAAGGCTGATTAGTGGATGAGCTTTTCTGGATAATTAAACTGGGTGATAAAGAAAAGAGAGGCATGTATTCCACATAAAGATATAAAACAGAGTAATGAAATTCTTCTGAACATAGTTTAACCAGAAAGGGCTCTGGGGACTCATTAACCATGAAAAACAATGTCACTCTCTGTACGGGCATGCCTGTTAATAAAGGTCGAGTTGGTTAAACATATGTAATGTATGGCAGTAGATGATTTCTAGACAAACCAGATCCAAGTTCAAATCCCAGCCACATCAAGATCAAGCATGTCAGTTAAGCTCTCAGAACCTTTATTTCTGCGTGTTGAAAAACTATCCTGTGGGGTTGATCTAGTGTTGATAAAGGGAATCTCACTGCACCTTAGGTTTGTGCTTGTGCCTGCTGCATGCCCTGGAGGGAGTGAGGGATGGCAGGCAGTGAGCAGTCAGGGCTCCAGAAAGCAATCAACTCTCAATAAATGGCCAGGAGAACAGCTAGATAATAAACATGGACAGTTTGCGGTATGTGACTCAACTGTACTATCTAGGTCAACAGGTAAACTAGGGGTTTGGCAATCACCTATGCCAAGCTCCAGTATAATGGTCAAACTTTCAACTGGCCCCCAATACTTGTACAAACTCATGAATCAGTTTTCCTTGTGAAATCTGGCTTTGCCATTTTTAAGGTCTATACTTGCCTTTGGCCTGGGAAATAGTCTTCATAAGGGTTGTTTTCCCTTGCATGCAGGTATGTGATCAATTTTTTCCATGTCATTTTCTGAAAGTTCATCTGAAATCCCCATCTCTCTGTGTTGGATTATATTATCCCTGCCTTGGAACGCCTGGGTGGCTCAGCAGTTGAGCGTCTGCCTTAGGCTCAGGGCGTGATCCCAGAGTTCTGGGATCGAGTCTCACATTGGGTTCTCCACCTGGAGCCTGCTTCTCCCTCTGCCTATGTCTCTGCCTTCTCTCTGTGTCTCTCATGAATAAATAAATAAAATATTTAAAATATATATATTACCCCTGCCTTGCATGGAAGTAAATTCTGCTTAAGATTCATATGGTCTTTGAATATTTTTCTTTCCTTCATGTTGAAAAATGATATGAGGAAGTATCTAACATAGTACCTGGAATATAGTGGATGTTCTTTGCCATTCTCACACAGAGCAAGAATAGGAAAAGCCCCACTGTTTGGGTGAACACAAGTTGACACATTCTACTACAAGAAAATCTGGATTCTTTTGTTTTTTGTTATTCTAGGCATAGGAATCGATATGTTAAATCTTGATGCATATGGTCCATCCTTCAAGGAGAGAGCAATCTCAATTTACTTCAAAGATGTTTTTTCTTACTCTTTCAGTTGTTTATTTCTTCGGTGTTCTCATTTAACATGAATCATAGTGGATAAATATTTGCTTACATGGATTTCATTTGTCATTGAACTGTGGATACTGTGAGAACTGGGGCTTTATATATTTATCTCTATCTATCTATCTATCTATCTATCTAATCTATCATCCATTAATCTAAATCTAATATATCTCTAATTATATAACTGTAGTTATTTCCATATCTATATTTGCTTTACCATTGTGATCACCTGAATAAATATTTACTTAAATTGTTACTGGAAATGTGTATCACTCATTACTATTGTTTCTTAGTATTTTTTAAAATTATTTATTTATTCATAAGAGACACCGGAAGAGGGAGAAGCAGGCTCCCTGAAAGGAGCCCCATGTGGGACTTGATCTCAGACCTGGGGATCGCCCTGAGCTGAAGGCACATGCTTAATCGCTGAGCCACCCAGGCGTCCCTATTGTTTCTTAGTATTTTAAACCTAATTTAGAAAAAAATTAACACCATGCATTTTCCTTTCCTTTTGTAATACTGCAAAGCAATACAGTTTTTTTGACCCAGAACAATTTTATTCCATAAAACCGAACATATCTCAGGACTCAGTAAATCCTTGTTGATTTATTAAAAGCAACACATTTGTTTTACATTCATTAGGCATACTATTACGCTATTCACTTAGCTCATGTTTATCTCCACAAATTCCCTCTATTTGGGCCACAAAATAGATAAAGCTATATACGCAGAGATAGGTCAAAAATATTGCCAGTTTCAGGAATTTTATACCTATGGAACATTTTTTGGATGTTGCGTTAAATATGAACATGATGAGCAACAAACCAAGCAAAAAGTGAACAGATTTAACCTCTTTTCCAACTTAGTCTCACAGGGAAAGGCCTGTTGGATGGCAGGACACTCACCCTGCAAAATGACCCATTAAAGAGAGTATTAAGGCTTATGGTGCATATTTACTATAATTTTTTTTAGAAAATATATCAGAACAGAATTCTATTTTTAAAGATTGCAAGTTATAAAGGTCTTTAAAATTGAGAGCAATTCCAAATGGGCTATTGTTTGTAGCAATGAACAAATGAAATAAGCATGCATTAGCACTCAAAACATGTTTCGGGGTGATTTCACATAGGTTATCAATCACCTACTATGTGCAACTCTGTTCTACAACAAAGATTCCTGACACTACTGTTGACATTGCAGAACCTATCTTTTAGGGAGGAAAGACATGTCAACAACTACATATAGCAGAAAGCAGAATGGAGAAATTTCAACAGTAAAGATAGCACTGCTGAGAAAACACAGAGCAAGAGGATTATTCTATCTCAAGCCCGAACTCTTTTCTATTTTTTCACAGACATTAATGGAAAAGAAATCTGACTGAGAAGATCAAAAAGAATTTAGAAAGAGATGGAATTTAAATTGTGCCTCAATTTAAAACTTGATGTTCGGAAGAGAAAATTTCAACTCAATGGGATATCCCCGTTAGGACAGTAAAGGGTAAGGTTCTGAAATGGTATAATGAGGTAGAGAGGAAAAGAATGTAACCTGGTGAAAATAAGATCAGAAAGGTGGATTTGACAAGACACCATGCCAAGAACCTTAACTTAATCCCCTAGCCCAGTAATTTACAAATTTTAGTGTGCATTAGAATCATCTGAAAAAGATATCAAAAGACAGATTGTCTGGCTCCACCATCAGTTCCAGATTCAGAAAATGTTTTTTTAGGAACTAAGAATATGCATTGTTAGAAAGTTCCCAGGTGATGCTTCTGAGATGAACCACTGCTCTAGTCAATGTAGACAGTGGAAAATATCTGTAAAGGAAGTGGTATTAATCTGATCTACATTTCAGAAGATGCTCTAGTGATAATATCAAAGATGGACTGAAAGGACTCAACTAGGAGCAAGGACACCACTTAGTTCTTAAAATAGTAGAAGTGAGGAACAGAACTGGGGAATGATATGAAAAAGAAATGTGGGGGAAAATGTAGAGGTAGGATCAACAGGATGGAAAGATTAATCAGACAGAAGAGATGAAGAAGGAGTCAAGGATGGCTGCCATTTCAAACCAGGATTCCCAAAAGGATTGTGACATCATTAACAGAAATAAGGAGTGGAAACAGGTTTGAGGTGGAAGTTGGCAAGTGCAGTTGGGGTAGAAGACTTATTATCTTACAAAACATTTTTTTTGCCTTTATTACAAGAGTTTACAGCAGAACACTATTGCTTACATTGGTCAGTGCAACAAAAGTATGTCTGTGTATCTTTTCCATACTGTGAGCTCTGTTGAGCATTCAAATCCTCTTAAGTCAGAGAAACACTCAAAAGAAATGGGAATGAAGCACATTGTGTTTTAATATGCATTTTCTTTTATATAAATAATATCACACATTGTCTATTTGACTGATTTAGTGCAAAAATTGTGGGGAAAAATACACAAAAGTATACATTTTCTATACTGCTCCTCAAGTAAATTTCTAAATGAGAATTTTAAAACAGGTAGAGCCTTTTTTTTTAGTGATGTTAAGTCTATTTTTATCACTGTAGAAGAGGTCTCATGAAAACGCATAATAGGCCGTACACATATTAGTTCTACTCACGACTATTCAGGTGTTCATATACATTTATATGTAGAATCATGTATGTGTCATGATGGGAATCTATTGACACTGCATTTTGTTTAGGGTTAGGAATGAAGGCACTGCTAAACTTGGCACAAAGCAGATTTCAACCTTAGGGACTTAAAAGTTGAGAGAAAGGTAATGCATGGATTTACTTATTTGCCCTTCTTTTTTGCTTCTGTATGTATTTAGCTAGTCTAAGGCCAGAAGCCATGAGGAGGAAACCAAATAAATGCATTCATCGTGGCTTTGGCACATGATTCTATTCTCAGTGTGAATTGTTTAAGTAAAGCCATTGATTTTGCTATGAAATATTGTGTGAGTTCACTTTCTCTCTCTCTCTCTTTATATGCATATATATATATATGCATATAGATAGATAGATATAGATCGATCGATCGATCTTAGGTAGATGTAGATGATATATATATGTCTTAGATAAGATATATATTATATACCATATGTATAAGTTATATATATGTGTATATTTAGAGAGAAAGATTTTATGTGCTGATATTCAAAATAAGTGATGTATTTAGCATTTGCAATTATATGTATATATATGAGTTTCATGGTTTAAAATAAAAATATATTGTTAGGGCTGCCTGGGTGGCTCATTCAGTTAAGTGTCTGCCTTCAGCTCAGGTCATGATCTGGGGGTCCTGGGATCAAGCCCCAGGTTGGGCTTCCCATTCAGTAAATAGTCTATTTCTCCTTCTCTGCTTCTCTCCACTCGTGTTCTCTCTCTCAAATAAATAAATAGTCTTTAAAAATAAATAAAATAAAGACCTATCTTTAAATTATATTAATTCACGAATACTTTGCCATTATTGTAGGGTGCTCATTTATTTTTAAATCACCTTTCTTAAAAAAGAATTGATTTATTTTTTAAGAGTTGACTTCTGGTTAGCTTTTAGATTTACCTGTTATATGAAAATGCTCAGGAAAAGAGAAAATGTAGAATCATTTTTTTTGTATTTCTGTTATATTAATGTGTAAGCTTAAAGATTTAAAATTGTTTATCAATGTATGCTAATAAAATATGATAGATATCAGGATATTTTCATGAAGGATAAAGATTAATTATATTAGAAGAGATCACTAATTATGACCCAATGGGTTGAGGCAAGGCACACAGCAAGACAGGACATGAATAACCAAGCCCTCCTCCCTTTAGCTACCACCGTTAATAAACACTTGTTGCACTTAGGTCATACAAAGATTAATAAATGGATGACAGTTTTAAAAATCACCAAAGGATCACAGAGGGATATTTAGATTTAGAGTCATTGCTATATGCCTGGAAACTGAAGGAAAACTGTCCAAAAACACTTACACTGGAGAAAATCTCATCAGGACTACCATTGTGGATTTATAAGCAGGTATAGAAGGAATAGATTAGGCACTGAATAGAGAATGCAGTGGTGTACAAATACAGTTCGTATAGCTAGGTAGTATGAGCGGGATACTTTCATGCACTGCATACAGGAATATAAGTTGGCTTAAACTGTATGGAAACAATTTGGCAAAACATATGATACCCCTTGACCCAGTAATCCTTCTTTAGATATTCAAGCTCAAAGCAAAATTGGAAATTCAAAAAAATACATATAAAATGACATAGATCATGGTACTGTATATTAAAATGAGAGTAAGACAAATTAAATATCTAATAATATTATTATGCATTTATAGTGTGAATATGTTTGCAGCCACTAACAGTAACCTTTATGTATTGTACTTAAAGAATAATTTATGCTGTGTAATATTAATGGATAATGCAGAAAAAGAAATCATACTTCTTACGTACAATCCCAATATGAAAATATTTAATGAGGCTTTTTTAGGTGCAAAATTCAGAACCCATTCATATTACTTTTAAAAAGTGTTTTGTTAGGGGATCCCTGGATGGCTCAGCAGTTTGGCACCTGCCTTCGGCCCAGGGCGTGATCCTGGAGTCCTGGGGTTGAGTCCGGTATCAGGCTCCCTGAATGGAGCCTGCTTCTCCCTCTCTCTCTCAATCTCTCTCATAAATAAATAAATAAAGTCTTTAAAATTTGTTTAAAGTATTTTGTTATTATGCCTCAAAAAAAGTGTTTTGTTAAAAGATGCGTGCAAATTTAGGTTCAGAACTAAAAAGAAGTCACAGATTAAGTTCTAGGGACTTCCTTTGGTTTCTGGGTCTTAATGGATCTCTTGATCCTCTACTTTTTCTAAGCTTGTCCTTGTGCATTGTGTCCACTCTTAACTCCCCTGTACTAGCTTTCTCTAATTATGCATAGTAGCTTTTCCATTGTAACTTCAAGTCACACATGTTCATGACTGCTTCTCTGTCTTAAATCTACCTAAAGCCCCCTGTTTCTACTTAGAGAACATGGTTCTGATTTGGCCACCTCATATTTTAAATGAAGCCAAGGCTTGGGTTATTTACCTGCCTATGAATTGACTGCCCTTGGATCAGGAGCCATTTTTGCACCACTAGGTCATTCTGGTCTGTGCATGAGGGCACATAAAAAAACAAATGGCCTTCTCTGTCCAAGCACTTCCTCCATCACTGCCTTTCCTGGGACTACAAACTCTATATCTAAACCAAACTTATTTTCTAAATATACCTCATCATTTCACTACTCACACTGTTAGCTTGCCTTTTCTCACTTAGAATTGTCATCACTGAATTCATGATTAATCTCAAAGCTCCATCTCTTGCATGCCTCCATGAAGTCCTTTTTTTACTACTCTAGGAAAAGTTAACACTGTCATAGCACTCTGTTCATGATTGTATGATAGGATTTATGGCATTATAGTTCCATTATGAGAGTAATATACAGGAACTATTGACTATAAAGAGCATGCTTTTAACACTATTCTCTTGGGAAGTTTATGAAAGAAAACGATAAGACCATAAGTTTGTTAACATTATGATAGTGAACATAGGGGAAAAGCCAGCACCCACACACATACACACACACAGAAACCATATATTCATAAAACTCAACAAAACTTGGTTTTCTAATATCCTCACACGTGAAAATTATCAATGTATTATTTCTGAGCTGTGTTGTTTTTCCCCTTTAAGAGACTCATCTAGGGATCCCTGGGTGGCGCAGCGGTTTAGCGCCTGCCTTCGGCCCAGGGCGTGATCCTGGAGACCCGGGATCGAGTCCCACGTCGGGCTCCCGGTGCATGGAGCCTGCATCTCCCTCTGCCTGTGTCTCTGCCTCTCTCTCTCTGTGTGTGTGACTATCATAAATAAATAAATAAAGAAAAAAAAATATTAAAAAAAAGAGACTCATCTAATGGTGGAAGAAGTGCTTTTACAACAATGGTGTCCTCTTTTAAACACTGAAATTTAAAAAAAAAAGTTTCTATTTTCTGCAAGAGTCAAATTTTTCAGTGAATATTTCAGGCAAATGAATAAGCAATTTATTAGCTCCATGCTTTGTTTCAGTGGTTGCCATGGGTGAAATGGCTTCGCCAAATTCCATGTGTAAGTTGGTCAGATAGAATAAGAAATTAGATTTCCATAATCTTTTTGGGAACTTTCAAACTTCTGTTATCTCACAGGACCCAGAAATTGAGCTGAGGCTTTCTTACTAAGCCAGGTTGTAGCAACAAACCCAGGAGTCAGTAGCTCAATTTTCTACTTCTTTGCATCAAATTTTCTCTTGAAAATGATGCACAGAATATTGAAGAATGGCAAGGAGGAGCCTCTGTGAAGTGTTAAATATTTGGTTCAGTGGGTCCTATCAGCAGGTAGGGCCTGTGGGGAGCTTGTTTATCCAGCAGAACGATCTCATTATGAGGACAGTGATGTAGTATAGTTTACTTCATACCCTGAAGCCATTCAAGGAAACAACTGAGTGAGTGATAGTCATCTCAGCCTTGTATTGTGCTATTATGACTTGCAATAACTGGCAGCATATTAAAATAGAGATCAGGGACTACAGCTACTCCATTGAATAAAGTTCTGAAATTTCAAAGCTGCTGAATTATTCAGTATTTTCCAATTTATAGAATAAAAGAATATGTGATTGACTATTTTATGGCACATTAATGGAAATAAAGAAAGAGAATGCACAGGCTTTATACATTTCACAGTTCATATTTATTTCTCATAATTTCATGGTACCCAAGTGGGTATCTGTAAAGGCCAGTGTGGCCCTTGCTGTCAAATACAAAGACAGGAACTTGCCTTTGAATTTTAGAGAACAATAAAAGAAGAAATATTTTTTTAAAACCCCACCTTAATGAATGATCACTAAAAGGAATCTACAACACTACCCTTTTAAGCTTTGAAATACTCATGAATACCAGATTGAAAAAATAAAATAAAGTAAGGTTTGAGACCAATGTCCCATCTTGTCCATAACGATATACTGGGAACAACATAAACTGTAAGTTTAGAATAGAAGGGAACCCTGCTTAATGTGATATGCAGTAAGATTATCAGATGTTTTATCCTATCCCTAGCAGTGCCCAGAGTACAGCGGGTACCCTGTAAATTTTTGTTGAAGTAATGAATCAGTGAATGCCTTCCTGCAGAGGTCACTCAGACTAAATACTGTAAAATCATTCCTTCCCCCACAAATTCAAATATTTTCTGTTTGAAACATATTAAAGAACAAAAAATAAACATATTAAAGGAAAGATGCATGGCTTGTCTACCAAGGCTCTAGGCTCTATACGTTTGAGGGGTATACAAAGGAACCTAGCTATGGCTTTTTGGTACAGTGCCCAAAGAAATAATAGTTGAGCTGAATGAACCATGAGAAGTTATTAGTTCCTCTTTAAAGGAATTTACTAGTTAACCAAATAAGAAGCAAACTGCTACTTTCTGAGAATTTGAACTTGTATGTAAATAATAGCAGCTAACTGCAATAAATGTTATCATGAAGTAGCAACTGTTAGGCCAGAAGATTCCTCTGTTTTTTTTTCATTTAATCACTATTAATAAACAGACTATGTAGATAATCTCAAACCAGCACTTGAGAATCTTTTAATTGATAAGTAGTCATATTGCAGCAACTTAAATTTGCTTTGAATTTAGGAGATGTTCATATTAACATCTGTCCAGTATAGTTTTTCATGTAAGTACATCCTTTCAAACGTATCTGCCCTCAGAAAACATTCACACTCAGAGGCTATCCCCTCTTAAAGGCAGGGGAAAACAAAAACAAAAACAACAAAGTCTGAATCAATGTAATTTCTACTGTCTAAACATAGATTTCTCCTTGCTGTGATTATTTAAAGAATGCCTGAACATGTCAATAAAGCCTCTAAGGTAGAGTTTAAGTTTCAAAGAAACCTTCTATGTTTGGTTTTTACCCTGTTCTTGGCTCTTTAAATACAGCCAATAAATACATGAGAAGATACAAAATATTCCCCATGAATTGTTTTCTGGATTTATTACCACTTTTAAATGCAGAAGTCTGATACTGTTTATGAAAATACTATGTAAATGAAGGAGCTCTAAATAGTTGAAATGAACTGTTACTTTTACACCCATGACAAAAATGAAAAACACAGATCCTGAAGGAGGTGCACAGATACTCGCTTTCCTTATAATTAACTTGAGAACTTTTACATTCCATATACTTCTGTTCCTTTCTTACTGAGGGCAACTCAGAAAGACAGAATGATAGGGACTTGTTTTGTGGACCAGGGATTTGAGTTCGTGTTATATTCAAACAGGCTCTGGTTTGTCCTGAAAGGAAGGGAGCAGTAATTCCCCAGAGCGAAAGGAGAGTTCTATTCCCAGCTCCCTGCACTTCTGCATAGCAGCTCCAATGAGGGACATGTAATGTAAAGACATGAGCATCAACAAGTTCACTGAGTTTGGGATCAGTAGGTCCAAATGAGGCCAGCCTGAGAGTGTAAATAAACAAGGATTGCAAATCCTTGGCTTCCTTATGAGAAGTTCACGACTTCAGAACTTTAAACTGTTTCAGTAATTCATGTCCACTACTGGTCTCTAATTAAGGCACAACCTTTTAAATAAACTTACAATTAGTTATGTGAAGCATAAACAAGAAGATAATTCTTTAATGGGCTGTTTTGTCCTAAAGATATTAGACATTCTCTTCAGTACACATAGTCACATATAATGTTTATGTGTATTTCACATTCAATGAAACACATACATTCTATTGCAATTTTGATCAGAATCTCTTATTAAACTATATTTTAAACAAGCAAAATAAATGAGCTTGAACAGTATTTTTAAATAAAACTACTAGGAACAATATCAGTTTGGTCTCCATGAAAACTTGCTATACATTCTCCAAAGAAGATAAAACACACACATACAAAATTTGGGTCTAGGGGCACCTGACTAACTCAGTTGGTTAAGCATCTGCCTTCAGCTCAAGTCATGATCTCAACATCCTGGGATAGAACCTTATGATCAAGGCCCACTATCGAGCCCCACATCAGGCTCCCTGCTCAGTGGGAAGTCTGCTTGGCCTTCTCCCTCTGCCCCTCCCCCTACTCATGCGTTCTCTCTCAGATAAATAAACAAATAATCTTTAAAAAACTTGGTTCTGCAATAGATTCTCTTTGTGTATATAACAAATGCATTAAAATCCCTGCTATATTTGCTTGGATATTCAATCTGATTACCATGTATAACTAAATTATTTTTTTCTGATATATAATCATAATTGTATACTCTGTGCCTCTTTTATATTGTGAAAAGTCCTTAATACTGTTGTATTCTTCCTCCAGTGTTCTGGAGGAAGAATACAACTTTGCCAATTGACTATTATAAAATGTAAAAGAACATGTGCTAAATTAAGTAATAGAAATTAAAAATATCAACAATCCTAAATAAATGCAACACGTTGGAGTTAATCCAGCCAACTAAGAATGACTGATTTTAAGGGAAGATATTCTTTGTATATCTAGCACTAATGGATATATCATATTTCAAAAAAATACTGTACTGTAGCTCATTTCCAACCGAAGAGCTTTGATTTATAGACACATGCTAATTCATGGTTATTTAAACTTCTATGAAAAATTGAAACTATGCAGCTTAGACTTCATTAAATACATGGTAAATGATAGGTAGAAACAGTCTGACAATAGAGAAAATCAATGAAACCAAAAGCCAGTTGTTTGAAAAGATCAATAAAATCAATAAAGCTCTAGCAAGGCTAACCAAACAGAGTTTGATAAAAATTGCTGTGCAATAATTATCTAGACTTGTTTGTATTTTATCAACAAATACATGTATAGTAATTAAGAATCTAATTCCCAAAAACAGAATATGTTTTTCTCAATGCTGAGGTCAATGTTTTACTATATAAATATATTTATATTTTAAAATAATATATTTATATAAATAAATACAGTATAGTACATATTCACACTCTTCTTTAAAGGTCTATTACAAAGTACTTACTAGAGCCAGAACAAAACAAAATACCCAAGTCTTTCATTGTCTCCTGGTCTCTTCCACTTCTGAGAATGATCGCTTAGTGATGGAACCATAACCAATTTTAGTTTGCAATACCAGATGTCTTCAGAACTCTTATGTAAGAATAGCTTCATCAAACTTCCTCCAGTGCTTCACTACTGAAAAGGTCCATTAGTTAAAAGGTATTCAGGCACACAAAAAGACTAACATACATATTTTACAGACTGTGAAGCGAATGCATCACCCTCCCCCAAGAAGTTCTTAAAAGAAGGAAGTCCTGATTCCTATCTCCATTAAAATCACAGCTTAAAAAAAATAAAATAAAATCACAGCTTGGAGGAAAAAAAGCATGCTTTTGAATATAGTACATTTTGGGGCCAATCTGTGTTGTGAATGGCAACACAAATAGTGTAATACGCTATAAATACAAAACCACCGTGGGCAAAGGATAAAAAGGAAATTTTATCATTTTCATGAATGTACATGTAATGAAATGTAAAGAGAATATATATAAATATATGTGTGTGCGTGCGCACCTAAAGTAAACTTAGCCCATATGTAATTAATTACTTTAAAAGATTTTAGAAACCCTAAACAGCATATCTTCCTATTCATCCCTGATAAGGAAACCAGAATATATCATAACAGTTTTAACATGGAGATCTAGAACTATTAAAACACACACACACACACACACACACACACACACACACAGCACAGCACATTTTCTGTTTTAACTTGTTCTATGAGATCGTGAGGGGATAACGAATAAGATTACAAACAAAAAGGAATTAATACTGGTGAGCCAATTCTAGGGTAAGTTTAATAGAGACCAAGTACTTATTCCCTGGACTATCTTTCACCCCCTCCTCCTACAGAGTTTTTTCTATTCGTAGCCTAACAGTGACGGTTGGATGTGATAGGGAGACTTACTGCCTTCTTACTTCAGGTGAAACTACAAACTTGACTTATCCCTGTAATATAAGCCTGTGATTTGACTAGGGATTATTTTATTTCAATTCTGTACTTTGCACATCATGCCTGGAAATGCTGAAGGACAGTCTGAGTCAAAGCAGCCAAGTATTTTAGGAATCATCAAGCTTTGTGATATGGACTCTTTTTTCATTACTATGAGAGAGTATCGTCACTGCCCTCGCTAAGAATAGTTTTTTTCCCCAAGTTTTTATTTAAATTTCAGTTAGTTAACATGCAAGGTACTATTAATTGTGAATTATGCTAAAGACAACTGAGACACAAACACTTTGCTTCCATTTCTTCATAGTAACTGAGTATTGACTAATTTGCTACTGTTGCTTTCCCAGTTTATGTACATTAAAACTATTTTATTTGGGGGAAAGTAATAAAACTATTAGAATTAGTAACATAAGTATAATATGCAATCCTTCCTTCCTTATTTACTTCCTTCCACATGTAGAAAGAATAAAATATAATTTCTGCCCTCAAAGGGCTCACTCTTCAATAGAGGGACAGACACATAACCAGATAACTATAATACGTGACTATTTGTTATTAATGGTGATGAGATATGAACAGAATATCTGCAGACTACTGATAACAGAGGAAGGGCTGATGACTTCTAATTTTACTTTATGTTCCTGAGAAAGTAAGATCTCAAATTAATGCTGAATTGCTCATCATCAAAGGATTATACTCAGAACCACTCAATCTTTTGATAACTGGTATTTTATTTCACTTTCACATAAGACTTATACTTTATGTGGTTTAGTATTTCTGAGAAAAAAAATTAGCCTGGGTTATATTTCTGACTGCTCTATCAAACCCATCAGATACTGCATTGAGTGGCTTTTGAAACAGTTATTTCCACAATTAAAATATTAATGAAGAGAGAAGAAACATGGGTTGTTTTCCAAAAACTCATACAGATAGGATAACTTCCACCTCTAATAATCAATAAGGAAGTTAAGACCATGATGTTGATGATGATGGTGATTTTGCCTATCAATAGTTGAAAATAGAATGACACTCGTGCAATAGAGACTGTGGCGAAAACAGCACAATTTTACACTGAGGAAGTAATTACCTACTTACTTATAAAATAAATTCATTTTTGACTCACTCAACAAATATTTAATGAATTTCCATTAGAACAATAATGTTAACTGCTATATTGAAAAACTGTGCCATACACTATGTGAATAACTGAATATGAAAATTTTTAATTTATTTCTTAGAAAATCCTGTATGTTAGGTCATATTATTATGCTCATCCTACATTTGTACACAATGATAAATGTTAATAAATGTCAGAGCCAGGGCACAAACTCAGACTGTCTGAATTACTGTAATTCAATGTGCCAGGCAATATGTTTAGAACGTAAGATATACAGTAGTCAATAAAACAGACATGGTGGTGACCTTCACAAAGTAATATCTAGCTGTGAAGAGAGATATTTATCAAAGTAAACCAACAAAGTTAATACTTTCATGTATTGAAAAAAAGAGCACCAAAGAAAGGAACAGAAGTATGTGAGGTAAAAATAGCTAATTTATATTACGGAGTTGGGGAAGGTCTCTCTAAAAATGGAACATTAAAACTGACCACTGAGGGTAAGAAGAAATCAGACATGGAAAATACAGGAACAAGAGCCTTCCAAACAGATGAAATAGCACATATAAGAAGTTTTGCTTGCTCAGCAGGTCTGGGAGTTAGAGTCAGATTTAGAGAGGTGAGGAATATGCAGATTATATTAAGAAATGTGGATTTTATTCTTAGTGCAACGGAAGTCACTGCAATGAGGTAAAGAGACAAAAATTAATGGTAGTTTAGAAGGGCAAGAAGCAGACATATGGAAGAGGAAGAAAGCTGCATGCTAGGCTTTTGAATTGAGCAACAGGGTGGATAATGGTACCATTTACTGAATTGAGGAGGTCTGAAGGAAGAACATCCTTTACAAGGAAGATCAAGAATTTAGCTTAGGACATGAAATTGATTGCAACTCTTCCGGAGAGTTAGAAAAAAAAAAAAAAACATGTCTGAAGAGCCTAAAGGGTTATCTTTTAGCCTACAATTTAGCCTCAATCAATAATTCAAACACTAAAAATGCTACCTGTCCACAGATGACTGTAGTGGACAAATCCAAAGCCAAAGCAATTTGAAAGACAATCAACAGGGAATCAGGAAGAGACATGCATTTACAACTATTAACACCAAACTTAGGAAGGTCCTTCTCAAGTTGGAAAAGTTTATAGCACTTTAGTGAAATAAAGATTGATTTATTACAATATACATCAAATTTATCTATTATGTATTTTAACTATTTATATACTTTTATTCCAACTATAAAAATCAGCTGTATACATGGGAGTAAGAATAGTAGTTATAATACCATACATACACATAAACATAAACTAGGATGCTGTAATATTGTAGGTGACATTTTTTAGACTTTTGGAATTTCGATAGTTATAAAATTAAAAACAAAATAATGGGAATTAGGCCAACTTAAGTTTGGCACCTTTATATGGATGGCCTTCTGGTTTTAGATAAAACAAAATATAGTAGTAATACATACTCTATTGACTGCCATTCTCAAATAGCATGTTAACAGCAAAAGTCAATGTAAAAAAAATCAGAATACAGATGCAGGCCTTTACATTTAGCTTCATGTTTAAAAAAATCACTATTATCCTTCTTTGCCTTATATTCCCAAAAGCCGTTAAAAAATTCTGTCAAGAATCACAAATACCCACCATTTGCATCAACGTGGATGGAACTGGAGGGTATTATGCTGAGTGAAATAAGTCAATCGGAGAAGGACAAACATTATATGGTCTCATTCATTTGGGGAATATAAATAATAGTGAAAGGGAATAGAAGGGAAGGGAGAAGAAATGGGTAGGAAATATCAGAAAGGGAGACAGAACATGAAGACTCCTAACTCTGGGAGGCGAACTAGGAGTGGAGGAAGGGGAGGAGGGCGGGGGGTGAGGGTGAGTGGGTGACGGGCACTGAGGGGGGCACTTGATGGGATGAGCACTGGGTGTTATTCTGTATGTTGGCAAATTGAACACCAATAAAAAATAAATTTATTATTAAAAAAATTCCGTCAAGGGATCCCTGGGTGGCGCAGCGGTTTGGCGCCTGCCTTTGGCCCAGGGCGCGATCCTGGAGACCCAGGATCGAATCCCACATCGGGCTCCCGGTGCATGGAGCCTGCTTCTCCCTCTGCCTGTGTCTCTGCCTCTCTCTCTCACTGTGTGCCTATCATAAATAAAAAAGAAAAAAAAAAACTCTAAAAAAAGAAAACGACTTCTATTGAAGAAATATGTGTGTATTTTCAAGATGGTCATAAATTTTTTTAATTCCAAGCAAGTGAATGGAATCATTCTTGAGCTGTAGTGTCTACTGAATTAACTTTTAAAGATATACATTTGGGAAATTTGCAATGCCTACTACCCAAGATAGTTAAGGTGACTAATTAGCTACTTACCTAGATTTGCAATACTGTTACTCTGTAATCTTTGTAAAATAGGTCACAAACACAGGTAGAAAATGGAAGAGCCATGGGATCCCTGGGTGGCGCAGCGGTTTAGCGCCTGCCTTTGGCCCAGGGTGTGATCCTGGAGACCCGGGATCGAATCCCACATCGGGCTCCCGGTGCATGGAGCCTGCTTCTCCCTCTGCCTGTGTCTCTGTGCCTCTCTCTCTTTCTGTGACTATCATAAAAAAAAAAAAAAAAAAAAAAAAAATTCCGTCAAGAATCAGTAGCAGTCAGAAGGCTGCAGAATATTTGAAAACAACTCCATAGATTTCTATAGGGGTTCTTTTGTCCCCAGTGATAATAAGAACTCTATTAAGATTTAACCCTATTAGATAATAAGAACCCTATTAAGATTTAATCCTCTTAGATTTCTGGGATGTTTACCACATGGAAGGTACTGGTCATATAATTTACATTCACTTAATCATCAAAACAATCATTGAAATGGAAAGGTAATTTTATACTCTCCATTTTGCAGAGGAGGAAACTGGAGTTTCAAGGGTCACAGATAAAAACTGAGATCTATCTATCTGACTCAGAAATGTATACTCTCAACTCTCAGGTGGTGATTTCTTTTTATTTTTAATGTAATGTAACTCCTGGGGAAAACAGATGATTATATAAGATCTACGTTTCCCATCATTTACTTCAGTTTTTGTATAATGTGAATAACGAGAACATCTTATAAGCTTAACATCTCTGTTTTTGTTTCCTATTGTCCCTGTTACTGTTTTCATGGATCAAGTAGAAAAAGAATTCTCCAAATAGAGTATCCTCAAAATAGCATGGCAAAAGTTAAATTTTTAAAAAACATCTCGGCAATATTATGGCATTCAATTTTGATTACGGCTTATTCAAAAGCATGCGTTTCACTTCAGTACGTGTTAATATTTTACTGGCCCTCTTCATTAGAATTCCTCTAATGGAAAATAAAACATGCAAAATGACCCATGATACCATGTGTAGGCTATGTTTCATAAGAAGCCATAACCTCAATTTACTATTTATTGCCCACAGTAATACAAGCAATCTTAAGCATTGCACTATATTTTGATATAGATCATATGAGAATTTCCGTAATAATACAATTTCACAATTTGATTTTCTAATTATGAATTTATCTGGCATCAATTACATTTAAAATCATGATTAATCTTATATTATTCCTTTTTAAGATTTCTGAATTATGGATTTCTTTGAGCTAAAGGGAACAACATTTAAAAACTGAACTCTTTCTGTTAAAATCTGGGCCAATATGAATATACACTAAATACTTAAATGTAGATTTAGGACCTAAGTTATAAATAACAGTAGCTTAAAGAAATACAACATTTATTTTATAGTGTATCAGTATTTTAATACTACTTCTGTCCTAAATTTGTCACTGAAATGAGAATATGGAAAATCTTCATGCATACTTTTTATTCAAACTCATCTACTTTCACTCAAAATTAAAATTTACTGATTACTGAGTATAGAAACAGTAGAAATAGTTTTTAAAAATGAGCTCACAGAGTGTGGTATCTTTTGGAAAATGAAACTTCAAACAGAATTCACTATCGTAAGGTGAATTTGAGCTATACTTTTTGTTAGAAATAGAAAAGCCTTACACCATAAACCCCTTGAAGAGCCGCCAAATTAGGGTCATAGAAGTCTGAGCCTAGAGCTGATAGCAAAGGAAATCCAATTTGAGTCTGACAAAGAGAAGCTGAGGTCTGAAACGTGTAGATGGTGAGGAGAGGAGAAGCAAATTATTTGGTATTTACCACCAATATGTTGGCAGTGGTGTCATGACCTCGAGTAACTCCTTAGTTTTCATCCCTGCATTTATTAAGTCTCAGAGAAGAACTTAAAAGATGGCATTTGTACCACGACCAGAAGGTTTAGTTCAATAAAAATATGCCATTTGCAAATCCGACATCCACTAATACTATATAATAGGAAGGAAACCCAAAGGGCACCTCTGGACTTGAGTCCACATATGTTTATTATTTCTTCTTAATATAGCTCATAAATGCTAATAAATCTCTGTGGAGGAATGTTAGAGCACTTGAGTAAAAACAGAGTGCACAGATTTAGGGACAACTTAATTTCTAAGAAGAAATAACTTTGGCTTTGTTATATTTGATTACTTAAATCAAATAAAGCTTACAATGATGTCTGATCACTAAAAATCAAGTATCAGGGGGCTGGCTTGGATCCTGGCCTCTATGAGTTAGCTGAGCCATATTGTATAAAATGAATGAAAACATCAAGGATATTATTGGGATTTAAAACCAAAGCACCATACAGAGGAACACGAAGGTAATGATCTTAATTACTGTGGTAAAGTTTTAACCTTCTTTTCTTTTTGAACTGAAAATGTGTTCAGGCTGTCCTCCTTTACCCAACAGCACTTATTGTTATTCAGTATCTTTGTAAAAACAAAATCCTGCCACAACGAAGATTCTTCTTAGGGCAACTATATGCAGGTTTACTGTCACTTGCTATAAGTCCTGTAAATTAGTATTACGAAAGAGAATTTTCCCCTCTAAATTTGCTCCTCTGTATAAAATGTTATAATTGAAAAGTGACATACGACACAAGAACTATTCCAAAATTGACCCTTAAATGATCTGGGAAAACCCCAGTTCAAGGACTGAATTTAAATGCTGGGTATAATAAAGGCTTTCACAAGTGCTGTCAAAGGAATTTCTGTTCTATTAAAACAACTGAAGGATACATTGCTTTCTGAAAATATTTCTAACCTTCTCCATCACCATTAAGCATACTGCTCTCAAAATAAATTCCCCTGGGACTAATTTTCCTTATAAAAATTACAGCTGGAGAAGTTATAACAACATGTTATCATAAAATAAACCATGAAGCTCTCTGAAAAGGAATAGTAAGTCAGCATTCTAGCAGTGAAAAGTTGGCAGCAAAAAACGTATCCCCCGAGGAATTGTGTGAGAAATTTTGATGGGATTAAAACATGCTGCATGACATATGGTATATATTTTTAACACATATAATAGAAGAAATAAATTGGAAGAAGCATCTAAGCATTAATCCCCTTATTCCCACATCTCTTCCCATCCTTTAGGGATTTATCTCTTTCAGTTTGTCATGGTAATGTAAGCATGAAAGGATCTTTCCTACCTTCTGGAACTCAACTTTAGAAAGGGAGATAAAATGTCACTATTATTTATCTGCATCGTTTAAGATGCTGTTTTTGTACAGAACAGAGAGATGTAAATAGATAAATGCAGCAACCCTTCAAAGACCCTTCAAAGGCAATGAATCAGTTTCTGGAATGTTGTAGAAGCTTAATAAAAGTTTGGTAAAAGAAAGAAGGGGAAGGAGGAATGATTCAAAATAAGCAACAATGGGAATATATATATTTAATATATATATAATATATATATTTAATAATAACTTCAGACTTCTGCTCTGAACTAGGAAAACTGGAAATGAAAAAATAGCTTTAGAAGAGCAAACACGATGAGTATTCTTTAACACATACACACACTGAAATATCTTAGTGAAAACAGGAAAGGTTAAACTTCACTTCTTAAGAAAAGCAGGGCT
Organism: Canis lupus familiaris; assembly: GCF_011100685.1. Taxonomy (NCBI): domain Eukaryota; kingdom Metazoa; phylum Chordata; class Mammalia; order Carnivora; family Canidae; genus Canis; species Canis lupus. The sequence continues at coordinate 24,577,052 of NC_049260.1, read as the reverse complement.
CTAACAACAAAAACATCTACAATAATTTTTTTTTAATTTTTTATTTATTATTTATGATAGTCACAGAGAGAGAGAGAGGCAGAGACACAGGCAGAGGGAGAAGCAGGCTCCATGCACCGGAATCCCGACGTGGGATTCAATCCCGGGTCTCCAGGATCGCGCCCTGGGCCAAAGGCAGGCGCCAAACCGCTGCGCCACCCAGGGATCCCTACAATAATTTTTTCTACCTAATGACATAATGTCAGAGAGCATCACGCCCTTGTTTTTAAAAATTTGAGATTCATTTAAAAATATGATTAAAGATAAAACGGACTAAGAAATTATACTTTTACTATTATTCTCCATACATAGATTTAAAAAAATGAAAGCAGCCAAGTCAGACATAAATCAACAGATAGACTTTTATTTTTAAGAACAATTCCCGGTTTCAGGATTTTTTTCCTCAGACATGATATTTTAGATTAAAATATCAATTGCAAATAGTGAAAGGGAATATAAGGGAAGGGAGAAGAAATGTGTGGGAAATATCAGAAAGGGAGACAGAACGTAAAGACTCCTAACTCTGGGAAACGAACTAGGGGTGGTAGAAGGGGAGGAGGGCGGGGGGTGGGAGTGAATGGGTGACGGGCACTGGGTATTATTCTGTATGTTAGTAAATTGAACACCAATAAAAAAAAAAAAAAAAGGAAAAATAAAATAAAATAAAATAAAATATCAATTGCATCTTTCGTGGTTTCAAAGCAGCATAATCTCTTGATTCCTGTCACCATTGAGCTGCCAACATCAATTTTATACTTCTTTCAAGGTGACTTTGGAATATTTCATCTGTCTTATATATGATTATTCTGCTTCCATTCAAGTATTGTTGACTTGTTCCCCCATTTCATCATACCAGTAGTCCACTGTATAAATGCACACACCTTGAACAGGAAATTTTCTTTTTTCTATGAATATAATTTTATAACCCTCCTAGAGTTTTAAAACTTGCTGTCTTGTGCTTGCTTCTGTCTCCCTCTCTCCCTCCCTCCATCTCTCTCTCTCTCTCTCTCTCTCTCTCACACACACACACACACACACACACACACACACGCACAGAATCATTTCTACAGGTATATTCCACTTTGCAATGTGTATGAGAGTTGTTTCATACAAGATGTCTCTCAGAATATCACATCCATAAATATGTCACAAACATAAATGGTAGCTTAAAAATATTAAATTTTGAAAGATGGTGGCATTTGTTCTATTTACTTCTTTTTTACTAGGAGAGGACACCTGCATGTTTTCCCTGGAAATATATCCAATATAAGAAGCTATTCTTTGTGCAGATTCACTTGAATTTTTGGTTCTTTGGTTGTTGTGGTAAACTCTGCATAAATACTCATGGATTTATCTCCCTACTTTTGTCCTTTTATATTCAGCCTAAGCTCAATTATATTTTACAATTATAGATGAGATTTTTATCAACTTTTCTTTTAAATCATCCACTAAATACACAATTGTTTTATAACAAACAATTCCAAATGTGATTTTCATTGATATTTTAGATTCCATAGGGTCTTTGCAACCATATATTTTCACCTAAATGCTTGCCACTTTTCAGGTTTCCCAGAGCATTTGTACCCCCAGCCCAACCCCACCAAATTCCCAGCTTCACCTTCTAGTCCCTGAAGAAGGTTCCAGTTACCTCATGGGGATTTTTCCATCATCCTTTTCCTGGTCTCCTGACAGGGCCCACCTACTATAATAGGTAAAAAATGATGCACCGCAAATCTCCAATTGTACTGAACACTTCAATTACTTAACATCTTAGATTCCAGTGCTTTCAAATATTTGTATCCAGTCAATCTTCTCAGTACTCAATTTTTCATGTGTAAAATGGCAATAATAATGATATCAATTTCATGGGGTTGTAGTAATGATTGAATGAGGAGACTGTGTCAAGTGTTGTATTGGTTCCTCTAATTAATAAGCACTTAAGAGCTGCCATCATTATCTTTCTAATATTAATTATTTGGGGCTTCCTAACAGTTCCCAAAGACCACTTATCTTTCATCATCATGCCTCGACATTCTCATGCTTTAATCTGTCATATGACTTTTGTTATCCAAATCTTTACTCTGTGTTTCTTTTACTATTGTATTACTTTAGACTATTTTTAATCTGCTTGCTTAAATAACTATCCATTTTAAATACACAGAAATTTTTTAAATCTATTTTGGTATCTAACATAACTGGTTTTATCATAATGGCATTATTTTCCTTTCATTCATCTCTTCAAACAATTCACAACTTTCTATATTTTGAATTGGGTTTAAACACTTTTATTAACATCAGGTAACTGTCTTAGACATACTAGTTTACTTCCTTGTTGATTCCCAGAGAGGAAAGCACTCTGGAATGATAGATAATGAAGGAAATTATTTCTTTAATTACTTAAATTATCATTTCAGACTAGAAAATGTACTTCATGTCTGGTGACTGCATTGTATTTTCACAGGAAATAAGAAAGTATTTACCTTCCCTTCTATTCCTTTTCACTATTATTTATATTCCCCAAATGAATGAGACCTTATAATGAAGGGAAAGGAGAAGAAATGGGTAGGAAATATCAGAAAGGGAGACAGAACATGAAGACTCCTAACTCTGGGAAACGAACTAGGGGTGGTGGAAGGGGAGGAGGGCGGGGGGTGGGGGTGAATGGGTGATGGGCACTGCGGGGAGCACTTGACGGGATAAGCACTGGGTGTTATTCTATATGTTGGCAAATTGAACACCAATAAAAAATAAATTTATTATTAAAAAAAGAAAGTATTTACCAAATCAATAAAAAAACTGCATGAATCCCAATGTAAGAGCTTGCAAAATGACTTACAAAAGAGGTAGTGAATATAGAGATAATCAATACACCCAATGAAGTAAGTTTCTCCTTGGCACATGAATAATTTAAAAAGTGATTTCTGTTAAAAAAAAAACACTGAATTTTCCCACTTTAATCTTAGGACTGAAATAAAAACAGCCATGTATACAGGGCAAGTCATGAAAATTTCAGTACAGTGGTAGATAATTTAAAAATGGCATAACATTTTATAACTTGCAATCTTGTTCAAAACTGAAGGAAATTGCAGAGTCTCAAGTGTGGAAATTTGTTTAATTTAAAGAAAAGAAAGAAATGGAATCATAAATACAGAGAACAAACTGGTGGTTACCAGAGGGGCGGTGGATGAGGGGCTGGGCAATATAGGTAAAGGGGATTAAGAGGTACAATTTCCAGTTATAAAAAAAAAAGTCGCCAGAATAAAAAGTACTGCATAAGGAATATAATTAATAATACTGTACTCACTTTCTATGGTGATAGATGATGATTACACTTGTGGTGAGCACTGACTAAGGTATAGAAATGGAGAATCATTATACCTGAAACTACTATAATATATGTCAATCATGCTTCAATAATAACTTTTTTTAAAAAATTGAAGAACCCAAACAAAAAATAAAATGAAAGAAAATGGCATGTCTGGCTGGCAAAGAAGGCAAATAAGAGCAACAATTATGTTGGAATTCTGTTTCAATTTCCCTAAATAATAGATAGGCTTAACTGCTTATTTGTTTATCTTTTTACTTACATACTTATTTATTTAACCAGACCTATGAAACTGTGATTTTCCTTTCAGCTCTGGCTGCTAGAAAACTCAAGGACAATTCTGGTGCTCACTTATAGGAACCATTTTTTGCAGTCCTGTATACTATTTTTGCTTCTATCTTTGCTGCATGGTCCTGGTTTTCTGTTTTAACCACCATATTGCATATACGTAGTTTAAAAGATTCTATTCTCAAATAATTCCAGAAACATCAAAGATGAGTGTAGCCTGTTCCACTCCTGTCCTGTGTCTGTCATATCCTCTAGCATTTCCTCCCAAGTCCCATTACTCTTTGCTGTTCCTTAAACACAAAGCATGCTTTCATCTCATGCCTTTGCATTTGTTGCATCCTGCCTGTAATTCTCACCTCTCCATACAGTTACATGGCTGGCCCCTCCACTTCCTTTAATTTTTCTCAAAAGTCAACCTATCAGAGGGGTCATCTTTGATATCCTCTAATGTAACATAAAATCTCTGTCCATATAGATATATATGGATAGGGCCATAGACAAGTTAGATGTAAAATAAGCATATCTGTCCCATCTCCACATATACATTGTACTTGCATCTCCTATACATTATTTTTCTTCATGCAATTATCACTACCTACTATAAGTTCCACTAGAGTTAAGACTTTCTTTTATGTTTGTTAGTTTCTTTGCTGTTCTATTAGCACTGCCTTGAACACAGAAGACAATCATTGAGTATTTGTTGAATGCGAGAATTGCTAAATGGATAAATAAAAGATATGGAATCTAAACATATGAATTACATACATTGATTTATTATTGTAGAAGAAAACAATTTATATTCAAAAATAGCAAAATGCCTAGTGCTTCATCTTTCAAGACACAAATTAACATGAACCTAGTTGGAAAACAGGGGTTATAAAATCCAATTTAATTTTGTCTCCTTCTATTTTAGCTTAATTCAACTTCCTTCCCAATTTTACTTTCCTGAACTTTGAATCATTCCAGAAAAGAAATGATCCAAAATAAATGTTTCCTGGTTTAGAATTAGCATGGTTGTTGGGGAAAATAATGCATTTCTCACAAGTGAGATGGGACTGAGATGGCTCAAATCAAGCCAAATGCCAGATAAAATGAAGGGATTCTCATTATAGGGCTTGTTTTGTCTGATGGGGGATTTTGGAGTCCTGCGACTCTGTAATAACATTATCTGTTATAGGAGATTAGGCAAACGAGAGCCAATTAAACTGCTGGACAACAGCCAGAGTACCATTGCCCACACAAATAGGAGTTTACTTGAAAGTATCAAAGGAAGTCCCTGATCTTATCGAAACACCTTTCTTTTTCTTTGTGGAAAGCTTTTTATTTTTAATGATTCAATACAGAGGAATAAATCTTAATATTTCAGCTATCATGTAGCAAAAGGAATAAGAGAATAATAGTTAAGGCCTGAGATGATGATGAAATGGCCTCTGGTGTGTTATCTAAGGAGAAATCACTCTATACCTTGGGTTCCAAATGCTAAAAGGGAAATGAGGAGCCTCAAAGGAATAGCTTTTTCAGCATTCAGGGAACTGGCCCTCTGAAAACTTATACACAAGCCATAGTTTAATGGTTGAAAGCTTTAATACTTTCTTCATTTTTCCAAAAGGTGAGAAGCACTGATAAATGCCCATCCTACTCTCATCCAATGCTCATTCTGCCTTGGATATCACCAGGTTGCTCAGCAAATACCTCTAATTATTTAGCTATATTTTTTGTTGTTGCTCCTGTTTCTCAAATGTGGTTTCCTTTTTGTTGCTCCCTTTCGGACTTCTCTGTCCTTAAGTGGCACAGTGAATGAAGCAGCAAGTGTCGTAATGAAGTCCAATGACAGAGAAAAATGTGATAGTTTCATGGATACATTATTGAGGAGAAATGTGAATCAGTACTTCTTATGTACAGCTAGGGTCTACATATCTAAGTTATGTCACTTGTACATGATTTTATAAATTACTGTATAAAAATAATCACTTTAACACCTCAAAGAAAGAGATATCATATAAAATGACATGTAAACTTTCCTATACAACATTTTACAGTACCAATTAAAAAAAACGTTTTGATATAAATTGGGTAATAAATGGGAATTCCTTTATCTTTATTTCTTATGCCTTTTCCTTATTTCACTCTTTTGGCATTTCATACCTCAAGTTATACATACTTTTAAAAAATACTCAGCATTAATGGGGAAAATTAGGCCATCGGGGCTTTCTAATTATAACGCAAATGTTCTCTCATATTCACATAAGATTTTGACTTGTTCTCTTCTCTTTTCATACTCTGAAACTCATTTTTCACTGTTGTAATCTATAATTGCTATAGGAAATACATATTTTGATCTTCATTGTTCTGAATACAGAATGTGAGTCTGATTCATATATCACTTAATAATTGGAAAATGGTTAAATAACTGAGACACTGATGTAAAAAAAATTTAAAAGGTAACACAGAGTGCTGTCAGTGTTAATGGGATGTAAACGAGATACTGTAATGGATTACTGCATTTCTGGGTCACAAAATCCTCTCCATAATCATTTAGGAATATTAATCAGGCGAAAACTATCAAATGATCTCAGTTTGATGTCAAAATATCTGTGAAAATTCTTCTTCTTCCCATTTTATATTCACTGATACCAGATTCCTAATACAGTAAAAGTCATTCTACCTAAATACACACTTGTATTCCCAGATGGAATACATTCTTCGAATTCATGCTTTTTTCTGATCTCATTATTTTTAAATAATTTTGTAGTAGTCTATATAAGATATAAAATGTAAAAGTTATGAAGTATATAACTGAGGCCTTCTTCCCGCTGCAATCTCCCCAGTCCACCACTTTTTTAAGAGGCAAGCTTCTTAAAAATTTCAAATATAAAGAGGCCAGAGATATTCTGTGATTATCATAGTGTGTGCCTTTGTGTGTATACATTGGCATGTTCTTTCCCCTAAGCAGTAGCACTCTATACCCATTTTTTATATCCTCCATTTTTTTGATTTAACAAGTTTCAAGATCTTTCTATATTAGCACATCCAGAAGTGTCTCTTTCCTTTTCACAGCTGGATGGTGTCCATTGTGTGGATGAATTATAATTTTCTCCACCACTCCTTTACTGGTGAATATTTAATTAATTTCCAATCTTATGCAATTCAAAAGCCAGTGAATGTAGACAAATACACACACATGACATACAGCATGGGTGGGTATGTCTGCAAGATAAATTCAAAATTCACTGATTTGAAGGGTATGTGCCAATTTTGTCTTGTTAGATATTACTAAGTTGCTCTGCACATAGGCTTTATCAAACTATCATCAGCAATGTATGAGTGCCGGATTCTCTACATCCTTGCCATTTGTTAACTCTGTTAACCTGATGGGTGAAAATTTTTTAGATTTCTTTTATTATAAAGGAGGTGGAATATTTTCATAGATTTATTTCAAAGCCAACTGTCTTTCTTTCCAATGAATTGTTTATTCATATAGTATGCCCATTTTTGTATTGAGTTGTTGGTCTTGATTTACAAGAACTTTTTATATGCTTTTTGCAATTGTCTGTGATAAGAGTTGCATGCAACTTGCTATTTGTATTTGTATTTGTCTTTTGTTAATTTATAGCAAATTTAAAGCATCCAGAACCATGTCACCTCTTCAGATTCCACCTTTGTTCCTCTACCTCTCCTCAAAGTTATCTACATTATAAAAGTATTACCCAGTCAGGAAGAAAGTGTTAAGAAACCTAGCATGTTTCACTGACTGCTCAAAATGCCACATCCAAACATGCATGAGCTTACATGTCCTGTTTTCAATCTCCTCATGTCTTTCCTACTACCACATAACCACTTTCCTTTCCATGATGTCTAAATTAGACACCAAAGAAGACATTCTAAATGCCATAAAATCATTTATCTTATATTTTCCCAAAGCTTCCAGTTTTTAATATGCTTACCTTTCACCACTGTCAACCCTGTTTTGTGTTTCTCTCTTGGTTCTTTATTTCTCTGTGTGTTATTAGAGTATGGTACTGTACTGTCCTTAATGTCTGTGTGGCATGTCCCTGGGCCATGTAAGTACAGTATCATTTGTGTAACAGTCCTTCAAATAATTAGATCTTATTGATTTTATTTCCATTTTCCACAATTTATCCAATGAGACTAAAATACATAAATTAATGAATATACCTATTTTATTTTATAAGCCCTTTTCCCAATACCTAATATATTCTACAGTATAAAATTTTGATGAATTTTAAGTAGTCATAAATTATTTTAGAAAGGTATATGGTATAGGAAATATCGGAAATATCAGAAAGGGAGACAGAACATAAAGACTCCTAACTCTGGGAAACGAACTAGGGGTGGTGGAAGGGGAGGAGGGCGGGGGGTGGGGGTGAATGGGTGACGGGCACTGAGGGGGGCACTTGACGGGATGAGCACTGGGTGTTATTCTGTATGTTGGCAAATTGAACACCAATAAAAAATAAATGTATTATTTTAAAAAAAAGGAAATACAGCTAACAAACCTGCAAAGCTAATTTGTGTGCTTCATGTAGAATAGAATACATGAACCCAACTGAGGCATGATTATATCACTGGTTCTTGATTTGCTATTTCCTTTTTGATTTTTTTCAAAAACATGTTTTTATTGGAGTTCAATTTGCCAACATATAGCATATCACCCAGTGCTCATCCCGCCAAGTGCCCCCCTCAGTGCCCATCACCCAGTCACCCCATCCCCCCATCCACCTCTCTTCCACTACCCCTTGTTAGTTTCCCAGAGTTAGGATACTCTCATGTTCTGTCACCCTCACTGACATTTCCCACTCATTTTCTCTCCTTTCCCCTTTATTCCCTTTCACTATTTGTCATATTCCCCAAATCAAGAGACCATATAACCTTTTTGATTGAAAAAAAAAAAACTTTTAACACCTCTTTGAGATAGGGATCCATTTCTGTGTCTCACCTTACTTGAAAAAATAGCTTGCCAAATTAAGTTAAGCATATGCCTACTACTGAGCAAGACAATAAGTGTATAGGTACACACACATGCATACACGCTACTCTCTTCCCTGCCCGAGGCCAAACTTTCAGAACTCTCAAACTCTGAGAACAGCTCTAGACTTCAAAACAACTGTTTTTAGAGATGGAGGGGCTGCAAACCTTTCCTCCTTGGGAAGAACGAAGCATCCCCTGTGAATCCAAGCAATAAACCAACAACACAGAAGACAGAACCATAAAAATAGTACCACCATGCTGTGATTATTTGATTTCCCACTTGAAAGGAAGTATATTCTCTGATGGGTTGATAATCTATACATAAACTAGCTTTTTACAGAAAGTTTGCAAGAGAGAACAGAAGAAAAAGGACAGAAAACTGAGGAAGAGGCACAAATTCCATGGAAATCATTCAGGGCAGGCACATGGCTGTTAAAAGAATCCCCTAATCAGCTGCCCAGGGAGCATGATGGTGATGAGACAGAGGTTAGCTATCAGGGGTAGATGGGAAAAGGAAAGAGTCACCTGTATCTCATCACATTGCCACCTGGAGGCATAAGACATTCCTACTCTATATGGGAATAGAGTTTGGGTATTTCCAAATGTTAGTGCTGTGGTGGAGGAAAATTAACCGCTGGCATTTGGTTCAGTTGCCCCTGAGGCATTGACTGCTAAAGGCATTTTCTCAAAGCCACATTTCCAAAAAAGGGAAGAGATATTGATTCACATCCTCTACTTGTACCTACACTAAAGCACCAGCAGATTACAATAACTAACACATAAAATTATCATGAAGAATCACCAAGAAAGAAAAAGGAAATTTATATCGAGATATTCTTAAGGAATATCTTTGATGAAGTATATCTTTATCGCTTCTTGGCCTTTTGGCTAAGATCAAGTGTGATGAAGTATATCTTTGAAGAATTCTATGGGGGATAAAATGTATTTGAAGGTGTTCTTGTTATAGAATCTGAGGATTGCCAAGTTTGATTCATCTGTTAAAGATGGAAGTTTCAGTGATTAGAGGAACCTCGGTAATTGGAATACTCAGGTAACTCATTCACCATGGAATCTGGGATAGTGAAATTTGATGGCACATGTACGTAAATGGAGACACATGTTCCTCAGTATGTAAAATGTGAATGCAAATGCATTTCAAATGAAGAACTAATAATCATTTAACAGTTTTGTAAATGTTTATTTACTGACTGCTAAACCTTGACTTTGAAATTTTATGCCAGTTTTGATTTACGGATAGAGGATGAGAAGCTTAATTTTTTAAAGGCATAAAATAAAATGTTTAAATCCTCTTTGAGGTGAGCTGAGTGCTCCGGATAGAGCAATTCTCCCATCAAAATCTGTTAACATCTAAAGAAAGTCTTTTCAATGAGTTTGATAATGCTAAGGACCAATGTTTTTTTTTTTCTTTTCTAAATAGTTACTTTGTTCAAGTGCTATCAGACTCAAGTTTTGAGGATCTAAAAGGGTCTGTATAAAATTGCCTTCTCATTTACGTTGCTTTCTGTGTCAAAGATTCACCAGACATATAGCTGAGATGTCATATTTCAGTGCAGAGTCACTCCTGTGTTGGTTTCTATGGCAGCCAATTGAAAAAATTTTAAAACAGCTATCAACTTTCTATTCCAGTGTTGACTGCAAGCATCAGTGTCAGGAAGACTGTATTTATCTTGACAAGTCTCCATATGAATATAATACATATACAGTTATACCCCTAAGTTGCAAGTCATCATAATACCAGAAACAAATAGAAACAGGGGTGCACTTGGAGACAGAAAAGCACAATGTTGATGTGCATGTGTGAGGAGGAGCAGTGGAGGAAAGAGGGAGAGAGATGCTGTTTCATAATTCAAGACTCTCTAAAATATAGAGATGCAATCCTTCTCTTTCCAAGAGTGTCACTCAATAAGTATAACAAGCTGAAACCACATCATTATTTGGTGAAAGGAGAGAGACTCAGTCCAGTTCCTAAATGAGTGTCTGAATCAGAAGAGACTGCAGATCTCAGGAGTAGATCTTCAGAGGTAGACAAGAGAAAGAATATTGGAATAAAGGGAAATAAAGTAGAAGAGCAGCAGGAAAGGGGAAAAAGGTTAGCATTACTTTTTAAGTTAAAATCATATAGTTAGAATAATAGTTACATATCTTGATTTCTATTCATTCCATCACTCAGACTCCTAAAATACTTTGCAATACTCTGGTCCTCAATTTAATTGATGGGCAGAGCCTAAACACAAAGGGTGGGGATGAACTCTACAATTTCTCCTCACTATCATGTGTGGGGAGGCGATGAAGACCCCTGGGAACCTGTAAGATGTGGGCAAAAAGAGGACACGAAGGCTTCTGGCCAAGCATTCAGAAGTAACATCCCCTCAGCTGGGCCTCGACAGGAGCACTGCATGCTCTTTGTTTACAACCAGCTTATTAGATTCAGAACAGAGTAGTAGATAAAAAAATGAGTTTTTCCAAATGAATGAGTCCATATAATGTTTGTCCTTCTCCGATTGACTTATTTCACTCAGCATAATACCCTCCAGTTCCATCCACGTTGAAGCAAATGGTGGGTATTTGTCGTTTCTAATGGCTGAGGAATATTCCATTGTATACATAAACCACATCTTCTTTATCCATTCATCTTTTGATGGTGAGTGGGTGGCGGGCACTAAGGTGGGCACTTGACGGGATGAGCACTGGGTGTTATTCTGTATGTTGGCAAATCGAACACCAATAAAAAATAAATTTATTATTAAAAAATGAGTTTTTCACTCATATAGATCTGGATTTAAATACCGACTCTGCTGCTTCCTTCGTGATCATGGATAAGTTGCTTACCTATTCAAGCCTCTATGGCTTGCCTTAAAGGGCTGATAGGAAAACACATGAGTAAATATATGCAAGGCACCCAGCACAAAGGCTGGCCCATATTAAATATGTAATATATGGGAACTGTTGTAATTAATGCTAGTTATTATACTTTGAATTATACTGTTTTGTCACGCATGCTATCATTTTGAATTATATTATCCTGGCAGCCCCTAGAATATTTGGTAATGTCCTGTACATATGATAAGTGCTCAATCACCACATGTGAGAGAATGACTCTCAGTTAGATAGAAAAGGCATAAACATTAACGTTTAAGATCCAAGTAATAGGGATCCCTGGGTGGCGCAGCGGTTTAGCGCCTGCCTTTGGCCCAGGGCGCGACCCTGGAGACCCGGGATTGAATCCCTCGTCAGGCTCCCGGTGCATGGAGCCTGCTTCTCCCTCTGCCTGTGTCTCTGCCTCTCTCTCTCACTGTGTGCCTATCATAAATAAATAAAATTTTTTTTTTAAAAAGATCCAAGTAATAAACTTGTTTTTGTCATATGATTGTAATATCAGAATAATCCAGGTCCAACCTGGTAGTTTAATTTTTCCTATGGTATATAAAGTTCAGAGGAATTATAGCAAATTGACAACACAGGAACCAAACTGTCTAGGTTCATGTCCCATCTTTACCATTGATTAAAAAGTGTGACCTGGAGCAAAGGTCCCCCACCTGTAAAACAGTAGTAGAAGCACAGCTATCTCATAAGACTGTTGGGGTGATTAAATGATTTGATAAAATTAAATGAGTAAAGCACCTAGAATAGTGCTTGGCACTTAAAAAGCAACACTGAAGTATTAACTCATTAAAATTAGTGCTAAAAATAAAATAAAATAAAATTAGTGCTAGACGTTGAATACTATCACTAGTTAAGCAAAACAACCCCTCCATTTAATAGTATCTGGAATCTTATGTAATTTAAGTATGAAAGGTTGAAGATAGCTAATGTGGGAAAGAGTAGATCTAGTCTCAATATTGACTCTAACCAGCTTCACGACTTTGAGTGAATCATGGGGCATCATTTTCTCATCAGTTAAATGTGGGCATAGGATAGATTTTGTTTGTGGCCCACCCAATCTCTACTATGACAACATTCTCTGATTTTTACTGCATCTTGGAGTATCATTTATCTTCCCTTGGGAGCACAGCGTCACTTCTATAAAAAAAGGCAGGCGGGGAAAAAAATCTTATACAGAGAATTTCACTTAGCTATTGAGTTTCTAGTATCAAGTCTATTCCCTACACAATAAGGCAGAACTATAGTAAAACACCCTGATGCTATTTCTTTTCAAGACCCCTTCACATTTACCACTGCCATTGGAATTGAATTCAGAAAAGAGTAAAGTAGCAAGGAGATGTGTGATAGAGCCCTTGTTAGCTCTCAGTATTTCCGTGAACTGTTTCTAATACTCAGAGTTGCAAGGTCTTTGCCCTGTTACATTATCTGCCACGTTTCCTATTTTGAGCCCAATTCCCTTACTTCTATGAGCTATCACAGATGATGTGAAGCATATGGTAGCCATGTAAAACTGAGATTATATAACACAACATCACAGAAGCTTTGAATGATAGAAGACTTCAGCATTAATTCCATCTCAACTCGTTTTAAAAATGAGGGAAATTAGGCAAAAAGATGTCCCTAAACTTGTTCAGAAGGATACAGATAATTAGAGATAGAGCCAGGACCATAAAACAAGTCCTTTTTTAGCTCATCCACCAGTTTTACCACTATATCATGGTTCCATTGTGTAAAGAACTGCATAGTTTAGCCGAAAAGTTCCCTAAATCAATTTCTTGCCTCAATCTATGTCATTATACAGTATGTTTGCCTTGAGAACATGGACCTGTATCTTATGGCTCTACTCTTCCTATTTCTATAGGAATCATCCAAATTATCACAACTTTTAACCTAAAAATACAAGACTTTCCTGCACTGCACACAAATTTTCATGGGTACTCATTTCCTGCAACAAGGCCAAGTAAATTCTTGATGTAAGTGAGAGAGCTTGCTCCAAAACTTATTTAGGAATTTAAAATTGGGCCTGAAAAATAGTACCACTTGCTAGAATACACACACAAAAAAATAGATGCTTTCTTTATCTATGGAACATAGTGTCATGGAGACACTAGCAATAGCTAATGACTCACAGGAGAAAGTTTGGAGATGTTAGCAATTTTCTGACTTTGGTCTTTTTTAGAATCTGGAGTTACATTCTGGAATTTGCTTTATATATTAGTGTCACAGAGTATTATTTTTAGTTGAGGAAAATTTCATCATCCTATACTTCAATTTCATGTTATAAATTTATTTATTTTTATAAACAATTTCTTTTGCTCCAATTGATTCAAAGGGTACGCTGTATCTTTGGGTTGATTTCCTTTCATTCTATTAAGTAAAAATCTAGTGCCAAAGTAAAAAACTAGAAAACATTTAATTGACATTAGTTGTGTTTGTTTTTAAGGGCTTCACACTTCAAAAAAAAAAGGGGGCACACTTCAGTAATACATACATATATATACATATACATGTATATATATACACACACGGAAAAACACACATATGTGTGTGTTCGTGTGTTTGTGTGTGTGTGTAATTCCACCCATCACCTAATGATACATGAGTATTTTTTTAAACATACCCATGTACCATTAGGTGATAGGTGGAATAATGCCCCCTCCCAAAAGTGGTCCAGATTCTGTTCCCCAATACCTATGAATATTTTGGATTACATGGCAAAGGAGAATTAATGTTGCAGATGGAATTAATACTACTAATCAACTGATATGAACTAGGAAGAGTAACCCTGAATTATCCAGGTGGGTCCAATATAATCATATGGGCCCTCAAAAATGGAAGAGGGAGGCAGAAGAATAGAATCAAAGAAGGCAATATGCCTGCTAAAGAATGGTTAGAAAGATGAAATACTGTTAGGTTTGAAGTGAAAGAGGGGCATGAACCATAGAATGTGGAGAGCCTCCAGAAGCTGGAAAAGGCAAAGAGATGGATTCTTCCTTGGAGCCTCCAGAAAGGAGTGCAGTTCTGACAATTTGATCAGTAATACCTGTACCAGATTTCTAGTTTCAGAAGTATAAGATCATAAAATGGTGTTGCTTGAAGCCACTAAGCTTTTGATAATTTGCTTCAAACTATTCAATTTTCTTAAAATTACCACTGAAAACTAGAAATGGAATGTAGCATGACATTCAAGGTCTTTTTGTTAAGAGATGGTTATAATTTTAAAAAGGAATGTAATTCAGTAATCACAATTCTCTATCACATAAGAAAGCAGGACTAATGACAAGGAAAATATTCCACCTTCCACAAAAGAGATTAGACTATACTAATATACTGTTTTAACACACACCATGAAGAAAAATGTTTTGTTATCAATGTTGCCATTTTCCTAGATTTAAAGACATATGTGCTATATAAATCTCATTTTTAAAATATGTTATCTTTTTGAATGGAAGCCTTGTAAAATATAGAGAAATATGAAAAATATAGTTTAAATCCGAACTTAAGTCCTCTTTAAATAATTGTGCAGTATTAATTTGACAGATATTAAGAGGTTATTGATAAGGAAAAGAAGGGATTATGAATTTGTTTTGAAAATGAAGTTCTAAGTCATATCCTCACAGACCTCTACTGCTGAAGACAGCCCCATATGCCTCTGACCTCACTGATACTTTGTTCTTTGGATTACATTTGCTGACATCCACCCTCTAGAGTTGATGATGCACCTGCTGACACCTATAGTCCACTAATCAGTACAGGTTGACTATAGGTCCATGATGAATAATTATGAGTCATTGAAAATATCAATAAAATGATTTTTTTTTACCTTCCCAAAACCAATGGATGACCAAACTGCGTCTCAGTGATCTATAATGTCACAGAGAAATCAAGACTAATTAAGGGCAAAGAAACCATGCGAGAGGAGGTTGTCATGCAGAACAAGAGTGTGACTCCCAGGTTGACATGTGATTGAATAAACAGTAAAGCAACAATGGGCTTAAGAAATGGTATGTGGAATGAAATTACACAATTGTGAGACTGAGGTCAAGTAAAGCCAAACAATGACAAAAATGTGTCAATATGGCTGACTCTAGGTAATTGGCCTGTGGAGACAAAATGATAATTATGTGGTGTGGGAAGAACAAATAGAAACTCTGAAGAATAGGATTAAAGATATTGAAAACATTGTATTATCTAAAACTGTCAACCAAAATCATCAACTCTAATTTCCTGAACACCTGCTGCATGGTATAACAATTCCAGGTGATATTTAGATAGCCAGTTAATCCACTTGTCCCACGTATGAGGAAAAATTAGCAGAGAAGAAAGAAAGGCCACTTGTAAACTCTGTAATCATCATTCAGCTTGAAAATCACAGAAGCAGGTGTGTAGCTCTTTCTCTAATACTCATGAGCAATGGGGATCTACTGTACTGAGAAAACACAGCTTGCTGCCAAATCTGGTGCACTGTGCTTTTGCACTCTTTTCCATTCTCAACAATAAGGAGGGCTTCACATCATAGCTATTGAGTTCATTCAGCTGTTCTCATATCATTTCCTCCACAGTCTCCCCATAAATTTCTATTGTGCCAACATGCAGAGAATTGATTACATTCTTTATCAGTTTGTCTCTGAAACTTGCAATCAAATTATTCTACGCAATTAAAAATGCATGAATATTTTCTTCTTTAGAAATACACCTCTTCACATACCCCTCCTTCCTACCTCCATACTCTTGTCATCTCTTGGCCCACCCCCTTCAGAGGTTCCCTACTGCTGGCTTAGAATATAATCCACTTAGTGTGTATCCTCTATTGTACCAGCATGACACATTACTAGTACCACACACTTATTTCACAATAATCAATAGTCAAAATCATGAAATCCAAGGTGATTTTAATAAAGAAAGGTTATTGTGCAAAACAGTAATATTCTAGCCCCTTAGTACACAAACACTAAGGCCCCTGAATAAGTATCAATCATATATCTAGAAATTCTATATTGAAAATATTTTCAATTCAAACTCATGTAATAAACATAACCTTAATAAAATTACATCTCATTTTATATTTTCTGAGGATGTGCCATGTATAAAGCATGGAGTGAGGCACCCTGTTTTATAACTGCATACAAACTGGGGTCCCACTTTGACATATCAAGGTATACTCAGATCAAGGCTTCTGGCATTTTATAGCTAAGAACACTAACTATGCCTGCTGCAGTTTAATGACTGGGTGCTGAATCTAATTAATGCTCTTTTCCCATTAGCAGAGCCTAGGGTGTCTATAAACCTAACTGAAGTGCAAGAGAAATGAGTACTTCTACAAGAATGACAGGACTCTATCTGGTAGGGCTACTGGTGGTTTATTAAATAAGCAGCAATTCTAAATTAGGTTATGCTGGTTTTGACAGTTTCTGCAAACTGACATTTTCATTTGCTCCGTTTCTTGGAACAACCCATCATGCAGATATATTACTTGTTGAAACCTCATAAAATCTCTGTTTTTCTCTGGGCTGTGAGCATGAATTTCTAATGAACTTGGCTCTAGGTGAAAGGCAAGTTCTCACCCATTACTGCAAGGGATGGTTTTATTTTACTGCATACCAATTTAGCAATATCAATGCAATACAGATGTCCTTATTTCTGATGTTGGATATACAAGGTATTGCTGTCCTGACCCTGAAATGGAAAAAAAATTAAGAAACAAAAGGAAAGGGATAAAAACCCTAAGGGGGCTTGATACTTGCTGCTCGCATGTACAGTTAATCTTTTCAGTGCAAGTCAGTGATGACTAGCACAAAATCTAGCCATTCTAGGCTAACTGGAATGCAGCCATCATCTTGTGAAAGATCCAACAGCATTGTCAATCCCCCAATCGCCATATAGAATGGGACTTTGGTAATATTTAAAACATCTTTGTTCAATAAAGTCACATAAAAGTTATTTACTTTTAAGCCTGCACACTGAAGTAGTGTTTGAATATGTTGAAAGAGGGACTACTACATCCACACATGTAGTTTCTTCAGTCAGACCTTCTGATTATTTTTCCATGATTAAATGTTAGCAGATTTCCATACAGAAGCATGTTTATTAAAATATAGTGACTCAAACAGCTGAAAAATCAGAAAGTTCTTAGTCTATTTTTTTAAAAAAGATTTTATTTATTTATTCATGAGAGACACAGAGAGAGAGGCAGAGACACAGACAGAGGGAGAAGCAGGCTCCATGCAGGGAGCCCGATGTGGGACTGGATCCCAGGGCTCCAGGATCACGCCCTGAGCCAAAGGCAGACGCTCAACTGCTGAACCACCCAGGCATCCCTTTTCTCTTTTCTTTTCATTTTTTCATTTTTTTTTTAAGATTTTAGTCTTTGCTACAGAATGGCAGACAAATGATCTGACCAATATTTCTACCAATGTCTGGGTGTTTGGTGCTGCTTAAATACATGAATAAAACACAGAAATCTTGTTGTTCAACTCTATGTTCAATGAGGTATTGGAGATAATTCACCAGTTGACTTAAACAGAATCTGGTGGAATAGCAGCCAGCTAAAGCATATCTTCAGCCATACCTCTGGAAAGAAAGAGGGTACCAGTTTCAGTACCAACATCAGTTCATTAAAATCTTAGGCTGCCTAGCACATGTACCTGCTTATACTTTGGGATATTTTGCCTAAACAACTGTATTTGCCTTTTTTAAGGAATTGCATCTATGATCAATTTCAATGGCCAGAAATGGAACTCATTCAAGGGTGCAGTATGTATGGTTTTGTGGGGATGGATGACATAAAATAGTTTGGTTTGGGATCCCTGGGTGGCGCAGCGGTTTGGCGCCTGCCTTTGGCCCAGGGCGCGATCCTGGAGATCCGGGATCCAATACCACGTCAGGCTCCCGGTGCATGGAGCCTGCTTCTCCCTCTGCCTGTATCTCTGCCTCTCTCTCTCTCACTGTGTGCCTATCATGAATAAATAAAAATTTAAAAAAAAATAGTTTGGTTTGAAAGTTACTGCACTGATCCAAAGCACAAGCTAAAGAGGACCTGAATTAGTTATTTATTGTTGCATAGTAAATAAGTAAACATTTCATGGCTCAAGACAATGTACACTTTATTATCTCACAGTTTATGTGGGTCAGGAGTCCAGGTATGGTTCAACTGGGTGCCCTGCTCTGGATCTCTCAAGGCCACATCAAGGTGTTGGCTGGGCTGCATTCTCTCATGGAGTTTGGGCTCTCTTCTAAGCTCAGATGGTTGTTGACAGCATTTAGTTCCCTGTGGTTGTAGATCTTTGTTTAATGGCTATCTATCAACTAGGTGACACTCTGAGCTCCTAGACACCATGTGAAGTTCCTTGCTACATGGCCCTCTCACAACATGGCTGCTTACTTAATGAAGGAGGGCTTCTTTTCCAGGAAGGGAATCTCTCTCTTGAGGAAGGGCCCAGTCCCCATTTTAGAGGTGTTCTCCTGATTAAGTGAGGCCCACCCAGGATCATTTCCATTTTGATTAGTTCAAAATTAACTGATTTGAGACCTTAATTATGCATGTAAAGTTTCCTTCACTTTTGCCCATATAATGTAACTGAGTCAGGGAACTGGCATCCATCATATTCAGTCTCTCCCACACTCAAGGGGAGAGGATTACACAGGGCAGGAATCTTGGGGGTGGTTTCAAAGGCTCCTTGCCTTCCACAGGATCTATCTCATAATCCTCATTTTGTAGCATATCCAAAATGAATGATGCCAGATAGATTCTAGAAGTAGAGCTAAGAGGAAGAAAGGGAGAAGGAGAATTAGAAAGGAGGACAATTAAAGAGGACTGGAATCTTTCTTCTTGTGAGGACTGTAAAAACCTTTAACTGAAATATGTAACTAAAGAGCAGTAGTGCAAAGATAACTATTCCATGTGGGGCACATTGAGGTTCTGTAGGAATAATATAAGGAAGGAATGTCCAGCAGGCATCTGGAAGCCTGGATCCTGAAGGGGAAAGGGTCAAAAGGAACACTAGGGGAGAAAATCTGTAAGTTACTTGAATAGCAGAGCCAGCTATGAACAGATAACACTCCACGATTTTGACTAGAGTTGAAAGAGAAATGGCCCAGCATAAGCACTTGATACATCGCAAGCTATGATTAAATAGTCTCAATTTAACTTAAAAGGTTAAGCTTTGAAAATGCTTCTCGTGAAAATACACTTAAAATGTGAGCTTAGAAAAACGAATGTCTTGGGCATCTTCGTCTCCTATAAACTTGTTGTTTTCTACAAGTAAAAACAAACACCGTCATTCAAATGTCTAATTCATCTTTACTGCATTATAAAAGTAATATGCACAAAATCAGGAGGGTATTTGAGGGATGAATATCTCATGGCTGTAAATGATCTGGGAAGTGGCATGATGTATATTTTTGACACTGCCCTAATCAGTCCAGAGCATGTGTTATGGACTATTAAAAACTTCAAAGTATATACAAATGGTAATGTTTCCTAGACTGTGAATCCTTTACACTTTGTCTGCATTCTCTCATTACATAAACTATTTCTAAGATCTCAAATCCCTCTTACATTCAAATCCAAAGAACATTTAGTGGGAATTTAAAATACATGTTTTACTTACTTGCACATTTTTATGTCCTTACAAAGAGAGTATGTATTTTTATGGAAAAATTGTATCTTATTTATCTCTGTATCCATGTTTCATAAAAGGGGCATAAATACAAAAAATTTAGACTTGACTATTATCTCAAAATGATAAATTATTTTTGAAACAAAACAAGCAAAAGTATAAAACATAAAAATCCATTAAAACTTAATATATAATATAAATATAAATATAAAATCAAATGTATAAATATATATTTAATATCTATACTTAACCACATATATATTTAAATCTATATTCTAATAAAAGCCATAAGGCAAAGATTTTAGAACAAGATGCAACAGGTCTGTTTGCTTATCCACTAGATGGCTCCCTTACGATTCCAACTTGTAATCTTGCCATTCTAAGGAAAACTCAAAATTCACTTAAAATATACTATGCCCAATCTTAACATTTGCTTCTAACGCCATGCACAGAAGCACTGCTGAACCAAAAAGAGAGAAACTCAAGCCGTCTTTTGTTAAATGACAGGAATTATGTTTTGTACACCTGTATTATTTATCAAAGAGCTGGACAATGACTGAGTATACAGTCCTTCTCAACACATCAATAGATACACCTGGGGGAGACACTCGGGGTGCCTATTTACAATGTGGACTTCAGGTACCTCTGTCATAGCTACTGGATCAGAATAACCTGGGGCACTGTAATGATACAGTACTCTATCATTAACAACTTTATGCACGAAGTTTGGGAATGACAGTATAAAATACATACTTTATAAGGCAAATCTGATTTTGACTGTGTGTGGACTACATGTGCTGATTTAAAATGCTTGCCCAATTCAATCAATACTGTAATTCTAAAGTTAGAAAAACAGCAACCAAAAGATATGCTAAGAGATTAGATTCATACAATCTAGAGCTGTAAAGGACTTCAGGAATCACCAAAATCAGTTGGTGAGTCCAAATTCATTGGCTCTTAACCCTGGCTGCACATTAGAATAACCTGAGGAGCTTTTAAAATCTGCCCATGCTTTCATATCACCTCTAGATATTGCTTTTTTAATTAGTCTAGGATGGGGGCTAGTTACTGGTATATTTCAAAAAGTTCCTCCAATGATTTTAATGTTCAACCAGGGTTGACAATAACTAATCCAGAAAAAAACATCTCATTTTATATACAAAGAACTATGGTCACAAATAAATTAAGGATCTTGCCATAAAATATGCAAGTTGTTGCCTAAGTTATGACTAGAATCCAGATCCTCTGACTTCTAGGCCATTCCTCTTCCCATGATCCCTATTTATTCAGAATCGAGTGGAATCTTCTGTGTCCCTAAAAAATGCTCCAAGTATGATAACAGTACTTTCAGAAAGAAAATATATTTAAATATTTTTAAGATACTGCATATCACATTATAAAATACATGTTGCTACATCATCCTTTCTTTGTAATGTTTGAGGAGAAAATTTAAACCAAAGCCTTAGCAGTTCACATTAGATAATAGACATGTGATCTGTTCACCACAAAGCAGCTGTCAATGTTTCTTGATATTGAATGAAAGAAATGGAAGAGAGGTGTCCACTGAGTCTATGAGAAACAAAGACTAAAAAGAAGGCAGATCATGCCCAATATTAATAAAGAGGACATCCAGGGGAAGAATTATCCTTTAACTGAAACAGATGCAAATTCATTATAATGTTAGATAAACCACCTACGGAAACAACCTCAAAAACTGAAAGAAAGAGATGCGAGAGCAGCTGACACACACCACAAGGCTTTGTTGTAAATAAAATCAATTTTATGGTTTCACTCAGCCCTTAATTTGCCAAAATGTTCAAACTAAAACCAATATACAAGCCTCAGCAAACTCAGCGGGGTGGGTACTTTTTGTCGGAACTGGTTGCAAACTGCCGAGCAATATGGGATAAAAGCATTTCCACGGCTACACTCTCACCCACAGAGAAGATGTTCCTCATTTTGAAGGTCAGGCCATACATCACTGGCCCAATGTCAGGAAACATGCATCGCCTCCGCCTACACTGTGCTAGGTCAGTTAGAAAATAAACAAAAGCAACTGCACAGAGCAGCTACCCCCTCAACTATTCCATCCTCCTTTTCAACCATTCCATTTGCAAAGTAAAAGCCAAAGGGAAGAAACCAAGCAGCAAAATTCAAGTCTTTTGCTTAAGACACCAGTATTTCTAATATCTCCTAGCAGATTATATATTTTTTTCTGATAAATACAGGCCAGACTGAACTGATAGTACTAGATTATTTACAGTAGAGCTCTTAAAAATGTCACTGGGACTTTACAAGTCTTAGCCTATATGTACTTCAAGCTGCCATTGTATTAGAGGCCTTCAGATTCCTTCTGTTACTGAAGGTTTCACATAGTGATCACTAGGCAGATAGGGCCCGAATAGCCATCAGGCTGAAAACTCAGAAAATTCCAACTTCAAAATCCAGTCACCAGTATTGCCTGTGAAGGATCACTGCTAAATTACAATTAAATCTGAGTGGTTGAAGAATGGCCTTGCCTACTGGTCAGTCACTTCTTATTAACAATTTAGTATAAATCTGTTCACCAGATGAGCTTATAGTCACATTTAACAGACTTAGAAAAAAAAAAAAAAACAGTGGCAGGCCTGGAGATCCAGAAAAGAATGAGATGTGGTTTTTCAGGTTTCCAACCATGTAAGGGATTGTAGAAAGGCGTGGGGGTGAAGTCAGCTGACAAAAAGCCCTGGATACCTAACAGACATCAACATACATAGTTTTTAAAAAGCCCTAATTATAGAGCACATAGAGGGACCCATATGAAAGAGAGTGGGCTCAAAAGAAGGTTTAGATATTGTGAGGAGAAAACAGCCTGGGAATGCTAAAGTTACATTATCTAATTAAGAGAGCTAATTTTTCTACAAGATTCAAAATAAACTTTCAAACAATGTCAACCTGTGATATGCTCCAAAGCTCCTAATTTAATACCTCTGTATAATACAGTCAATTCCAAATGCTTTCACACATATTTTCTCATCTTTAAGAGCCAGCATCATCCCATTTCCTTAATACAGACTTACAGTATATAGACATGCTTTGAAATCCAGAGATGAGGCTGTCTTCGTTTGAAATGAAGTCTACCCTCTCAAAGACATTACAGCCAGTAACTTCGTAACAAATCAATCTCACAAAGTCTAAATAGGTGAGTTATATGTCCATTATAAATTTCTTCTGATGGGTTGAGTCATTTAGCACGAAGGCAAAAAGGCTTGGAGCAACAATACAACATTATATTCAATGCCATGTCAGCCAGTGGCCATGGACGCTCAATAAATAGCAGTATGCTGTGACTGATCATTTACCACACAGTTTGCAAGTACCGAGGATGTAATAAGCTAAGTCAGGAAGGAAAGGGAGTTTGGACTGCCTTTCTTCCACTAATATAAAATACCCCAGATCACTCTGCTTAATATATATTCTGAGAACACAAGCAGAAGTGTTCTTTAAAATGATTTAAAGAATAATTTCTATAATTCAGAACAGCTGTTTCTATGCTGAGAATTTATGTTGGCACTAGAGGAAAGGCATGGACTTTCACGACAGCAGGCAGTGTGAACAACAGTCTGAACAGATCCGGGTTATCCACAGGAGAATTACTCAGCTACCTTTCTCTCTACACCTGTATCACAAAAATATACGCAGCCAAAGCCAGACCGTAGAAAACACTACAAAACAAATAAACCCGCTTCTTCAATAAAGTGCTTTAAAAAAAAAAAAAGATAGAGGGGTGTAATGGTTACTTTCATGTGTCTGCTGGGTAAAGTGATGCCCAGATAGCTGGTAAAACATTATTTCTGTGTATGTTTGTGAGGGTGTTTCTGGAAGTGATTAGCATTTGAATCAGTAGACAGAATTAGGAAGATCTGCCCACACCAATGTGGTAAGTGTAAGGGCATCATCTAACCCACTGAGAACAAAAAGGCAGAGGAAAAACACATTCCTGCTCTCAAGCTGGGAGATTTAGCTTTTCCTGCCCTCAAACATTGCAGATCCTGGTTCTCCAGTCTTTAGAGTCCATCAGTCCATCTGTCAGGACTCTGAATTATACCACTGGCTTTCCTGGTTCTCCAGCTTGCAGACAGTAGATTGGGGGACTTCCTGGCCTCCCTAACTGCATGAGCCCATTCCTATAACAAATATCCACATATAACTAATTCTGAGTGGTTGAAGAATTGCCTTGCTTGGAGATACATATACATCTCCTATTGGCTCAGTTTCTCTGGACAACTCTAATATAAGAGGGACACGTATAAGTTAAAAGAGACTTCAAAGATTTTTAAAAACCAGACAAGACCAAACTACAATGATTAGTGATATATATTTGGATGACAAAAATACAAAGAAAAGTAAGGATGCAATTCTGAAAAGTCACTACTGTTTATGCTTATACATGTGTTTTGGGAGCCACATAGATTTCTGAAGTTCCTTGCAAGGATTTAGCTCTTGACTTTGAAAATACTAATGGTGCTTGCCTTAATTAGTAATAAAGGGCACTCATTGACTATAGATTTGCTTATATAAATATTTATATTATTTGTGATACCTATACAAATAAATCATTTTTAAAAAATGAGAGCTCTGGAGTTAGAACACCTGGTTTAAGCCAAAACATTGGCACTTACTACTGATGAGGCCTAAGCTATAATTTGGCCTCAGTTTTCTCATTCATAGAATGTGGCTGTTGATGATCCAAATTGTACCCATTTAACAGGGTAATCATGAAGATGAACCACTGTAAGGGTTCTAGGTCACTCCATGGCGGACAGAAAATGCTATGTAGGTGTTAGAGGTTATGAGAGGAAATGATTCTGTCGGGAAGCAAGGAGAAGTAGCAAACAGAGATTAGGAGGGAGTGACGCAAAGTGCTGCAAATGTGTGAAGGTCTTAGCAATGTTGTGCACTACATGGACTGTCTTAATGAATTTTCCAGTTAAATTATGTATCCCAGAAATGACGTTCGCTATATGGAAAAGAAAATCGATAATTTTACAATGAAAATCAATGGAAAATGGAATTCGTTTGATTATCATTTTGCATCCAAAATAACTGATGCTCATCCATTTTACTAACCAAGGCAAATTAAAGAGGTAGCTCCTTGTTAAAAAGGAGGTTGCCAAATTAAATGTCTTAGTCTGATTGAACTTCTCATAAGCACAAATTAAAATGTTAGGGATTTTTTGTTTGAGTCCTTAAACTCGGATTAAGCTTTGAGTGGATTAAAAACTCCATTCATGTAAAGCAAGTCTTGAAAAAAAGTCACATTTGGGGCTTTTTAGCTTTTTATGAAAAGAAGGCAAAGCTTTCTTGATCCTATTAATTCATTGATTTGTTTTCTTTAGTTTTAATTAATCGTGTTTTTTGACCTTTGGATTGGGTTATCATTATATACTTTTACTTTTAGCATTTGAAAGCTTGTTTTTGAAGGCATTTCAGACCTATTTTCTAGAAAGTATGTTAATGAACTGCATCTTAGAATGTTGATTATTCTAATACTTTAAAATTACCACATCACACTGAGTAGAAAAGCCTGTGTCCACACAGGTGACTCAAATGTCTTAAAAGTCCTTTGACTCACATTAAAAAAAACCTCCCATTCTTATGCAATTAGGAAAATTAGTATATAATGTCCTTTGGAGTATTCCATTTAAAAAATATCCCACAGTACTTTGTTAGTCTATCTCTAATGATTTTCTACAGTTTTGGCATATCCGCTCTAGTTTAAGAGATTATTTAAGCAATGGCTTTACCAGGTAATAACTATTTGTAAAATCCAATTGCACTTCTGCATTGCCACTGACCAAAAGTGACTACAGGTTTTTCAATTTGTTAAAAATGGATGGTGTGATCTATTTGCTAGGGGCTTAGAAAAAATAACTGAAACAAAATATATAATACTATAACTTCATTAAGATACTATTTTACTTATACTGAAATGAGGTAAATGTCAAATGTGTCCTAGATCTTGGGACTCTACTTATTCCAAATTTCATGTCATGGGGAGAGACTCTCAGGCATCTTTCGTAGGCCATCTACATAGACAATGGTATCGACTATTTCAAACCCACAAATCTATCGACACTCTAGAAGCTAAAAAAATATCAGAAAGGAAGACAGAACATGAAGACTCGGAACTCTGGGAAACGAACTATGGGTGGTGGAAGGGGAGGAGGGCGGGGGGTGGAGGTGAATGGGTGACGGGCACTGAGGGGGGCACTTGATGGGATGATCACTGGGTGTTATTCTATATGTTGGCAAATTGAACACCAATAAAAAATAAATTTATTATTTAAAAAAGAAATAAAAAGAAATGAACTTTCCCACACACACAAAAAAATAATAACTTCACGGAAGTCATCAGTACTGAATATTTCCTATTCATCAACACAATAGTGCATTCCTGTGCTACTCTGTGTGGTCTGCAGACCAGCCAACACTGACACCACCTTCGAGCTTATTAGAAAAGCAAACTGGCCAAGACTGCTTTCATGTGCCCCTCAGTTGGATTAAGCTTTAGAGTCTTCTTCCCAACTACAGGCTCCAGACCTCCCTTTCCTTAGGGAATTTACTTTAGAACCTATAAATGTAAATTCTTTCTCTGCCCCTTTGGGATGCAAATCTTCAAAAACCCTGGGATGTCTTTCTCAAGGACCAGGGAGACTTCCCTTTGAAATGTAGTCATCAAAAAAGATAGGGTCCCTGTCTTTTAGTCTCCTTGGGAGGTCAGGGGCCTAACTGATAAGGGACAAAAGGCCTAATCATATTAGGGGCCTGATAAGAGACAAAAGGCCTAATCACATCAGCTAGTTTTGCTCCCTCAAAGTCCTCCAGTAGTCTTCCATTAGTTTGCCCCAGCATTTAAAAATCCTTCCACCTTCTGTTTCAGTGAAGTTGAGTTCAGCCTCTCTCCCCTATTGAAATAGTTTTGAATTAAGTTTTCTTTGCCTATTTAACTGGTTTTAGTGGATTTTTTTCTAAGACTCTTAGTGCCACCATGATCCTCCACCCCTACCCACTCATTTTAACAAGATTGCCAGGTATTTCCAGGGCCCAATAATGGTTGAGAAGTTCTCTAAGCCTTAATTAACACTGATCACTGCCTCCTGGTCCTTAATGGAGGCATGGATACAAATAAAACCAACACGGACATGTCAAATAAACATCACCTAGTTCAACAACATTATAGTAAAAGCCATTTATATTTCAATTACCTACTTATTTTGTTTTGTCTCTAACCAAGTGTTCTTTTTGAGTATATTCTGAAATAGTCTGAGCTCTATTTCTGTAACTTGTTTTCAATTTTAAAAGTAAGTGAATGCTTCAGAGAAGATAGGTATGAACCAATTCCATTAGGGAAGGGTACTACAACAATGGTGCACAACAGCTGTAGGACCCTGTGCCTGGGAGATGCTAGGCAGTCAGCTGCATGTACTAATATTTCCTTAATTCATTGAAAACATTGGCAGAGTGCCTCTTAGGTACAAAGCACTATTCTAGATGCTTGGGATTGGGGAGCAAAAACAGTCATTGTACCCTGCCTTCACTGTTCTTACAGTCCCTAATCTTCGCAAGAATCCACTGAGGCTGATACAATATCACAATTTTACCAGTGAGACTGCTAAGGCTAATAAAATTTGGGCATACATACAATTTGTGTTAAGGTTTGTGGCCTCAAAATGAGTGTTACTTTCATGTGTGTTTTTGGGTGGAACATTCATATACCCAGAACAGCAGCAAAACTGAGCCCATGAAGGTGAATTCTCTATTGGAAATATGTCTTGTACTAGGTGAAAATGGTAATAGAACCATACTAAAATGGCAAGGGACTATTTAAGACAACAGTGTTGCTTTGCTGGTGCCTGTACTTATAATTGTTTGGTGAATACATATGCATGTGCAGCTTTTATAATGTATATTTTATAGTTCAGATAGATAAGTACAGTACACGTATGTGTATTTGTGTGTATGAATGTATATTACTTTTTTGGCATAATGACTATAATATATGTAATATATAATCCTTTGCTTTAGGGATTTGAGGTTTTCAAGATAAATGTTCTTCCTACATGATTTCAGCCATGTCTTATTTATGAGACCTTCACAAGATAGATAAAAATGCACTGTCAGGATGATTGGTTCTCCTGAGCATTAGCAGTCCTAGTCAAGTAGGTTTTGCTTTTATTTCATTTATCTTTGGAAGATTTGTTTGGCTAGTTTAATCATAAAACTACAGTTAGCTAACTTAATTTCTGTTAAGTATGTCACTGCATGATGATTATACAAGGAAAACTTCTGATAGGATTGGATAAATTTGCTACCTTATTTTTTACAACTGAAATATATGACTTTATGTTCATCTTTGTCAACTAGTGATTATCAACCCAAGCTGCATGACACAATGAGATAATAGGCCTTATTTAAAAAGCAATAGTAATGCCTAGGCATCAACCCACACCAAGTGGTGCTGGAAACCTGGCAGTAGGGCCTAATGTGGGTTTATTTTTAAAGCTCCCTAAGTCATTCTATGTGCAGCCAGTGTTGAGAAACCCTGATTTTATATGCTGCATCTTAACCTTTATTTTTCCTATATAGGATTTTAACTCCGGGGTTTTTTAAAGCAAGAACCTCAGAACACCCAAGTATTAGTTATATTATGTTATATTTTTCCTTTGTCAATATTTGCACAGCTGTTTAATACTCAGAATGAGCTACCACATATCTCCACCACAATTAAACTGTGATCTGACATTTACAATTTTCACATAGCAACAAACAGTTCCCAGACTGCCTATTGCAACCACCAGTAGTACTCTCATTACCATAATGAAGCTATGTTTTAAAGGTTCTATGTCCAAAAGGATAGGGCACTGTTCAATTTGAATCATGCCTATCAACCTTTAGAAGACAAAGTAAAGATAAGAGTCTCCCAAAATTTATTAACATTTTGTGCAATTTTTAAAGCTATTTAGATGTGTTGGACCTGTAAATATCTGTCACTTCAGGCAGGTTTTTAATTGTAGAGAATTGTGTCAAATTCCAATGGCATAACATGAGCAGAAAATATATCAAATTACAAAAATAAAATAATATAACTATCTTTAAGATCCAACAGTGTGCAACTTTAAACCATGTAGGCAGTTTGTAAGATGAGTTTCAAACATATTTTTAAACTAACTCAGTTGTCAATTTACATAGGATTAAAGCCATCAGCAAATTAACTATAGTCTCTTTTAAAAGTAGATGTCAAGCATTATATGGTCTCATTCATTTGGGGAATATGAAAGATAGTGAAAGGGAATAAAGGGGAAAGGAGAAAAAATGAGTGGGAAATATCAGAAAGGGAGACAGAACATGAAAGACTCCTAACTCTGGGAAGCAAACTAGGGGTGGTGGAAGGGGAGGTGGGCGGGGGGTGGGGGTGACTGGGTGATGGGCACTGAGGGGGGCACTTGACGGGATGAGCACTGGGTGTTATTCTATATGTTGGCAAATTGAACACCAATAAAAGATAAATTTATATAAAAAATAAAAAATAAAAGTAGATGTTTTGGGACGCCTGAGTGGCTCAGAGGTTGAGCGCCTGCCTTTGGCTTAGGGCATTATCCTGGCCCCAGGATCAAGTCCCATATCGGGCTCCCTGTGAGGAGCCTGCTTCTCCCTCTGCCTGTGTCTCTGTCTCTGTCTCTGTCTCTGTCTCTCTCTCTCTCTCTCTGTGTGTGTGTGTGTCTCTCATGAATAAATAAATAAAATTTTTAGAAAAAAGTATATTGTTTCAAAGTTCCTTCACACATAATTAAAGCAGAAAAAGAAACTACCAAGAATCAAAATAGTCCTTTCTTTTTAATCTTTCATTGAACTACCTCAGTTCTCTTTTTATTCTGTTGCTGTTGAACTGAACAAAGTGAGTTTTTAGCAAAATGAGGGGCCCCATTTTACACCAAATTTAATAATTTCATCTCTAGAACCCTAGTGGCAGATGAGAGAAATCAATTTACTATATTAAGATAAACCTTTTAATTCAAGTTTTCAAGCTAAAGAAAGGATGGGCCATGAACAATTAGAATAATGAAAGAACTCTTAAAACAACCAGCCTCTTAGCAATGAATGACTAACAGTCAAGGAGATCTCATCTCCCTATCATCTCAGTCACTATTGTCAACCTCCACTTCTCCCATAAGCCTCCTATACTGTCACTTATCCTCTTATTTTCTAAAGATTACCTTGCTTCCAACTTCACTGAATTAATGGTGGTCTCCAGTCTAGACTGCTTGCAACTTTGTCCACTCATGCCTATAGGTAACAGTGAGTAGTTGTATGCTGCTGAACCACAGGATATTTCTAGAAGAGTAGTAAGAAGTAAGGGTTGAGTGATCGACTGAGGCCAGATCACAAAAGGTCTCATGGTAAGAAGATGAATTTGAAATTTGTTTGGAGGATGTGATGAGCTAGTAAAAGCTCTCATGCAGGCAAGTGCTCTAATCATGTTTCAGATTTTAAGAGACTGCCCAGGCAGCAGTGTGGAGGGCAGATCTGGAAGAAGGTCAAAATCGAAGTGGGAAGGTCTCTTAAGAGTCAACAGTGCTGTTAAAAGCATACAATTCAAGAGGTAACTGAAGGGAGACCTCTACCTTGTCCACCGATCAAAAGTACTGAGGACAATCCTAGGACCCTGAGATGAATTTCAGCACACCATGACCATACTCTATTATTACAATGTCATCTTCTGCCTCTGTTAGTAATGCTTTCCCTTGCTAAATCACAACCTCTCTAAGTGGCAGACCCTTGTTTTTAAAAAATATTTTATGTATTTATTTATTTTAGACAGAGAGAGAGTATGCCAGAGTGGGGGACAGGGAGCAGAGGGCAGAGGGACAAGCAGACTCTGAGCTGAGGGCAGAACCCACTGTGGGAGCCAATCCCACAATTCTGAGACCCTGACTGGAGCTGAAATTGAGAGTTGTCTGCTTAACTGAATGAGCCATCTAGGTGCCCCTGTCTTTACTATTTTTATCTTTAGGACCTAGCAAAAGGCTTGGCACACTGTAGGTGTTCAAAAATATTTGTAGAATATTCGAATGTTCTACGTGTAAATAAATAAAACAATGATTTAAATAATGTTTACTTGCATAGGGGAAAATACTTTATCTAGATTTAAATCTGGGGTCTCTCAATAGCTAGTTGGGAGACTTCAGCTATTTCACTCATTTCCCAGTTTTCTTACCTATTAATCAGGGGGGTATTAACTTAATTATTTCTAATATATGTTCTGATTCTATAGGACTTAGTTTCCATTGAAAATGTATCACACAACAGGCAATTAAAAATTGTCACATGTTGACTCAAAGACTGCATTTCATATAATCACTGTCACCCGTGTCCATTTTAATAGGTTCAAAATGATTTCATGTCTACTCAGAAATATTAGATGTATGTGAGGTGACATACAGATGGAATGTCAAATCAATATTTCTTCCATATGTAATCCCAAACTGCTAAAATATGTACTTTTGTCATTAAATGATTTATTTTTAAGTGACCGAAGTGCAGGAATGTTAAAATTTTATAGTTTGATGCCATTAGCATGACTATGAATGCTACATCATATTTTCCTTAACATTCTTCAATGTTCTTTGCCTTGTTTGACATCAGCACTGCTTCCTGAATAAAGATGAACAAATCAAGTTTAAAAAGTGAATACAGAGTTGTACATAATTATTTTCTTTTAAGAGTGAAAACTTTTTGTCTGAACTATTTTTATAATGATCTTCACTTTAGGTTAGTTGACATGTTAGCTTTACATTTCTGGGTTTTTAATACTTAAGACCACAAACACACTGAATATAGCAGCAGGACTTAATTGCTTAAATCGTGTTGCATAGTAACCCCCAAATAATGCTTTAAGTATTTCTCAGCAAGATTTAGTATAAAGAAGGGTTTTACTTTGTCATGCTTGGATATGCTTTACCTAGAAGAGAGAAAATAGCTATTTTTAAATAATATCTTAAGCTTCCATGTTTTTCCAAAGACTAGTAAAATAAGCTAGCATAATCTTTTATAAACGATAACAAAGGCAGTGCACTACTTAAGCCAAACAATACAAAATAAAAATTATAGCCAGATGTATCCAGGTTAATATTCACATAAAAATTTGCAATATCAAAAAGATTTTATTGGACAATAGTTCCATGTGCAATCCAATATGATCCTGCATTACAAAGCAAACCACGTATTTATTTCACTTTCTCATGGTGCAATTTCACTTTCTCTTTCCTCTCAATTGGTAAAGGAGACAAATCAGATTCATTCATGTACAAAGAAAAGCAAATGTAACATTTTGATAACTTTGTTTTTAAAGATTTTAACTATAAAGTTATTAAAAAGCAAGTAATATTAATCAAAATTTTAAATTAAATCAAATTTTTAAAGCTACATGTAAGACATAAGGCAACATAAATTGATTAAAAATCTCAGAGTTATTTTGTTTGTTTGGCTTCCTTTGACTTTTGCTTCACAGGGCTTCAAATCTATTTCACATTCCATAAACTGGCTAGTGCAACGTACATGTGTGTGCCTGTGCACGCATTAAAAATGAATAAATTTGGGGTTGACATGATTTGTGTTTTCTAAGTTGAAGAGTTCAGTCAATAATTTCAATTTTCATGCAATTTCAGAGGTAACTCTTCAATATTTTCTTCTCTAACTTAAGTATAATTTTTCACTGCAAAGAAATCCATGAAAGTCAGATTATTTAAGACCACCGCCTGGCACTTTCCAGGCATTTTACAAGGTACTTTACCTAGAGTATCGTGTTTTAGCTTCCCAAGAATAAAGTAAGCTAATAAAAAAAGTACTAAACAATGACCAAATAAGTAGCAAAATGGGGGACTTAAACTACTTTGGTATAAAGCACATGATCCTTCTACTATAACACACTGTCTATTGAGCATTGAATACACTATCTGGCAAACTATTTGGTGTTTAATAATGACTTATGTGATCAGAATCTGCAAGGCATTTACTAGGGATGTGAGGTAGTGATTTTTCAAACTGGGTTATATCTATTGGTGGGTCATGAAATCAATTGATTTGGCCCTGACCAGTATTTTCTCAAAATGGAATAAACTAAACACCATAGCGCATTACAGGTTTCCTGGGAAGGGCAGTGTACATGGGTAGCACCCATCTACACAAGTCCTTGTTCAGTGTGCCAAATAGCAATGCATCCCCTGTGTAGGCAATTAATTAGGCACAAGTGACCAAAGCATGATGATCATGGGACTGCTTGTTCCTCAGGGGAAGGGATTATCTTGTTTACTACAAAGGTGCTGAGCCCTTGGCCCTAGTTTCTTCAACTGTGGTGTAATTCAGTATGTGTGTCAGCCCCTTGGCATACTGTGTTACATCATGGTGGTGGAGACAAAGGAACTGGTGCTACCATGCTTATGCTTTTGCTCTTTGCTGTACTGTGAGAGTCCGGTTCTATCACACTGAATTACATTGTCCACCTTTAGCACCTATAGAATTGTACAAAGCCAACCTCATGTTTGCTTAGTCATCTCCTTTGGAGTCTTGTTACTTATTCCCATCCTCTTGAGGTTGGGGTTCTTCCCTGAGAAGGTATTAAGAATAAGTAGTGACTAAGGCAACTTATGTTTGAGTTATAGATGTTATGTAAGAATGTGTGAGCTAAGCATTGCACAACTCCAGGGGGGACACCATTTATATATATATATATATATAATCAGTTTGGTAAATGTGTCAAGATGTAAAAAAAAAAAAAAAGGATGATAAAGGTTGCCTTAGAAAAGACAAAGAAAAAAGCACAAAGTACTGGGTTGAGAGAATTCATGTTTAAGGAGGAAGTGATCCTCTCAAGTTGAGCTCAGGTGGGAATGTGGGATTTAATCCATCCTTGAAGATGAAAGACCAGGAGATAGCATTTAATGTGGTCCAGGTGGAGAACTGACAAGATCAAGCTCCAAAAACTTTCAAAAGAGTATATGAAAAAAAAAAAATACAACAGTTTACAAAACGTAAGTAAAAAACAAAATAGCAAGAACAGAAATGTTTGAAACCAAGAAACAAAAATGGCAATATAAAAAGTAAAAAGCTGGTCTCATACACACACACAAAATCTGGTCACCATCTCTATATTTTTTTTTCTGATTTAATTTTGCTCCTCCATATCAGAATGTTTCCTCATATCAAGAGGAAGCAACCTCATGGAATCATGGTTAAACTACTCAGTTGCCTTTTTCTTAACCACTTTCCCTAGATTTTCAAAGAACGATAAGAATATTTTGCCCTTATACTAAATCTCAAACACTTTTTTTTCCTTCACCTAAATGTCCTATTTATAATGTTCTGTGCATCTCTGTATTTTATGGGATGAGACCATTTTTTAAAAAGTTATACCCATGATCTCATCTTTTTCTCCTCTATGTTTTATCATCAAAATGACTCATGATTCGGAACTTATTTACCTAATGGTATTTCATCGTTTGATTACACAATGATACATCTATACATTATTTACTATATAATTTATATCTAACCTAGCTATATACACAATTTATGTTTATACATCTCTATATACATACATATGGAAGATAAATAATAAATAGGAATCCTTTGGAAAATCTTGATAGTCTTCAGGATTTATGTTTTTAATGATATATACAGTAATATATAGTTTAAAAAGTTAATGTGCTGCTCAAATTGCTACTTACTGCTATTAAATATATTTTTAAGGATTGCTTTAGAAAAATTTTATGTTCTGCCAGTGGAGTTACAAGATATCCATTTGTACAATGATTAAATGGACAAACATAGTTTACTCAATTATTTGTATTAATTATTCACACTGAATGGAAATTTGGTTAAAAGTTTTTGCACTGGGTGTTATGTTCACAAATTGAATTTAAGTGAAAATTAATTAAATACATAACTGACTAAATAAAAATTTTTTAGATTGGGCCACAATTTTAAAAAATATCATTTTTTACATCTGAAAGCTAAGTTTGGTTTATATATGACATTATATCGATTTTTTTCTTTATGTCTTCCTTTATGTTTTTTATGTTATTGTGGAATGATCTTTATTTGTCTTGGAGATACCAGTGAGCCTTTTAATACCTGTGATACAAATGCTCTATGGATAAAATTATGGATCCAATAAAAGATACTTTGAGTAGAGAGGTATTTCAGAGACCATTTTAAAATTTTTATTATGAAAATATTCAAGTACGCATAAAATTAGAGAGAATAGAATAAGAAACCCCATGTGTCTATCATCCCACATCAGTAATCATCAATAGTTTGCCAATTGTGTTTGATTTATTCCTTTTAACTTATTTTATTCCTAAAATATTTTACAGGAAATCCCAGATCTCATATTAGTTCATCTCTAAATACTTCATTTTACATCCCAAACAGATATGCTCCTTAAAAATTTACCAAAATATAGTTATTATACATTGTGATGTTAATAACAATATTTATGACAATGAAATATCAAGCCATGGTCAAATACACCCCATGTTTCATCTTTTTCTCACTTTTTGATTTCCGAATCTTGATCCACCATCCAAGATGCTTGCATTTGCATTGGCTAACCTGTAGAAACCATTTTATTTAGTCCCTTCAATTTGTGCAACTTTTGATGCAAGGAAGGTAATTCATTTACTTGATGTCACTGAGTTTTTCCACTTTGTCTATTCATACCACAAATATTTACTCAGCATCTAATAAATACTATTCTAAGTATTTGGGAATTATCCATAAACAAAAATGATTTCTGCACTTATGGAGCTCTATTCTTGTTGGAGGAATGTAATATAAACATTAAAAGAAATCAAGTGCAGTATATATGTGAAAATGATAAATGATATGGACCAGAGAAAACTACATTTGGGCTGGGTAAGTGCTGTACTGGGATGGAGGAGAGGGATTAACTGGCTTCACTGAGAAAGAGATGATCAAACAAAGATTTAAGATGAAGTAGTTTAATTTTGGGATATCTAGAAGGAGAGTTTCCAGAGGAGAGAAAACAGTGTCAATGCCCCAATACAAGCACATAACTACCTGTGGAAGATTTCTCTCTCAAGTGATTTGAATGCATATGAGAATAACGGAAGAGGTAAGAACTCTAGCTTGCTCTGAGTGACATAGGAGCCATTGCAAGGTTAGGCACCAAACAATGACACTTTCTAGTCTGCTTTATGGGAAATATCTTGGGTACTATATGACGACTAGATAGTTTGACACATGAATAGGGATTTTCAGATAAGTTGGGAGGCCAGTGCATTAGCTGGAAACAGATAATAATAGTACTGAAGAAGAGTAATTAGGTGATTAGAAATGATCTAATTCTGTATATATTTCAATGTTCAAGCTGATTAGAGTTGGGATGGAAAACAGGACAGAAGTCAGGATAACACCAAAGCATTCAGCCTGAGCAAGCATAGAGTGAAGTTCTTATGTGTGAAGAAGGAGTTGTTATCTCCTTCAGATTTGAGATGCTGAGTAAGAAGTTGGATATCTAAGTCTGAAATTAACTAAAAGGGTTTGGGCTACAACTATAACTTTGGAGGGTCATCAGTATATGGATGTTTCATTTAAGGTCATAAGAATTTTCAGAGCATACAAAAGTGTCAGCATAGAGAAGGCACAAAGGATGAAGCCTGCAACATGCCAATATACAGAGATCAGGGAAACCAGAAAGGCAATAACAACACCCACCACTACTGTAATGATTCATTTCTTTCAGAATTTCATATTAAAATTCTCAATGTTTGCTTGATGAGATCAGGCCCCAGATGGATTAGGTATTCCATCTCTACTTTGCACACTCCCTGCTTCTGAATCATAATTTTGCTCCCTAGCTCAGCATCATATAGGTTTTATGCCTTCTGGTCATACATTTTTCCTCATAACCTTGGCCATTTTTCAGGTGCTTTCCAATGTTTCTGCATCAAGGATAGAGCCCTTCTGATCCCTCAAGTCATCATGGTGGTAGGAAATTAAAAAGCCACTCTTCTTGATGCATACTGGGAGTGGGGTCAGCTTATGTCTTACTTCATCAACAAAATTAATAATAGGGTAAAAAACGCCCCGGGATTTATAATAAATTTTATGGTCATATTTTTAAACACACTCATGGCCAAGTGTAAGCAATGGCACCAGCAAACAAAATGCCAGTGATTCTTTGGAACACAGAAAAGTTTATGTCAATAGCACTGAATGAATAATTTGGGAAGAATGAGACTGTAAACAATTTATTGCTGTTTTGCTCAGTTTTATTTTTAATTTTTAAAATTTATTTATTCATGAGAAAGAGAGAGAGAGAGAGAGAGAGAGAGAATGAATGAGAGGCAGAGACACAGGCAGAGGGAGAAGCAGGCTCCATGCAGGGAGCCCAACATGGGACTCGATCCTGGGTCCCCAGGATCAGGCCCTGGGCCGAAGGCAGCGCTGAACCGCTGAGCCACCCGGGCTGCCCTGTTTTGCTCAGTTTTTATCTTCATCTCAGCCCTGTACCCATCTCCATCCCCAAACAGCTACTGCAGTTAGTTATATACATTTAAAAGAGGAGAATGTGACATTCATTCATTAAGGATTTATGTGTCTGTGTGTATGCGTGTTTGGCAAGGCATCAAAAATAGAAAAGCTGTTATAGATGGAATACAAATAATCTATTGCTCTCAGTTTATATTCTTCACCAATATAAACAGCTGAACAAGGAAAACAAGACAACAGATGGCATAAAAGCAGAGTGTGCACACACAAGTGCAAGGCTGAGATGTGGCAAAGCATTCAATGAATATCTGGTTTCCATAAAGAGCTAAAAAGCCCAGTTTCTGTTTAAAGTCAAAAGATAGAATTTTTTTGAAAAAATCAGTTGATATTTACTGAGTTCCTGCTATTTACCAAGAACTATTGCAAAGAACAAAGGTAGCACAGCTCTGATGTCATGCCTCAAATAAAATTTTATCATCTAGCCTTGGAGAAAAGACAATCCCAACAACGGAGTGAGTGGATCAGTCAGTGTCACTCATCAACATTATACTTTGTGATAACATAACTAAATATATGCTTTTATGCAAATGTCTGAAGTTTGATCACTGTCACTTATTTAAGGAAGGCAAATGATTAAAGAGTAAATTAAATGAACAGAATAAAATATTAAAAAGCACATATTTAAAAAGTGTTTATTTATAGTTAATATACAGTGTAACATTAGTTTCAGGTGTACAATATAATGATTCCACACTGCCATACAACACCAGTGCTCATCACAAGTAACTCCTTAATCCCCATCACCTGTAACCCTCACCCTGACCACACCCCCTCCACCGCCCCCCCCATCCCATGGGTAACAATCAGTATGTTCTCTATAGTTGAAAGAATCTGTTTCTTGATTTGCCTCTCTCTCCTTTTTTTTTTTTAACCCCTTTACTCATTTGGTTTGTTTCTTAAACTCCACATGAGTAAAATCATGCAGTATTTGTCTTTGACTGAGTTATTTCAGAAAATAATAAAAGCACATGTATTTGTTTTTTTACAATCAAATGCTTTATTTTTTTTAATAATAAATTTACTTTTTATTGGTGTTCGATTTGCCAACATACAGAATAACACCCAGTGCTCATCCTGTCAAGTGCCCCCCTCAGTGCCCATCACCCATTCACCCCCACCCCCCACCCTCCTCACCTTCCACCATCCCTAGTTCGTTTCCCAGAGTTCATGTTCTGTCTCCCTTTCTGATATTTCCTACCCATTTCTTCTCCCTTCCCCTCTATTCCCTTTCACTATTATTTATATTCCCCAAATGAATGAGACCATATAATGTTTGTCCTTCTCCTGATCGACTTATTTCACTCAGCATAATACCCTCAGTTCCATCCATGTTGAAGCAAATGGTGGGTATTTGTCATTTCTAATGGCTGAGTAGTATAAAAGCACATTTAAATGATGCACTTTAAATATCCTTCAAGAAATACCTAAAACATTATCAGATCAGTGGGAAGATCCCTTTGCTGTAAAAGTCAGCCCTCTGAGCAGAGTGACAATAAATACTATGAGAAGAGCATCACCATTTCTATTATACTAACTTCCCAAACTGCAGCAGTAATTCCTCATGATCCGTGACATTCATAATAAACAAATTTAGAAGCATTCTATTTATTTTCACCATTTTAATTCTTAGTTACAAAACAAATAATGTGTAAAATTAAATCATTATATTTAGTTGGGTGGAATAAAGGAAACATACCAGAGATAAAATCACACTGAAGTTTAACAAGCCTAATTTGGGTTTGATGGATAACATTGCTTAACTCTAAAACATTAACTAAATACCAATTGTACCTAACAAGACATCCAATTACTTGGAACCACTTTGAATGTTGGTTGATTTTCACCTGCCAAGATTAAAGTATAATCACTGCCAGTTTGATAATTACCAGGATTTCAAATCTGGGCCATTTAAAAAGTATGAGGCATAGTCCCTTCCTTTTGTACAACTGGGTATACAAGGCAAGAATACATGAAGTATTAAAAGAACCATGTAGATATGGTGACATAGGAGCCTTGGTGCTCTGCTGGAGGTAGTGTAGACAGCAGCAGCAATCTGCCTAGCCATCTGTTACCACTTAGTCGAATTAAGTATATACATACCCTTTGACACAGCAATTCTACAATTGGCACTTATCCCAGAGAAATTTTCACACAGGTCCATAAGACATATATACCAGGGCATTTTTTACAGTGCGATTTGTAATGGTGGGAGTTGGAAGCAACCAGATATCTGTCAGTGAGAAAGAGATAGGTAAAATGTTCTGTATATGCAATCCTGGCCCTTACTGCAGATATGTACAGATGTATCATGCCTGTGTGAGAGCACAAAGCCAATGGGTTGCCTGGCAAAGAAACGGATAACTGGAAAATTAGCTTTTCTTAATTCTTACAAAGGTTCAGTACCTACACAGCATAAAGATAGAAGTTGTAGAGTGGATGTACACCTAGCAACATGGAAAGAGTCTAACAAACAAGAGTGCTTAGTGTAAAAGGAGATGAAAACGAAATATTAACAATATGTATTTTACAGAAATGATAATTCACAAATGGAGAACAATGCACATTTTAAAAGAACGCCATTAAAATAAAAAGACCTTAAACAACGGTTGTACGGAGTAGGAGAGGGAAAACAGAATATGAGCACAGAGATAAAAGGGAATATAGACGTTCAGAGAGACAATGAAAAGACTAACAGAGATTAGGTGTCACGGATAGTATGGTTACCTCAAACCCCTGCATCTTAGATCAAAGCAATGACAAAAATAGACACCTTTTCGGCATTCCAACAACATGCTGTCTGGGGAAGAGTCCTGGTTATAAGGCAAGAGGATCAGTCTGTACTACTAGTTTCATTTCTTTCTCACTGTATAACCTTCTTAAATGATTTAACATTTCAGAGCCTCAATGTTCTCACCTGTAAAATGGGAATGATGAGGACTACTTTGTTCTAAAGAAGAAAGTAGGCCAGAAAGAATTTGGATGCCTACTGTGAGATCACTACTATAGACACTTCACCTCTAGATCCTCCTCCTGCTTAGAATTTTTAATGTATTCTTCCCCTACTCTGAGAAGGTCTCCTGGAGAAAGATTAGCCAAGATTTGAATCTCTAACTAGCGGAAAAGGATTCTAAAGCTTAGTGGGTTCTTGCTCTTTGTGCTCAGTACTGTTTCCCAAGGCTCTGCTACTCACTGGCAGATTGATCTTAGGCTTTTACTTCAAGGGTTTGGATTGACTCAGTCTGTTGGAAGGCTTTTCACCAGTTTGAGAGAGTTACTTCATCAGGAATTTGGAAACCTATTCATTATCCTGCTTACCCTGTTCGCCACTCATAAACCAGAATCAAGACACAAGACTTCTAACCTGAATCTTATCTTCATGATTCTGCTCATATACTGTCTAATCTTGCAACACATATATCCCTACAGCTTATGTTAGATATATATTTACTTTCTATTAGATGTAAACCAATATAAAGCTTAATAATCCCCCAAAAGGCAAATAAATGTCTCCCTTGCATTTCCAAAGGAGGAAAAATGTGGTATTTAAATCAGCTGAAAATAGCTGACTAGATCAATACTTATAAATATTGATTAAAAAATACACATATTTATAAAATACAAGTTTTGTATCCTTAAGCTGTTTTAAATGTCCTTAAAATATATTGTTCATGTGTTCATAGGAAGTTTTACTTTAATATGAGCATCTCTACTCATTTGTAACATGTTAGTAGCTTACTACTCTTTTCAGCATGAATTGTTGCCTTCATACTCCATAATTTTTAGTCTATGTATACACACACACACACACACACACACACACACCAAAGTAGTGAAATTGAGACAAGTAAGATGAGAGCATACTTTCTTAGAGAGGCACTCATATGTCTCTAGGATATTCCATGTTAGGTCAAACATGGATACAAGGGTTCTCTTTAAGAAAACAGACTAGAAATCATAAGGAAGACATGAGGATAACATATTTATGCACTGAACTATTCAGTGGCATTTCTTGACATAGCATTAGCCAAATGTAATGGAACATTACATAGCACAGGAGAATTTAAAAATGATCATTGCTCTATTTTAAATTGAGTTAGAAAGCAGACATACATGGTCAAAGTTTAGATTTTTGACTAAGAGCATAGTTTTCAAACAGTTTGGACCTTATATGACCCATTCATTTTGTCTTCATGACCCAGGATATAGCAAAATGAAAAGCAAGCTTGTTCATTTTTGCAGATAACTTCAAACTCAATTATTTTTAATTTATTTCTGGAGACTTGAAAACAATCTCTGTGATTCTAAATATATTCCAGGAAGTGGTTTATGCCATCTCTTACTTCTTGGATTTTAGAAAACATACACTACGTTAAAACTTCCATTTTCAAAACAAAACTTTAAATTTAGCTATATAATACCATCCCCACTTTCAAAACAGAAAACAAGCAAAATTGAATAAAAAGGCACTTCTGGCCCATAGGGTGAAGAACATGAGTGGGGAACACGAGGAATTTTCTCATTTTAGATAACTGAATTTAAGAAAATATTTTAGATAAACTAGTCTCTGATCCACCTAATTATGTATCTATTAGGTTAAACACATATAGACCAACTGAAAAAAGTTTATAGGACCTTATGGGTTATAATTTGTGTATTAGCTCACCACTATTTTCACCTTATTTTTCTAATCAATATTTCTGTCTATTTTCACATCTATTTAAAAAAAAATTTGCCCCATATATCTTTGGAGGAATAGATCCATTTGTTTGGTAATGAAATAGGGTACAACTACATACTTACATATGTACATACTATTGTTTTCTTCAGGGAAAAAGTATATTCTATTTACCTTACAAGACTTTTGTAATGATTAAAGGAGATAATCCAAGTAAAAATCTGTCCAATTATATTTTACTCAGAGGAAACAATACAGTTACCACTATTATTATTTCTCTAGAAAGGAAATAAAATCATTACAGTTGGGTGTTAAATGCAAATCAAACATCACTTGACAAGAAGTTTGGAAGTTGTATGCAGTCAAGCTGCTCTAACCCCAAGACTAATACTGTCAAATTTATCTGTCTTCTTAAAGTCTGTTCAATTATAATTTAAAATGGATATCAGTCCATATGTAGGTTATATATTTTCAAAAGTCTACTCTCTCAGGTGATTTAACCATATTTCTTGACACTGTTCTTGTTAGCAAAAAAGTAAAAATAACCCTGGAGGACGATATAGGTCTTGAGAGGATATTAGGTAGAAATATCAATCACAGGAAATACACCCAAACATATGTTTTT
Organism: Canis lupus familiaris; assembly: GCF_011100685.1. NCBI lineage: Eukaryota > Metazoa > Chordata > Mammalia > Carnivora > Canidae > Canis > Canis lupus. The sequence continues at coordinate 24,533,976 of NC_049260.1, read as the reverse complement.
TCAAGATGGTCATGATAAATTGGAACAAAAGTGATTTTCATCTGCTCTTCAAAAAAACTCATATTTAACTGATGAATGTTTCACTTTTAAATATGACACATTTTCAAGTAATTATCCTTTACATAGAGGAAATAACAAAGAAAGAAAAATGAGCGAGGATTAGCAAGTATACAGAGCAAATGACAGAGAGAAATGAAAATAAAAATTTGAAATCTCTCATTGCCTTCAGTTTTAAATAAGTTAATGAAATGAATCAAGAAACTTCGATCTCTACTTATAGCTCTTCAGTACTATTAATACCTACTAAATAAAAATACCTAAAAATTTATAGAAACTAATATTTACTGATTTCTTGCTCAGTATTATGCCAGACATCTGTATCATTTCATCTTTACAGTAACATTATACAGTAGCTTTTATTACAATGCCCATATTACAGATGAGGAAACTAGTGTTTTAACAGTTTGTTCAACTTGACAAGACATACAGCTGATAAGAGGTGGAGTCAGTTTTTGAAACCATATAGTGTGAGTGTAGACCCAATGTGTTTATCATGCAAAGTGAAGTTGACAATGCTATAAATAACATTGATATATATGGCCAGACTTGCATTGTTAATTGCATATGTTTGGGGAGAATCTCACAGAATATAAACAAAAGTTTTGGTTTAAATTCATACCTTATATCTTTAAGTGTTTAAATTCTAACTGTAAGTTTGAAAAAGTAAAACATTTACAAAATTTATATTCACAGATATCATCCATTGCTTGTGGACAACTGTCCCAAGATCAGAGGAAGAGATGACGAAGACTCAACTTGACCAAACTTAAGTCAGGTTCTTCAGAGCTATCTTTCAATTAGGCCTTAACTCAAGCCTATAAAAATGCCAATTTCAGCACAAAGAATTTCATCTACTTCCTCCCATACTAAGAGATCCAAACAAATATTAGTAATATTTCTAAGAGCTCAAGGCCACAACCCTAAGATGAAAACCCCACTCCCTTAAGTTCCTATCTGAGAAAGATCAACAATGCCAAAAGAATCTATTCTTGCTTTCAATGGATGCTTGACTATAGGTCCCCAACCTCCCTTTCCTTAGAGCATTTCCTTTAGTTGCCATTGTAAATCCTTTCTTTGTCTTCCTGAGATGTATCTTTTATAACCCAACAAATGTCTTTCAAGGACCTCTGAGCCATTTCTTTGAAATGTAATCATGAGAAAAGTCAGGACTTGGGAAGGGTGGGAACCTTCCCTAAAGGACAATCAGCAAAAACAGGTGGCTTAAACAGGGACTAATCCTCCCTCCCCCAAATCCCGTCTCCTCCTTCCTGTAGCATACTTCCACATTTAGAAAGCCTCTATTCTTTTGTTCCAGTGGAGTTGAGTTCTACTCTATACTGAAGTCTCTCTCCTACTGCATTAGGAGAAATCTACCATTTTGCTGGTTTTAACAAGTGTCTGCTGTAATTTTTTTTTACAGGGGTAGAAGAACTTAATCACATTTAATTCTAGAAACTTCATGAAAAGGATATTGCAATGACTGTAACTAAAGTCAAAACAGTTTAATGCAAATTGAGCTGCCTATAAACATGCTCAATAAAGAAAGAAAAGTACAATCTTGACAATAGTTCCATGTCATTCAATATGCAAGATTTTTTTCTTCAGTCTGTTATTGGAATATGAGGTTTCTCTGGAAGGAATTATTCATGCTATGACTTTTGAAGACTACTTATTATTATAAATATATATTACAAACTGCCTTAAGATAAAAAATGGGCATGATGTCATATTCTTACCAGAATAAGTGTTACAATGATTATAAAAATTGCCAAAGTTCTCCAAAATGCACAGAACTGACTATAATGAAAATTACAGTTATCAAAATAAATTTTATTCCAAAAATTAAAAAAAATATCTCTGATTCCAAAATGGGCAAGTAGAAAATATAAAATCAATAAAAATTTATTTAAAAATTACTAAGTCTAGGGGACGCCTGAGTGCCTCAGTAGTTTAGCACCTGTCTTCAGCTCAGGGTGTGATCCCAGGATCCTGGGATTGAGTTCCACATCAGGCTCCCCTGTAGGGAGCCTGCTTCTCTCTCTGCCTATGTCTCTGCCTCTCTCTCTCTGTGTCTCTCATGAATAAATAAATAAAATCACTTTTAAAAATTACTAAGTCTAAAATATGGGTAATTATGTTTATAAAACAATAAGATATGAAGTTGGTAAATAACATTCTATATTGTGATATGAAAGAGGATTCAAGATACAATTAAAGACTCTAGCAATTACAAACTGTCAGATAGAAAGGGCCATTAGCTTCATTTTTCCTTATTTTTCTTGCTCCTAATCAAATATCACACACCATGAGGTAGGTAAAGAATGAACAAAAAAATCCTCATGTATTATGCTATACAACCAGTAGAGCTCTGATATTGTACAGTAATATTAAATATGACCTTAATAGTATGAAAATGTATGTGTTAATATGGGCTTAATTGCTTTTATGACAGAGAAAGCGATTATTACAGCTCTAGATGTTAAATCCTGCTTGGATACACTATAAAAATGGCACTCTTAACACACACAGAGTTTATAATAAAACACTATTTTACTGGGAAAAAAGTGGTACTTCACCTTAGGACCTGCAAACACTCAGATGTGGCAGTTTTCTCACTACTTTTCAATGTGATTTTGAATTGAGAATAATAACCTGTTAAAAATTCAGATGAACCAACTGAAATAGTCATATATTCAAATATGCTAAATAATGTATTACTATAAAGAGTGATCATTCCATAGAGTTAAAATTTACTGCTGCATCATTTTTCTGAGTGTAAACGGCTAAGACCCCAGTTAGAAGGAGAAATACTAAAGGCAACCAAGTGGGGTCCTGCCAGAACGACAGAACCATGTTGAAAGTTCATACATTGAAAGTTTTAGCCTGCAGGACCCCTGAATAGCTGTGCCTAGGAACACAATGGCAATGATGACATCCAGGCAAGGGAAAGCAGTCTAATTTTCTGGGACTGTTTTCTTTTTTATAGTATAGAGTTGTTTCTTCAATTGTTAGATTTTGTTTTTTCTAAATAGGCATTTTGTTCAGTCCTATATCTAAACACACAACTTAAGACTTAAAATGTTATTTCTTTAATCCGTAGACTTAGAAACTTACATTAATGTAGCAAGAAGCTTTACACATATTCTGAGTAAATAGCAGGCGCTTAATGCATATGGAGTAAAAAAGGGATTAACTGCATTTGTTTGTTTCAACAAAGTTTTGAAAGTAAAGCTTAATACATATAATAACTGAATTTTATGACAGTCTTTTGAGATTCAGAAATTGTTTTCTCTCAACCCAGGCTGAACTTACTTCTGGTTCCTTTCATATTATCTTTCCTTGTCTTTACCAAGTGAAAAGATCAGGATATTGTTTATCATCTGAAGTATACTTTATTCTTTGAGGTAATTGGTAATTTCCTATTTTTACTAATGTCAAAAAGTGATTTAAGTATATGAGAAAAAACTCAAAAATAGAGAATATTTTGCAAAAATATTATAATAATATTATTGAAACAAAACCATTCATCATTTCGGAATATTTTCTTCTGATATTCTTTAATGCATAGCTTACTTATTTGAAGTCAAATTATTTGTGTAATTTTATACCTAATCTATTACTATATGACAAACATTTTCCAATGTTGTCATTCGATCTTCACAACAATTATCTGTTAATTGGTAAAGGTACTGGATATTTATAAGATACTCAGGAATAACAGCCAAATGAGCAACTATAATTTACTTAATTATTCAGTTATATAACAAATCTATGAAGGTCCCTCTAAATCTCTCACGTAAGCAAAAATGTTCTAGTCTCTCCATACATTCCTCATGGACATGATTCAGTTCCCCAATTTCCTAAGGCTTTTTTCCTGAATGCAGCCTACATTTCACATTTCTTTTAAAGTATAAGCACAAGAATAGAACACAATTATCCTGGAGTGATAAAATAGTATAAAACAGAATAGTACCATAATTGCCCTTCGTCAATTTCAATGGTTATTAAAGTTTAATTTGCATAAGAATTGCTTAGGGAGGTTTTTTAAAATGCAGATTTCTGGGCCCCAACCTTACAGATTCTGTTTCAGTGAATCATTTGGTGGGTCCTGGAATGCACACTTAAAAAACCTTCCAGGTGATTTTGATGCCATGGATCCAAGTAATATATTTATATTAAAGTGGGCAACAATTGCCATTGCCTTTTTAACAGTCACATCCAACTGTTGACTTACACTGAGCTTACTGGTGCATAAAATCCAAACTTTGTTTTTGCCTGGATCCTTCTGCATTTTCCTTATTCGTTACTTGTGCAGTTCATTACTGTAGCCCAAGAATAGGACTCTGTGCGTCCTTATTCATTTTCTTTTTGTAACACTGGTACTTCCTTCTGATCTGAGGGTTTTTTGTAAATCTTCATTCTGTTACTTTACTTCAGATAATCCATAAATTTGATAACCATGCTTTCTGTGTTTATCCAAGTCACAGACCAAAATGTACCATAACAGCAAAAAGAAAAGGTAAAAGCATAATCATGACTCTGTTTTACAAATGCCATCATTTCATCTAGACTAGTTTTAACTCAGAGAAATATACCATCATCTCTTGGATATTATTACTTCTAGAAACACTAAAATAAAAACAGTATTCCTGTGATGTGCTTGGGTTTAAAGCACTGAGTAAAATCTTCTGGTTATATATTAGTTTGGCCTCTATTAATATTTATTGAAAAATCTGTATTTTAACTTTTAAAATTTTGCTTTATACCCTCTGATACAATGGATCAAACAAATGCATTCTCTGTGATGTTTCAGTTCTAAAATCTTTGAATTATTGACCATTAAATATTAAAATATTGTCATAAAATCATGATTATAAATTTTACTCCTCTAATTTGCTTTAAACAGAAGAAATCTATAAAATACTCATTTATGTTAGGTTGATCTTACAGCTCAATGGTCTTTCACTATTAATATTTCATGGGGAAAAAGCAATGTGACCTCAAATCATCTCCCACCATGAACTATTTAGAAAGTTGTGAAACTCTCTTCCCATGGATTTTATGATGGCACTTTTTTCTTGTTTCAGTACTAATTTTTTCATTATTCCTTCTCCACTTCTGGATTCACTTACTTGGAACCCCCTCCTATTTTACAAACCCCAGGATTTCCTGACCCTGGGATTCTGTCCTTGATCCTTTTTTTCAAATTATGTATTCTGTATGTTCAAGTTTTTTTTTTTTAAGATTTTATTTGTTTATTCATGAGAGACACAGAGAGAGAGGCAGAGACACAGGCAGAGGGAAAATCAGGCCCCATGTAGGGAGCCTGATGCAGGAGTCCTGGGACTCTGGAATCACACCCTGAGCCAAAGGCTGATGCTCAACCACTGAGCCACCCAGGTGTCCCTGTATGCTCAAGTTTAACCAATGAATACAGTTTGATTATCCCCAAATCTATAACTACATGTAAGACTTAACTCCTCAACTCCAAATACTTACATTCAACTACCTACTGAATTACTATCCTGATTCTCCTACTTCCATTAACCAATGGTATCATAATCCAACTAGTAAACCATTATAATAACCTAAAATTATTAATTCCTCTCTTTCTCCCTATTCCTTACATCCAACCAGTCACTGAGCATGTTGAATCTGCCTCCAACTTTGTTGAATTTAGCTCATCTTCTCCATTTTTTGACCGGCAATATTTAAGGACTTTTTCATCAGCCTCTGTTACCAATTTCAGCTTCTTCCTTTATTCCATCTTCACAGTAGTTACAGAGGGTATAAACTTAAGTTTGCAAAAGTCATAACTTTCCTTATATTTTTCTACAACTAAATTGATATTCATTGAGCATCTGAACTTAAGACCCTGTCTCACCTCCCCCAGGCTTGCAATTATATTCCAAAGGGTTTAAATGAAGTCAAAGCAGAAAATGTTTACTTATTAAAAAATCATCTATCCATACTGGCATCTCATGAGACATCCCACTGTCTTCTGTTCTGAGGCTCTTGTCTCTTGGCAACTTCCTCTGAGTCCTCCTAATCCTCTTCCTCCTCTTCAATGTCTTGACAACTAGAACTAATCTGTACCACTCCCAGCCATATAAGAATTAAGAATAATTATAAGCAGGTAGCTCAAAAAAAAAAAAAAAACACTGTCTCTCTTTTGTAAAACTTTTCACTGAAATGCCTCACTAAAGAATTATGAAAAAGCACTGTGAACACTTTGTAAATATTATAATTTACTGATGATCCAAACTGTCCATTTTTAAAATTAGAATGTCATTTACATGCCATGTGATACAGGAAGTACTTCAAAGATCAGCAGTCTCCCTTAGAATGGGGGCAGAGAAAAGAAAACGCACAGGCAAATTGAGTAGAGATTTTGGGGGGCCATTTATACCACTGCATAATGATGCATACAACAAAATCAGTCTTGATTTTCTTTAGAGTGTGGGCTAACAATGGGGTTCAGAGCTCGGCAGCATGAAGTTCCACATACTAATTTCATTTTTTCCATAAAGCCTGAGATCAATCCCCAAACATAAACCAGACATTTAAAAATCTATGTAAAAAAATTCTAGTTCATTTTTTCCTAAACCAAGCCCTGGTTACAATAAGACATCTGCTTTTTTGGAAATGATTTTTACATTTTTAAGTGGAAAGCAAGAACTATAACTTTCAGGAAATCTTCAGATTTGACCTAATATGTTTTTACTAATTTTATTTAACAAAATAAAAGTAAATAAGACAGTTAAGTAAAACTCACTTTGAAGAACTACAGCTTCCTAAAATTACAGATTTACCCTTGCTGTTTAGACTGTAACCAAAAAGGCAAAAAGACTTAAGGGATAGCAACTAAAAGAACTGATATGGTTCTAACCTCTAAGAAACCTAAAATTATGTCTAAAGGAAAAAGATGAAGTTGGGTTTGAGCAAGACCAGCACTGTTATACTAGAGTCTGCACCATGATTAGGAAAATATTCCTTTCTACCACCATGAATTGATGTTTTAAGGTATATAAACTCAGTGACCCCAGGAAGAGAAACTGGCCAGACCTATCCAACAAGTCATGGCTCAGCCAAGCAAGTGTGAAGTTCCCTGCCATTCTAGTTAAAGTGGTAGAGGAAGACTGCACTGCTAATTAGAAGGATGAGTCTGATGCCATGTCATAAGGACAAAGCCATCATGCTAGGATAATAAGAAGCCTTCATCTAGTAATTATTAAGAGATTATCATGTCCTTCAACTTCCCCAACTGTCAGGCCCATAAACTAGCTTTATGGATAAGACAGAATAAAATTATTTATTTTTTTTTCATTAGTCTAGATGATGTTACCTCATCATCTAGATGGACAACTGCATTGTCTATCATATAAGGCAATTTTAAGAAAGCCACACAGAAAAATGTCATCACTTTTACAAGGATGTGGATTTATCTGAATTTATATTTGTTAGCTTTCTGAAGGATGTACTACTATATTATTGTATTACTGAACTAGCAAAAGTCAGTAGTTCTTTATTACTAAGGAGAAACATTTTCTAGGGTAGTTCATTCAAAATACACAGGCACATTAGTTATATGTACTCCCACCTTACTTGACCCTTAGTATTCTTCAAATTAGAGGTATGTAACCTCTAATTTATATATAAAAAATCTTACAGGATGGGAATTTAAATACTTTTCAAGGTGCTTAATATCTATTGATCTAGAAATTTCTTAAGATAATCCTGGCAGTGCCATGGGATAAATCTGGATATTGTGGCAGCTCTGTTATTTTGATGATGGTGTAACATTGAAAAGCTTTATTAAAACAAAGTTGGTTAGCTATATTATTATGTAGGAAATTCAATAATCTGTTGAACTGTTTTGGACTATAAATTTAGAGTGGGCTCTGAATGTTCAGGGATTCAGAGTTAGAAATTAGTTAGATAAATGAAAAAGCATTTGACAATATTGGTGTCCTTACTATATTGCAGAGATGAAAGTATTTAACCCAAGTTCAGCCTTGGTTATGTTGCCATAATTCTCCCAACTCAAAGCCTAAAATAAAGGTCATTTTCTTTGGGAAACTTTCCTGGGTCTGTGAAAATGGATGTCACAGATTCTTCTGTGGTCCTCCATAGTTCTTCATCAGTGCCTCACTCATGGCACTGACTACTTTTTATCTTCCCCTATAATCACTTGTATACATGCCTTGTCTCTGCTTCAATAGACTGGGGGTAAGGTCAGAACCTAGGTCTGAATCTTTATCTCCATCCTGACTTCCAACATCTAAAAATCATCCCTTGTAGGTAGAGGATTCTGAATAAATACTTGTAGAAAGCATATATGGACAGGACTCTGGGAGAATGAAGTTGACTATTGTGCTAGAACTATTTAAAAAGACACTGAGATCATTCTTATTGGCCTGGAAAGGCTCTAGATTTGGAATCGGGAAATCAGAACTGAGATTATTTTTTGGCACTTCTAAATCATATGAGGGGCAAGTTAACTACAAGTGAGATTTCTTGCCTATAAATTGAGGTGACTTGCTTTTCAACTTGGTAGGTTCATTTCTATAGGCAAGTGGATTAAAAACATCACTGATACTGCAATCAAATGATATATAAGAAAAATTTCCTCTGGTACAAAAGAAAAGATATACACAGATTCTACCCTGAAAACTCTCTAAGTACTGAATATTATACTAATACTACAATTCTAATCTCTAGTATTAAATATGATTACTGTAATTTATATCTAAGTAATTCATTATTAAATATCAAGATCTTTAAAGCAATTTTTATTGATCAAATATCTTTGAGATAGTTTTATTTGAAATACATGTATTTGTTTTTCTAGCACCCTATAATAGAAAGCAAGCTATTTACAGGTATTTTTTTTCCTGTTCAATGCTATCCATCAGCATCTGTAACAATGTCTAGCACATGATAGGTACACATAAGATATCTGTAAATGAATTAATAAATTTGGATCTCAAGGTTCTATTTGCTTTAGTTAGCTCTTAAATATAAGACTGATCTTTTAACCAATGTAGAAATCCTCTTGTGTTAATAATTTTTAAAAAATGAAGTCCATAAAAACAGAAATACTAGATTTTCTTAACAATGACATGAATATAAATGATGTTCTTCATGAAGGAATGAAATAGTGATATGGCCAGAAATACTTTATTTTAAATAATCATAACAAAATTTTTCTAATTTGTATATGGTAATCTTTCTTTCACAATGTGATTCATAATATTCCAGCCTAGTAGTTTTTTAAAAAAATGATCCGTAATGTTTCACCTAATATCCCAGGTCATTATTTAATTTTAAGCAATCCTATTGTGGAAAACAAGATTTCTTAAGGGAAATAAAAACTATAACTTAGGTTAAGTACAGTCAACTGTAAGATATTCAAAATTTAATATTAAAAAAAATAATTTTTAAATAATTATAGATTAACAGGAACTTATAAAAACAAAACAAAGAGTTCCCTTTTAACCTTCAACCAGTTTCCTCAAAGGTTCCAAAAATTGACAATGGTATAATCTACAGATTTTATTTAGAGTTGGCCAGTTTCTACATGCACTCATTGTATGCATGTGTGTATATGTGTGTGCAATTCTATATAATTTCATTACATGTATACTTTCATGTAACCACCATCACAATCAAGATACAGTCTTAGGTATTCCATCATCACAAAGAATTCCCTTATCCTAAACATATGATTGTAGCCTCTTTGAATATGCCCACATTTTTCCCACATATTATGTTTATAGAAAAATTCTATATTTTAATTGGCTTGTCTTTCTACAATGGAACAATTTTTCCTAAATTCACCGTATATGCCTGGAAAAGGGAGTATTTTTTTCTTAAAAGGCTGTTGACTTTATGGTCAACTAATATTCGACAAAGGAGGCAAGACTATCCACTGGAAAAAAGACAGTCTCTTCAATAAATGGTGCTGGGAAAATTGGACATCCACATGCAGAAGAATGAAACTAGACCATTCTCTTACACCATACACAAAGATAAACTCAAAATGGATGAAAGATCTTAACGTGAGACAGGATTCCATCAAAATCCTAGGGGAGAACACAGGCAACACCCTTTTTGAACTTGGCCACAGTAACTTCTTGCAAGATACATCCATGAAGGCAAGGGAAACAAAAGCAAAAATGAACTATTGGGACTTCATCAAGATAAGAAGCTTTTGCACAGCAAAAGAAACAGTCAACAAAACTAAAAGACAACCTACAGAATGGGAGAAGATATTTGCAAATGACGTATCAGATAAAGGGCTAGTGTCCAAGATCTATAAAGAACTTATTAAACTCAACACCAAAGAAACAAACAATCCAATCATGAAATGGGCAACAGACATGAAGAGAAATCTCACAGAGGAAGACATAGACATGCCAACAAGCACATGAGAAAATGCTCCGCATCACTTGCCATCAGGGAAATACAAATCAAAACCACAATGAGATACCACTCACACCACTGAGAATGGGGAAAATTAACAAGGCAAGAAACAACAAATGTTGGAGAGGATGCAGAGAAAAGGGAACCCTCTTACACTGTTGGTGGGAATGCAAACTGGTGCAGCCACTCTGGAAAACTGTGTGGAGGTGCCTCAAAGAGTTAAAAATAGATCTGCCCTACAACCCAGCAATTGAACTGCTGGGGATTTACCCCAAAGATACAGATGCAGTGAAACCACAGGACACCTGCACCCCGATGTTTATAGCAGCAATGTCCACAATAGCCAAACTGTGGAGGGAGCTTCAGTGTCCATCGAAAGATGAATGGATAAGGAAGATGTGGTCTATCTATACAATGTAATATTACTCAGCCATTAGAAACGACAAATACCCACCATTTACTTCCACGTGGATGGAACTGAAGGGTATTATGCCGAGTGAAATAAGTCAATAGGAAAAGGACAAACATTATATGGTCTTATTCATTTGGGGAATATGAAAGATAATGAAAGGGAATAAAGGGGAAAGGGGAAAAAATGAGTGGGAAATATCAGAAAGGGAGACAGAACATGAGAGACTCCTAACTCTGGGAAACGAACAAGGGTGGTAGAAAGGGAGGTGGGCAGGGGGTGAGGGTGACTGAGTGATGGGCACTGAGGGGGGCACTTGATGGGATGAGCACTGGGTGTTATTCTATATGTTGGCAAATTGAACACCAATAAAAAATAAATTTAAAAAAAGGCTGTTGATCTTGTTTTTCTGTTGATATTTTATTTTATTTTTTAAAGATTTATTTATTTATTTATTTATTTATTTATTCATGAGAGACACACAGAGAGAGGCTGAGACACAGGCAGAGGGAGAAGCAGGCTAATGTGGGTCTTGATACCAGGTCTCCAGGATCAGGCCCTGGGCTGAAGGCTGCACTAAACCACTGAGCCACCCAGGCTGCCCTCTGCTGAAATTTTAAATGAAAGAGTTGTTATATGCTCTATTTTCTGTTATAGTCTCTATTGAGAAATGTGGCTTTATAAACTAAAGAAAAATGTTTTTTAGAAGATGGCAATATGGGAGTTCTGAGAATTTGTTAAGATACCACATATAAGAGTAGGGGACTTTAACACCCCACTTACATCAATGGATATATCAGCCAGACAGAAAATCAATAAAGACACAGTGTCTTTGAATGACATTAGATCAGATGAACTTAACAGATATATACTGAACATTCACCCCAAAACAGCAGAATACACATTCTTTTCAAATGAACACAGAATATTCTTCAGAATATATCATATCATAGGCCATAAAACAAGTCTCAATAAATGCAAGAACACTGAAATAATTTCAAGTATGTCTTCTGACCACAAAGATATGAAACTAAAAAGTATTACAAGAAAAAAACCAAAAGAATTGCAAACATGCAGAAGCTAAATAACATGTTACTAAACAAGCAATGGGCTAATGAAGAAATCAAAGAGAAAATTTAAAAAAATACATTGAGACAAACAAAAATGGAAACACTATAACTCAAAATTTTGGGTATATAGCAAAAGCACTTCTAAGAGGGACGTTCATGGTGATACAGGACTAACTCAAGAAACAAAAGTCTCAAACAATCTAGCCTTCCACCTAAAGAACAAAAGGAAGAACAAGCAAAGCCTAAAGTTAGTAGAAAGATGGAAATAATAAAGATCAGGTAAAATAAATAAAATAGAGATGATAAACAATAGAAAAGATCAATGAAATTAAGGTAAACCTTTAGCCAGACTAATCAAGAAAGAAAATATAACTCAAATAAAAATCAGAAATGAAAAAGTAGCTACAAATAACATCACAGAAATATAAAAAATTATGATATTACTACAAAAACTATATGCCAACAAACTAGACAACCTAGAAGAAATGGATAAATTCCTAGAAGTTTATGATCTTTTAAGAATGCATCAGGAAGAAATAAAAAAGCTAAACAGAGCAATTACTAGTAATGAAATTGAATCAGTAATCAAAAAAACCTCCCAACAGACAAAAGTTCAGGACCAAATGGTTTCACAGGTGAATGCTACCAAATAATTAAAAAAGAATTAATACCTATCCTTCTTAAACTATTCCAAAAAATAGGAGGAAGGAATGCTTACAAATTCATCCTATGTGGCTGGAATTACCTTGATAACAAAAACAGACAAAGACACTACAAAAAAAGAAAACTACGAGTTAACATCCTTGATAAACAGAGATGCAAAAATCTTCAAGAAGATATCAGCAAGTCAAATTCAAGAATGCATTTAAGGGATCACTTAATCCCATCAAGTGGAATTCTTTTGCAAATGATATATACAGTAAGTGGTTAACATTCAAAATATATGAAGAACTCATACTAATCAACACAAAAAAACCCCCACAAATAATCTGATATAGACAGACATTTTTCTGAAGACATGCAGATGGAAAACAGACACAAAAAAGATGTTCAATATCACTGGTTATTAGGGAAATGCAAACCAAAACCACAATTAGATATCACCCCATACCTATCAGAATGGCTCATAACAAAAAGAATTAACCAGTGTTGGTGAAGATGTGGGGAAAAGGGAAATCTTGTGCACACTTGGTGCAGATGTAAATTGGTGCAGCTACTATGGAAAACAGTATGGAGTTTCCTCAAGAAACTAAAAACAGATGTGCTATATAATCTAGTAATTCCACTTCTAGGTATTTTCATCAGGAAAATGAAAACACTAATTTAGAAAGATATATACACACACCTATGTTTATTGCAGCATTATTTACAATAGCCAAGATACGGAAGCAACCCAAGTATTCATCAACTAATGAATGGATAATAAAGATGTGGTATGTAAACACAATGGAATATTACTCAATCACAAAAAAGAATAAAATCTCGCCATTTACAATGACATGGATGGGCCTAGAAGGCATTATTCTAAGTGAAAAAAGTCAGATAAATACCATATAATATTACTTATATGTCGAAAGAAAAAACAAATGAACAAACAAAAGAGAGAAACAATTCATGAACTCAGAGAACTAGTGGTTGCCATAGAGAAGGGTGGTAGAGGGATAGGTAAAAAAGGTGAAGGGGATTAAGAAGTAAACACCTCCAATTATAAAATAAATAATTCATGGGAATGAAAAGTATATCACATGGAACATAGCCAATGGGATTGTAATAATATTGCATGGTTACAGATAGTAACTAGATTTAGTGTGGTGAGGATATAGTAATGCATATAATCATCAAATCAGTATTTTGTACACTTGAAAATCATATGTCACTTAACTTCAGCTAAAATTTTAAAAAATTTAAAAGACAACACTTAGTTTAATTATTAGCAATTTTAAAAATTAGGGGGAAATACTAATGTGTTTTCAGCATTCAATTTACCTGTAACTTTCTACTTTTCAGTATCCATACCATTAGGGTAACTACATTTGTGGTAAGCATAGTATAATCTATAGAGTTGTCAAATGACTATGTTGTACGCCTTAAACTAATGTGATATTGTGTTAAGATGTAAATGACAAAAGGGAACAATTTTTTTGTGTTTTTTAACTTATTTTACTTAAATTCAATTAGTTAACATATAATGTAGTTTCAGGGACGCCTGGGTGGCTCAGCAGTTCAGCATCTGCCTTCGGTGCAGGGCGTGATCCTGGAGACCCGGGATCGAGTCCCACGTCGGGCTCCCTGCATGGAGCCTGCTTCTCCCTCTGCCTCTGCCTGTGTCTCTGCCTCTCTCTCTCTCTGTGTCTCTCATGAATAAATAAATAAAATTAAAAAAAATAATGTAGTTTCAGAGGTAGAGTTCGGTTATTCATCAGTTGCATACAATACCCACTGCTCATCATATCACATGCCTTCCTTAATGCTCATCACCCAGTTACCCCATACCCCCTCCCACCTCCCCTCCAGTGACCCTGTTTGTTTCCTAGAGTTAAAAGTCTCTATGTTTTGTCTCCTTCTTTAATTTTGTCTTATTTTATTTTCCCTCCCTTCCCCTATTATCCTGTTTTGTTTCTTAAATTCCACATGAGTGAAGCCAAATGATAATTGTCTTTCTCTGACTGACTTATTTCACTTAGCATAATACCTTCCAGTTCCATCCACATCACTATAAATGGAAAAGGGAACATTCTAAAGAGAAAGTGTTTTAACCATTAAAAATATATCAACATCATTGGCAACTAGAAAAAGCTACCAAAAAATTCAAAATAAAAAAATACTATTAAAAAAAATACTATTGATGACAGTTATATAGCAAGGATTATTATAGCAAAGTGAGTTATAAACCAAAAAAAAAAAAAATCAAGAAAAAGCTATCTTCAGTCATTTAACTTTCCTTATACTGTATACAATTAATGTTCATAAGCATGGTATCTCATACAAATTCTACCATGTAAATGCAGAACATTTAATCAATAATAATATTCTCTGGCTAGTGTATAGGCTATTCTTGATTTTGGTATTTTACATTTAAACTAGCTATTATTCATTTTACAGGCATTTAACATGTTAAACTTGTCTAGGTAACTTTCAGCACAAATGTTTTTCCTAATCATTTTACTTATGAGAAAAAATATAATCAGTTCCAAATAATACACTCATTTACACATGTCATATATCCATTGGTTTTATGACACTAATCAAATAAAATAGATTCCTACATACATTTTTAAAATTCTTATCTGTCTTAATAACATAGATTTACAGTAAGTATCATCAACGTTTTGGTAAAATCACATTTTATGTGGAATACATCATTAATGGAAGCATAGGAAAATACCTCTATTGTTTACTACATTTAGTTACTATTTCAAGCCAAAAACATTAATCATATAATATTTGAGAATATAATCATTCATCATTTTTTAAAAATATTTTGCTTATTTATTCATGAGAGACACAGAGAGATAGAGAGGCAGAGACATAGGCAGAGGGAAAAGCAGGCTCCATGCAGGAAGCCCGATGTGGAACTTGATCCTGGGACTCCAGGATCACGCCCTGAGCCAAAGGCAGACGCTTAAACACTGAGTCACCCAGCCATCCCTCATTCCTCAATTAAAAAAGTATTTTCAATTAGTTTTCTAGCTTATAGTTCTTTTAAACATAATAGAAATGATACTAAATAATTAGTTGTAATAAAAATTTCAGAGTCTATGTAAATGCTTCCCACTGGAAAATCACTCCATCTAATAAATGAGCTCACTGGAAAGAAATTTTTGGTCCACCAGAATGCATTTTAAGGAAGCCAAATACCTTGTTTCAGTAAAGTATGTGTCCTTTTAAAGAGATTACATAGAGGGGCAGCCTCGGTGGCTCAACGGTTTAGCGCTGCCTTCAGCCCAGGGCCTGATCCTGGAGACCTGGGATTCAGTCCCACGTCAAGTTCCCTGCATGGAGCCTGCTTCTCCCTCTGCCTATGTCTCTGCTTCTCTCTCTCTATCTCTCTGTCTCTCATGAATAAATAACATCTTTAAAAAAATAAAGAGATAACATAGAAACACTAAAAATCTCTATATAATGAGATTTAAATTTATGTTTCAGGGGAAGAATGAGATACTTTCCATCTGCAAAGTCTCTTACCGACTCACATATGAAGGTGTGAAGGGGTAAGGAGTTGAAAGAAAGAGGTTTTGGAATCAATTATCTGGATACCTTGGAGAAATGCCTCCCATGGAATAATGAGAAATGTTTTCTTCTTTAAGCTGAGTTAAGAGAAAATCTTCACCGATCAGCTGGTAGAGAAAAAGATAATACAATGCTTTCTGATTTATACGTGAGTAGACTGGCTAGTTGGTTGGTAAGTTATAGTCAAGCAAAGGAGAATTTGCTATTGTACTTCACTGGACCCAAATTTTATTGCAACATCAATGGAACAGGGGTGAGCCATGTATGATAACAAGCTGGTATATGTCCATCCTAGGTCCCAACCAATCTCTGAGGGAGACACAGACCTCAGCAAAAAAACTTGAGAAGACCTACAGAATGCCTGGAGGCTGAGGGAGGAGACTAGCAAGCTAAAATGGAGGTAATTTGACCAGTGAAGGAAATCACAGCCAAAAGTTTTACTATAGGGAAGGTAGGTGCTGTCTCTGAAAAAGCCAGTGAACCATCATCAAAATACCAGTTAAGTAAACTCCCCTTACCTACATCTCCCCTTCTTTTCCCTCCATGCACTCTAATCAGGTGAATCTAAAACCAGGTTAGCATGATATACAAAAATGTATAAAAGTACATGGCAAAGAAATATTTTTAATAATAAATTTATTTTTTATTGGTGTTCAATTTGCCAACATACAGAATAACACCCAGTGCTCATCCCGTCAAGTGCCTACCTCAGTGCCCGTCACCCATTCACCCCCACCCCCCGCCCTCCTCCCCTTCCACCACCCCTAGTTTGTTTCCCAGAGTTAGGAGTCTTCATGTTCTGTCTCCCTTTCTGATATTTCCTACCCATTTCTTCTCCCTTCCCTTCTATTCCCTTTCACTATTATTTATATTCCCCAAATGAATGAGACCATATAATGTTTGTCCTTCTCCGATTGACTTACTTCACTCACCATAATACCCTCCAGTTCCATCCATGTTGAAGCAAATGGTGGGTATTTGTCATTTCTAATGGCTGAGTAATATTCCATTGTATACATAGACCACATCTTCTTTATCCATTCATCTTTCGATGGACACCGAGGCTCCTTCCACAGTTTGGCTATTGTGGACATTGCTGCTATAAATACCAGGGTGCAGGTGTCCCCGCGTTTCATTGCATCTGTATCTTTGGGGTAAATCCCCAGCAGTGCAATTGCTGGGTCGTAGGGCAGATCTATTTTTAACTCTTTGAGGAACCTCCACACAGTTTTCCAGAGTGGCTGCACCACTCTGAAATAGCTCTTTCATTTTTTTATTAGTTTTGGAGGCAGAATTTAGTGATTCATCAGTTGCATCTAACACTCAGAGCTCATTACTCTTTCAATTTTTAGGAAAATTTTTATTTTGCTTCACCCTTCTTTCTCACACGATCCTATTCATTTTAGTTTTGTTCTAGATTTCTAGAACAAGATTTGTTTCACTCCAATAATTTCAGCATTTCTAGTCTAAAAAATTATAGATAATTAATTACTCTCTGTCCCTCCAGATTGACTTAAATTATTACAGAAAATGGGATTCAAAAATTTTAATGTGCACTAGGGAAAAAAATCACATTGGCAGTAATTATCGGTAATTAAATGCTTTTAAAATTAGGAAGATAAATATAGTACTATTCTGCCAGTCAAATTCCTCAGAGTTACAAAGGAAAAGATATGTAGAGCTTGCTTAAAGGAATGGAAGTTTATTGTAAAGACACAAAGGAAATTCCGTGGGAGGAGAATGATTCCCAATCACAATCATGGAGGCTATAAAGCTAGCACTGCAGGCGCATGGGAAAGCTACTCTATTTTCAACAAGAGCTAGATGACCCATCCCTTATTTAGCAACTACTTTGCATACAAAGAGAGGAATATGTATGGAAAATGCGTTTAATTGGCTCAATTTGCACCTCACTTAGAGCACAGTTTAGATAACCTTTTTTGGAAATGTGCTCAGTACATATAGGGTTTTCTTCCAATTTCAGGCTGGTCAATGTCAGCAAACATTCACTGCAGCTAGAGTTGCCCCTAAGGAAGCAAACTGGCATCGAAACCAAAAAGTATGAGGATAGGGAAATTAGAGATGGGATGATTTGGGGCCATGTTTTTAAGAATGCATGCAAACTAAAGGGGACAGTCTCCACAGGTCTCTCATATTTCTATAAATCTTGCAAGCACAGGTGCTTTGTCTCAGACTATCTTTTTTATTTTTTTTAATTTTTTTTTATTTTTCAGACTATCTTTTTGAAGCTGCGTGTACATCAAACAGCCTTGGAAAATAAAGATAGTGTTTCCCTCCAGAGCAATATACATGCTTACTGTCTCGATAAAAGATTTGGTTTCCGGAAACACATAGTTCCTCTCCTGTAATGCCACTCACTGTGCAAACAGGTATCATCTGCCCATCTTTATGCTGCATGGAGGGAAATAGGGTTTGGAGAACTGCTACTTCCAGGAGTAAGAAAGCCCTTAGTCTCTGATCTCATAGTCTGTGTCTTCCTCCAGGAATCATGAAGCTGTGGTAGGTCATTTTGTTAGGTTTGCCAATCTCAGCCTGGTCACAATTTGTTACATTTCTTAGGATAAGACGGTGAAGATTAGTAAATGTTTTCAGATAATGCTCATTTACTATTCAATTTACAAGCCAAACACCATGGTAGAGGCTGTAGTTTAGAATATGGGAATGGCTACATGTTTTGTTGCCATAAAGAATAAATTCCAAATTATAAATCTATCGTTTATTCATCATCTTAACTTCCTTACCTATGATACAGATTTTTAAAAAAATACCTGGCAGTGCAAATCATGTACACAGATATCTAATGTGGTATTTATCATATACAGACATACTTTGTTTTATTGCACTTTATTATGCCTTGTAGACATTGCATTTTTTACAAATTGAAGGTATATAACAACTCTGTGTCAGAGAAGTCTATCAGGTCCATTTTTTCAACATTTGCTCACTTTGTAATTTGTGTCACATTTTGGTAATTCTCACAATATTTAAAACTTTTCCATTATTATTACACTTGTCATGGTGATTAAGACTCATGGAAACTTATACTGTGATTAACATTTTAGCAATAAAATATTTTTGATTAAGGAATGCACAGTTTTTTTTACACATAACACTATTGTATACCTAACAGACTATAGTATAAACATAACTTTTATGTGCACTAGGAAGTCAAAAAATTCATGTGACTCCCTTTATTGTGACATTTACACTTTATTATGGTGGCCTGGAACTGAACTTGCAATATCTGAGGTATCCTGTGCTCATCAAACAATAAGTAACTATTAAATTATCATTATTAGTAGTAACAGGAATATATATTTAAAATATGACTTTAGATCTTATTAATATGTATCAGTTTGTTTTTTATTTTTTTTATTTTTTTTTTTAGTGTTTGTTTTTTAATATGTATCAGTTTGAAGATGATTTTTGTGCCATAGGCACAACTATGGTAATGTAGTGCCACAATTATGGAAACAGTACTGCAAACACAACTGTCTTTCCTCCTCCTTTTTTATATTCTCTCTTTCTTCCCTTGCTATCAAGCCACTCCTGCAAAAAGGTGTCTTTTTCTTGTTGTTCCAGGGTTTCCAAACCTAAGATGACTCTTTAATATTTTTACTATTATGGAGTTCCTAGTCTTTTTTTAATAGATATTTATTTATTTATTTATTTATTTATTTATTTATTTGAGAGAGAGAGAGAGAGGCAGAGACACAGGCAGAGGGAGAAGCAGGCTCCAAGCAGGGAGCCTGACCTGGGACTGGATCCTGGGACTCCAGGATCACACCCTGGGCTGAAGGTGGCGCTAAACTGCTGAGTTCCTAGTCTTTATCACAGACTGAACTAAAGGGTTGTATTCCTGGTGTCAAACTGTTTTCTGGCATCCTAATATTTGAGTTCTGCAAAACCATTCATATTGACCAGGTATTCTGTCTCCATTGGTCACAAAGAAGCCTTATAAGGCCAATTACATCATTTTTAATTCCAGTGGTGTGTGTGTGTGTGTGTGTGTGTGTGTGTGTGTACTTTCAACTCTGCTGCATGTACCTAGCTATTTAAACAATGGATATGATAATCGTTCATTTTATGTCATCATTATATTTTGTATATGCCATTAATTTTTGGAAATGAAAACAAAAATTTCCACATGGCAGCTTGAAAATAAATTTTAAAACTTTATTGCAAACTGTTAAGGAAAAGCCTATTAATAGTGAGTTTTTAAAGAGATGTGGGTAGCAAAAATGCTAAAACTAACAGCAGAGTGATCATATAAACTAAAACCAAAAACCATTTATTTTGTTAAGTCCTCCCACTCTCTCTTACTCATTTCATGTTCCTTGCCTGGGATACCTCTTTAATGCCTTTGTCAAAATTAGACCCAGTCTTAAATACTTAATTAAATAAAGCTTTTTCTTGCCACTATTACGTTGATATCTGAGCCTAGCTGGTGAATGAGTGTCCTTGCTCCTTTCTTCACACACCTGTCATACATTTTACCTTCTTAGGCAATTTTTAAAGTTTTTTAAAAAGATTTTATTTATTTATTCATGAGACACACACACAGAAAGAGGAAGCAGAGACATAGGCAGAGGGAGAAGCAGGCTTCATGCAGGGACCCTGATGTGGGACTCAAGCCTGGAACTCCAGGATCATGCACTGAGCCGAAGTTCAGATGCTCAACCACTGAGCCACTCAGGCATCCCACCTTCTTAGGCAATTAATCATATTCTTCCTTTAACCAGTTGTAGATTTTTTTATATCTACCATTGTTACTTTGCAAATCATCAAGGTTTGTAGTTTAATTATGTTTTATGACTTAAAATACCAAGGAGTCAGTATTATTCATGGAATGCCTAAGTGAAAAGCATTATAAACAAAAAAGCAATAGAGATCCAGAACTAATAATGATACTTACAATTAATCTTCATTGAGAAGTTTACTTTGAACCAGGCATTGTGTGAAATGTATGCCTGCATTTTCATTTGATATTTATTTACAACAACCTTGGAGATTATCAATCTTATTATTCCAATTTTAAATTTAAAGATAGGGAGGTTTAACATAGGTATGTAACTTCCCCCCAAGGTCATATAGCAAGTTAGAGATAAAGTCAGGTGAAAAGCCCATGCCATTAAGTTGCTCTGTAAGAAATGAAAATATAAGAATAGATATTATTAGAAATTTACCACCATGCTTAAGAAGAAAGCTCTAAGAAATGTTTCCACTCCATTAAATATTCTATAATTATATGAATGATAAATGCAAACTTTTACTCAGTGAGTCACTTGACAAAAAGCTGTTCTTATTGCCTTGACACCTAAAAATATAATTTTAAAATCACAAATTACCCATGATCATTTCAAAAGTCTCATTAAAAGTGTTAAAGATGGCAGTTTCTTCACATTGTACAATTAACCCAAAGAGCACTTAATTAGACCTTCATGGAATAATAAAAATCATCATGGCTTTAAGAACAACACAATACATCTTATGTAGATAAAATTTTCTTCTCTGACAAGTCCAGTTCAGAAAGAGGAAGTAATCTACATAATTCATTTTGACATGAGAATATCACTTTATTTGCATTCTCACAAAGTGCTCATCAAGAAACTTGAGAAAGAAAAATAAAAGAACAGGATTCACAGTCCCTATGAAGACTATGTAACTTAAATGGCTCAATGTCATTCTATAGGGGCATGTTAAGTAGTGCCTTGCAGAAAATAAACCTTGACTTAATAATAATTTAAATATCACTTCTCACAGCTTAAGTCAAGCTTAAGTATGATCTTCATCAAATGTCATTATATGGGTTCAGATGAGCCTTGGTTAATTTAATTCATTTATCAAATCTTTATTAGGTACTACTACTACTCTCTGGGAACCCAAAGACTAGAAAATACCATTCCCATGAGTTAGGCATGCATGGTGTACAAATGGGAAGTGTAAGTGCAAACAAGTCAAGATAATGATATATATTTTAAAATAGAAACATACTGGGCAGCCTGGGTGGCTCAGCGATTTAGTGCCACCTTCAGCTTCAGGGCATGATCCTGGAGATGCAGGATTGAGTCCCACATCAGGCTCCCTACATGGAGCCTGCTTCTCCCTCTGCCTGTGTCTCTGCCTGCCTCTCTCTCTCTCTCTCAATCTCCCTCTCATGAATAAATAAATAAAATATTTTTTAAAAAATAGAAACATACTGGCTGAAATGGATGCCTAAAGATAACTGGAGGGATAATAAAGTTTCACTGAGCAAAAGTTCTAAAAACAATGAGTTAAAAACAGGAAAAGATCTTTTTTTTAGGGAATGTATGTGAAAAGAAAGGAAAAGGTATCTCGGGCGGGAAAAAATTAAGCAAAGAGATGGATGCATTAAAAAATAGTTTGCATGTTATGAGAATAAAAGCTTGGACCACAGGGTGCAGAAAGGGATAGAAATGTGATGAGAGGGATGGCTGGAAAGATAATTCAGATGTAGATCACAGAAGGCTTGGTTGATGAAAGGATCATGCTTGTATTTTATTTCACTGAAACACTGGAGGCCATGAGGAAAAGGAATAACAGAATTGGATTTAGATTTGAGGAAAAAATATTCTGATAATCCAGAGTGGGAAGGATCAATTGGAGGTATAAAAATGTGAAGAATGGAGAGACATGCTAGAAGTCTCTACTGATCCAGATGGGAGATAATCAGGGTAAACTGAGGTAGCAGCTCTAGGGATTTAGAAGATGGGAAAGACCAGGACAGTATATCTCCACAACGGGCATTTTAGAAATATTTCATTTATTTTTGTTGTTGTTGTCACGTTGATTGGAAAACAATATTGAGATTTAGTGGATGGAACATGTATTAGTCTCATATTGCTGCCATAACAAATAATCACAAACTGAGTGGCTTAAAACATCACAAATTTATTATCTCAGAATTCTGGAGATCAGAAGTCTTAAGTAGGTAGGCAGGCTACTTTCCTTCTGAAGGCTCTAGGTAAAAGTCCATTTCTTTACCCTTTCCACCTTCTAGAGGCTGCTCTCATTTTCTGCCTTATGATCCTGCATCTTTTTGACCCTTCCCACCATCACATCTTCTCTGACTCTGATCCTCCTGCCTCCCCTCTTGTAAGGACCTTTGTGATTACTCTGGGCCCACTCTGATCATCCAGGATAATCTCCACATCTCAAAATCCTTAATTTAATCATATCTGCAAAGTTTCTTATGTTTATGTGGTAATAATATATTCACAGGTTCTGGAGATCAGGACATAAACATTTTGGGGAACCATTACTGTGCCTAGCACTGGGCACACTTGTTAAAGTTTTGTAATATAGTGCTCACTTCGGCAGCACATATACTAAAGTTTTGTAATATGTAGGCCATTCCAAAATGACAAAGCACTGTCCTACAACTTGCATGACATCGGAATGCTTCTTTAGACATTTACGAAAGTGAAAACATTATTTAGAATTACATGAACCTAGAACCTAATTCCACTTAATATTAACAGGCAAAATTTATTTTCAAAGTTTGATATTGATTTTTCTTGCAATTCAACTATGTGAAATTCAAAGGAACATTTGCTGGTTTTTTGTTGTTGTTGTTGTTTTGCAATTTTACAAAGGCTTTTTCACCACTTTAGAAAATCATGTCACCTTGACCCTAGCCCTTCTGGAATGGCGCTACCAGTACTACCTGAATATTACATAATAGAAAATTCCAGGGGTGAGTCCATCCTTAATGATGAGGCATAAAAGCTGGGTGCCAGATTCAGTTTTTCCATCTCTGGGCTTGACTGAGCCCTGCTCTCCTTCATTAGTGACTTCATTCTCATATTCTAGAAACAGTGGCAGCTCTAGCTTCACATTGCCTCAGTTTCAAATGCAGCTGGATTTAATATCAGTCCAACAAAAAGAGGGAGGTAAACACTGATTTCCACTAGAGGATTTAAAGCACATGTTCATCTCTAAACTCATCAGTGAGGCTTGGGAAATCACAGTGTTGAATACCTTAGGCCAATGTTATGTGGTCCATGTCAGATCCAGAATCTAGCCACACTTGTTACAAAAAAAAAAAAAAAAAAAAAAAACACAATCAGGGGCACCAGTGGATTCCAGGAGGAAAATATGGGTACTATCACGGGAGGTTATAGATGTCTGGAATGGCCAATGCCCACTGTAGGATTTAAACACTCAAAATCTATAATTTAATATGTTGGGGATTTTAGATTTCAAAAGAGGCTTATAGCTATTTTATTAAAAATGATGAAGAGCTTCGATAAATTGTAAAAATGAATGCAAGCTGTCTTTAGTTGCACCCGCCTCACATTATGAGAACTTAAAAGGGGCATTTTGTCAAAATCTGAAAAATAGATAAAGTTGAATTATCAGTTATATAATTATAATTGCCATTCTTTATTTTATGCAACCAATCCACCAGAATATAAATGTTACAAGGACAGATTGTTTTAAATGTTTGCTTCACTGTTGAATCCCCCAAGAAGAGTTTGTGATACGTATTAGGTATTCTATAAATATTTCTTGATTGGGTCAGTAAATACTTCAACCTAACTCTTTGTAAAATTTGCTCCATCAGTGAAAGTCAGCTGAAAGGACCAAGGTGTTCAAAATACAAATAAAGTACCTTTCGAAATGAAGAGCTAGATGTTTAACATCTACAACTGTTTTCAACAGTATTATTATTCAATAGTAATACCTAGGGGTGCCTGAGTGGCTTAGTCAGTTAAGTGTCTATTCTTTGTTTTGGCTCAGGTTGTGATCTCAGGGTGACAAGACTGAACCCTGCATTGGCCTCATTGCTCAGCACAGAGACTGCTGGAGATTCTCTCTCTCTCCCGTTGTCCCTCCCCCTAGTGCTTGCTCCCTCTTCTCCCTTTCCTTCTCTCTCTCTAGCTCATAAATAAATAAATAAATAAATAAATAAATAAATAAATAAATAAATCTTTTAAAAATAATAATACCTAGAACGTTAACATATACACAGTAAGAGTTAAGATTCTGAGCCAAAATGTTCTTACAGTCAATAGGCTCATTCTGAGTTCTATAGAGACACAAAATGCTATTTCACAAAAAATAGTGAAAACACAGTATTAAATAGCAGATATAGTAATGAGTAATTGTTATGAATACACAGTGTGTTAAGAGCCTTACAAGTATTTTATCATTTAATCATCACCAGAACTCTAGGATGGGATTGTTACTGCTTTCACTACAGATGAGGAAATAAAGGCTAAAAGATGTTAATTATACAATCTGAGAAGGAGAGAAGAGCAGGAAGATGGTGTCAGAGCAGGAAGACGCTATGCTTATCTCATCCTACGAACACAACTAGATAAGTATCAAATCATCCTAAATACCCCAGAAATCGATCTGAAGACTGACTGAATGAACTCCACAACTACAAGGAGAAAAGAGGCCACATCAAAAAAAGGAAATAGTATAGAGACATGGTTTAGTGGGGAAACAGATCACAGTTGCTGCAGATGGGAAGAAGCCATGGTTGTGGATAAGGGCAAGAGGGAGAGGTGCACACAGGGGAGCTATACACAAGGAGAATGTTTCCCTAAAGCCATGGGCATGGAAAATAAGAGGGGCTGAATTCTGTGAGTTCTTTCAACCAGTAGGGCTTAGAGCCTGGAATTTTGTGGGATTTTCAAAAATTTTTTATTTAAGTTCAATTTAGTTAACATATAGTATATTATTAGTTTCAGGGGTAGAGTGTAGCAATCCATCAGTTGTATATAACACTCAGTACTCATTATATCTAGTGCCCTCCTTAATGCCCATCACCCAGTTACCCCATCTTCCCAACTACTTCCCCTCCAGCAACCCTCAGTTTATTCCCCATAGTTAAGAGTCTCTTACAGTATGCCTCCTTCTCTGTTTTTATCTTATTGTACTTTTCCTTCTCTTTCCCCATGTTCATCTGTTGAGCCTAGAGTTTTAAAAGTCAGCAGGCTTGGCTGGGACAGAGCCTGGAGGACACTGTACTGTTCTTGAAGAGAAGGAGGCAAACTACTCAAGGGCAGAGAGCATGGAAACAACAATCTAAAGAATGCCTGGGGAACACACTGGGGAGAATATTGGCTTGTCTTGGAGATCATTCCTAGGAGGCAGTGTTTACAGAGATGCTTCTCTGGGGATGGGGAGCTGGCCAGAGCCATTTCCCTCTCCGTCCCTCAGCATAAACACAGAGCCACCTGCAGGAGGCAGTACAGCCCTGACACTGACTGTCTAACTTGCTTACACCTAGCCCAATACCCCAAGACTCTGGCAAAAATGCCGTTCTTGGTCAAGCTTGCCTCAGTCCCAGGGAGGTAGGACCCTCCCCCAGAAGACCAACACAAACCCCTGCTGATATAACGTCTCCTGATTAGAGAGTTCTGCAGGGCCTCAGATCTAGTGGAAGTACTATCAGGTTTCACTTCTCAAGCAGACCAGAGCACATCTAGTTAAACCTCATCACATTCAGGCCAAGGATCAAACACTGCTCATGGCAGGCAAGGCAAGCGCTTGTAGACAACCAGCCTGAAGGACAGACCAGCCAGAACACAACAGCAGGGCACATGCAGCACACACCAGAGACACTCTCTGAAGCACCAGGCCCCGGGCACTACATGACCTCTTCTTCATAAGGCCATTATTTTCAGGATCAGGAGACATAATTGGCTTTTCTAATACACAGAAGAAGGCAGAGACTTAGACAAAATGCCAAGACAGAGGAATTCATTCAAAATGAAAGAAGAAGATAAGGCCACAGTCAAAGATCTAAGCAAAACATATTAAAGTAACATGCCAGATGGAGAATTTAAAGCAAAAACAATAAGGATATTCACTGAACTTGAGAAAATAATAGAAAATATCGGGGAGACCCTTACCAAAGGTATGAAAAAGTTAAAAAAGAATCAAACAGAGATGAAGAATACAATAAATGAGATTGTAAACAGGCTTGATGCAAGGAACAGCAGGCTGGAAGAAGCAGAGGAATGAATTAATGACAAAAAAGATAAAATAATGAAGCTAAACAAAAGAGAAAGAATTATGGAACATGAGAATAGACTTACGAAACTCAATGACTCCATCAAAAATGATAACATTTGTATTATAGCAGCTCCAGAAGAAGAGGAGAGAGAGAGAGAGAGAGAGAGAGAGAGATAACATTTGTATTATAGCAGCTCCAGAAGAGAGAGGGGGAGAGAGAGAGAGACAGAGAGAGAGAGAGAGAGAGAGAGAACTTCCCTAATCTGGGGAAGGAAACAAACATCTAGATCCAGGAGGCACAGAAAACTCCCATTAAAATCAACAAAAGCAGGTGAGCCTTAAGATATACTGTAGTAAAACTGGCAAAATACAATGATGAAAAGAAAAATCTTAAGCAGCACAACAAAAGCCCTTAACTTATAAGGGAAGACCTCTAATGCTAGCTGCAGATTTCTCAACAAAAAATTGGCAAGCCAAGGGTGAGTGGCATGATATATTCAACATGAGAATGGGAACAATGGGCAGCTAGGAATGCTGGCAATATCCAGCAAGGCTGTAATTCAGAATAGAAGGAGTAATAAAGAGTTTCCCAGAAGGAGTTTGTGACTTCTAAACAGCCCTGCAAGAAATATTAATGGGGACTCTAAGTGGAAAGGGAAGACCAAGAGTGACAAAGATAAGAAAGGATCAGAGAAAACCTCCAGAAACAACAATTAAATGGCACTAAATATACAATAATTACTTTGAATGCAAATGGATTGAATGTTCCAATCAGAAGACATAGGTTGTCACAATGGATAAAAAAAAAAAAAAACAATACCCATCTATATGCTGCCTACAGGAGACTTATTTTAGACCTCAAAATACCTACAGATTGAAAGTGAGGGGACAGAGAAACATTTATTACACAAACAGATGTCAAAAGAAAGCAGAGTAGCAATACTTGCATCAAACAAACTAGACTTTAAATATCAGAAAGGGAGACAGAACATGAGAGACTCTTAACTCTGGGAAACGAACTAGGGGTGGTAGAAAGGGATGTGGGCGGGGGGTAGGGGTGACTGGGTGAAGGGCACTAAGGGGGGCACTTGATGGGATGAGCACTAGGTGTTATTCTATATGTTGGCAAATTGAACACCAATAAAAAATAAATTTAAAAATAAATAAATAAATAAAACCAAGACTGTAACAAGAGATCAAGGAGGGCATTATATCACAATAAAGGGTGCAATCCAGCCAGAAGATCTAAAAATTGTTAATACTTATGCCCCCAACATAAGTACACCCAAATATACAAAACAATAGCAAACATAAAGGAACTTATTGATCATAACACAATAGTAGTAGGGGATTTTAACACCCCACTTACATCAATGGATGGATAATCTGAACAGAAAATAAACAAGGAAACAATGGTTTTGAATGACACACTGGACCAGATGTACCTATCAGATATATTCAGAACATCCCATCCTAAAACAGCAAAGAAACTGAAGCTATAATAAAAAAAATTCCAACAAAAAGAAGTCCAGGATCAGATGGTTTTATAGGCAAATTCTACTAAACATTTAAAGAGGAGTTAATACTTATTCTTCTCAAACTATTCCAAAAACTAGAAAAGGAAGGAAAACTTCTAAATTCATTCTGTGAGGCCAGCATTATCGTGATACCAAAACTAGGCAAAGACATCACTAAAAAGGAGAACTACATGCCAATATCCTTGATGAACATGGGTGCAAAAATTCTCAATAAAATACCAGCAAACCAAATCCAACAGTACATTAAAAGAATCATTCACCATGATCAAGTGGGATTTATTTCTGGGTTGGAAGGGTGGTTCAATATTTGCAATCAATCAATGTGATATATCACATCAATGAAAAAAAGGATAAGAACCACATTATCATTTCAGTAGATGCAGAAAAAACATTTAACAAAGTACAGCATCCATTCATGATAAAAATCCTCAACAAAGTAGGTTTAGAGGGAAAATACTTCAACACAATAAAGGATATAATTATATATATATATATATATATATATATATATATATATATATATATATGAAAATCCCACAGCTATTATTGTCATCAATGAAGATAACTGATAACTTTTCATCTATGATCAGGAACAAGACAGGGATGTCCACTCTCACCACTATTATTTAACACAGTACTAGAAGTCCTAGCCACAGTGATCAGACAACAAAAAGAAATAAAAGGCATCCAAATTGGCAAGGAAGAAGTCAAACTTTCATTATTTGCAGAAGATATGATAATCTATACATAAAGCCTGAAAGACTCCACCAAAATACTACTGAACTGGTCACAGGATGCAAAACACATGTATAGAAATCTGTTGCATTTCTACATACCAATAATAAAGCAGCAGAAAGAGAAAGTAAAGAATCAATCCCATTTACAATTGCACCAAAAACCATAAGATACTTAGGAATAAACCTAACCAGGGGTGTCTGGGTGGTTCAGTCAGTTAAGCATCTGCCTTCAGCTCAGGTCATGATCTTGGGGTCCTGGGACTGAGCTCTGCATCGGGTTTCCTTGTTCAGCAGGGGAATCTGCTTCTCCCTCTCCCTCTGTCCCTCCACATACTTCTGTGTTTGTTCTCCCTATCTCTCTCTAATAAGTAAATAAAATCTTTTTTTTAAAAAAAGTAATAAACCTAACCAAAGAGGTGAAAGACCTGTACCCTGAAAACTATAAACCACCAATGAAAAAAATTGAAGACAATACCAAAAAATGAAAAGACATTACATGTTCATGGATTGGAAGAACAAATATTGTTAAAATGTCCACACTACCCAAAGAAATCTACACATTTGATGTAATCTCTAACAAGATACCATCAGCATTTTTCACAGAGCTAGAACAAACAATCCTAAAATTTCTATGGAACCATGAAAGACCCCCCCCCCCATAACCAAAGCAACCTTGAAAAAGAATAGCAAAGCTGTAGGAATCACAATTCTGAGTCCAAGTTATATTACAAAACTGTAGAGATCAAATAGTACAAAAACAGACACATAGATCAAAAGAACAGAATAGAAAACCCAGAAATGAACCCACAGCTATATGGTCAATTAATCCTCAACAAAGCAAGAAAGAATATCCAATAGGACAGGGACAGTCTCTTCAACAAATAGTGTTGGGAAACCGGACCGTAACATGCAGAAGAATGAAACTGGACTACTTTTTTATACCACACATAAAAATAAACTCAAAGTAGATTAAAGACCTAATTTTGAGACAGAAAACCATCAAAATCAAAATCCTAGAGGGGAAGATAGGCAGTAACTTCTTTGACACTGGCCATAGCAACTTCTTTCTAGATAGGTCTCCTGAGGCAAGGAAAACAAAAGCAAAGATAAACTATTGGGAATTCCCCATGAAAAGAAAAAGCAAGAAAGCAAGAAAGCAAGAAAGAAAGAAAGACCGAGCTTCTTCACAGTGAAGTAAACAATCAACAATACTAAAAGACAACCTATGGGATAAATGATATTTGCAAATGACATATCTGATAAAGGGTTAGTATCCAAAATATATAAAGAACTTATACAAGTCAGCATCATTCAAAAAATGAATAATCCAATTAAATTTTCCAAAGAAGTCAATCAGATGGCCAACAGACACATGAAAAGTCAACATCACTGAACATGAGGGAAATGCAAATCAACACTGCAATGAGATATCAACTATCAGAATGACTAGAATCAGTAACACAAGAAACAACAGGTGTTGGAAGGATGTAGAGAAAAAGGAACTTTCTTGAACTTTTGGTGGGAATGCACACTAGTGCAGCCACTGTGAACAAAAGTATAGAGGTTCCTCAAAAAGTTAAAAATAGAGCTACCATAAGATCCAGTAATCACACTACTGGGTTTTCCTCTCAAAACACAAAAACATTAATTCAAAGGGATATATGCACTCCAATGTTTATAGCAGCATTATCAACACTAGCCAAATTATGGAAACTGCCCAAATGCCTATTGACTGACAAATGGATAAAGAAGTGGTATGAATATACAATGAAATATTTCCCAGCCATAAAAAGAATGAAACATTGCCATTTTCGATGACACAAATGGAACAAGAGTATTATGCTAAGTGAAATAAGTCAGAGAAAGAAAATACTATATAATCTCACTCATATGTGGTATTTAAGAAACAAAACAAACAAAGAAAAAAGAGAGAAAGATAGGCAAACCAAGAAACAGACTCTTGGCTATAGAGGACAAACTGATGGCCACCAGAAGGGAGGTGGATGAGGGGTGGGTAAAACAGGTAGGTAATGGGGATTAAAGAAAGCACTTGTGGTGAGCACTAGGTGTTGTATGGAAGTGTCTAATCACTACAGTATGCACCTGAAACTAATACTTCACTGTATGTGAACAACTAAAGGTTAAATAAAAACTTGAAGAAAAAAAAAAACTTGAAAAAAGATGCTAATTAACCTCCACCAGTTCACATTATTACCAAGGACAAAGCCAGGACTTGAATGTAGATCTGTTTCCAGATCCCATGTACTTAATTGTCATGTAACCCTTTCTACAAAATTTTAAATAGCTCATACAGTGGAACTATATATAATACAGAGGGGTTATTTTTTTATTTTTTCTAAAGATTTATTTATTTACTAGAGAGAAAATTCATGTGTGTGTGAGTGGGGGGAGGAGCAGAGGGAGAGAATCTCAGGCAGATGTCCTACTGAGCCTGCCATGGGGCTCGATTCCACAACCCATGAGATCATGATCTGAGCTGAAACCAAGAGTCAGACACCCGACCTACTGAACCACCCACATGCCCCTAGAGGGTATTTTTAAGTAATATTTATCCAAAGAAGGAAAAGCAATGAAAACATGGATGCATTTTCCATGTGTCAAACCTCCCTTTTTTTCTTTCTAGAAACAATTTGATATATATACAGACACACCTGACTGTGTGTGTGCTCATGCACATCTACTTACATACAGGCACATAAAGATATAGGTATCTAAAACTCTATCGCAATACTTAAATTCCAAGCAATAGCAAAGTACAGGAAAGAAAATATATTTGTATTGGGTAATGTGGATCAACTAAGAGCACAAGATTGGGAAACAAGGACAAAGAACATAAATGAGGTCCCACTGCTCCCTTAAAAGTGAAAATAACAATCTCTTTTTCTTGAAAAAGAGGGAATAAATAATACTTAAATCTTCTCTCTCTCAAAGGGATGCAAGAGGATTAAAAATATTTTAAAATAAGCCTTAGATACATCTACAGATTTTCAGAGGTGCTTCACAGAAAATACTATCCTTTGTTGCTCAATGTATTTCCTTTTTAAAAGACAGCAGTACTTAATGCACTGACAACCATAGTTATATTTGAAGTTCCCTATTGTAACATGGGCTATTGAATTGAGATTTTTAACAAAGAACTTCGAATGCTAGGATTAGTAAAATCTTGAAAAAGAGTGAGAGTTAAGAGTGAGAGGGGGGAGAGAGAAAGGAGGAGGAGAATAGGAGAGTGGGGGCAAGTGGGAGAAGGGGATTGTTTTGTTGTTAACAAAGATCAAAGCCTTAAGAAGACATTTATTTTTCACTGCCTTCAAGGATGAAATCTGTCCTGTACCACTTGTGTTCCTGAGTGGATTATACAGTCCACTGGTTCTCAAACTATAGTATCCATATCAGTAGTAGCAGCCTAACGTGGAAACCTATTAGAAATATAACATTTATTGACCTCACCCCAACCAACTGACACAGAAACACTTTTGTTTTAGGAAGCCCTCCAGGTGATTCTGGTGCACACTAAAATTTGAGAACGAGGGTTCCTGGGTAGCTCAGTGGTTGAGCATCTGCCATCGGCTCAGGTCGTGATCCTGGGGTCCTGTGATCGAGTTCTGCATCAGGCTCCCCACAGGGAGCCTGCTTCTCCCTCTGCCTTTTTCTCTGCCTCTCTCTGTGTCTCTCATGAATAAATAAATAAAATCTTCAAAAAATAAATAAAATAAAATAAAATTTGAGAACAAGTCTTCTAGTCAGCAATGAGGTAGAAACACAATTCTCCTTTTACATAGTCTATTAAGGACCCATTACTGAAAGCTAATAAGAAAATTCCATTCATGTTTTGAGGTTGTTAAAAATGGAGGAAAAGTCATAACAGATTCTATTCAAATTCAGCAAGCATTCAGTAGTAACACTGATTACCAAAGCCTTACTGAGACAGAGTTCCTTCTGTGATTCACTCTCCTGCCTTCCTTTTTTTAAGAACCATTGTGATTATATTAGGCCCTCCTAGATAAACCAATATAATCTCTTGATCTCAAATTCTTAATTTGTCACATCTGCAAACTTTCTTTGGCCATTTAAGTTAACACAGTTCAAGTTCTGCAGACCTGGAAAACTCTGAGGGAGGGGTCATTATTCTGAAACTCCCACAAACTATCCTAGAACATATGAAATATAGAACTTATACTGGTTAGGGAGAGGATTGTAAAAATAATATTAATTCAGTTAAAGAAGGGCAGCCCAGGTGGCTCAGCAGTTTAGCGCCGCCTTCAGCCCAGGGTGTGATCCTGGAGACCTGGGATGAGTCCCACGTCGGGCTCCCTGCATGGAGCCTGCTTCTCCCTCTGCCTGTGTCTGTTCCTCTCTCTCTCTCTCTCTCTCTCTCTCTGTGTGTGTGTCTCATGAATAAATAAAAATAAAATCTTTAAAAAAATTCAGTTAAAGAATAGAATACTTTTATTTTAAAGGTTACATTTTGTGCAGATGTATTTATATCTATATGTAAACAGTGACTACTGTATGATAAGCAAAGCAAATATATTTCACATGAAATTAACCACTTCCATTAAGGAAGACACTTGTGTTGAGCACTGGGTATTGTATATAAGTGATGAATCACTACAGTCTAGTCCTGAAACCAATATATTTAAGATTTTATTTATTTATTCATGAGAGACAGAGAAAGAGAGAGAGAGAGAGAGAGAGAGAGAGAGAGGCAGAGACATAAGGCAGAGGGAGAAGCAGGCTCCATGCAGGGATCCCGACGTGGGACTGGATCCCAGGTCTTCAGGATCACACCCTGGGCTGAAGGCGGCGCTAAACCGCTGAGCCACCTGGGCTGCCATGAAACCACTATTTACATTATATGTTAACTAACTAGAATCTAAATAAAAATTCAGAACAGAAAAATAGAGAAATTTTTGCAGTGAATAAGAAGTCTACTTCCACTGGAGAGACCACTAGAATTTTGGGAAAAATAGAATATTTACTATAGTGAAGATAATTTGTTTAGAGTATTTCTTTTAATTCTGAATGTACTGAAATGATCAGATAATTCAACAAATCTTCAAAATGAGTATGTAAAGAAGTGATTTAAAGTAAAACAACTTTGTTCTTTATGAAAAAAGAAAAAAGCACTCCTAGCCCCATAGTCAGCAATGTACACATCATGGAATGTTCTCTAATTGACAGAACTGCTTCTTGCTTCTCTTGTTTTCTTCTCCAATGAAGCAGAATTCAGCTCAGTTGAGCGTACACTCCTCTCTCTTTTCAGGAGAGGGAAGATGCATACTACTCAGCACAGCCCCAGTTTCTCTTTTGAGAGCCTTCGATTTAACTGTGAAGACAGTAAAGGTGCTGAAAAGCCTGAGGCAGAGACTATCAAGACTATCCTACCCAAACTGAAAGAAGAAAATGTTGAGTCATTCTGGAGTCCTGAATCACTGTTCAACTTCCTTCTGCTTATCAATGACACAAATCTGAAAGCATACATTGGTCAAATGCTCTGTTGAGCTTGATAGAGGGAGAAAAACACAGGACAGCAGAAAGCATGTACATTCCTCATACGGCAAGGCTGCTTTCCACAAACAGAACTATAGTGTCTTTGTTTCCAAGCCCAGACATGAACACCAGATTTATTTATTTTTTTAATTTTTATTTATTTATGATAGTCACAGAGAGAGAGAGAGAGGCAGAGACACAGGCAGAGGGAGAAGCAGGCTCTATGCACCGGGAGCCGACGTGGGATTCGATCCCGGATCTCCAGGATCGCGCCCTGGGCCAAAGGCAGGCGCCAAACCGCTGCGCCACCCAGGGATCCCTGAACATCAGATTTAAGTATGGATCCTTTACCTAGTTAAATTGCCGGAGAAGAAGAAAACAAAAGAAAGATTCCTCTTTTAATAATTCCTATAAGTATACAAGTTCTTTCCTTCTAAATAAATTAAAGGTAGGAATTCATAATAAACATAATGAAAACACAGTTAAGGAATCCCTTTGAAGCTCCCCCCGCCCCCGCCTCAGGTGTCACATTTGCTTATGATAGACTAGTGGTTCCAAAAGTATGGTCCTTGGATCAGCAGTGTCAGCATCACCTAGGAACTGGTTCAAAAGACAAATTATCAGACTCAACCTATCAGACCCCCTGAATCAGACTCTCCAGGTCTGGAATCCAGCAAGTTGTGTATATGGAGCCTTCCAGGCAATTCTAATGCAGTCTAAAGTTTCAGAACTACTAAGATAGTAAGGAACATCATTATATGAAGCAATATATTATTTTAAGAAAAATTTTTAGGGATCCCTGGGTGGCGCAGCGGTTTAGCGCCTGCCTTTGGCCCAGGGCGCGATCCTGGAGACCCGGGATCGAATCCCACGTCGGGCTCCCAGGGCATGGAGCCTGTTTCTTCCTCTGCCTGTGTCTCTGCCTCTCTCGCTCTCTCTGTGTGACTATCATAAATAAATAAAAATTAAAAAAAAAAAAAAGAAAAAAAAAGAAACATTTTTAAATGTTCCCATTTCTACCTGAAACATATACTGGAATCTTATTAAAAGAAGCTGCTCAGATATAGTTTCCAAATTCTAGCGACTATCATTTTTCTATTTCTCTCTCTGCATGGGAAACTCCAGGGGGCAATATGTGGCATTTTCAATTACTGAATTGCCTTTTACTTTTACTTGTAGCTACTAAGCTCAAGAAATAATAAACTGATTAAGCTCAGCCCACTCATAACTCATTTGCCTGGCTTTCCAAAGTACTTGGATATATATTTTATATGACATACTGGGCTTAGCGATAAGGCAGTGGAAAAAACAAACAAACCTGAATTCAAAACATAAATAAGTAGTGACTTGTCACTGTGACCGAAGGATTGCCATCATTAAAAAAAAATTATCCTAGAGCATTTAAAGCACAACATGACAAACCATATTATTTGAACATGAGGTCTTTACTTGGTACATAAACTGAGATTCCTGGATTTTTTTTTTTTTTGCCTCTGTACACTTAGTATAGAACTACATCTACTGAATTTAATAAATCTACCATGACTTAAATAAATCAACCCTTAATGCATTTTTAAAAGAGAGGTTTTTTTCATGTACTTTACCAGAACAAACATCCAATATTCTGTATCATTAAACCATATTTACTATAAATCTACCTCTAAAGTTTAACTGATAGTAAAATATTAAACATCAACTACTTGTCACCTCCCCATGTAAAGATGGTTATTACTTCTTACTACAGCTCAGAAGCTTTCATGTGATATGTGCTATAACTTAACCATGTCTTCATAAAGAAGACAATTTAATCTAAATAGTACAAGGATTTTAAAATAAAGTTTTAATATATTTCATTATTCTTTTTGATATGTATTCCCCTATGGCTCCACATCACATCACAAGTTACTGGCTGCTGTCAACTGATGCCAAAACCATTTAGTAACACAATATATGTCATTATAGTTTCAAATTTGCAGTATATCTCTCCATCAATTTACTCTCATAGCTTGAAAATGATAATTAAAATAGTCTCAGCATCTAGGCTGTTTCAGCAAACTTTTAAGAATAGGATGGCCTTGTAATCCGCATTAGCAATGATAAAGAAAGTGCAATCATGGGGATTCCTGGGTGGCTCAGGGGTTTAGCGCCTGCCTTTGGCCCAGGGCGTGATCTTGGAGACCCGGGATCGAATCCCACATCAGGCTCCCGGTGCATGGAGCCTGCTTCTCCCTCTGCCTCTCTCTCTCTCTCTCTCTCTCTCTCTCTCTCTGTGACTATCATAAATAAATAAATAAATAAATAAATAAATAATTAATTAATTAAAAAAAAAGAAAGTGCAATCAAATTAATCAAATATCAAACAGATGAATCAAGAAATGACTTCACTTAGGGTAGCTACTGGACCATAAGTGTATGAATTTTCTGTTCCTTTCATAAAGCAGAACACTAGAAGTCATGAAGGGAGCAGTTCTTCATTGTTATTAATAATATAAAAACTCCTTATGTACTGATTATGTTTGGTTCATTAAGTGAGTGATACTAGAAATTGACCAAAAGTATTCCTCGTAAGTTTGCATTCCTAAAACAAAGTTTTCTTAATAATATTTTTATTTGAATATTTATCTTTCTGATTTATTTTTAATTAGTTGTGTTTTTCAACATAGTGAACAATATTGGTCCATATATAACAACTGAGTAAAATCCTCCGCCTACCTATAATCCTTTAGCAATATATTTTTTTAAATTGTGGTCCTCAGACTTCTTAAACCACAGTCTCTGAGGAAGTGACTAAGGAATATATATTTGAAATATTCAATGCATTACTATGTTTACTATGTACACTGGAATTTGAGAGCCATCACTCCATTGGGTTGAAAGCAACCTCAAGCCAGTTGCCTTGGCTGGGGTTACCAGCAAGCCCAAGACCTCTTCGCTCTGCAAAGAATCTGAAACAGGTGGAAAAAACAATTTTCTTCCTCAGTTTATGGCTAAGTAAATAACATGTTCCCAAGTCAAACCCATCAGTCCTTCTTTCAGTGCATGCCCACTTGGTCCTGATTCTCTGTTGTTTAATGAGGTCCTAAACGTTATCCAATAACTTTCCAATGACGCCAATGATTCTTAACATGATTCAACCCTTTGGCTTGCTGCCATTCAATCACACAAGACTCATTGTTCTCTGATAAGGGGTCTTACCCTCGCAAATTTTGCTGCACTGTTGTCAACACTACTGTATGACAAAGTGCCAGATATGACCTGGACATATTTTCATCATGCATGAAATCACCTAAAGGGAAATAAGAATTTACATCTCTAAAAAGTTCCTAGATGCTACTGCTGCTGGTACATGAACTGCACTTTGAAAACCATTGCTCTAAACAATGAGCTGAAAACCACAGATAAAGTCTGGGCTCACATAACTCCCTCTACAAACAAATTCTGTAACTATTAAAGAAATTTTAAATAAAAAAAAAAAACTTCAGTCATACTTAACCTTTTGAAAAGAAAAATGTAGTAATTTTCTCGATGCTAAAATTTAGGAACCACATGTACGCTATTAAGCTGAATTTAGTCAAACTATTTGAATGGCTCAAAAATGAGCTATTAAACACATCTTGAGGTTATTACTGGGAAAATGAATCATTATTTTCTATTTGGTAAGAAACGTAAAACAACTTAAAAAGCACTATTTGAACACAAATTCACATTCTCTCAGGCACGAAGAACCCATTTTACCCATAAAAAAACTCACAATAAACATTCAAAAACATGTGGTACGATGCTGAAAGCAAAATAAATGTTCTTTTTTCTCTCCTTTTATTTGCCATTTGTAGTGACATTTAGAAACACAGACATGATATTTAGTTTGCTCTCAGATAATTATTTTTCAGTGTCTACACCCTTAGTTTTCCATGCCTAATAAATTACTGATTGAACAGTATATTTCCCAAATTTAAATGAACTGTACCTCTATTTATGTATTTCATAATTCTTGATAGTGCTTGCTTACAACTATGGGTTTTATCTTTTCCCAGTTTTCAGAACTTTCATTTGTCTTATGAAACACTTCTCTTTTACTTTTAATCATACTCACATAAAGTGAATGAATTTTAAGTTAAAATTTTTAATTGCCTAGATATTATGATTTATATAACTTTTGACTTTATAAGCATGACACCATCACTGCTACTTGCTGGGAAAGGAGGAAATCTAACACCCAATTCATCTATGAAAATATTAAGGTCCAGAGTAGTTCAAGGGATTCACACAGAACTGCATTTGAATTCTAGGGTCCTAAACTACCATCCACGCAGAATTCAAATCATGATCATACTTTATCAAATGTAATTTCTCACCACTCAATCACTCATATTTGTGTCATTAAAGCATCTAGTACAACAGCTGGAGGCATAGGGTGCTTTTGAAAAAAAGCAATTGCATAAAGTTATCTGAGTTCAAATAAAAATAAAATATATATTTCTAATACGAAAAGTAATTATGTGGTCATACTGACTTCAAAGAAATTTTATCAAAGGGTTAGAATGTTATGCATTTCTTCATAACTTACAGTGACTTTTTCAATTTGATTTCTTAGATTGCTATAAACATTATGTACCAATCACTTCTACATATATATTGCATATTCACTAGTCATATCTCCCATTTTTCTAGTAAAGGATACTTTCAACCTACATAAAGTAATACTGGGAAGGGCTGTATAATCCAAAATCATATAGTTATATTGAACTTCTAAACTGAAAAAGAAAAAAGCATCTGCAGGTCAGCTCAAACACCAGCCTTCAACTTCCCATCTAGTTTTTGTCAAATGCCCATAGCAACCATAGAAAACATATCTATTCCTTGTCTTTCGGATGAAAAATAAGATGAAGAGGTGATGTCTAGTTTTTTCTTATCAGATAAGAATGGTCTTATGGGGACTGCATGAGAAAGTCCAACAAATACTGGCTGCTTTTAGATAGGCACAGATTTCTCAGGGAAGTGATTTCTATACAAATCGAATTTTTGAAATACTTTAGAAAGAAGGATTCTGCAGTAAGTTGACCAGAAAAAGGAAAAAGACCATTTTGATACCATAAAAAGTACAAATATCCACAATGTAAAATGTTTTATTTTCATCTAATAAGGAGCATTGTGCAATAATTTGTTGAATTATATATAATCTGTATAGAATTTTGTTCTACTGCTAATATTGGGGTACAAATTAAGCATATACCTTAAAGAATTTCCATTTTAATAGTAAGGCAGTTGCTTCAGGTTACATTGAAAACATGTTTGAACCGCAATCTATGGGACATAAGAAAGACTCCCAAGAATAACTTATATTGTTCCCTTTATAAACAATTATTATGACAGGGATAGAATTTCAAAGTAACATTTGATTTTGCCATCAACCACAGGTAGATATTAAGTATAATCATTTTATCACATATTTTCTTCTCCTTTATTATTTCATTTAAATTGTTAAATCCCACTAGTGAAACTTTGGGACCCCAATAATGTTTTCAAGTTAATGATCCAGTTTATTTACTCAGTTTCCAGATAACGGAGAGATTTGGTAATTATTTTCATTAAACTTAAAGGAGGCAACAATGAATACTTTTTTAGAAACCACGGTTAAGAATAATTAAATTAGATCCTGCCAGGTAGTTTGAAATTGCTTTTTTAACTAAACGACCATCTATTCTTTCAATATAGAGTCATTCAAGATTTATTCTTTTTATGAATTTTTCTGTCTTCTACTTCACATGAGCCTTTTGGCTTTAATTGTAAGGAAGTTTTGGAATTTACCGAAGTTAGGCAAATATAAAAAGTGCTATAATATTATCATTACCAATAATTTTCTTGTTGTTTAAAACACAATAACACCACAAAATTAGAGTAAAATAACCTCTATAGTGAGGCATTGACTATAGCTTAAGCCAATGCTTACAGAATCCATTAGAAAATTAAAAAGAAAAAAAGAAAGAAAACAGTCACAGAATTATAAAACTAGCCAAAAACCACCCTTTGCTGAATAATTCTATTTAAATGTGATATCTATCACATTTACCATTATATCTAACAATTCATTTGGATATTTGCCAGTAAGCTAATTTCTTTGTCTATTTCATTTTATTCTACTCTTGATAATGTAGGCAAGGTGGGGAGGTTGATGTCTAAATGGCTTTTATTTATCCTATATTAAGTATTTACAGCTGCTGGCATATATAGCATGGATTAGGAAAGACACTAGAATAAAAAATAAGAGTAACATAATTTTACAACACTATCAACTTTATTGCCTTTATTTTTTAACTTTATTGTTTTTAATATGAAACTGCTATTGTTTTGTCCACCACCCTTCATTTGGGAAGGAAAATAAATATATATGTATGTATGTCTGTGTGTGTTTTAAAAAAAAATTAACAAAGCAATTTTTGAATTATAGGGTAGAAATGTGGGTCCCAAAAAAGGCATTTTAAAAGACATTAAAGTAGGGATCCCTGGTGGCGCAGCGGTTTGGCGCCTGCCTTTGGCCCAGGGCGTGATCCTGGAGACCCGGGATCGAATCCCACATCGGGCTCCCGGTGCATGGAGCCTGCTTGTCCCTCTGCCTGTGTCTCTGCCTCTCTCTCTCTCTCTCTCTGTAACTATCATAAATAAATAAAAATTTTTAAAAAAAAGACATTAAAGTACATATAGATTAAGTAAAAACAAATCAAGCTATTCTCCTTCAATAGTCTTCAGACTTTTTGATCATCTAACACTATTAGATGTTAAAAAGAGAAAAAAGAAAAAGAAGATAGAAGGAAAGAGAAATAAGAACACAGTGACTATATAGTATCTCTATTTATCTCCATATAAATTATTAACCTGTAATATTCTATCAATATATTATATGAAATATCAAGTGGGCACCAACAACTTTACATAATAAAATAAAATGAAGAGACATTCCAATATTTTCTTATTAATAAATTCTGTTTGGGTTCTGTTTTGAAACTCAAAGCACCATTTTGAAGACTACTCTCCTACAGTGTATTTGTCAACCTCAAATTCATCAAGTCTAGTAGGAAACTGGGCTTTGAAAAACAGTTGAAAAACAGCAGCTGTTGAAAAACAGCAGCTCAAGAAAGATTAGTGAGAACTCACCATGTTCAAAATAACATGCCAGATTCTCATGATACAATGGTGAACAAAGAAGATATGGCCTTACATAGCATAATGCTAAAAAACAAATACAATGAACATTTTAAAAATATTTTATTTATTTATTCATGAGAGACAGAGAGAAAGGCAGAGACATAGGCAGAGGGAGAAGCAGGCTCCCTGCAGTAAGCCTGATGTGGGACTTAATTCCAGGACCCTGAGATCACAACCTGAGCTAAAGGCAGATGCTCAACCAATGAGCCACCAAGGCATCCCTCTAACCTAGTTTTTAAAGTGAGAACAACTTTCCTAAGGAAGTGATATTAAATCTGAAAATTCATGTATGAAAGGGAGATAACTAGCTTAAACAATGCTGATAAATTGGCAAAAAAATATTCTGCAGATAAAGAGCATGTGCAAAGTTCCTGGGATGACAAAGCCAAAGCATGTGCTTTTATGAAGGGTAGAAGCTGTGAAAGCAAGAGGAAAAGGAGAGGTGGATGGGATGAAGATGGGAGAAAGAGAACAACCTAGGCAGGGATCTGTTGGATATAATAAAAATTTGAGAGCAACAGGAAGTTACTGAATGGTTTTAAATCAGAGAGCAATGGGATCACATTTGTATTTTTAAAGCAATGGACTCAACAGGACGAGTGAACACAGCTGCAAATGTTCAGGTGATGGTGGTTTAAAGTAAGTTGTTGATGGTGGAGTCAGAGAAAAGTAGATCATGACAAATGCACTTGTGATGACCACAGGTTGACGCATGGAAATGGTGAGCCACTATATTGTGCTGAAACTAATAAAACATTGTATGATAGCTAACTGGAATTAAAATAAAAACTTAAAAAAAAGAAACAGAGAAAAGTAGAAATTTGAAGTACATTTAAGAGCCTCTGGGTTGGGGATCCCTGGGTGGCGCAGCGGTTTGGCGCCTGCCTTTGGCCCAGGGCACGATCCTGGAGACCCGGGATCGAATCCCACGTCGGGCTCCCGGTGCATGGAGCCTGCTTCTCCCTCTGCCTGTGTCTCTGCCTCTCTCTCTCTCTCTCTCTGTGACTATCATAAAAAAATAAATAAATAAATAAATAAATAAATAAATAAATAAATAAATAAAAAAAAAGAGCCTCTGGGTTTGTCAAGCCCTAAGATTACTTTATGACGTAAGTTGGGATAATTAAAGTCAATGATAAATTACATGATAGCCTATGAAAATGGAAAGAAATACGTTGTGTAAAAGGTTGACTCACTCACTCTGTTATGCCAGGAATGAAGGCATTAAGAGAACTATATGCACTAGCCTTGCATTATGTGTCATTATCCTGTAAAATGCCATAGACTATGAGCATTAACAGAAGTTACATTCTACATATCAATGACTGCCCTCCAGCACAAAAACACCTGAGAGTATAAATGATAAACTGATTTTCAGAATTTGTATTTAGATCAATGAACTCTGGTGCTGAACCAAGCAATAAAATCCCCATGCAGATTCAATTATTTATATATAGATAGATAATATAGATAATGTATAGTCATAAAATTTTAAACTGAAGTACCACATGAGTAAATATTACTCTTATTGACGAAGCTTAGAAAAATGAATCTTGAAACTTAGCAAATCTTTTGGAACATCAATAAACTGGGAAGGTATTGAAAGATTTCAGTACAAATTTAAGATACATGGTGCCACATAGGAAGTGCTTTTTCAAAATATCTTTTGCTTTTATCATAGATATAATGAATGTTCACAATAAATCAGGCTTCATTCAACATTAAACACAGCTTTTCTGTTGGCCACAGGTATACTATAAAATCCTTTAATGATGTAATACAACATAAGAGAAAATCACTGTGCTGGGGATTTGGGGGATTTTCATTTTTACTCTATTTTTGTCAATAACTAGCTATGGTGTCCCATTGCAAAGTGACTTAATCAATTTAACCTTTTTATTTCACCATCCCTGCACCACAAAAGGATTCAACTAGATGCTGGTCTCTAAGGCTCTGCTCATATCTATGATTCTTCAAAATGTAACATTTAAAAGATAAGTGAAAATTAATTTAAAACAATGTACTAGAATCCTGGAAAGTTTGGAAACAACAGAGCAGCATGAATAATAACCTGATACAGAATCCAATCTGAATATAAGGTACTTTTCAGCAAAAGCTATGGGTTAGCTCTTACTTCAAAAATTGATATCCTGATGACCTACCCACAGTTACAATTACCAGAGGCTGTGTATGCACAGTGCAGAAAGAAATGATGGCAGCCCTTTGTCCAACAATGTTTATGTTCACTGATAATTCTCACATTACACTACTGAGGATAGTAACAAAATGCCCATTAAACAATGGAGTGTTTTTCCTAAAACACATAGACAACAATAATGGAGTCCAATGAAACCATTTTAAAAAATAAAAATGAGAGTCATAGAAAATTGGTAGGAGTATGTGAGAAAAAAATGGTAAACTGATTTGATATAAAGAAATGTAACATTTAAACTATAATGCAAAGCACATTATTGGCCTATAATAAATAAAATTTAGATTTAGCCTTTTTGATTTCAAAGTCACTATAAAACATGCGAGCTACTTATTGTATTTGGACATGGATGAGTGAAATACTGATTGCAAACTTGGGGGTGATTAACACTGGTACTTATCTAGCAATACAGAAAACAGAATCTGGAAAATGGCCAGGGTGAGGGCTAAGTCAACACTCATTCTTTCACTCACACATTTATTCATTTCAAAGGGAATTTTCTCTATGCTCTCATCTGTTTTAGGTTCTGGGATAATTCACTCATTCATTCAAAAGTCAGTTTATTCGGCATCTGTGTTGGGATCTCGGGGT
The DNA here is from genome assembly GCF_011100685.1 of Canis lupus familiaris. Classification (NCBI taxonomy): domain Eukaryota; kingdom Metazoa; phylum Chordata; class Mammalia; order Carnivora; family Canidae; genus Canis; species Canis lupus. The sequence continues at coordinate 24,488,977 of NC_049260.1, read as the reverse complement.
ACAAAATGAGTAAGCCACAGTCTGGTCTCTCAGGGAACTTACTGAACAGAAGGAGAAGCCAGACAGACATGCTAGCCAAGCGAATGTAATGGTGTCTATGATTGATAGTATGTGCAGCATAATGTCAGGTCACAAGCAAGTGGCCAAACAACAGAAAACAGCTAGGAGAATTCAGAATCTAAAGGAAAATCCATTTCCCTCTGACACCTCCAACCTCTTAATGCTTCAAAACTTTAAAAGATTTTTTATGCAAACATTAATGTTATTCACCTAAGGGCAGATAACAAGAAACGTTTGCTCAATATGGATAAAGCCCTATTTACAATCACTGAGATTTACTGTACCTGTTTGGCCATATACTGCCAGGATATGCATTTCGTTCTGGAAATAATGATTGGAGAAGAAAATAAACACATTCAAAGCCAGTTGTTCATTTAAAGCATGTTGATTGCATTTTGTGATATATTCTACCAGGAATTTTCCTATGAATACAAATAATTTATGCATATATATTCAAATTTATGAAAACTCAAATTTCCAAATTACTAGATGAACAGAAAAGGTCAGATTTCTCATTAGTTTCTCTAGCCCTGGATTTAATTTGTTTTCTATATTATACCTGTGTTAGTTTGTTATTTCTCTTCTCAGGTTGATTCTGGCTCAACTATATCCTTCAATGTTATCTTCTCCTTCCTATTTCCACTGCCAGTGTCCCAGATCAGAGACCTTATTACCTCTCGTCTGTACTACTGTACTACTAATTGTCTCCAGATTTCTTTCTCTCCCTGCTCCTATGCAGTCTGTAAATTATTGCTAAATGAATTTGCCTAGAGTACAACTTGATCACCTTGCCCTCAGAACATCCTTAGAGGTTGCCTACTGCCTACCATCTTAAGTACAAACACCTCCTTTAGATGTGAAAGTTCTCTAAACCCTAGCTATTCCACATGTTGTCTGCATACCAGCAATACCAGTGTCACCTGGAGTTTGTCAGAAATGCAGACTCCCGGGCCCCAGCTCAGATCTCTAACTGATTCGCAGGCCTGGTACCTTTTGAGAAGTGCTGCTCTGAAGCAATGTCAAGCTGCCTTCCAGTCTTGGTTGCCTATCATCTTCTTTCTTTGGCCCCAATGTACAACTAAATTAATCCTGAAAACACCTTTCTAACTTTGAACGACAACTGCCAACTTCAAATAGCATGAAACACAGCCTTCTGCGCTGGTGAACTTGTCTTATTAGCATCTTGTTACCTCTTTGAAGGTAGACATTAACAGATTATTCATCTTTGTTTCCCTCGGTGTGACATTAAACAAAATGAGTTCCCACTCCCCAGGTGATATCCAAGATTTGATCAACTGGGCCATGACAAGAAAATTTACAACTTCCTTTTCTATTTATTTTTATCCTATTCTTTTAATTCTTTGTTATTTTATTTAGGTTTTTAGTATTATATATTAGTATAGTCATGTATATGAATATATTGTTAAGGGATGCCTGCGTGGCTTAGTGGTTAAGTGCCTGCCTTCAGCCCAGGGCATGATCCTGGGATCCAGGATTGAGTCCCACATCGGGCTCCCTGCATGGAGTCTGCTTCTCTCTCTGCCTGTATCTCTCTGTGTGCCTCTCTGTGTTTCTCATGAATAAATAAATAAAATCTTAAAAAATATATCTTGTTAAAAGACAAATATACATCTACTGGGGTACCCATTCAAAGATATTTTAACTGATGTAACTGCATGAACAAAAATGTTTAGACACCACTGCATGACACACCAAAATACATGCTTTTCTGCAGGAACTAAACAGGTATTTGTGAATGGAACTGAATCTTTACAGTTGTCTCAACCACAGCATGAATAGGACTATTTAAGGCAGATGAGTTTTTTTTTTTTAATTTCTTTAGTCAGGCACAGATTTTCAAGTGTAGAAGAAAGTTGCAGCCAAGTATTAAAGAAAAATTAGCATTTTCACTTACTTATTAAATAAAAAGTAAACCCAGAGCTGTTTGTAAAAGTTCAACTGGGTAAGCCATTTTACCCCAGCAAAAGAGATTTTCCATTCAAAATTTATTAGCTTTGGGAATATTATAATTTAAGGCCATTTCCTGGCTTATGATCCCTGTTTTGAACAAAGCCTTTCTATAATTAAGGATGCCCTTGGAATATAGGTTCATTTTCTTACTGTAGATTAGAGTTCTCCATACAGGCCCTTCTTCTCCTGCATCATGCCTAGTTTACTGCTCTCCACTGCTACCCTAAACACCTTCACTGAGCTGATCAAGTTTTTCTTGAAGAGGCTGTCCCTGCCCTCTCTCCTCCCTGGCTAGGTCACCCTGCCGTATTCTCATACACTTTCATTTGCCCTATCAAAATGTATCACGCTTCTTTGTAGATTCCTGGCTAACGTTTAAATTTTCTCATGGACTAGCAGCTCTCTGAGGGCAGGGGTTGTGTCTAGCTTATAAAATGCTCCTTTCAGTCCTTGGCATAGTGGTTGGCACACAGGAGGTACGCCATAAACATTTGCTGAATAAATGAACCAGTAAATATGTTCATTGCAAGAGTCACAGTGAAAATTTGGCCTCCTAACTTAGCCTTAAGATTTGTTATCTGTAAAATGAGATAATACTGACTTCACAGGATTCTTTGATAATCATATGACATTAGTACGTAAGTCATAGCTCAGTGCTCGGGAATAGTACACATTAAGAAAATGGTAGCTATTATTACTAGTATGATCATCAATACATTATTCCTATCACCTTGGTAAAATTAAGAAATCCATTCAAAATGCCTTAAAGAAGATACTTGAATGGAATGCTAGATAGGCAAAACATGAAAACCATCTATCAACATTAAATCAGAACAAAACTACCATTATCTAATGAAAAAAATTTACAGTATTAAGAAAAGTGAGATGCAGTGTCCACATCATAGCAGATACTTTCAGCTCTAACTCACTACAAAAATGACAGTAGTTTTGATATGAACACATCCAACAAAGCTAAAATAGAAAAATGACTCCATCCAAAAACCAAAACAGAAAATATACTCTGCACAGTTCACCAGGTTAATAAGTGATCTTTCAGAAAGTGTAATATTCTACAAGGACATTCAGTCCCAAGAGCAATACTGTGATAATTTCCTTGAGAAAGACTTATTTAAAGAGAAAAGAATGTTGATGTACTTAAAAATGGAATCTGGAAATCTGTCCTAGAGTAGATTTATAGAAAGCCTCTCTGATGAGCTATGCCATGTAAATCTTATAAGCATGCTTGGCTACCCCGTTGATCCACTATCCATTATAAAATGGCAGTTTTATTTCAAAAATGTACGTCACTTTAGAAGTTTGCAGACATTTCTGGACTGTCTGACCTTTGGCATATTAAATTATGATCACATTGACCTTTGATCCGGTAAATAATGCATCTTTTATATAATGTGCTTAGTCACTATCTACCCAAAAATTATGTACACTGTGCCACAAGCTGTAGAATGAATAGTAGTAGACTTAAAGAAGAATTTTAATGTGAATTGAATGAAGACACACCACATATCAATATATCCAGTGAAAAATGGCAATGTTCACATCACTGAAACAATATTATATAACTGCTTTGACCAACATCAGTTATAATTTTAGTGGTTAAGTAACTAAAACAGATAGACTTTTATTGCCAGCTTCCCTGTAACAGGCACTCTGGAAGCATTTTAAAATGTATTATTTAATTAAAATCCTGAGGATAAATCTGTGAAGGAGACATTTTTATTCTCTTGTTAGAAATGAGAAAATGCTATGATAGATAAAGTGACTTAACCGAGACCCCAAAGATGACAGAGGAAGGTTCTTATTCTCTGGGATGGGCATCTTTGAGTTGAAAGAGCAACAGAAAAACACAGATTTTTAAAAGATGTGTGCTGAGTGCAATGAGGCTCCTTAAAGCATCATTTAGAGGATTTTCCCCCCATAAAGACTGATGCCACAGACTGCAATACTCTTAAACATTATTACTAAATTAAAAGTACATATTTTCTAAATGAGGCTCAATGCCAACTAAGTGATAAATGAGGTATCCCTAATGCAGCTGGCAATCAGAATCATTTTCCAGCAATTGAGAACTGACTCTGGGATACAAAGTATCCTATCCTCCATTTAAAATTTTTTTTTAATTTTTTTTCATTTCCTCCATTTTACCCTAATAGAGAAAGTGTAAGAGTTTGTAAAGGATATACCCTTGAGACATTTAGGGTGGGAGTAGAGCGGGGACAGAAATGTTCTTTTTAAAAAGTGTAGCACATTAATGAATCAAGGGAAGAATCCTTCAGGGTCATGCTAAATAACCCAAGGATTAAGGGTGAAAGAAATTTAAGTCAAGGGCACAAATGTTCTACTTTAAGTACTTTATTTATTCTCTCTCTTCTATCACATGGGACTTTGGTCATTATAATATCACATATTGTTAATTCAGAAAATAACTGAACAGATTACCCTTTTGACTTTCTCTTAACTCTTCATATTAACCTACCAGGGGAACTACCTTTTTGTTTAAAAATGCAATTTAATATATTAAAATAGTAACAATGGTAGCTAACCTTTAATAAGCATTTACTGCACCAATCACTCTGCTAAACTCTTCATGTGTATTATGTCATTTAATCCTGACTCAATCCTGGGAGGTAGGTAATATTAGTGAACTCATTTCTTAGAAAATAAATCTGAAGCTTAGTGGAATAAACTAATCTGCCCAAAATCATGCAGCTCATAAATGGACTATTTAGAATTCAGATCCCTTTCACCTATATTATCAAAAAAATGCATCCAAATAATAATTCAGTAACAAAGCTGTACCATTTTATTTTCTGTATTAACACTTACTAACATTCTCTATGTCAACATATTGTTCTCCATATTAACATGTTACTTCCTATATTAACACAAGCAGAGTGGCTGTTCTTGGTTTGATTCATTACAAGTCCTAGTTATACTCACAACTGATCTGCAGAAATGGTGTTGGCACACAGATACAAACATAATTATGTGTATAAACTATTTTTTTTTTGCTTTCTTAAGGTAGCTTTGTCAGAATATTTCAGAATATTTCAGGGTACTTCTATGAATTATAAAAATAAAGACTGGAAACAGGAGATAGAGTTGGTATTTTCCTTGCTGCCAGTAGCTTCTTCCACATGAACTGTCCTCTTCTTCCTCTAATATATTTGGTTTGCTTGAAGTTTATGTCACCAGAACTCATCACCTATGTTCCCTCAGCTATAGTCAGAAGCAGACCTCCTTGTCATTTAGTGAGAGTTCTAGAGCTTGAGTCACTGCTCCATTCACCCATCCACATTTTGGTTATTTCAACACATCCCAAGGTGGTCTGATTTACAACCTGACCTCCCAGGTCTTTTATCTCCTGAACTCCAAGGACTTTTTTTTACCTCTACCCTATCTCAGCCATCAGCTTTTGAGATCATACCTAAATTTTATCACCCTTAATAATAAAACAAATAAAAAATCTACTTTTCAACAACCCCACTCTAATTGGAGGGGGGGGTAAAGAGTTACCAAAACTCTTTGATGTTTTGTACTTCAATTTGATACATGATAAACTTTCTAGCTCTAATCATCTGGAAAAATAGGTAGGTGGTACAACAATTATGTTATAATGCCACATGATCATGGTAAAAATGAGTCCTGACTAGTAAATCTCATGTAGACTAGAAGGAACTATAAAGAACTATAAACGCCTGATCTGGACGTCATATCTTTGGACTTCCCTTAGTGTGAGGACTTGTAACTGGGCATGTTCTCAGATGCCACAACTACAGATTTGATACAAGAGGTAATAGGTACTGGAGAATTATGCTTTTAAGGCTGGGTGATTCACATATATTCTTATTCCAATATGACTTGTTCCACATGGTATGAGGAGTAGGGGGAAGAGGTAATTAAAATTCTATGATGGCTCTGAAGACTGTTACATAGGCAGCTATAGAACAACTCTCAAAGGAGAAGAAAAATTGATGCCATTTCCTGTTTGACATTTTTCTAAGAGAATATAATGGTAACTGTGGCCCATAGGGAAGACTTCTAAGTCTTTGGTTTTAAGAACATACCTCAACAGTTGTCTCTATCACGATTTTCTCTTTGCCATCTCCTTCATTGTCATTTCTTGATTGCAAAATATGCTTTAACTCAACACTGTGCTAGACCCATGGAAAATTTACAAACAGTGTAGCACACTAAAAAGCAATTAGACTCATCTTTAGAGTCAAACAGAGCAGGGTTTGAGTTTTGCCTAGCTGAGAGCCCTTGGGCTCACATGCTTATCTTCTCTTAGCTCTGATTCCTCACTGTACAATTGCACTAGTAAAACATTCTTGCAACATTGTTGAGGGGAACAGATGCATTAAATAAATTAAATCAAAAAAAATAAATTAAATCATAACAAAATTATAAATATATATTATAATATGAATAACTAGATTTATATATTAAGTTATTAGTATCTAATTAATAATTTGTACATGCTCATCACAGTATGTTAATTAATGTTAGAAAAAAAGCAAAAGTAATGACTCATAGAGGCTAGAAATATAATACATGTTCTAAAGCAGTAACCACTAATTTCATGTTAAAGTGAAGATGGAATATAACAAAATCCTTGTTTGCAAGAAACTTCCAATCCACTTTTTTTAAAGCATGCATATTTGTTTTCAAGGTGCTATATCATATTGAGAGAAAAGACTCATAAAATGAATCACTATGCTAAATTGCAGTAAAAAAAATCTCTGAAATTTTTTACAACTTGAAAATCAGCAAAAGTCAAGTTATCCACTTTGAGTATTTTGGGTGGACATATTATTGTATGAAGGATTTTTTAACAGAAGCAGTTAATGAAGACAATGAGTGCATCTGAGGGTTCCTACTAATTTGGCTTTTTTGTCAGTCCTGGAAAAATGGGCTTATTTCAAGACAACAATGGAGCTTTCACTATAGAGTGTTCAAGTCTAAAAAAAATTGATGCCTCATTTGGTTAACTTCAACTTAACAAAAATTCTGAACTTTTTGTCCATTAAGAGTGGATTTTATTTTACATGCATATTTTTATAGCACACCTCATCTCAGAAAGTATTTAAGATTGTAATAAAAGGGGACAGAATTTATGAAATGAAGGAAACTTCTTTTAGCACCAAGTGGGTGAACAACAGATTGATTTCACTGAAGATACTACATAAATGTCAGGGTCACTAGAATAAAAACTTGTCTTCTCAAAGTGACTGTTTCAAAGAAGAAAGCACTAACATTACTGTTTAAGTTCTAATCTTTTTGGTTTAAGGACTTAGCTTAATTATTTTACAACCACACATCACCAGAGAGCAACTGGTAATATACAATCTTCATAATGTTAGAGGCAGGAAGAACAGAACAAACTATTATTACCCTTTGGAGGATTAATTTTCCAGATAAGCTAGTAACAATTTTAATTCTAACAAATAAAAAAAAAGAACAACAGAATTAAGAAGTCATCAACTAGCCATTCTTGATTAAGAGAACTAGGAATGTCCAAATCATGAAAAATGACTGGGAAATGAAGACCTAGGTGGGCACGATAGGAAGCACATGTATGTAAGGCCTTGTTGAAAGAGGGAGTGTAAATAGAGATCACAGAAAAACTAATCTCTAAAAGATGTAGATTATAAGCATGCAAGATCTAACACATGTTATTTCTGACAAACAGCAACCATTTCTCACGAAAAGTAAAGAGCTTATGGGAGATGGTTTTCAAGTTTTCTCTCTAGTTGTTCTGTAAACTACATTTTCTTCTTGTGTTAGATTACATGTTTAACCTAGGATTCAATTTTTGGATTATTGTGTAAGGTCTCAGTCTAATGATGAGTGACAGATCTTCCTAATGTCCTTGAAATGTTATTGGAATCACTTAAAACTGTAATAACCACACTCTGTGACAGATTTTTTTTGTGACATACTTCTATTAGCTAAATGGCTTAATTTGCTCAATGTGTTCAGTATAAGTCATTTTTTTCTTTTTTTAAAGATTTTATTTATTTATTCATGAGAGACCAACAGAGAGAGTCAGAGACATAGGCAGAAAGAGAAGCAAGCTTCATGCAGGGAGCCTCATGTGGGTCTTGATCCCAGGATTCCAGGATCGTGCCCTGGGCCAAAGGCAGCCACTTAAATGCTGAGCCACCCAGGTATTCCTAAGTCATTTTCTTTTTTTTTTTCTTTTAAAAAAATTTTAAAGTAATTTCTAGACCGAACATGAGGCTTGAACTCATGACCCTGATATCAAGAAGAGTCACATGCTCTTCGGTCTGAACCAGCCAAGTGCCCCTAAGTAATTTTTTTAAGATCAGCTAAGAAATAAAAATAAAAATAAAAATAAATGATAATAAATAAAATCAGCTATGAAACGAAACTAATGACAAGTTTATTTTGGAAACACTAAAAGTATGCTCAGGTAACAAAACTATTTTGTGTATGCACAAAATTTCTAATTTTCTAAATTAACTTTTCTTTTTCAAAATGAAATATCCATATTGTTTTATGATATAGGAGATTCCATTTGCTGAAACCACAACACAACCTCTAGCATCAAGGGCTTTGGATTATATCTTAAATATCTTACCAGATAAATTCAAATGGGTATGATTATTTTATTGAGTTGGGGTGGGGATGAGACATCCCAAATGTGATAAGCAGAATAATGGCCTCCCAGAGATGTCCATGTCCCAATCTCCTGAACCTATGAATATGTTACTTTGCATAGCAAAGGGAAATTAAGGTAGCAGATGCAATTGAGGGTTGTTAATCAGCCAACCTTATAATGTAGAGATAAGCCTAGATCACGCAAGTATATCATTACAATGCAATTATGAAAGCTTTAAACTTACAACATAATGTAAAAAATATTTAACCAGGTCATTGCTTTCTTTGAAGATAGAAGAATGCCAAAAGCCAAGGAATACAGGCAGCCTATAGAAGCTGGAAAAAGTGGGAAAACAGATTTTCCTCTTGAGTCTCCAGAAAGGAATGATGACATTTTGATTTTGGCCCATCATGATCCATTTTGCATATCTGATTTCCAGAACTATAAGATAATAAATCTGTGGTATTTAAGTCAATAAGTTTGTGGTAATTGATTACAAAAGCAATAGGAAACAGACACAAAGACCAAAGATAATTTTACTTTAAGAAGTATCAATTATTGAATCCTCAAGCTTTAAATGTATTTGGGAGTACTAATACTGTAACTCATTAAACTGATTGCTATTATTCACTGGATTCAAGGCATTGATTTCTAGAAACAAATGTACTTACTATGTAGTAATTTTAGAAAGCTACATTTTTAGAATTTTTCTGTTTTCTTTGAACAATGACAAGTTCACAAGTTGGTACGCATTGAGACAATGAGTCTACCAACATTTATTAAGCTTCTATTGTATGACTGTGCCAGTGGATGATATGAAGCTATGATATAAAGTAAGATAAAATATAATCACAAATACCTACAACATGTATCTTAAAACAGTGGATAACATCTGATTCTATGCATTTGGAAGCAAAGGGAAAAACAATACTCAAGAACGTATAGGGACGCCTGGGTGGCTTGGCGGTTGAGCACCCGTCTTTGGCCCCGGGCATGATTTTGGAGTCCCAGGATCGAGTCCCGCATTGGGCTCCTTGCGTGGAGCCTGCTTCTCCCTCTGCCTGTGTCTCTGCCTCTCTCTGTGTGTGTCTCTCATGAATAAATAAATAAATATTTAAAAAAGAAGAAGAAGAAAAAGAAAGTATAAGAAAAGATATGAAAGTTGGAAGGCACACACAGTGAGCTGTGAGCAACCTAAAGCATCTTCCTCCAGCAGCAATATACATTAAGATTACTTTGTAAACAATATATAGGCTGGCTGAGAAGACATGTTCAATGTGCCAGACACATTCTCACGACCAATATCTTTTCTGTGCACTCTGGCTGGACTTCTGTGAGACTCAGCTCCTGTGCCCAATGGCCGTCCCTAGCTGCCTGAGTAGCTCGATCTAATTGCACTATAAGCACAGAGCGGAAGACTGAGAGTCCCCAAGGAATAGTCAGTGACTTATGGGAGCTGGTGTATGAATGATGCTCCAGGGACCACCAGACAAAACAACTCTGAGGCAGATGATCTACTGTGGTTCCTATGGTTCTCCACTTAGGAACTCCAGCCATACACAGTGGTGACTCTCTTGGTAACATGCCCCATCATCGGCTGACTTCTTTTCCTTCTCATTTCCCCATTCCCTGACCCGGGGTGACTGGGGATCATGTTTCAAATAAACTACCAGCACCTGAAGCCTCGTTTCATGGTCTGCAAATGGAGAGGTGCAAACCAGGACTGTTCGATCAGGCAGTTAAGGGATTCAAAGCATGGTTGCCAGTTTGGAGCTTTGATAACAATTACTGGAAGAATTAGCCAGGTCAAAACCACACAGAAGCAGCAGGACTAAAAACATGGTGAAAGGAAAACAGGAACTGACATCTTATTTCACATGGGGTGACAAATAAGAATGACTCAACTTCACTTTTAAACCTGACGAGCTGGGTAGAATTCTGGAGTCATTGACAGACACGGCAGAATCAGAAAGGGGGTTATTTGGTGTGATGCTGCTGAATTGGATAGTTTGGTTTCTTTTTTTAGCACTGGAGCTCTTGTCCTGGACATGGTAAGCACGCTAGTGTGTGGGAAGAGCCTGGCACATGGAGATAACCTAGGCTCTGGAGCCAGAGTGTTCTGGAATCAAATCCTTGCTTTTCCACTCATTAGATGTGCCAGCTAGTGAGACATGTGGTGATTGGAAGTTTTAGTTTCTCAATCAATAATATCAGGATAAAAACATCTACCTGTATCTACTGAAAGCTCAATATGATCATATGACTCTAAGATGTTTATTACTACACAGAAAGGAATGCCCAGATGCTTTATTGGCTTCCAATGTTATGATTCCTCTTATTCCCATCTTGGTCTTCTTTCTGCACCACCACGTAGCTTTATTTAAACAATATGAAATTATTTTCCACACAAGGACAAGGAATGTTAGTTGTTGTTTTGTTATTATTACTTGATCGATCCTGTCTGCCTAGTACTGTTTTTAAGCTCAAGCAGGGCAATGAATAAGAAAGCTCCTAGTAAATTATATAATGCCATATCTAAATATTCATTTTTTCCAGAATGAAAAATTCTTATATCATCATATCTATTTTTTCAGTACCATATTCCCAACATTTTGCATAATGCATGGCACAGAGGAGTGCCACAGTTTATTGAAGTGTACTCTTTTCTTCTTTATCACAAGTGCCATGCAAATTAACTATTTTCAAATATTGATTTTGATTCTTTCAACCTTCCTAAATAGTATGCAGGGAAGTCTTATTTCTACAGGAAAGAAATAGAAGTTTAGAGATATTTAAAGAATACAGAATAGGTCACATATCTAGTTGGTGGTAGCACTGAGACTTCTTAAAGAGCAATTCTGACTCCAAATCCAGCATTCATTCTACCACAATCTACTTTCCTTTCCACTTGTGATGCCAAGCCTTGTGCTTTTGCCTCTAAAAGTGTACAAAATATATCATAATCTATGATTCCCCAGGCTGTAGGATAATTTCAACTCCACACTTCCATCTTCTGGACAATTCTGCAACTGATATTGCAATAGTAACATGCTGTGTTTCTAGATGTTTTCAATGTTTGCATAACCTAGGTTTAGACCTGTCTTTGCCATCAACAAAGTGTGTGAACTTAACAAGCTACTTAACCTGTCTGGGTTATGGCTTGCAAAAGAAAAGGTGGGTAGGCTCTTTAGTTGCTCAGTTCCCTTTCAAATCTGAATTTTTCTTATCAGTCACATCTATTTCCTTATTTCATAGGATTCCTGATCTACAATAAGTCTCAGGAGCACTTAGATGATTTAATTGAAGAGAGAGCAGGTCTTTCTTATTTTCATGATCTATTACATTTTTTTGGAAAATATATCAAATGCCAAATAGGATAGGTCATGGGACAACTAATGCCACCCCCCTAATATCAACTGTTACAAATCACTGGTTCTCATGCTTCAATAGAGAGCTTTGAGAGGGGATCCTAATTATTGAAAGGACTCTGAAAATCCATACTACATAAACATGCATTAGTATTTTTAAAACATACATAGATGATGCAGTAATAAAACATTAGAGATTTTTGTCTTTATGCATTTCCTACTTTATGGCTATTAGCAAGGATAAGTATCTCGTAGAGAGTCTACAAACTATTTTGATCGTATATATCAGCCATCATAGTTTGGTATCTTTTGGTCAAAATAAATCCTTTGCTCTGTTCTTAAGTTAAGGCAGTGATAAATTAAAGAGACAAATGATTATCAAGCATGGCAGGATTTTGGAATGCTGGTAGTGATAGGACTGTGACAGCTGTAGGCAGCCAAAATTAAAGGAGTATACCAAAATGAATCTGGAATTATGGAGGCACATCGAACTATACTACAGCCTGTTCTTTACATAAGCAAGTTAGATCTATATCTATCAGAATAAATATAACCACTCAAAAGGCTTCAGAATATATTCACTTGAAATAAACTACATCCCAGTTATCACTGAACACTTGCCACTTCGGGTTATTACAAGAGGTTGATAACTCCAAATATTTCAGCTGACTCAGACTGACAAAAGGGAATATGATTGTTTAAAAAATGTTTTTTGTTGCAAGTGAACAAGGTATACTGCAAAGAAAGTAACAGTGTTTACATAGATGCTACAGAAAACATTCTTCAAAAACAAAGAACCATCTAGGAGTCTTTGAGGAAACAGTTACATGAGAAATTCAATTTTTTAAAGATTTTTTATTTATTCATGAGAGACATAGAGAGAGAGGCAGAGACATAGGCAGAGAAAGAAGCAGGCAGGGAGCCCGATGTGGGACTCGATCCCAGGACTCCAGGATCACACCCTGAGCCGAAGGCAGATGCTCAACCAGTGAGCCACCCAGGCGTCCCAAGAAATTCAATTTTTAAACCATTTAGATGTTGAGTAAAACATCTTTAATGACTGATGTTTGTTTTAATTCCAAATAAGTGACTTGAATAATTGTATCTTTGCCCAGGAGATTTTGTCTTCACCTTGGCAACAGAGGTGGCAACAGTGAGCTCATCTGAGAATACGCCATGTTTTGGTGACTGTTTATCATTGAAATATCCTCTTATTCTCATGAGAATAGAGAATATGATCAGTGATTCATAAACTCATAATTCTTCTCCTACTAAACCTGAACAGCCACCAAACAAAATAATTTGAAAATCTGGACGGTCCTTATATCTTCTAGAAATTTTATGTATTATTATATATAGAATATATATAGATATATAGAGAATTATGTATATCATAAAACAATGCACTGAGGGTGGCACTTGATGGGATGAGCATTGGGTATTATGCTATATGTTGGCAAATTGAACTCCAATAAAAATAAATAAATAAATAAATAAATAAATAAATAAATAAAAGAAAAAATTAAAAAATAAAACAATGCATATATATGTGTACAAATATGTGTGCTTATATATACTTTATAAACAAATTTATGATATATACTTATATAGGAGACAAACTCTCAAATGGAGGAGCAACTGAATAACTGAATAGCATTTTAAAAACATTTTATAAATTTCTACCATCTGGTAATGCACAAAAGGCACCTTACATTTGTCATCTGACTTAAATCTTCACTGAATATAAAAATTGTACTGCACTGTCCCTGGAAAGTTCTGCTCCACTGACAGTGATCACATACTTTGAGTTCTGTCTTTGCTAAAGTATATATCATTATTATTTAATACCTTTTTTTCTATGGTGGTAAGATTAATAAAAACACTAATTGGCCTCTGTGAAAAAAATATTCTCTGAATGTGGTAGAGTAACATGAAAGGCTTTTAAAATGTGCCTATGATGTACAGTCATATGATTGTGAAATAATACAACAGCTTATGATTGATGAAGCCACAGAGCCTAAAGAACTTTTTGCAGAATGTAGAAGAGAATAAAGTGTGGCAAGAAAGCATAACAATGATGAATATGTCAGCATTTTTCCCCTCTGTGGTAGACAGGGTACAACCATTTCTCTTATAAATGGGAATTTCATCATCGTTTTGGTCACTGTGGTAATATCACACCAGTCTTGGCAACAAAACAGATATAGACTTACTTATCTCAACCTCAATCCTCCAGAAAAAAGTGATTGAGAATCCTAAATCAAAGGCTTCTTTTTTAAGTAAGACAAATTTTAACTGAGTGTGCTATTGTTGTTTGTGAACATTTTGCATCCCCCTCTCTTTTATATCTATAAATATTTGATTCCGAATAATCCCGAGGTACAAATAAAACATAAATCTCTACCTTAAAATGCCTAAGAGATTTCAAATGCTGGTGTTGAGATGGGAATGTGACCATAACCTATAACAGCCAATTTTGTTATTTCACAGAATCCATGGATTGTGGACTGATTCAGAAGAAAATGAAAGAGACAGAACAATCGCTGCCAACGTATTTCCATTCTGTATCTTCCACTCAGCAGAGCCAGCTTATGTGAAGGAATTGCCAGAACTTCAGCTTGAAGAAGCATAATGAAGAATTGTGCCAAACGTCCTCAGAACAGCTGTTTATCAGGGATTATGACCCACCTTATAGAAAACCATTTGATTTGGAAGTAGAAACAAGGTGAATTTAGAACTAAAATCTAAGGCAGAACTGAAGATCATAGCCTTGATTTGTATCTTTGTAGTGTTGGGTCACATCTGTAAAACAAGTTAAGCAACTACTTCTAGTTGGTTATCTGCTCTACAGCTTCTACAGCATAGTGATGGCAAAATAAAAGTAAGATTAGAGGCTATGAGATATTTCTCTGTTTAGAGTAGAGACCATAAACCCCAATTTTACCTTTCCGCTTATAACACTGGACTATAAAATACATGTTTTTTATGTCTGTTCACCACACACCTAAGAGATCCTAAAATGCACTGCATTCTTAGGTCCTAGGCCAAGCACATCAAAGGTGTTCAAAATATTTTATTCAATATATATATATCAATAAAAGCAGAGCTGACTATAGATGATATTTCCTATTAATTCATTCAGCAAATACTTATAATATGGCATTTGGTGTAGAATCATTAAAAAACAAAAAATTCTTGCCTCGGTAGAGTTTACATTCTAACCGTATGAGTGTGTAAAAGCCAAAAAACAAAATGAGTAAAAACTATACTGAGTGTAATGGTGATAATTGCCAAAGAGAAAATGAGGGAAGGGGCATATGGATTAGAAGGAAGCTTCAAATTTCAGATAGAGTGGTCTGGAAATGTCTAACTTATAGAGTGATTTGAGTCAAGACCTGAGGAGGTAAAGAAGTGAAACAGAAAGATATCTGGAAGAGTACTTCAGTCAGAGAGAACAGCAAATGCCAAGTCTCAGAGGGAGTAATGTTCCTGAAATGTCTGTGGAAAGGTAAGGGAGGACGATATTTGGTCAAAGAGAGCAAAAAGACCAGGAATAGGAGTAGAGGAAATCAGGCTAGATTAAACTTTGCAAAGCCTTGCAGATCCTTGTAATTTCATACCTGGGCTTTTTCTCACAGTAATATTAGAGAGGTCTTTGGAGGGTTTCAGCAAAGAAGTGGCATACACTAATCTCTGCTTGAAGAGAATCACTTCAGCAACTGAGTTGAAAATGAACTGGTAGGGAGGAAGGCAGAAGTTGGCACTCTGGGGCTTCCTGCAATCATCCAGGTGAAATACAATGAACTGAAGCTCTTGAGAAGTGATCAGGTTTTGGATCTGTTTTGAAGTTAGAGACAATAGGATTTTCTTACAGATAAAATGGTGGGTGAGAGGCAAAGAAAGTCAACAAGTATTACTTTAAAGCTTTAGCCTCGAGTAACTAAAATGATAATAATGCAATTAGTTGAGGTAGGGAAAGAAAGGTACAATATGTACCAAAAAAAGTTACATATTTTTTGTACCTTTTTGTACCATTTTCTTGGATGATCAAGAACTTTATTCAGTCTTGCAGGCAGCTGAGTATGTAAGTCTGGTGTTCAAGAGATAGGTGTGAGCTGGAGATTTGTATTTGGGAGTAATAAATACACAGATGAAATTTAAAACCATGAGACTGAATGGGATCAACCAGTGTGGTGAGTATAGATGAAAATGATATCTTTCGGGATCCCTGGGTGGCACAGCGGTTCGGCGCCTGCCTTTGGCCCAGGGCGCGATCCTGGAGACCCGGGATCGAATCCCACGTCGGGCTCCCAGTGCATGGAGCCTGCTTCTCCCTCTGCCTGTGTCTCTGCCTCTCTCTCTCTCTCTGTGACTATCATAAATAAATAAAAATTAAAAAAAAAACTTTCTTAAAAAAAGAAAAAGAAAAAGATATCTTTCTTCTAGCTCACTCCAGTGTTTAAAGAGGAACACAGAAAACTGGGTAACAGTAATCACTTACATTTCAACATAAAAAGCTGAGTGCTTGAAAGCATCTATTCTTACTAGAGGAAATATAGATTTTTGGTACAGAACCAAGAATTACAGACTGGACAATGAGATTATTTGTTGACTAGGACAGTCTTCACATTAATCTTAAATTTTTACACCCAAATTCCAGCTTCCTATACTAATAAGGCATCTTTAATGGCCTTATTGTAAAAAAAATAAACAAAATATGTGGGCATAGTTGTTACTAACTTTGAGAAATACTCTAGAATATAAGAATAAAGTCATTTCATTAGCTCATTTCGGAAAAGCACAATTGTCCAACTCAGCTTTTGTGACTGTGAATACCATATCTCTCAGTATCTCTTCTGAGTTTAAATTTCTAATTAGATGTCATTAATACTCTTCAAAAAAAATCAAGATGCCTTAGTCCCCTGGTCGGTCTCATCATTTAATTGTAATTGTGATTATTACCACTTCAAGAAACCCGATTACCTGATCATCATTCAAATCTTCATTTTTTTTCCTACCTTTCAGGATAGAAAGGTATCTTAACTTACTTACAGTAAGTTAAATAGATCCCTTTTTACTATTTTCTATTTAATTTGTTTTCATTTCTATTGCCAGTCTCTCTTTTAGTCCTTTTGCAATTTGCTTCTGAATTACTGCCATTGTCTCTTCTCTGGTCTCCAGGCTACCCATCTTGTCTCACTCCCATCTTCACTTCATACTGCCATTAACTTCACAAGACACAGAACTAATCATGTGGCCTACTTGCTGAAAATCCTTTGATCATTTAAGACTGACTACACAGAGAAGGCAAAATGCCTTAATATGGCATTAAAAAATGGTCACAATTGGATTGATTCCAGATTTATTTTCCTATTTTTATATCTGAAAACTCTAAGCATGACTCATCAATCCTCATAATCCTATAATGTACAATTGTCCTCCCCAACCTCCAAGCCAGTATTATATTTTTCTCAATATTTTGTTTGTATGAATCTTCTGAATTCTGCAACCATGTGTCCTAGATTCATATACTTCAATAATCTGATCAGACAGTGTGACTGCTCACGTCTTTCAGTGTTTGTGTTTAGATATTACATAATTTTAGAGTTTAATAACTGTCATCATTGGTACTCTACAAAATGTTTTCTCTAAAACTTTAAAAAGAAGTCTTTTCCAGTTCTCTGTCTCACACAGCACTTTGTAAGATGCCTTGTATGGCAGACACTCAGCTTGTGAACATAAATATGCTCCATAAAAGGCATAAACCTCTTCCAAAAAATAAGATTTCATTTTTTCTAATTTCAGAGGTTATAGTTTTATGTTTATTCCCCAGGTAAGTGTATTTCCTTAGCTTTTAATTTTCAAATTTTCAGACTTACAGAAAACTTGCAGAAATAGGGGAGAATTCCTGTATGCCCTACACTTTGTTTCTTCTAAAGTTAACATTTATATAACCATAGAATAATTATTAAAACCACAATATTAGAGTTAATAAGATATAAAAAACCGATTTACAGACTTCATTCAAATTTTACCAGATTTCCTACTAAGGTTCTTCCTGATTCAGGTTCAAACGATTCCACATTGCATTAGTTACCATGTCTTAGTACCCTCCCCCTGCAATAATTCCACAGTCTTTCTTTGTCTTTTCTGACCTTGAAACTTTAAAAAGTCCTAATAAATTATTTTGTAATGTGTCCCCCAATCTGGATTTGTCTTATGTATTCTCAAGATTAGGTTGATGTTATACATTGTGGCAAGATTATCACAAGAGTGAAGTGTCCTGGGATCCCTGGGTGGCGCAGCGGTTTGGCGCCTGCCTTTGGCCCAGGGCGCGATCCTGGAGACCCGGGATCGAATCCCACGTCGGGCTCCCGGTGCATGGAGCCTGCTTCTCCCTCTGCCTATGTCTCTGCCTCTCTCTCTCTCTCTGTGTGTGTGTGTGTGACTATCATAAATAAATAAAAATTAAAAAAAAAAAAAGAGTGAAGTGTCCTTCTAAGTGCATCATAGGACAGAACCCATTCTATTTTTCAGTTAATTTTTATCTTAATAAAAGTTACATTAAAAAAAATAAGATTGCGGGACACCTAGGTGGCTCCATGGTTGAGTGTCTGCCTTAGGCTCATAGCCTGATTCCAGAGTCCCGGTACTGAGTCCCTCATCTGGCTCCTGCAGAGAGCCCCCTTCTCCCTCTGCCTATGCCTCTGCGTCTCTCTCTCTCTCTCTCTGTGTCTCTCATGAATAAATAAATAAAAATCTTAAAAAAACAAAATAATAAGATTGGATAAGATTACTATTTAAACCATCCCAAATTATTTTTTTTTTAATTTTTTTTATTTATTTATGATAGTCACAGAGAGAGAAAGAGAGAGAGGCAGAGACACAGGCAGAGGGAGAAGCAGGCTCCATGCACCGGGAGCCCGACGTGGGATTCGATCCCGGGTCTCCAGGATCGCGCCCTGGGCCAAAGGCAGGCGCCCAACCGCTGCGCCACCCAGGGATCCCATCCCCAATTATTTAACAATTTTAGAAGGCATAATCAAAATTGGCAAATACTGTTCATTTATATTCTGAGACAAATGGGATATACAAATCAAAACCTTATTTAAGTTCTTTTCCATTCAAAAAGTGTCATACAAGAGCCAAGGAAAAAAACTATTGATATTTACATTTTTAAACACAAAACTGAAAATAAATCCATAAAAACTACTAGAAATAATCTCCCTTCACTATACAGTTTTAGTTTGTGAAATATTAGTATATCCCCTAATGGTTTTGTTAATTTATTAGTTACTGACTTCTATCTTTCAGCATACAGTTTTGATACTGACAATATGTTCCAAACAAAGAAATTGGTCCTTTTTAGAGATGTAATACTTGCATATTAGAGATGAATTTGCTGCTTTAGAAAAATGGAATGTTTACAAAAAGACCCCAAGGGTAATAAATACATAAATGAACAATGATTAATTATAATCCAGTTTTTCCTGAATATTACATTTTTCACATAGAAGATACAATGCCCAAATTTTGCTCATTAACAAAAGCATTATGTAGAAATATTTGACTCCTTACATTTTTTTTCCCTTCAAAATTTTATTCCTTACACATATAAAGGCAGAGTGGAGTAGGTTCAACAGGAAATAATGACAGAGCTGTATTTTAATGGTAAGAATAAAAGTAACAAGGTTTCAGAATATTTATTAAAACACTACCAATAAGTCAAACTGTTTTTATCTTTCCCCAATGTTTCTTATAAAGAAATGCAGTATCTTATCAATTGATTCTACCTTTAGGGCTCATGTTTCTAAGTTTTATTGAGATTACTTAGCAAATGGTCTTTGATTGCATCTGTTGAAAAATGTCTTTTGAACTCAGGCTATGGGATCAACAATATTGCAACCAAACAAGCATGGAAATTTATATATATATATATATATTTCATAAAAATTATATATATATAATAAGAGTTTTACATATTACAAACTGAATATAAACACCTTTTCACTCTCATGTTTCACTTAATCCATCTAGGAGACTTTATTTTTTATTTATTTATTTTTAAGATTTTCTTTATTTATTCATGAGAGACACAGAGAGAGAGAGAGAGAGAGAGAGAGAGGCAGAGACACAGGCAGAGGGAGAAACAGGCTCCATGCAGGGACCCTAAGGTGGGACTCATCCCAGGTCTCCAGGATCACACCCTGGCCTGAAGGCGGTGCTAAACCGCTAAGCCACCCAGGCTGCCCTATCCAGGAGACTTTATAAATAACAATAGTCTCTCAATGTGTGTCTGTGTCTTTTATATTCTTTTTTTTTTTTTTTTTTTTTTTTTTTAAAGATTTTTTATTTATTTATGATAGTCACAGAGAGAGAGAGAGAGGCAGAGACACAGGCAGAGGGAGAAGCAGGCTCCATGCAGGGAGCCCGATGTGGGATTCGATCCCGGGTCTCCAGGATCGCGCCCTGGGCCAAAGGCAGGCACCAAACCGCTGCGCCACCCAGGGATCCCTGTGTCTTTTATATTCTTATCTGTAAAATGAGAATAATAATTGTACATATGTCAAAAGTTTATTGTGAGATTACAATGAGATTTTTTTAAGTGTTCAACTTATAGTAAAGGCCATCTATTATTACTATATCATCTTTACAACTAACATCGTTTTATAGGTTCTTACACAGCAACTATCCTAAAGTTTCTGGAACTCAGTGGTTGAGATTATCTAACTCACACTTTCTGTAAATTAGCACTTCTTTTATTCCTGAAATAAGCACTCAACAGTGAATGCATGTATACTAGTTTTATATATTTTGCTATATTTCTCACTGGCATGAGAGCATTTTAAATGTAGCATATAGGTACTGATTATTCTTTGCTTCTTCCTGTTGTCTCCTGTATTATAGATGCTCTATAAAAATTTAATAAATTAAACCATCCTTATTAGTTTTTTATTAAGTTTCCACCTTAATGGTATTCTTTTACCCAAATCAATTTAAAGTTAATGTTTCTATACCACAACTTATCCCAGAAAGGATTTTGGCGGTAGAGTTGATTATATACTTTTTTCTTTTTTTTAAAGATTTTATTTTTTTCATTTGAGAGACAGAACGAGAGAGAGAGAGCATGAGTGTAGTGAGGGGCAGAGGGAGAATCACACTCCCCACTGAGCATGGAGCCCAATATGTGGGGCTCAGTCTCAGGACTCGGGGATCATGACCTGAGCCAAAGGCAGAAGCTTAACTAACTGAGCCACCCAGGCACCCCTATATTCTTTTTTTCAAGTCATGCTCAAACAAATTTTAAAATCCATTTCATGTTTCTGCCATTGTTCTTTTCCCTATGCCATGGAAACATCATGTCCAGATAGGGGTTATTCCTTTACCCTGGGATCCAAGAATGAAGAAGACACACAGACCATAGCCATGTGGCATGTAGTATGAAAGAAGTAAATCAATGCCATTAAAAGACACTGAGCTTTGGGGGCCATATATTATCCTCACATAAACAAAATGGCTTACATAAATCTATTCGATACCATGGGGTAAGAACAGATAAATCAAGGCAAAGGGAGAATATCAAGATGAAAGCATAAGACACAGCCAGGAAGAAAAAGAGAATGCAGAGGTGCACAATACTGAGTTCTACTTAAAAATTACAATTACAATATTATTCTTCTAACGTCTGCCCCATTTTTTACCATTTTCTATTATTTTTCTCATTCGTAATTCTTAAAACTATTCCACTTCCCTTCCCACTGATCATTCTTCACTCCTTGCTATTACCATGCTCTGTAAGATATTCTCTGGAGGCCAGAAGACACTTGAAGGAGGACTTCCCCTGTCACACCCGGTTTTTCCAAATACCTTGGCTTTCCTCTCTTTTCTCATGCTGTAAGTGTACTCCAGGGGAAAACAGGTGACCATGGAAATCCACTGCTGCTGGCTGTACTTCTATAGCTATTGCCCTTCTATAACTAGTTGCAAGAAAAGGGCAATCAGGTTCACTTGGAAAGTACCCAAGCACTCTTTCCAGAGCTCCTTTACTTTGTCATGAGAGTGGAGCCAGTGCCAGGCTGGAAAACGATTCTCCTCAATTTTACATTGTGTTTATAAGGCAACTATACAACACTGCTGGAAAAACTGTTACTGGTATTATTCAATATAGCCTTGATGATTTAAACACCAAAAGAAGTGAAAACATTAAAAATATTAAAGGTTAAGGGATGTCATTTTAACATTTATTAATTATCCCACAGCGTTGTTAATGTCTTTTAAACATTAAACTGGTACTATTCAGTTACTACACGACACTGATAGAGTTTACCTGGCTATTAACTGTTAATTCTCCCATCTAAATATTTGTAGGTAATGCTACAATGCAACTTAGCAACTGGAGAGTTATGTGGACTAGCAAGATTTAACCACTGATATGTCTTTTTCTAGTGAAATCACTAGTATCATTCTGACATCACGCACCAAAGGGTAACACTATAAAGTTAAAGATTATTTTTAAAAGAGCTGCATCAGCTTTGGAAGTAATGATGTCTCCTTGAGGGGATGCTTTAATGCGTTATAGTTATCTCAAGGAAAACCTGATATTCCGTGTATATAGTTCTTTGAGTGTGTGTTTGAAAATGTAAAGTGATAAGGCATGGAAGCACATGAAGGAAACTATGCATTTATTTTTGAAGAAACGGATATACAAATTAAAATTGCTTCAGTGGTTTTTATTGAAAAAGCTAAAAGCTAAAAGATATAATACTTCATGGTTGCTTTCCAGAGTTCTCGTTAAAAGTCAACAAAAACATTAGGTTAATCTACTCAGTATACTATGTTTATCCGTTCTGGCACACTTAATTTCAAAGGGCAAAGTGACTTATAAAAAGTCACAAATTAAATCAACATTATCATCATACATTTTAACTTCTAGCTTTCACAAGCCAACATCAGTTGCTTTTGCTAATCATGTACACAACATTTAAGAAGGTGGCGATAAATTATTTTTCAATTTAAGATTTTAGATATGTTAATTAACAAAAAGGAGTAAATAGCCATTAAACAGAGTAGACATCTGAAATTAAAATATCCTCACTTGAAAGTAAAGGAAATACCAAGGGAAGAGGAAAGTAAATACATGTATCTACTACCTACTCAGGAAAACTTGGGTGAAAAAAGAAAAAATATCTCAGGAACTTTTTAGAACAATTTAAGCTTAATTCAGCTATGGTACCACCTGATAACTGTACTTCAAAGGAAAAAAAATCTCTATGGAGTGCTTCTGTAATTTTTACCAAGTCAAATAGTAGTGGATGATTCTTTCCATTACTTAATTTTCACCACAAAAAAATTATGCCTTAAGTATTACTGCATATATACACTTTATAACATTGTGCAAAGAAGAAAAAGAGAACTTATTTGATACATCTTGGCAATGAAACAACCCCCACCCCGTGTGTATATGCACATGTATGTAATTTTTTTAAAACAAAACTGAAATAGGGATCCCTGGGTGGCGCAGCGGTTTGGCGCCTGCCTTTGGCCCAGGGCGCGATCCTGGAGACCCGGGATCGAATCCCACATCAGGCTCCCGATGCATGGAGCCTGCTTCTCCCTCTGCCTATGTCTCTGCCTCTCTCTCTCTCTCTGTGACTATCATAAATAAATAAAAATTAAAAAAAAAAAAAAAAAAAAAAAAAAACTGAAATAATCTCAGTCTATCTGTGACCAAAGTAAGCAGTAAGCAGTCTCCAGGAGACAAACGGATTTTATGGCTGTGTGCAGTTGACAATGTGTTATTATCATCTTGAGATTCAACACCCCAACTACTCCTTCCACAAACCTAGACCTAAGTAGGTTCCTCCATTCATAATATTACAGATACTTACGGGTCAGCTCTGATACAAGAGTCAGGTTCTTAGGTTAAAAATGAAAACCAGTTACGTAATAATAGGCCAATCCCCCCCCCCCAACTCTGCCTCAGTTTTCTCCTAACAGTACTTCCCTTGCTTAAAGTTTACAACATTATTATGCATTTACCATTCTACCCCAGGCATTGTACTAAGCATTTTCAACGCATTGTCTTTATTGAATAATCAAAACACTCCATAAGGTCATTACTGATAGAATCCCATCCAGCAGACAGAGAAACCAGGTTCAGTGACTTCTTCGAGATCAAACAGCAAGTACCCTAATTAGGATTCCTATTTAGATGTCAAAATGAAGAGCCCACACAATTTAAGTACCAAGTTATATGATTATGTAGTGACAGAATGTAAGTAATTTAATTTTTTTTTTTACTAGAACTACATTACACAGCATAGAGAACATTCTGCAAATGCACTCTTCAGTTTGCTGCTGCAGGAAATTTAAAGTGTATAAGGCACGCTACTTTCACCAAGCTAAAGCTAATGCTTAGAGAGAAAAGGAATCTGATTTAAATCTCTAGAGTACAGGGTTCTAGTCCAGCTATGTTATTAATTGATGTCCACCACTGTGAAAGTCTTACATAATTCATCTAGAACTTCATTAAACATTTCAGGATTAGCATAAATTGATAGGCTGGCATATTTCTTAGAGTCCAGTTAGAAGAGAACCTGTAATGAATTGGCATTACCAGAAAAGAAAAAAATTAAGTTCTATTAGTCCTGTCAAAATAAATCAAACTTATAGAAGTTTCTACTGATTTACAGGAAATACAGAATACAGAGAAACATGCTAAACTACATCTCAGGAATGTAGACACGAAAAATGAGATTATGGGAAATTTTATGGGACAAATTACTTTTATTCTTCAACAAATAGCCTGCAAGGGGCAAAAAAATGGAGAGGGATTCTATATGTTAAAAGAGACAAAATAAATATAAACCAATCATAGTGCATGGAGCCTTACTGGATCGTATCTTAAATTTGAAAAACTGTCAAGATATATGATGATGGTAAGAAACTACTGCTTTTATTTTAGGTTTGATAGTCATTTAATCTTAATGTGAGAAAGAAAAATATATATGTATATCTTCTATCTATGTATGAAATAATAGGATGATGTCTGGGATTCGCTACAAAATGGTACAACAGTGAGAAAAGTAAGAAGGGAGAGGATGGAGCAGGATTGGCCAATAGGGTAATTTTGGTGACTGTTAAGTGTGCAACAGGTATGTGGTGGTTCATTATATCATTCTTTATATATTTTTGTATGTTTGAAATTCTCAATGATAATAAAAGATAGGCAGCAGACAGAGAATCAGAAAACCATTACCAAAGAAGAGGCTCATTTAGGAAAATGGAGTTAGAGTAGGACTTAGTGAGATCTTAAAAAACTGCTTTGAGTCCTGAAAGAAAGGAACATATTCTTAGGTTGTATGCAAGAAGGGGAAAAACAAGAATGAAAACTGAGTATGGGCGTAGAGTGAACTGGTAAGATAAGCATGACCATCCACACAGACTTGTTTAAGGAAGAGATAACAGTGAACTCTGGAGGGGCTTAAGGTGGGTAGAAAAAGCAGAACAATGATCTTATATAACCTTGAGGATACTTATTACTAATTAGTAGAAATGCACATTGTGAACACAAATCTGCTATGTTTTAAGTGTTAAAAGTAAAGCATGGCACACTTTTTAGAGTGGCTAAAATCCTAAACACTGATGATACCAAATGCTAGTGATGATGTGGAGCAATACATATACTCATTCATTGTTGGTTGGAGTGCAAAATGGTACAGTGGCTTTGGAAGACAATTCTGCATTATTTTTATAAAGCCAAACATAATCTTACCACATAATCCAGCACTCACACTTGTAAGCATTGGCCCAAATGCACTGAAAATTTATGTCCACAGAAAAACCTGCGCACAAAGACCTATAGCAGCTTTATTCATAATTGGTAAAAGTTGGAAGCAACCAAGATGTTCTTCAATATATGAATGGATAAACTGTGGTACGTTCCTTTTTTTGTATATTTTTTCATTGGAGATCGATTTGCCAACATATAGCATATCTCCCAGTGGTCATCCCGTCAAGTGCCCCCCTCAGTGCTCGTCACCCAGTCACCACATCCCCCCACCCACCTCCCCTTCCACTACCCCTTGTTCATTTCCAGAGTTAGGAGTCTCTCATGTCCTGTCACCCTCACTGATATTTCCCACTCATTTTCTCTCCTTATAATAGAGCATTATTTAATGATCAAAACAAAAGAGCTCTCAAGCGATGAAAAGATACGGGGGGAATTTAAATGTGTAAACTGAAAAGGCTCATCTAAAAAGGCTACCTACTATACAATTCAAACCTTATGACATCTTCACAAAGGTAAAACCATAATACAGACAGTAAAAAAGATTGGTGGCTGCCAGCAGTTGAGAGGGAGTAGGTGAATACAGCGGAGCATGGGGCATTTTCAGGGCAGTGAAACTACTCTGTATGACACTGTGATGGTGGACACATGACATTATGCATTTGTCAAAACCCAAAGAATGTACAACAGAAAAAAGTGAATCTCAATGTAAACTGTGGGCTTTAGTTAGTAATGTGTCAATAAGAGTTCATAAGTTGTGATAAATACACCATACTAATGCAAAATGTTAACAGGTTAGGGCAGCCCGGGTGGCCCAGCGGTTTGGTTCTGCCTTCTGCCCAGGGCCTGATCCTGGAGGCCGGGGATGGAGTCCCACGTGGGGCTCCCTGCATGGAGCCTGCTTCTCCCTCTGCCTGTGTCTCTGCCTCTCTCTCTCTCTCTCTCTCTCTCTCTCTCTCTCTCTCTCTCTCTCGTCTCATGAATAAATGAATAAAATCTTTAAAAAAATGTTAACAGGTTAAAGTGTGGGGTGGAGGGAGAAGGAATATATAGGAATTCTCTGTGCTTACTTGCACTTACTCTCTGCATTTTTCCAATTTCTCTGAAACCCAAAATGCTCTAAAAAATAAAGTCTATTACTCTTTTTTTTTTTCTTTTTTAAAAAGAAAGCACAGTAACCACTGAAATATGCAATCAGAATCGCTTGCTATCCAGGCTGATAATTCAAGACCTAAGGGATAACTTAGTGATTTGTCACTTGTCTTATTTCTCATGCTCTGAGCTAGTGAACTGGAGCAGGAAAGCAATGCTATGCATAACTTTTCTCTCTGGAATCCTTGTATTCCCCAGAGGAGCTGGCATTGCTGTTGAGGGTGTGTCACTTTCCATCCAACCACTCACTACTGCAGAAATAACTTTTAGAATCAGAATCGCGACTTTAAAGTCTGGAATTCTCCAGACTGGAGACATTTAAGTGTTTTGGGTACATAGATGCTCCTGGAGACTTTTATTCAGGGAACTAAAAGGTGAGGCAGCTCATACCTGGTCTGCCACCTATGAGGAGTCTGACCTAGCAGGGAATGTATGCTCATTATTCACCAGGAAAGCTACCCTCAGAACTAAAAGCTATTTTATTATGAAGAGAAAGAGAGAGGCAATGAGGGCAGTTATGTCAAATCCTCCCCCCAGAGAATGCCCCAGGATCAGTAATTAGAGTATTTACCTATTTTATTAGTCGATCTCTCCAACAAAAGGAAGAACTAATTAATTTATACACATTCAAACCAATCCTAAAAAGTGAGATTACAAAATACATTGAGGAAAAATAATTCTGATTGATAATAATGATGATGATGAAAATGGTGATAAAATAGATAATGATACCAACACAATGGAAAAAAAGAGAGTTAGCAATGCTGGTAGAATAACATTACAGGGCTCTTGATCAAAGGAGAAAAGGCTCAGCTTACAAGCTCTGTAGGCCTCACACTTGGAGGAAAGCAAGGCCAATCAAATCATTCACAGCATTCATGGAATAAAAACAAGCCAGCTCTTCAGAAGAATCACAGTATGATGAAGCACATTGTTCACAATCCTAATCTGAAATCTCTGGGATCAAAATGTTTTAAAAAGCAAAATTTTGGGATTTTGGTAATAAATACATTATATATATCAAATATTTTGAAAAATCCCTAGCAAGTTTTCAGGAAGCAGCCTAGAATTGCACCTATTAACATCTCTGCACTTAAACATATGAATTGACACTTCAAGAAATAAGTAAGTTTAGCTCAAGTTATCCTCACACAAAATTTGGGGTCAGACTTAGAGAAACTATCATGAGAGATTTGTGGGTTTGGGGGTTGCAGATACAAGGAAGAGGGTGGCTTCTTATACAGTCTTTCTCTAGTAAAGTCGTATTGCCTGAGTGATTTCAGCCAAGCTCTACCACAGGCACTGGGGGTCAAGATCAGTGGGCCAACCAGACAACTAAAACCCTCTGAGCTTCTAACTTGGTTAAATCATAGATTGTTTTCTGTCTGAATGTCTAGAGCAGTGGTTCTCAAACGTTAGTATACATCAGAACTGCCTACACTGGGTTAAGATACAGTCCGGGATTTTGAATTTTTGCCTGGTTCACTAGCTACCTGAGGGCCACCGAATTTGAGAGTCACTGACCTAGAGGAATGGAAAGACTGCATATCCTTAGGGTTATTCTGTCTAAATTTCATTATCAGAGACATCAAATGCAAGGTTGTAAGGCCAGAAAAGTCTCTTAAGTGCTAATAGTGCTCTGCATCACCGGTTAAGTGGAGAGGTTAAAACAGCCACCAGTTAGATGTACCTTCCCTTTTTAAAAAAGTGAGAAACTTTAATGAGACAATGAGCCAAAATGTCCTTCTTGATACTTTACACGGGACGGGGGGGGGGGGGGGGGGGGGCGGGGGCGGAGGGGAGAGGTGTTACACTAAAACAAGGTAAAGAGACACAGAAATAATCACATTTCCAAACTATTACACAAGATCCTCTGATTACTCTTCCCAGGATAGTCAGCTCATCCATACTGCCAGTGTATAGAGGCACATAAACTACACAGTGTGCACAGTTTGATGTCCTCTGTGAATTCAAATTCATTCAATAAAATGGAAAACTGTATATTTTTCCCGTTATGATGAAAAATGGCAAGCGCCTAGAACTGAGATTTACGGTGCTGAGTTGGCATTTGGCAACTATATGTAACATGAAATGCAGCCACACATCATGCAGCAGCTGAACGTGCATGAAGAACACTGCTTTCTTCTCAATAGTGACTGATGGAAGTACAGTCAAATTCTGCTGCTAATTGTCATTGACTTCAATGGAAAGATACATCTGACTAATCCTGCATGATCCCCAATTACCACCAAATATATGGTAAATTTGACTTTAAAAATCCATGTTATTGGGGGGAGGGAAGGGAGCCAAGAGATGGGCATCTTGTCATTTTATTTTCCTTTTTTTTTCTTTGAATAAATGTCACTTTTTGAGGCAAAAGAAAAAAAAATCCATGTTATTAATGCTTTGACATTTTCAGAATAAAATATATTTTAAAACACCAGTAGCCAAGTAAATAATTTTTAAAATTCTAGGTAAGCAAAGGAAGTAAAGGGAAGCAAAGTGCAAGAGGGGAAGGAAATTAATACTTGCTGAGCATCTGTGAAGAGTACACTGTCCCAGATGCTGATGCTGTGTATGTAACAGGCTTCTGACTCCTCTCAAATGAAAAGGACAAGGTCCAGCAGATTTTGGCTACTTATAATGGCAAGCACTAAATATAAGTGGAAACTTTGTACTTTACTGCAAGAGAGTGAATCATGATCCCAGAATATTCACTGAACAGCACTATCAAGCAGCACAATTAAAAGAAAACCAGTGTTCAATTATATGAAAAGTAGAATAGCCTCAAATTCTGAAATTACAGATGTATGCCTACATGAACAGTGACCTGCATGCTAAGCCAAATAAGAAATTTATAATACTTTGGCTATTAGTCATTTGTTGATAACTGAAAATGTCTTGATTCATTAATAGTCCTGGGCCACTAAGTCAAAAGAGACAAGTGTGAATAAAGGACAAATGTATGCAAAAATGTAAAAAAGTCCAACTGCAGACTGACCTTCAAAATGAAACCATAAATGATGTCTGGAAAGTTTTAAATGCCCCCCTCAAAAAGAGAAAAAGTCAACACTTCTCTCTCTATAGAGGGAAAATGATAGCATTTACATACAAAAATCAAAGGATGCTTTGCTGTATTTTTGGTAATTAGCAGCTCTAAACATATTGTTTTCACTTTAATGCCTGCTAATACAAAAGACTACTGGAAGGGCAGTCTACCTATATAATCTCTAGTAAGAATACCAAAGCTTGGAGTGGTTAGTACATTTTTCCTGATGATTTTCCAAATGCTTCACTTTACAGCCACTTTACATCTGAATATGGACTGTCAATCAATTTACCTTACAGATATGATGGTTAGCCTGAAAAGAATAGAAAAAAATGTTCCCTTTGAAAGAAAAATAGAAAGTATGGAAGTTCTTTAGAAAAATTGTATTACTAAAAAAAAAAATTGTATTACTGTTAAACCTTGACTATTAATAAATCCTGTATTATTTCTTCATATAATTTTCAGTAATTGTAGAAAAGTTAGAAAATGAAAGAGATTTCCACAACCTACAAATAAAAATTTATTCTATTCTTTTAGTCATTGTCTCTTAACATCCCTCAACATAAAAACAAAAAATCAAGGATTCCTGGGTAACTCAGTAGTTCAGAGTCTGCCTTCAGCTCAGGGCGTGATCCTGGGGTCCTGGGATCGAGTTCCGCATTGGGATCCCTGTAGGGAGACTGCGTCTCCCTCTGCCTGTCTCTGCCTCTCTGTGTCTCATGAATACATAAAATCTTTTTTAAAAACACACAAAATAACATGTATTTATATCTGTTACTTAAATATAACAAAAGAATAAATAAGTAATTCATACCTAAAACATTTATATAAAAATATTCTACATGAAAATAAACTACCTTACCAAAGATTTTGTAAACTACCTTAAATAGTAAAGCAGATGTTCCCACAGTAGTGGTTTTAAATTACTAATTAGATGAAGACCATGGAAGAGATTTAATTGTCTTTCTCCAGTAGTGAGTACCAAATAAAAAGTAAACATTACTGTTGATTTCTAGAATCAGTGTTCTACCAACCAAATGAAAGTGAAGATTTAATCATTGATGTATGGCATTTAAAAATTTTATCATCCATTTATTTATTCAATACACTCATTAGGAAGCTATTTCTTAGCTGTTCTAGGAACTGAGGAAACAAATATGAATAAGACAGTTTCCACTCTTTAGCAACTCGCAGTCAAGCCAGAAAGACAGAGACGTGAGCAGAAAATTATAATACAGTGTGATAAGTCTATGACAGCCCTAAGCAGGACAGAGCTGCTAAACCATCCATGAAAGCAGCATCAGTAGAGAAGTAAATTCACATAAGTTAGAAAAGTAGTAAAGCCAAGTGGGAGGTAGGAAGTGGGGAGAAGTGAGGTCAGAAAGTTAGACAGGAATCTTATGTGATAGGCCCATGAGTTTGAGCCACATTCAAAGAGCAATGAGGTAATACTGTGCTTTCAAGGCTTCTCATCTGCAAGCACACAATGTTTGTTTGCCCTTCTTGGTAATGATATTTCTGATCACTCCCATTCAAGGTTTTGTTCAATCTCTCCAATGTATATTTACTATAAGAGCTATATCATTTTTCCTTGATACTATAATTCATTTATAGGGAGATCAAAGCCATATGTTATAGATTGTGTCCCTCCAAAATAATATGTTGAAGCCCTAATTTACCATGTGATGGTATTAGGGATGAGGCCTTTGAGAGGTAATTAAATTTAAATGAGGTCATAGGGTAGGGCTATCACAATGTGATGAGTGCCAGAGAAAAGACCAGAAAGTCTTTTCTCTCTCTGCCATGAGGACACAGCAAGAAAGCCATCTCCAAGACAGGAAGAGGGCTCTCATCAGACAGTGAGTCTACCAGCACTTTGATATGGGACTCCTCACCCCCCAGAACTGTGAGAAACAAGTGTCTCTTGTTTAAGCCACACAGGCTGTAGTGTTTTCTTATGTAGCCTGAATGGACTAAGCCATCATACAAATAAGTTCCTCATGAAATTTTGATGATTCTTGATTGAAATAATCAAGTGGGATTTGACTTATGAGTTCCAATTTGGGCATGTTAAATTTGACAATCCAATGGGATCTCCAAAGGGAGATGTACTATAGCAGTTGTTAGACTAGACTGACACTCAAAAAAGAGATTAGATCAGGGCTGCTGATTTATTTTTGGAGTCCACAAAGATTGGTATGCAGTGGATCACAAAGCAGTAATATTGTAACCTTGGGCATATTAGCATGAAAAAGATGTGCAAGGGGATATATAAGAAGACAGAGGCATTTGCCAGAGCAATGATTCTCACAATGTGGTCCCTGGGTTAGTAGCCATGAACCTCACCTGTGTACTTCTAAGACCTCATCTCATACCTACTGAATCAGAAAATCTGGGGGTGGTGTCTAACATTCTAGCATTGTGCGTTTTCACAAACTATCAAGGTGATTTTGATACCTCTAGAGTCTGAGGACCTTTAAATATTGATAATGATGAAGAAAAAAATGATGAGATAGAGGGAGAGGAAAGCAAAACCACCACCATCACTACCATCACCAAACTGGAGAATGATAAGTCTAATTTCCAAGTTATTTTAAAAACACTGTTAATCAAAAAAATAGCATCTTCTTGTAAAATGAATCCTTTGGATTATCCATGTGTTTTACTGTACAATCACATATTAGAGATTAAGTTGATCTCGGAGAACCACAGGTAGTATGTATATATTGCCATGCATGAGCAAAGGTACAGCTTAACAATTGTTCTCCACCCTTTAAAGAACCATTATCCAGAATTACAAGTTGTTGGATATTTGTAATTTGCCTATTTCATGTGAGAAATGAATTATTCAAATATTCACACTATTGCTGAGGTACTATAAAAATATGAATTTACTACTAAGTAGATACAAGCAATAACATACTAATTATATTTTCAAAATGCCTCTAATTTAAATTCACGGGTGACTGATGTAGTAAGACAAGTAGCAAGCACAAGAGATAATTTAATCAACAAATGACCCTGAGAAAAGTGGTGAAGGTAAAAGTTTCATTTAATTTTATGTCACTTTTTCATTTCTAAATTGTTAATTTAGGTTCTATTCAGAAGTGGACATTCAATTTGTTACTTCCATTCATTAGAAAACAACTAACCACATCAAAAGGTCTTTTAAGGACCATGAACCATGTGTCACTATCTTATCTTTTCATTTTACTGAGTTCTTGACCAGCTATGAAATTTAACTTTTTCTGCATAGTTTAATATGTAAAAGTGTAACTCCCAAGATGTCTTATGAATTCTAATTATATTTAATGCGTACATTATTGAGAATGAAAATTTTAAGTGGGAAAAATTAATCACAGACTTTGTGAAAATGTTTTTAAATTATGAAACCCAAGAGTAGTTATAATCAAACTTTTAATCACCTCTAGAAATTATCACTGTGCAAAAACACATTTTTGACCAAAATGGGCACTTAACTCACAAGGCCATATGTGCCAAAAAAAAAAAAAAGAATCTGAAATCATGCTGTTTGTTCTTGACAGTCCATATCCAAGTTATTATACTATAAACTTAGCAGTTCCTACAAGCAGCTACTCTAACAACAAACTTATCATTCAACATATGCCAGGTACTCTGTTAAGTGTATTAGATATCTTATGCGCTTTAATTCTTTTACCAACACAAAATGTAGCTAATATTATCCACATTGTACAGATGACATATGTGAGTAGTAACAGGTTTAAGTAACTCCTAAAATCTAAATCCTCAGTCACCTTGCTCTACTTACCTTTCTTAATTCATTTCCCACCCCCCCTGTTTTGAATAATCTAGAAATTTATTTAAAAGAATTCCATATACATTTCTGAAAGGTCTTTTTTTTTTGAAAGGTCTTTCTTATTGAGTACCTCTTTGTTTAATCTCTCTCCCCTTCCACTCCTTACCAAGTAATATACAACAAAATGATGGCAATCAGAAGAAAAACTCATATCTCTGAACCACTGGTGTTCTATTTTGTAGAATAAGATGACCATGCATTGCATAACTCAAACTTGATCCCAATTAGCAAATGGTGAATAAGGGACAAAAGAAAGGAGAAATTTCCTGAATCTATTCACATATATTTCTCATATACATTCATTCTAAAGTGTTAGTAAATTCTTTTAAAATTCAGTGTACCTTGCACAATATTTGACATGAAGAGTATCTTTATCATCTGATAAAGACCTTTATCTGTATCCAAAGGATTGTGTAATATAATATGATGAGCAAAACAAGCAATCCATTTTAACACAAACATTAAGCTTGCCATGACCTTTTCTGGGGAAAGAAAAGGCTCTAAAAGTTAATTTTAAAAGTCATTTACTTAGGACAGCCTTTGTACTTTCTCCATATGATGCTTTTAACAACTGAAACCCCACAAAGCTTAAAATTCTACCAATTAACTATAGATTTTGGTAGGGGGTTGATATAATTATCAGTGTTAGAACAGCAGTCTGACTACTTTGACCTATGATTCTTAGAAATTGTTCAGAGGGCCATTTTATAAAAAATATTCTACTCAGCCCAAGCTGCTTTAAAAATAAGGCTGGCTTAAGAAGGCATGAGAAGGATAGAGAAATTCATGATGGAAATACTAAAAGGCATGAAGAATAAATTTAGTCATTATTAAAGAAGCATTATTAAAATTTCATCCTCTTTCTCTGTCTTCTCTATCTCCTACCCTGTCTGTTGATAGTCTGTACATATAATTGCTAGTCTTTGATTTCATTTTTTCCTTCCATAAGATGCTAAGCCTTGGGTTTGGTTTTGGAGATACTTTACAGTGCAGTACACTATTTCTGTTCCAATGTACCATTTGTGAGCAATCTTTCAAGCCTAATCATCACTCAGTACTGAATACATTCCCACAAACACTTGTCCATTTAATTTTATTCTAAGTTTGATCATTACTTTCTTATATTTTTATAGGCTCTGTACCTTTTTAATGGAAATTATCTGTTTTGACCCCAGGGAAAAATGGTGACATGTAGCTTGTCAATTACACTGACGTTCCAGTTTCAATGATTCATTTTATAAGACTAACAATTTCAAACGCCAATTCATCAGTCAACCTACAAAACCCTTCCCAGCACCTGTTGTCATCGTAGCAATCCTTTTCATTAAGTCTTGTTGGATTTTGATTATGTGGGTTGCATACAGAGCCTGTTTCGCAGCTCTAGAGTAATTAGAGTAAATTAGCTTTCACATGTTCTTTTAAAAAAATCAAAGTTGATAGTTAATTTCTTGCTAAATCTTTTCTATGCAATTTACTTTTCCAAAAAGGTTTTAATATAGGAAATGATATCCTAAGATGTATAAAAGAAATACTGTTAAGTAGTGACACAATTTTCTGAGTAGAAGAGGCTGGAGGGCAGGATCTAACAGTATCTTCTCTCTCATTTTTGACTAGTGGATGCATTTGTAAATATTCTTTGAGGTAATTCTCTTCTACATCTTGACTCAAGAATAAAATTCAATGAGAAATTTTGAAATGCTTACTTTAGTATTTTACCATATAAGTATATATTTTTTCACTTGCATTGTTTTATCATTAATTTATAAATTAAAATTTCATCCCAAAAAAGAATGGAGGAAAGTAGTTCAGTAATTAGAAAAAATAGGAACACTGTCACAAATATCATACAAGCCACAAATATGAGCTACATATACAGTTTTTAAATGTTCTCAAAGTCACATTCAAATAGGAAAAAGGAACTGAAATTAATTTTAATAATAATACATATTTAATGTAATATATCCCAAATATTACCACTTCATCATATAATCAATATTAAAATATAATAAAATGTACTTATTTTTCATATTAAGTCTTTAAAATTTAGTGTGTTTTTCACACTTAGAGGTCTCAGTTCAGACTAGCCACATTTCAAGTGTTTAATAACCACATGTGGCAAGTGGCTACTATATTGGATAGTACAGCTCCAAAATAAACCATAAATAATTTAAAAATATGTTAGTTATGTCACTTAAGAAGGTACCACATATTCTCCTTTGCTTGATACATTTGCTCCTCATTTGCATATCCATAAGAAAAAACAGTGCTATAAAGACACAGCAAATAATAATGAGATATCCCAAGATTTTAAAATCATATCCATATACGTTGGCCACAGCTTACTACAGAGTATGTCACAATGACATTTATTAGAAAGAAGTCTTAATCATGTTTTGCAGTTGAATATTTTCGTACATATCATCTGAATATTTATTTTATCAAATTTGATTTTAATCTGATAGAAAGCTTACCTCTAAACTAGTTAAAATTTCAAGGATCTTACTTTTCTTTTTATGTTTCCTGAACATAAAACCAATCTAAAAATGTGCTATTCTATAAATGACATTATACATTTACATTTATAAAACTGAAATGTGGAACTATACATATACTCCAAAAAAATGTCTACTCTGCTATTTTACATTATCCCTTAGAAATTTCTAGTGCTTAGCTCAGTGGTATGGCTAGGCAGTAAGGAAAGAAAACTTTCTGAGTAGGTCCTTTGGCATAATGTGGTGCTACGATCTATTTATTTCAGAAATGTATTTCCAAGCATCAAGTCAAAGTGATACCAAACACCAGGAGGCTCTACCACCAGCAGTCTCTTGCAATGGTTATACTTCTTCATATTTACCTTAATCCTGACACCTTTTAGTCTTTCCACTGTTGTTAACTACCATTTTTTCTACCTTTGCTAATTTTACAGTCACAGGTATTATCAAATTTTAGTAAATGAATACTACACAAAATGCTTTCTTAAAAATCTTAGATAATAGAAATATATAATAGCTTCATGTATATACTCATAGAGTATATGAAAGGACCCAATTTATAGCCAAGCAAGAGACAGCTTTATTTTTCTTTAAGATTTTATTTATTAATCATGAGAGACACACAGAGAGAGAGGCAGAGGCACAGGCAGAGGGAGAAGCAGGCTCCATGCAGGGAGCCCGATGTGGGAATCGATCCTAGGACTCCAGGATCACGCCCTGAGGCAAAGGCAGACACTCAACTGCTGCGCCACCCAAGTGTCCCAAGAGACAGCTTTAAAGTAAAAAATGTTGTAACCCAAGTAAATCACCTTTAAAGAATATTTATTGCAGAACACTCATGGCAATTAACTCTTACAATTATAATATTTTATCTATTCTGTTAATCTAGATTTACATCTTAAGTGATGTATATTGCTTTTTCATTAGAAATGGAGATTTTATTATATTGAAAAAGATGCATATGAAAGTATTAAATAACTCTGACATATATGAGTTTAAATAATGATGACACTTCTGAATGAGTCACATTTCTAGAATAACTTAAAGAACAATATTTCCCTAATACTGGATGAATACTTACTGTATTTTGTAGAAAACTATTACATAAAAATATAGAGATAAGTTACTTCAGTTAAATAATGAGTAGAACCCTACCTCTCCATTTTTTAAAGTTTATGTAACCAATTTCACAGGGTATTTTAAAGTACCAAATATCACCTAGTCAGGCGAATATCAAGCGCTCTGTAAATGCGTTTTTAAATCAGAAGTAACTGAATGGATATGGTAAGCAGAACACTACCACCCTACAAATGTCCATGTACTCATCTTGGAAATCTGTGAATATACAATCTTACATGATAAAACAGACTTTGCAGATATGATTAAGGTTAGGATTTAAATTGGGGAGATTATCCTAATTTATTTGGGTTGGCCCAACCAAATTGCATGAGTCTTTAAAACTGGAGAACCTTTGATACCTAGGATCAGAGGGACCTGTGATTACAGAAAGAAGGATCAGAGACATGAGAATTTACTAGATTTGAGATAGGGAAGGGGGGCTATAAACCAAGGATTATTCCTTATAACCTATCTGGATATCCTAAAGTAATATTTGAACTGGAAATGAATATTTGATTTAATCTTCACTTATTAGTGTAAAGAATATTAGTTGGATTCTCTTGCATCCTCCAAAAATAGCCAATGAGTTTAAGTGTCGTCCAGAAGAGATAGTCTTCTCAACAAATGGTATTGGGAAAACTAGATACCAGCATTCAAAAGGATCATCTGGACTACTTTCTTATACTTACATGAAAATAAGTTCAAAATGGATGAAAGACCTAAATGTGAGACAGGAAACTATCAAAATCCTAGAGGAAATAATCTCTCTGACATCAGCCATAGCAACTTCGTACTAGATATGTCTCCTGAGGCAAGGGAAACAAAAGAAAAAACAAAACTATTGGGACTTTATCAAGATAAGAAGCTTCTGCACAGTAAAAGAAATAATCAATAAAACTAAAAAGCAGCCTTCAAAATGGGAGAAGATATTTGCAAATGACATATCTGATAAAGGGTTAGCATTCAAAATTTATAAAGAACTTATCAAACTCAATATCCCCCAAAACAAATAATCTAGTTTTAAAATGAACAGAAGACATGGATAGACATTTTTCCAAAGAAGACATCCAGGTGGCTAACAGAGTCAGAAAGATGCTTAATATCACTAATTTTTTTTAATTTTTTTTATTTATTTATGATAGGCACACAGAGAGAGAGAGAGAGAGGCAGAGACATAGGCAGAGAGAGAAGCAGGCTCCATACACCGGGAGCCTGATGTGGGATTCGATCCCGGGTCTCCAGGATCGCGCCCTGGGCCAAAGGCAGGCGCCAAACTGCTGCGCCACCCAGGGATCCCTTAATATCACTAATTATCAGGGAAATTCAAATCAAAACTATAAGGAGATATCACCTCACACCTGTCAGAATGGCTACAATTGACAAGACAGGAAATAACAGATGTTGGCAAGGATGTGGAAAAAGGGGAACTCTCTCGCAATGTTGTTGGGAATGCAAACTGGAGCAGCCACTGTGGAAAACAGTATGGAGGATCCTAAAAAAGTTAAAAATAGAATGACTCTACGACCCAGCATTTGCGTCATGTATTTATCCAAAGGATAAAACAAATAGTGATTCAAAGGATACATGCACACTGATGTTTACAACAGCATAATCAACAATAGCCAAATTATGGAAAGAGCCCAAATGTCCATCAACTGATGAATGGATAAAAAGTGGTATGTACACAACAAAATATTACTCAGCCACAAAAGAAAAAAAAATGAAACCTTGCCATTTGCACCAAGGTGGATGGAGCTAAAGAGTATTGTGCAAAGCAAAATAAGTCAGAGAAAGACAAATACAGTATGATTTCACTTATACATGGAATTTAAGAAACAAAACAGATAAGCATAGGGGGTAAAGAGGGATAGAGCTGAAAACAGACTTAACTACAGAGAACAAAGTTAAGAGTTACTGGACTACAAGGTTTACTATAAAGATACACTGATCAAGACAGCAGGATATTAGAAAAAGAACAGACAGATTGATCAATGGAGCAGAAGAGAGCCCCGATATAGATCCATGTAAGCAAGATTAACTGATTTTTGACAAAAGAGTATAGTTAATACAATGAAACAAATGTAGTCTTTTCAACAAATGCTGCAGGAACAGCCTGACATCCATATGCCAAAAAAAGGGGGAAAGGAAAAGAAAAAAAAAAAAAGATCTAGACACATACCTTATACTCTGCAAAAATTAACTCAAAATGAATCCTAGAACTATGTAAAATGCAAAGCTATAAAACTCCTAGTAGATAATATAGGAGAAAATGCAGATGTCCTTTTAGATACAACACCAAAGCATTTACTACTAGAAAGATACCAGATCTATTTGGAGGAAAGGCTGATTCCAGTTCTGATGCAGAGAATATTCAAGATAAACCTGGTACACCTGTTCATATCAGAAAACAAGAAAGCTATGAAAAACTTGGATTTATTGCCAGAAATTAAGGAGCCAACCTAAAGGTATTCACAGTACCCAATTGCAAAAATACTTGTGTATCAAATTGATTAATATATTCAATGAAATTAAATACATAAACTATAATTCCATAATTTCCCTTTTAAAATTTTTCTTTTATTTTTCAGGTTTTTATTTAATTCCAGTTAAAATACAGTGTAAGTAATATTAGTTTCAGGTGTAGGATTTTATGATTCATCGCTTACCACAACACCCAGTGATCATCACAAGAGCCCCCCTTCCATACTGAGCTGTCTATTCTGGGTCTTTTGCTTTCCATATAAGTTTTAGAATAAATTTGTTGATATCTAAAATATAGCTCACTGAAATTCGTATTGCAATTGCACTGAATCTATAGATCAAGTCAGAAACAATAACTTGATAATACTGCATCTTTCTATCTATGAATATATATTTGTTTTTCTTTGATATCTTCTATTGGAGTTTTTTTTAACCTCATATATATCTTATATATTTTCTTAGATTTATACCTAAGTATATCATTTGGTGGGTGCTACTTTAAGTAGTAACACATTTTTAATTTCTAATTAACCTAGTTTATTGCTGGTATATACGAAAGCACATAGATTTTATATATTAACCTTTTCCCTTGCAACCTTGCTCTTCATTTTTAGTAGTTCCAGGAGTTTTGTCTATTTATTTTGGTTCTGTTCTTGTTTTTGTCAATTCTAAATTTTCTACACAGACAATCATGCAATCTG
Source organism: Canis lupus familiaris (assembly GCF_011100685.1). Lineage (NCBI taxonomy): Eukaryota > Metazoa > Chordata > Mammalia > Carnivora > Canidae > Canis > Canis lupus. The sequence continues at coordinate 24,448,314 of NC_049260.1, read as the reverse complement.
CAGTTTTATTTCCTCCTTCCCAATCTATCTAGAACTTAGAAATTATGTTGAAAAGTAACAAATATCCTTGTCTGTTCTTGATCTTAGCAAAAAAATATTTGTTGCTCACCATTTAACATGATGTTAGCTGTTTTTTTGTAAATATTCTTTATCAAGTTGAGGAAGATTGCCTCTATTCCTAGTTTGCTAACAGTTTTATCAGAAATAGGTGTCGGATTTTATCAAATGATTTTTTCTGCATCTATTAATATCCTCATGATTTTCTTCAATAGCCTGTTGATCTGATGGAGTACATTAGTAGTTTTTCGAACGCTGAACTAACCTTGCAAACCCATGATAAACCCCACTTGAACATGAAATACAATTCTTTTCATAGTGTTGGATTAGATAGTATTTTGCCAAGAATTTTTCCATCCATATATAATCACAAAAGATATTGGTCTATAGCTTTCTTTTACTGTAGTGTTTTTGTCTGGCTTCGGTATTAAGGTAATGTTAACTTCACAAGAGTAAGTTAAACAGTGCATCCTTCTCTTCATTTTTTTTTTGGTAAAGTTTGAGAAAGACTAGTATTAGTTCTTTATATGGCTGATCTTACTCATCAGGGAAACCAACCAAGATTTTTCTTTGTTGGGAGATTTTTAAATTACTGATTCCATCTCCTTACTAGTTATTAGTCTATTCGGATTTTCTATTTTTTCATGATATAGCCTTAGTAGGTTTTGTGCTTCAAAGAATTTGTCTGCTTCATCTAGGTTATCCATTTTCTGGTATAAAAACATCATACCCTCTTATTATCTTCATGGTATTATTTATTACTTTTTTATTTCTGTAGAAGCCGTAATTCCATCTTTTGATTTTAGTAATTTAACTCTTCTTTTTTCTTAATTTACCCAGATAAAGGTTTGTCAATTTTGCTGATTTTTGCAAAGAACCAATCTTTGGTTTTACTGATATTCTCTACGGTATTCTATTATCTATTTAGTTTATCTCTACTCTAATCTTTATTATTTCCTTTGGGCTTAGTTTCTTTTTCATTTTCTAATTCCTTAAGTTGTAAAGTTAATCTTTATTATTTCCTTTGGGCTTAGTTTCTTTTTCATTTTCTAATTCCTTAAGTTGTAAAGTTAGGTTGATTTGAGATCTTTCTTGTTTTCTTTTTTAATTTAAGTTCTATTTGCCAACATATAGTATAACACCTAGTTCTCATCCAATCAAGTTCTTTCTTGTTTTCAATGTAAGCATTTAGAACTACACATTTCCCCCTCAGTACTACTTTGGCTACATCCCATAAGTTTTGGTATGTTGTGTTTTCATTTTCATTTGTATTTTCTAAATTTCTATTGTGATTTTCTTCTTTAATCCATTGATTACTTAAAAGTGTTACTTTGCATGATTTTACAAACTTTCCAGTTTTCCTTTATTGATTTCTAAAGTCGTCTCATTTTTGCACAGAAAAGATACTTTGTATGACATCTATCTTTTAAAATCTATTGAGACTTGATTTTTGACCAAATATATGGTCTACTCTGGAAAATCTCCTTTGTGCACTTGAGAGAAATGTGTACTGTGTTGTTGGGTATAGTGTTCTATATGCACCACTGGATTTAGTTGGCTTACGGTGTTGTTTTTTTTCTACTCACTATTTTTTTTAAGATTTTTATTTATTTATTTATTCATGAAAGACAGAGAGAGAGTGAGGCAGAGACATAGGCAGAGGGAGAAGCAGGCTCAATGCAGAAAGCCTGATGTGGGACTTGATCCTGGAACTCTGGGATCATGACCTGAGCCAAAGGCAGAGGCTCAACCACTGAGCCATCCAGGCGTCCTGATCTCTACTCACCTATTTTCTATATGCTTGTTCTATCCATTATTGTGACTGGAGTATTAAAGTCTCCAAATATCACTGCAAAATTATTACAGTGGAATGCTTCATCAGCATTTTGGCCTGACTTTACTCCTCTGACATTTATTTTCTTTTCTGAGGTTTTTATTAATTGAAGTATAATTGACACATTACATATTAGTTTCAAGTGTACAACATAATGATTTACTATTGGTGTACACTACAAAATTATCATCACAAAAATCTAGTTACCATATGTTGCTATACCTTGTTATATTTTTTTTTCTTGTAGTAAGACTTTTTAAGATTTACTCTCAGAAACTTGAAATGTGTCATAGATTATTATTACCTTTATTCACCATGCTGTGCATTACACACTCATGACTTGTTTATAACCAAAAATTTGTACCTTTTGACTCCTTTCACCCATTTCACCTTTCTCTGAAACCCCATCCTTCTGGCATCCACCATTCTGTTCTCTGCATCTATAAGCATGGTTATGTTTTGTTAGTTTTGCTTTGTTTTAGATTCCAATATAAGTGAAATCATACAGTATTTGTCTTTCTCTGAATTATTACACTTGGCATAATTCTCTCAAGGTCCATCAATGGTTTTGCAAACTGCAAGATTCCGTTGTTTTTATGGCTGAGTAGTATTCTACTATGTGTGTGTGTGTGTGTTACAACAGTCTATTTTATGTTGATAAAAGCTTAAATTTGGGGTGCCTGGGTGGCTCAGTTGGTTAAGTAAGCATCTGCATTTGGCTAAGGTCATGATCCTAGGGTCCTGGGATCAAGCCCTAACAGAGCAGGGAGTGTCAGCAGGAAGTCTGTTTCTCCTCTCCCTCTGTTTCTTCCTCCACTTGTGCTAACTCTCTCAAATAAAATATTTAAAATGAAAAAACAAAACAAAAAAAACCTTAAGTTTGAACACATTCTAAAAATCTACATTTTTATTTCTCCCATTTTGCTTTTGATGTCACATTTTATATCTTATTTTGTGTATCCCTTAACTATTGTAGCTATACTTATTTTACTATGTTTAAACCTTCAAACCAAAAAATAAAAAAAATAAAAAAATAAGCCTTCAAACCAGCTTAATATGTGATTAATACTTATACTTATTTTACTATGTTTAAACCTTCAAACCAGTTTGATATGTGATTAATACTTTAACATTTCTGGGACACCTGGGTGGCTCAGTCATTTAAGCATCTGACTCATGATTTCAGCTCAGGTCACAATCTTAGATTTGTGTGACTGAGCCATGCATTGGGCTCCATGCTGGGTATTTTGCCCACTTGATATTTTCTCTCTTCCTCTCTTTCTGCTTCTCTTTCTCTTTCTCTCCCTCCCTTCCCTAATAAAAAAAACCAATAATTTAACATTTCTTAAAAGGCTGGTTTAGTCATGATGAATTCCTTTAGATTTTCCTTATCTGGAGATATTTTTGCCTCTCCATCAGTTTTAAATGATAACTTTCCCAGGTAGAATATTCTTGGCTGAATTTTTTTTTCCTTTTAGCATTTTGAATGTATTGTGTCCCTCCCTTCTGTTCTGGAAACTTTCTGCAGAAAAAACTACTGATTTTATTATGGTCATTCCCTTGTACAAAACAGGTTGTTTTTCTCTCATTGCTTTTATCTTTAACTTCTGACATTTTAATGTCTTGGTGTAGATGTCTTTGGATTCCTCTTATTTGGAACTCTGTGAATTCCTAGAACTGGATTTCTGTATCCCTCCTCAGATTAGGATGTTTTCAGCCCCTTTATTTCTCTCTTTTCCTTCTAGAAACCCTATAATGTGACTTTTGTTCAGCTTGATGTTGTCTCTTAAGTGCCTTAAACTATCTTCATATTTTTTAATTTTTTTAATGCTCTGTGTGTGTGAATTCCACTGCTCTTTGAGATCATTTCTTCTTTCTTCTGATTTATCTAATCTGCTCTTGAACCTCTCCATTGTATTCTCAGTTCAATTACTGTATTATTTAGCTCTGTGACTTCTGTTTGGTATATTATTCAATTTTCTATCTCTTTGTTGATGTCCTCACTGTGTTCATTTTTCTTCTCCCAAGATTGGTGACCATGTTTATGACCATTACTTTGAATTCCTAATCAGGTAAATTATTTGTGTTTCATTATGTTTTTTTTTCTTGTTCTTTCATTTGAAACATATATCTCTGTTTCCTGATTTTGCTGGACTTTCTGTGTTTGTTTCTATATGTTAGGTGAGATAACTACTCCTCCCAGTTTCAAGGAAAAGACTTTGTGTAGAAGTTCAATCATGTCCTAGCTCTTGATTGTCTCTCAAACCTTCACAATTATCCAAGCAGCCTGACTTATTTTTAATAGTTTCCAGTTGCTGAGGGTGTGCCAAAACCTGTCAGTGTTCCTGACAGGAGAGGGTATGAATCTCAACCAGCACCTATTCTCAGGCTAACTGGAAACCAGATCCTTAGACTACAGCTTTTAAATTCTGTCAATATGCACAGTTCTGCTGAACTGCAATCGTGAACCCTGCTGGCCTCCAGACCAGATGATCTGGTGATGTCCCCCATGAAACTGTTCCAAAATTAAGGGCTCTAATCAAATTCACAGAGTCCTTTCTCAGAGATTTCAGCAAACTGCAGTGAGGCAGAGGGTGATCCCAAAGATGGTGTCTCCCAGCCTATGTTCCCTGAGAGTACTCCTTTCACCTCTAGATATGTGGCAAACCTAAAGCCTGTCCCTCAGGTTGATGTTGCAGGACAATAGGTCTCCTCCTTCACAGAACAACTGTAGATGTGTTTCAGTCTGCTGCCTATGCAGTGTCTTTGAGCTGGCAGCCTCCCAAGAACTCTCTAATTGTTACATTCCTATGGGATCCAGGAATGCAAGCTCTGCCGGACACCAAAGTGTAAAGGAGGGTTCTGTGTCTGGCAATTGCAAAAACCAGGGCACCAGACCTGTGTAACAGCTCCCCTCTAAGAGATACTGGTACCCTAGTGTGCACTAGAGAAAAAGCATGAAGATAGTGCCCATCTTCTATCTCAACAAAGATTTACAGTCAGAACTTAAATGTATGTTTAATTAGAAACCTGCCCTTCAGGCTGCAGCTATGATGATAAGCATAAAGGTCTCTTTCCCAGAAAGACTGAGCTCCTGGTTCTGTGCCTCTTGCTGTGCCATGAGGGTGGGTGCTGTTCAAGAACTCATTCACTACCGTTTATGGTCCTCTGAAGCCTGAAGCCCAGGAGCATAATAAGCACTATGGGCCTCTAGAGCCAGATCATACAAAGGTGTCCTCTGGCAGAAACTACAAAACTCAGGGTGCCAGATAAAGGTATAATCTCCCTTCTGGAAGATAACAGCAAGCTAGAGTGAGGCAGAGGGAGAGTGTAAATGTTGCATCCACCAGTCTCCCTTCCCTGAGAACACCTCCATAGGCCTTATAGGAGTTTGCCAGATCAAGAGCCTACCTCTCAAGTCAAAACTCCTGGATAGGACTCCTTCTAGAAGGAATACAGGGGAAGTGGCTTTTCAGCCTATTATCTGCATAGTGTTCTGTAGGTGATAGCTAAAAACTATCTATCCAGTTGAGTTCCCCTTAGAATACAGGGACTAAGGAATGCAAACACCCTTAACCCTCTGATTCAGATACTCAAGGGGTGTCCCCTGGGCTGCAACTGAAAATTCCTGGGCACTAGATGTGTGTACAAGCTCCCCTCTGGGCATACTGCCATCAGAATGTGTGGCAGAGGGGGAGCACAAGGAATACACGGGCCCTCTGGCTTTGGTAAGGCAGAGGCAGAGTGCAGGGACAGCTCTTGCCAGCTTTAGCAAGGTAGAGAAAGAGTACTGGGACAACACACTCCCATCAGCTTTAGTCACACAGAGGATAGCACAAGGAGGGCACCTACCTGCAGCTTTAGCAAGGTAGAAGGAAGGCACAGGGTTGCTTTTGACAAATCAGCATGGCAGATATAGCACAGCTCAACTTTCAGGTGCAGGTCCTGAGTTAGGGTGCTTGATGTAGGGTTCAAACTCTGCAGGGAGAAGCTCCAGACTTGTGAGATCTCTCCCAGGTGTGGATCATCACTCTAGGGGTAGGGTTTTTGGCAAGACCACTTCTGGGCTTCTCCTACCTGCCTTGTTGTGGTCTTTTTTCTCATTTGATGTGGAGGAGTTGTTCAGCTAGAGTTCAGGTCTTTTTCAGAGAGGGTTTTTCCATATGTATGTGTAGATTCAGAGTGTCCACAGGAGGAGGTGAGTACAGTATCTTTCTCAGCTGTCATCTTGGACTACCAATCCCTGACTATTTTATGAAGAATTTTTTTTTTCAATTGGTTCAGCTTTTTACTTATTAGGACTGAGTGATGACTTCTAAGCTCCTTACTCACCAGATCAGAAGGTAGAAGTCTATGAAAATGATGGCTAAGACTCTTCTTAGTGTGTCTATTAAATGTTCTTTTAATTTTGAGGAAATGTGGTCCATAAATAATCTTGAGATGATGGTTCCCACCTCTGATCACTCATAAAATATAGAATAAAATAAATGTACCAATAATGTCTACTTGTGTTTTATTAAATGTCAAAATATATTTATTCATCATTTTGTATATACATATTTACCCTAAGATATACCTGACATACATACTTATATTTATAATTAAAAATAAGGCTTAAAAAATGGTCCCAAGGACTCAGATTTGGGTTGTTATAAAATTATTTTCTTATTTGTTTGAATTTATATAGGTACTCTTTGCTTTTTTACTTATTCTACACTTTAATTTTTTTTAAATTCCAGTATAGTAACATACAATGTTACATTAGTTTCAGGTGTACAATAAAATGATTCAACAGTTCTAGATATTATACAATGCTCATTATAATTATAATAAGTGTACTCTTAATCTCCTTCACCTATGTCACCCATCCCCCCACTCACTTCCCCTCTGGTGACCATCACTTTGTTCTCTATATTTAAGAGTCTTTTTTTATCTCTTTTTTCTTTGTTCATTTGTTTCTATTGTTATTATTATCAGTGTCTCATTGCTACTATATTTATGTAAGTACAAAGAAAACACATTTTAGTCATTCAATACTTACACAGAAAATAAATATGTATGCAAATATGTTATACTGAGTAAGATGAGTGTTTGTGCAACACAAATTTTAAACTTCAGATTAAAATCTGAAAAACAGAACAAATTTTGGCATGAAACTCCTTCTTGCAGTTGTTGAAATCTGAGTCAATCCCTTGGTTGAAAGTAAGCCATTTACATGTGTCAACAAATTTTTATCTTGTGAATGAAATCACTTTCAATAACTACTGCAATGCTGAGATAGAAAAATCAACCTGGACAAAACTGCTTTGGGGATTTTAAGTCATCAAAAATAGGCACATTTAAGTCAACAACAAATAACAGTCACTAGGGATCTGCTTCAAACGTTGGATATTATGATTGGTGAGGATGTGTTTTGAAAGCCAAAGATAAAAAGGGGCTACTAATATTTCAGATGAATTATAAAGTGGTATACTAAGGACACCTCTTCTGCATACATACATACACGTTTTCAAATAAGAATCTATTTCTTAATCAAAATTCATTTCTATTTGCCCTTTTAAATTATAAATGCCAATTGTTATTGATAGCAAGTTGCCATTTCTTAAGTAATATTTTATCAGGGCTTGTTTCATTTTCCCAAACTTGCTGTACATTTATAAATATGTCCAGAAAGTCACAAAATTCCAAAGCTGATGCTTTATCTGTGCAATTTCACAAAGTAGTGTTTCTTATAGATATTGTTGGAAATTTTAAATCATAGAACTTATCAATTCAGTAACTTTCAACTGCTTATCTGTCCTTCCCTCTGGATCCTATTTTTCAAACTCTGACCATTAAGTTTGCATTCAAAAAATATTTGTTGAGTACCTATTATGTATAGACAGTATGCTCATCACATAGCTTATCTTTTCTATTTTAAATCAAAAGCCTCTTCTTTCAGCCTTGCTACAATCCTCTGCCACTGAATTATTAAATCTTGTTTGCATTTCAATGCTCACTGGCACAAGATTCATTCTCATATCAAGTCCTTACAGTTTTGTTTCCATCTCTTTTAAATCAGAACTTATCCTCTGCAAAATTCATCAATTACATTCTAATGACACACTCCCTCTTCCTTAATTTTAATTTTCTTCTTATTGCTTCTGCATCATTTGACACTACTGAATACCTTGCTCTTTTTGAAACATTTTCCTCCACTAAATACCATGCCACCACCTCATTAGTTACATGAAATAATATATATATATATATATATATATATATATATATATATATGTGAAATACCTATCTCAGTACCACAGATAGGTGACAATCTACAAGAATGAACTCTCCTTGTCTTGAATCTCATACTTCCAGTGCTGATTCTTCTTGGGCTTTCTGAACATGAACATTTGGAGGGGGGGTGTATCTGTGGCCAGTCTTTCCTAAAACACTTTCATTTGACACATTCACCCTTTCTCATAGTGTTTCCATTTACTACCTGTATATATCCACCTCTATAATGTCTAGTTCTCCAGTATTAATTTCTCTCCCCAGTACTCTGTCATATTTGAACTGTGTGCTGAGGATACCATTGGTGTATGCCATAGGCACTGCTTTATCATTCTCCTTAAAGCAACTCTTCCCTCTGATTTTCCTACTTGCTAGTGTTTCTGTCAACCTTTTAATAATCTGGGTCCAAATACTTCATAATTTTGTTCTTTTTCACTACTTCATATCAAACTAGTTGTTAAATTCTATGTATTTATTCTTCCACAGTGACTTTAACTTCTGATTGTTACTGTCTCCTTAACCACCTCACTGGTTTAGCTCATTCTTTCAAATTGCTAGATTGTTGAAATAGCCTTTGGGTCTCTATGTTTCATCTTTTTCCCCCTCCATTCTTTATTTAGCCACACAAGTTTAGTTTCTGGTAAAGTATCATTTTGATCACAGCTTTCTTCAAAACAAATATGTCCATAACTCCTCCCTTCCTACTGGATAAAATCTCAATTCTTATTTAAACATTCTGAAAATGGTACAAAGAGAATGTGGTAAATATGTGACTAAATGATATCTACGTCAAATTTATCATACAAACCCATAGGTATAATATCTACAATTGAAGATTAACATATACAAACTAGAACTAAACAGTGGCTAATGAGACCAGATAAAATGAAAGTAAGGATCATTAAGGATCTGACTTTGTTTGGGAGGATAAATTAAACGGGTGATTACCTTTTTAGTTTGTGAAATATTCTATAACAAAAGTTTAAGAGTAACCACTAAAATAATAGAGTGTGTAAATTCCAAAATGGAAGGCGGTAAATTAGATTATGAATACAAAACTCAGCCCAAAAGAAGGCAATAAAGAAGAAAAAAGAGCAAAGACAAAGCAAGTAAATGGTAGCATAATATGCTACGAGTAAATTCAAATATAAAATTATGACAAATATACATGAAAATATGAGTCAACTAAACATTCTAGACTGGGTATCTATCTAGACACATATTTTTAAATATAGCAATATGCTGTTTAAAGAGACAGAGACATACCTGGATATGAGCAGAAAGCATCAAGATAAAATATAGGGAAAGATATGCCAAGAAAATACAAATTAAAAGGAACCTAAGACAACTACATAATAATGTATCACACAAAAGGCATTTTAAACTAAAATGCATAATTAGCAATAAAAGGGGTCACTATTTAATAATAGAAGGATAAATCCTCCAAATGAATAATACTATTTTCAATTTAAATGAGTTCCTTAAGATAGCTCCTATGTATATATAAAGAAAAAAAAGACCCTGAAAGATTTACAGGATAAATGTTCAAATCCACGAACTTAGTAGAAGATTTCAACACATACACATGGAAGATCCCATCAACCCAATTAACAAGCCTGATTTAACAAATATGTAAAACTATATTCCCAAATGTGTTCCAACACATTCTTCTTAAGCTCATATGAAACAGTTACAAAAAGTTGACAGGTAACTATGCACCAAGGCAAATCTCAAGAAAGATTTCAAAAGTTTGATATCACATAATACAATCAAGTAAGACAGAAATAGCAAAAGGATAACCAGAGAATACATTTGGAGACTTAAAAATAATTCTAAATAATTCATAGATAAAAGAAGAAATTATAACAGAATCCCCCAAATATTTAGAAGTAAGTGAACAAATTTCTGTATATTGAAGAACTTTTTCATTGTTAATATTTACAGTAGAAATTAGCCTAAATACACTAATACTCATCATTACCAGTATGAAAAAGAAAAACTAAATTCATTCTAAAAACATGGAAGAAAAACAGTATAAAAATAAGAACATAAATTAATAGACAATATCAAAATAGCCAATATTTAGAAAAAAGTATAAAATTTTAGAACCGCATGAAAAATTGATCAGGGCAAATAAAAGGAAGAGGCAAACCAAAGAGATTTTAAGAGATATTTTTAAAATGCTAGTGAAAGAGATTATAAGGGAAAGGAGAGAAAATGAGTGGGAAATATCAGTGAGGGAGACAGAACATGAGAGTCTCCTAACTCTGTGAAACGAACAAGAGGTGGTAGAAAGGGAGGTGGGCATGGGTGGGGGTGACTGGGTGACGGGCACTGAGGGGGGCACTTGATGGGATGAGCACTGGGTGTTATGCTATACGTTGGCAAATAGAACTCCAATAAAAAAATACACACAAAAAAAATAAAGCTTGAAATGTGGCTAGAAAAAAAAGATATTTTTAAAATGCCTATAAATGTGAAAGCCAAAATACATTAAATGAATTTCTTGAAAGAAGTTATAAGAACCAATCTAAAAAGAAATGAATAAAACAAAACCTAAAGAGTTCCTTAACCGCTACCAAAAAAAAAAAAAAAAAAAATCAGTAGTGAAAGTATCTCAGGAAAGAAAACATCAGGCTCAAATGATTTTATAGGTGGGTCCTACTAAACTTCTAAAGAAGAGATCAATCAAAACTTATAGAAATTCTTCTAAGGAACACAAAGAAGGGAAAAAATCAACCCCAAAATTAAGCCAGTATAATCTTGATACCCAAACTAAGCAGGACACTATAAGAAAATCATCAATTTTACTTATGAACAGATAGAAAATTCTAAATATAGGCAAACAGAATATGCAAAGTATTACAATAGATACAATGCAGTATAAACAAAAGTCTATAGCCAACATTGTATTTGAAAATGAAATGCCAAAATAATTCCTTCTAAATTCAGGAATAAATCAAGATTATCACCACTTTTACTCAGTAAGACAACCAAATGTAAAAATGAGAAATAAGATAAATCCAATCCATGTATATATTACATGATTTCCACAAACAACCACCTCCCCACGAAAATCTGAACACACATGACTGCAATTAGTAACTAATCAAACCAAGATATCAAAACATAAGATTTCTATGTAAAACTCAATTACACATCTATGTACTGGCAACAGATAGAAAACTAAATTTTAGGAAAGATGGTTTATAATATTAACAAAAATAAAATCTCTAGTAATAAACACAAGAAAGTATAAGATTTTTTGAATAAGAATATAAAGGACAAAAAATACATTTAAGCCCATGCAAGTAGAAAGATACAATGCTAATGTATAAGTAGACTTCTTATGTAAATATATTGATTCTTTTCAAACTGACCTATAGATTAAATGCTTTCCAGTTAAAATAGTCCATTTTTCTTTGTAATACCTGACAAAGGGACAAATAATAGGTGAGACACACTGGAAGATCAACAAGGTGGAGGGACCTGCCCTACCAAACAGAAGGAGATCAATGCATACACAGAAACATGATGCAGCAAGATAACTGAATGCTACAAAAATCGTACTCTTCCATATAGTAGAGATGCCTCTGGGAAGCTGCTGTTCATCAGAAAACAACGTTCCCCAACACCCTTTTCATTTATGTAAAAAGGCTACTGACTAGTTTAGCCCAGTGAAATAGGAGTTGTGGTATTGTTTTCTGACCAAGGTGTGTTTAAGAAGTCAGCACTCTTTCTCTAATCTTTTCTTCCTCCATTTGCTATATGGGTGCAGAGGGCTACAATGCCCTTGTGGATGGTAGAGACATAAGAGGAAAAAAAGCCCAGAACTTCGAATTATCAAGCAGAGGAAAGCATTGATCAAAATCAGTCACACTGTATTAATCCACTGAAATTTGGGAAATTATTTTTTATAGCTGCTCTGTGCATTCTAGAATATTTGATATAGGACAAGAGGTTGCTAGTGAAGTTTGGTGGGGAAAGAATAAATTATTTAACATAAGGTACTAGGATAGAGGACTATTCTTTATTGAGGAAAAAAAGAAATCAAATCATTCTGTCACACCATTCAAAGATTCACTTCTTGGTGGATTATAGACTTAAAGGTGAAAAGGAAAAAATTTAATGATTTTTGAAGAAAATATTGGAGAATTTGTTCATGATACTCAAGCACAAACCATAAGTAAAGATTAACAAATATGGTCACATTAAAATTAAGAGCTTCTAGTTTAAAAAATGTATCATTAATAAGGTGAAAGTACGATCTACCATCAGGGAGAAGATATTTATCATCACAAAGCTGAAAAAATTATTATGCAGAATATGAGGGACAGGCAGTTACCTCACACAAAAGAAGACACGAGTGATAAAGGTAAAAAGACATTCAACATCACTATCGATCAACGAAATATGAATTAAGTAAGGCATCATTTTATCAAGGCTTTAGATATTTCTAAGGGCTGGTAAAAGTAAGGAAGTATGTGAACTTTTATTCACTAGTAGTTTTATGGTAGTTTATGGACCATTCTGGAAAAGGATATTGCATCATCTTTAAGTTCATACATATACATGATAAGCCATCAATCTCATTCTTAGTCACTGACTCTAAAGAAATCTTTGCTTATGTGTACCAGGAGACATACACAATAATTTTCATAGGAATACTATATGTTAGAATAAAACCTGAGATCAAGTCACCTTCCATCAACAAGACCAAAACTACAAAGTGTCATATGTTTATATCACAGAATACTAAATGGAATTCAAAATGATGGAACCACAGCTGTATTTGTCAGCGTGGAGGAAACTCAGAGAAAATGATGAATTATAAATGAGTCAGAAAAGATTACATGCATTACAACACTTATACAGAGCTCAAAACACACAAAAACTATTTGTGTATACATATGTATAAAGTGAAACAATTTTTTTAAAGGAAGAAAGAATACAAAATTCAGAAGAACACTTATCTTTGTGAAAAAGGGAGAAGACAAACTTTTCATAGGAATACATGAGACTTCAACATACTTGGTACTATTCTTTAAGCTATGTGGTAGTTACAGCTGTGTTAGTTTTGTGACTCTATATGTCTCATAAATAAATAAATGTATTTTACGTATAAAATATTATATAATAAAGATGTTTTAAAAGTTTGTTATAAAACAGCCTGGAAAGTACAACACCATTTTAATTTTCAAAATATATGTCTATGTATAGAAAACATATAAGAAGGATATACTCCCAAATGTTAATAGTAGTTATCTCTGGAAAGCAGGATGATTTTAATTTCGTAGAACTCAAAGGAAATTAAACACAATACAATTCTCCTTACTAAATAAAAACTGTATCAGATGAGGCCGTTAGAATCCTGGCAAGAGATAACAGAAGAAGGTATAACTAGAATAGCAATAAAAGGAACTTAAGATTTTGGCAAAGAACTCACTGCCTCACAGCAGATACACAATAACGTCCCATGTGTGCATTGCATTCTGTAGTACTTAAAAAAAAAATAGAACTATTTGTTAAATCACTCCCAGAAAAACTCATTTTGAAGTATTTGAAGCTCCAAGTCAGCTCAGCATTACAATTTTAGCAATATTAAATCAAGGCCAAGTTGATTTGGCACCTTTGGAAGAATAGACACTAGGAAAATGTCTCGAAACCACCTTACAATACCTAAACCTAATCCAGTCTTTACAGCATTTTAGTGCAATGCTCTCTGAGGACCTGCTGCATAAAAAGCAGCTTATCAATGTTTAACAGACTTCAGTACAATGTTGAATATAGGATTACAAACAAATAGAATCACATGAGGTAAAATTGTTAAGTTCCAGACCATTGGCAGCTAATTGAGGAGAGGGGAATGGGAGGAGATAATTTCTATATTTGGACCAACAAAAGTAAAAATAAAGACTCTTTAAAAATCAGAGTATATATTAAGATTTATGTCACATTATTCCTTAACCTCATTTTAGAAAAGGATTCAAGAAAATGGCTCCCCAGTATAAAAAAGAGCATTAAGAAGAGTTGATCATTACATAAAGGCAGCGATATTAAGTACTTTGTTGTTGTTTTCCAGGCCTAAATTCAAATTTAAAGAATTTTACCAAAGGCTTTTTGAAACAAAAGACTTCTGGCAGTATGGCTGAAGAATACAATGCTGACAATAAATGACTTGAGGCTCAGAAAGTTGCTTAAAGGAACATCTTAGACAAAATGGGATATTCCTATAATAGTTCCATGAAACCTCAAAAGGATGAAATGCAAATATCTTCCAATAAAACTTCTTATATATTTCTTTTCAGTCTAATCTAATATTGGAAAATATTTTTCCTCATCAAAACTAATTGAACTTCAGTTTTTTTCAAGCTCATGTTTCAACATATCATTTGATTTTCTCACTTAAGATGACATCGAAGAGCACTCTGACAGGGAGAGATAAACTAAAAGAGTATTGCTGAACTAAGAATTTTTTGGAAAGTTTTTTTTTTTTTTTGGAAAGTTTTTAGCTAAGTCAATTTAAGTATAAACTGGCCCTGTGTACACAAAGTAAATACCTCCTGCAACTCCCAAGAGGTTAATGTGCAAAAGAGGTACTGCTCTGTTCCTCTACACCCAATCTGGAATGGGTTTAATCAAAATCTTTTATAAATTACATCAAAACTTTTGATGGAAAAAAAAAAAAACTTTTGATGGTTATTGGGGTGTCTGGGTGGCTCAGTCAGTTGAGCTTCCGCCTTAGGCTCAGATCATGATCCCAGGGTCCTGGGATGGAGCCCTCTGTTGGTAGTAGTCAGGACCTCTACTCAGAAGGGAGTGTGCTTTTCCTTCCCTATTCCCCTCTCCTTGCTCATGCTCTCTCTCTAATAAACAAATGCAATATTAAAAAAAAAAAAAAAAACAACTTTTGATGGTTCTTATGACAAGATCAGACATCCTAAAATAGTTCAAAATTATTAAATTGTGAAATACGGGAGATGAATATAGCTGCAAATATTTTAAGTTAACAATATAACTTTACATTAGAAAAAATGTAAAAAGAAAAAAGTGTTTTGGTGGCTGGAGTTTTCTCCAGTGATCTCCTTCAAGTTTAATCTTCATGTTTTATAGGTGGAATTTTACTTTCTACAAAGAAAGAACAGGAAAGTTTTCTGAAATGACAAGGATTTATTTTCCCCTAAATGACCTATCACATTATTTTGAAGGGAGAGAAAAAAACCTAGGTCACTTTTCAAAAACCCAGCTTTAACTTTTTAACCCTTTAATATACTCAAGGTACAATTCTTTTAATTCTGGGATATGTTCTTTTGAGAACTAATACAAATATATTTTTTTCCTCAGAGTGTCACATCTTCATTTTTAATTAAATGCAGCTCAATGGGGGATCCCTGGGTGGCTCAGCGGTTTAGCACCTGCCTTTGGCCCAGGGCACGATCCTGGAGTCCCAGGATCGGGTCCCGCGTCAGGCTCCCGGCATGGAGCCTACTTCTCCCTCCTCCTGTGTCTCTGCCTCTCTCTAAGTCTATCATAAATAAATAAATAAATAAATCTTTAAAAAAAATGCAGCTCAATGCCCACATGCTTTTAGCTTACGTATTCTACTTTTTTCCTAATGACTGGGAAATATATGTACAAAACTTAAAACAGGATCCTTGGAATGAATAAAAAGAGGTCTTGAGCTGGAAAAATGGTTGTATCAATTGAAGCTCAACATATATATGCCTTACAACTAAGTAATGCCTCTCTTAAGTACTTATCAAATAGAATTCCATACCTATGTCCACCTAAAAACAAGTACTAAATGATAATATAGTGAATGCTGACAGTAACATTATTAACATCTATAAACTGAAAACTACTCAAATAGTAGAGTATATATAAAAACTACAGCATATCTCCCACACTGTAATACTACACAGTCACAAGTATGGCCTTCAATTACATGCAATAATGTGTACAAATTTCACAGGCGTAATATTCAACAAAAGAAGCCAGATACAAAGGAGTACATCATATATGGTACCATTTATAAAAGTTACAAAAATAAGAAAAATAACCTATGCTGTCAGAAATCTGAACAGTGGTAGCCTCTGGAGAGTAAGGACTACCACAGAGCAAAAGGGAGTTTCAGAGTTAAAAGCTAATTTCCCAGGAGGGCTCCATGTGTGAAGAATCAAGGAGCTGTCCACTTATGATATGTGTACGTTTGCAACAATGGAAACACCTACTCTCAGGCTTCTTTTAAGTAAATAGTAACCACCTTCATGGTCTAAAACTCCAGAGAATGGACGAAGGCAAAGGCATCCTAATAGATACACTCTCTCTGTGAAAGATCCATGTACTCAGGCAATGGCCACTACTTCAGCATTAGTAGTCACATCATATAATAAATTTGGTCCTATTCTGAATGAAAATGGATCCAGCAAAACGGAAAAACAAGTTTCTTGAAGAAGACTGCTACATTCTCAAGTACACTAGGAAGAACTTTCCTTCTGTAGACCCTTAAAAAAGGAAGAGATAATCTTGTTATGTTTCTTTGTTTTAAAGAAGTCGGCAAAAGTTCAAGGTTGCTGCTGTTGTTCTTTTTAAAGTACTTGCTGCTAAATCCTACTGAAAACCTCTTTTGGATGAAAATGTTTTCTTTCTTTTCCTACCAATAACTATAAATTGAGTTGAAATGTCCCAATAAGGCAAGGAAAGTCTCTCAAATGCAAAGTGTTTTCAATGCAGATATCACAAGGAACATATGCCAAATCAAACAGCATCATAAAAGCTTGAATTCAGTAAGACCATTCCAACTTGAAAAGTTTATTTTTAAAAATGCTCTCAAGCCAAATGTAAGTTTGCATACATTAAATTATTTCAGCAATAAGAGAAAGGGTTTTGTAATTCCAATGAGTGAGATCTTTGAGTCAACAGAGAACAAAAAATAATTTAAGATTCAAACACTTGCAAAGAATGTAACTTCTTGGGAAATATTACAGATCACGGAAAAAGATTATGTTACTATGGAAAAAAAAACTACTAATTCTTAAGATGAAAAAAAAATCTTGACTTGATTAACTAGATGTTCACATAAAAAATACATCCTGAGCATTTAATTCAGTTTTTACCCATGTTTGTAAAATGAGGTGTTCTGTTGGAGAGAGAACTGAAATACTGAGTTATACTTTTTTATGGGACCTGATAATCTTCCATGAGTAAATATAAGGTAGGCATAATTGAACAGTGGCAAAGCTGTGTATCCAAAAAAATCAAAGATCTTACAAGAAAAATGAAATATGGAATAAAATTCTGTACAAACAGAAAATAACTGTTATTTTTAATTCTGATAGATTTTTGAAGAGCACAGTAGAAACTGTAATGCCAAAAGAAACACATAGATGGAACCCATCTTGCTCTTAAGAAACTTCCATATCAATGTACTGGAGTGGGTAGGGAGTGTGTGTATTGGCAGGGAGAGGAAACTAAGGGGGGGTGGATCAACTACAGTTCAAAAAAAGGTATCTGCTAGGGAATCAATGAATGAATCAAGGAATCAATAAAGAATAGTGGCAAAGAGGAAAGAATGGACAGAAAAATTTAATGTGGAATCAGTTTAGTTCAAGTCAACTTACATTAATCAAACACATTCTACCTCAAGGGTATGTATCTCTTTAAAAGTAGAATGACAAGAGGGTGCCTAAGTGGTTCAGTTGGTGGAGCATCTGACTCTTGATTTCAGTTCAGGTCATGATCTCAAGGGTCATGAGACTGAGACCCACATCCAGCTCTCCACCCAGTGAGGAGTCTGCTTGAGATTCTCTCTCCCTCTACCCCTCCTCCTGCTCAGAGGCTCTATAAATAAATAAATGCATACATACATACATACATACAATCTATTAAAAATTAGAATGACAACAACTTTTCATAGGGCTAGCTGAGGGTCTTCATGAATGTGAGGGCACCAGAGTGTGGCAAGGGGAAGAACAGTGGGATCATCCTGCATCCCTGCACTCGGTGCAGTATGTTGATAATTTTTAGGATTAACAAAAGCCCCCAGAAGATTAAGCGAGCCTTGTGGTTGTGGGGGGGTGGGCAGTGGGGGCCATAAAAGGATGGGTTCCAGGAGGATTGGCCAGAGACAAAGAGGCCAGGTAAGAATTTACGGAGATCACACATCCACAACTGATGCAAGTTTGAGTGGTTACTGAGATGGAAAAAGTGATAAGTGAGCTGTCAAAAAGACAATGCAAAGAAAGAAGCTACAAAATGTGACAAAAAGACTATGGAGGTTAAAAAAGAAGTAAGATCTCTCCAACACTGTAAAGAAAGAGAAAAAAATTGTATTTATCCTTTGCACATTTTAATTTCTGGCAACTCCTGTGATTATCTGTAGCAGCAGAAACACCTCCAAGTATTTGCTAAGAGCAGTTTTTTCCAGGGTCTGTTCTAGGGACAATTTTTTCCCTGTCACCATGGCAACACTGCCAAAATAAATTATCTGTGTAAAGTTTCATTCCTTACTTCAAACACTTTAGTGGGGAAATACTGGATAAAGGGAATCATTATATTTAAATATATATGGATTTCATTTTGTGTAAAAACGCTTGATGCTTTCTGTTTAAAGGATTTTGTGTGGACTTTTTCTTTGGTTCATTGAATGACTGATTAATGAGTACTAGAGTGGATATTTTGGATCAGTTACCTCAAAGGCATTCAGGACCCCTCTTTTCTTTTGTTTTCCTTTATATAGAGGCTAAAAGCTGAATATTTACCTTCCTAGACTTTTCTACAGCTAAGCATACATATATTTTTTGCCAAGAAGATACAAGCAAAAATCCTTTGACAAGAATATCACAAAAAATTTTTAGCATGGATAGACTCCTCTAGCATTCTTTACCACCATTTTAAGTCTTTTCATTTCTTCTTTTACTCTTCTCCCTCATCTCTTTCTGGAATATGAATACCTATCTAGCTTATTGTAGCCATTATGTGAACATGAAGATGAACTCACAAAGTAAAATGCAGTGGTACCGAAAGCTAGAAGTGCTTAGTTAGTGCTTAAATATCTGCTTCTGGATTTCTCTTCATATAAGAAAAATGTATCTTTACTTGCTTAAGCTACTGATAGGTTTTTTTTTAATGCTTTCAGCTGAACACATTCCCAAATTTACCTGTCATATTTCAGAACTCATATATACAAATGTATATGACAAAATTTGTATTCTTAAGATGTGAAAATCTTTTAATATTAACAGATACTATTTATTGAGTGCTTAATTTTTATAAGGCAATGTGTTAAGCAATTTACATAAATAACCCAACATGAACTTCAAAGTAAAATTGCAAAGTAGATGCTCTTTCATATACACATTTTAAACATGAACTCTTTGAAGTAGAGAAGACTACTATGCCTTGTAATGTAAACACTGAAGCCAGATGAGAACCCAAAGAAGTGGATTCCAGAACTAAGGGTTTAACTACCATGTTATAATAGGAAGGAAAGAAACTCACAAACAGTTAAGAGGTTATGAAATATCTTAATAAAAATAATATGTAAAATATTTTGAGGATTTTAAAAATTATAAAGGGATTTTAACTAATGTAAAAAGACATCAATAAAGGAAGATTATTGATTCCACTGTGATTGTTGAATGAATACCAAACTTCTCATTATGAAAACTTACCAGATATCTAAGATTTTCTATTATGATACAATTTTTTTTTTACTGTTAGTTCAACTGATGAACCAAATTGTGCATTATCTACTAATGGAGGCAGTAAAACATGACGCTTACAAACTGAGGTTCTAGCATCAGAAGGACTTCTGTTTATTTATTCATTTTTATTTATTTATTTTTATTTATTTTTTTTACTAATCCCTACACCCAGTGTGTGACTTAAATTCATGACCCTGAGATCAAGAGTCAAATGCTCCTCTGACTGAGTCAGCCAGGCACCCCTGGTGGTTTATTTATTTTATTAAGATTTTATTTATTTATTCATGGGATATATATAGAGAGGCAGAGACATAGGCAGAGGGAGAAGCAGGCTCCCACAGGGAGCCCGACGTGGGACTTGATCCTGGGACTCCGGGATCATGACCTGAATCAAAGGCAGACGCTCAACCGCACAGCCACACAGGCATCCCTGGACTTGTGTTTAAATCTCAACTCTGCTTATGAAACATAGCTTCAATTTCCTCTTCTGAAAATGGGGACTATAACTTTGTTATCTAGTTGTGTTGATATAAGCACCAACCAACACCATAAAGTGTTTGCACAATCCTTCTCAAACTGTAAACATTCCACAATCACCACCTCTTTTAATAATTAAAATCAATCATATTGTTTTATTACCCAAACATAAACATAATAAAAATTATAGCCCGCACATTTTGAAGGATATAAATGAATTTGAGTTTTTACCTGTGACCTTAGTACATGACAAATCTTGATGTTTTCAATATTTACTGATTAAAAAATCTTCCATAACAGCTAATATCAAAATGTTTTTAAAGTTTTTTTTTAAAAAAAGATTTTATTTATTCTCAGAGACACAGAGAGAGAGAGAGAGGCAGAGACACAGGCAGAGGGAGAATCAGGCTCCATGCAGGGAGCCCGACATGGGACTCAATCCTGGGACTCCAGGATCACGCCCTGGGCCGAAGACAGCGCTAAACTGCTGAGCCATCCAGGGCTGCCCTAAATTTTTAAGAACAGTATTAAATACTTAAGAAGAGTATCTCTGCCCTTACAAAGTTTCCACTGTAAAAGAAAAAAGAAACTACACTCTTTTAGCCTTTTTTCCCCTTAAAATTACAAATTATTAACACTATTTTTATAAATCTGGTTTTTTTAATGCTATTTTAGCATATGGGAAATGTATTTTAGTACAGTATGTCTCAAACTTTCAGGTGTATTCCAGTGACCTAGTGATCTTGTTGAACTGCAGATTCTGACTCAAAGTCTGGGGTGGGTGGGTCTTGATGTTTGATGTTCCTAATAAGTCTTCAGGTTTTGCCCAAGCTGCTGACCCATAGAGCATACTTTTGAGTAGGAAGGCTCTAATGTGAAATTTGGTAACTAAATGTTTAAGTGATGTTACACTATAATTTAAAAGTGATAAATTCATACCAAGAAGAAATAGGATAAGGATGGAGAAGACCCATTTAAAGTACAACAACAACAAAAATGTAGGGGACACAGGGAGTAAGTGGAAGATGTAAAACAGGAAAAGGAGGAGAACAGAAAAAAGCAGAGAGGCAGTGGTGGCAGGGAGTGTGGATGTATAGCTGTATTCAAAGAGAATAAGGCAGAGGCTTATAAGAAAGGGAAAAGAGAGCAAAGGGGGAAAAGAAAGAAGGGAAGACTAAAGAATTATTTAACTCTCCTCCATAGATGATAAGCTCCAAAGTACTAGTTAGACAATTGTGAAGTTGCATTACATCTTTCAAGTCTTTCTGACAGACTATGATTAACTAGAAGATTGGTGTTCTTTCTAGTAAATTGGACATAGAGGTTTCAATTTGCATTTGATAAATTTTTATAAATTCATACATGGTTATATCCCAGAGCAAGAGCATATCAACTCTGTCCAGCATCAGAAAAAAAATTTAGAAGTCAGCAGGATCATTTAAAACCAGGCCATCCAACTCTAGCAGTATATATAACTGTTCATCTTGGGTCTGAGACCGTTTAAGAACATGGTTAAGTTCATCGCATATAATCAGTTCAAAGGCAATTGTGTGTAAGAGATGGCATATAATCAGTACAGACTTAAAAAATAAATAAAATAGTGGAAAAATGATTGCTACATATCTAGTTTTTTTGGTGAAAGTGTTTTTGCTGATACTTGCTGCAAGTCCTAAGTTTAAGACCAATTCAATTTCTATAATACCAATGTGACAAACTGAAATGCATATATATGAAGCTATACAGTATTTGTTGGAATCTGCTTCTGAGTGTTATGGAATAGGATGCTTAACTTGAATCAAGTCATTTTCAATGTAGACGAAAATAATCTGGAACTAAAGACCCAATAAAATATAGACCAGTAAGGAAGAAATGGGGATAACTGGTCTAAACTACTAGAAGGATCAATTCATATTCATATTTGATGGAAATACATAAAGTGCTAAAAGTTTTAACAACTCCTTGAGCACCATGGGAGTATGAAAAAAAGAGCCTTAATAACAGATTTTTTTTCTCTTGTTCCTAAGTGGAAAAATCTTAGGATTTTGCTCCACCCTTCTGGAAAAGAGATCTTTTCTTTCTTTCTTTCTTTTTAAGATTTTATTTATTTATTTATTTGAGGGAAAGAGTGAGCAAAAGAGAGAGCGTGAGCAGGCGGGGGGAGAGGCAGAGGGAGAGGGACAAGCAGGATTCCCACTGAGCAGGGAGTCTGAAATGGGGCTGGATCCCAAGACCCCCAAATCATGACATGAACCAAAGGTAGACACTTAACCAACTGAGCCACCCAGGCACCCAGAGATCTTTTCTTATGCATATATTTACTCAAATGTATCTATAGTTAAAAATGAAAACCTCTCTTTTAACTCCAAGAGTCCATCTATTTTTTAAATTATTTTTTAAGATTTTATTTATTTATTCATGAGAATACACAGAGAGGAGAGAGAGAGAGGCGGAGACACAGGCAGAGGGAGAAGCAGGCTCCATGCAGGGAGCCCGATGTGGGACTCGATCCTGGATCTCCAGGATCAAGCCCTTGGCTGAAGGCAGCGCTAAACCGCTGAGCCACCTGGGCTGCCCCCCAAGAATCCATCTAATAACCAAATGGG
Source organism: Canis lupus familiaris (assembly GCF_011100685.1). NCBI lineage: Eukaryota > Metazoa > Chordata > Mammalia > Carnivora > Canidae > Canis > Canis lupus. Next base: position 24,425,365 of record NC_049260.1, on the reverse strand, counting down.
TTTATAATAACTTTATAAATAACAACCAAAGTGAATGTGAAAAGAAACAAAACAAAACAAAAGCAAAATCACCACAAACCCTGGCAGGCAGTACAGGGTTACCTGATTGATTTTCTATTCCTATTCTGCTTCCCATGACACATTTACGATAATTAGTGAAAGAGAAAGAATACTCAAAGTGTAGGAGTTCCAATACTTTCCCAGTCTTACACGTAAGTTATAAAATATATTACAGACACTCTGAATGGATAAATTAACATATCAAAGTTACACATAAAGATGAACTTATTGACAAAGTTTATGGCTTAAAAGAGTTGTTTCATATTTAAGTTGTGCTGATTCTTTCTGACATGAAAGTCATAAAATTGAAATGTGCCCTATCCTGCCCTTTCCTTTTTTTTCCTTTTTCTTTTTTTGGTCAGAATCAATGTTAATCTAGAGTTGAATATTTCTCACCATGGACACTTCTCTACTTAGTCACTCAATAGACTCAAACAATTATGAGAGAAGTGAAGTGCAGGTTTTTGAAGTTAAACACTAAAGTATCTTAGCCCTTCAGCTTATGTAAAGTGTTGGATTAATATCTTTCACTCTAGTCCCTTGAAAATGTTTATATATGTTATATATGTATATATAATATGCATACATTTCTTACATATTTTTCTTGTTCCAATCACTTATTTCAAGGAATTATTTATTTTCAAGAAAGGAATATTTTGAATTAAATACTACCGTCTGAATAAATTATTAAAAATAATTTGATCAAATATCTCTGTGTAAGCACAAATAATAACCTCATTGGTTGAATTACTCTGGGTTTCCATCTAAACAATGTACTTTGTTATTGGCAACTGTCCTATTAAAGGTATTTTCCCTCAAGGACTGGCCATTATTTGAAAAAAAATAATATGATGCTAGGTTCTTTATGGATAGGCATACTTATAAGGAAATCATATTTATGTTAATATACACAGATTAATTTTACAGCTACCTTGGCTGCACCAATATTCCCCCTGAAGCAGAAGGCTTACATAAGCACCAGGACTATAAGAACAATGGCCATATTTGAAAGTGTTTCATTAAACATTTTTTTTTCTTTCAAACTTGAAAAAAAATCCCTTACCAGAGAACAATGATATAAAGCAATGATAGGACTACTTTTGTATAGTACTGAACACTATGTCAATAAGCATTGTCTGGCATTCTAGTTTCAAATAGACTTCAATATTTTTCCAGTGAATTCTAAAAAAGATCATGGTGATCATCAAAGGGAATTAAACATTCAAAGAGCATTCATACCTCTTTAAACGTAAGAGAATTAAAGTTTGTGTTTATCAATCAATACCATTTTGAAGAGGTACACAAAAAGTACATGAGGCATTTACTTGCCAAATAAACAACCAAACTTTTATCAGATATGTCCAGGACTCTGGGATTGTACTCATACTACTATTTAAAACAAAACAAAAACTGTTCTCAAGGAACTGGAAAAAAATACAACATCCCACTTAACTTCTTGCATACAAGCAGTCTTCAAAAAGATACTAAAGGAAAATGGCAAATGCACTATTGCCCTGAATTCAAATTACAACCAGAAGCTCACACTGTAAAACCAATTCTTTTGGAAGGGAACCATTAGTCTTTGAGAAAACTGTAAGCAATGCATAATTTCTTTCTGTACAAAGGAATAGTCATCAGATAATAATGCTGTACATGCTTTCTATTCATGCTTTACATGGGTAAATCTTGCCAGAATTATATTCATTTTAATTGCTTTTTTAAAATTTAAATTCAATTTAATTAACATATAGTATATTATTAGTTTCAGAGGTAATTCAGTGATTCATCAGTTGCATATAACACCAAGTGCTCATTCCATCAAGTGCCCTCCTTTTAAATTTTATTTTTTAATTTTTATTTATTTATGATAGTCACAGAGAGAGAGAGAAAGAGGCAGAGACACAGGCAGAGGGAGAAGCAGGCTCCATGCCGGGAGCCCGATGTGGGACTTGATCCCGGGTCTCCAGGATCAGGCCCTGGGCCAAAGGCATGCGCCAAACCCCTGCGCCACCCAGGGATCCCTCAAGTGCCCTCCTTAATGCCCATCACCTAGTTACACTGTCCCTCCACCTCCCTCCGTGCAGCAACCTTCAGTTTGTTTCCTAGAGTTAAGAGTCTCTTCCGGTTTGTCTCCCTCTCTGTTTTCATATTATTTTTCCTTCCCTTCCCCTATGTTCATCTGTTTTGTTTCTTAAATTCCATATATGAGTGAAATCATATATTTGTCTTTCTCTGACTTATTTCGCTTAGCATAATACCCTCTAGTTCCATCCACATTGCTGCAAATGGCAAGATTTCATTCTATTCATCTTAAAACGTATGTATTTATGGATCCTACCATGTGCCAAGTACTATGATATGATGTGGGTGAGTGGGGTTGGTTCAATCAGGGTGTCCTCAACCATGAAGCATTGGGAATATCCTGTGGATGATGGCTGAGGTGGAACTTGAACATCTGCTTTAAAAGCTAAACATTTCAGTAATTCACTTATTCAGCCAGTTTGGAAAACCACTGAATTATACTACTGTAAAACTACTAAGAGAGGGCCTCTGGGTTCGCAGACTACCATTGAGCAACTGATAGAGAGAGAGCTGCTTTCCTTACTGTTACTCCAGCTGGTAAGAAGAGCAGCCTAGCAAGACAGGGAAGACTAGCCCCCTCCTAAAATTCAAGGAAAGAGCAAAGATAAACAAGTCTGTGAGAACAAAGAAATAAAACATTTACATACTTTGCAAAGAAAACAGAATTATATTTTGTTGAAATACATGACTTCCATAACTTCTTAGCGAAGTAAGGATAATTTTTCTATTCTTAAAATTAAAAAAAGTAATAGCATGACCCATAAAAAATAAGAGCTTTAAGAGGAATGACTATGAAATTCTCAACCAAGGTAAAGGATATTGCTCCCTTAAAACAAAAACCATAAAAAAGAAATGGAGTTTTCACTGAACTGAAATTTAAAAAATCAATGTAAATGGAAAAGGATATACACAAAAAATCTTAAAAGTGATTTTATTTATTTTTCCATTTTATCTTAGGTATGTTTTCTAAAATTTATTAAATAAATAGGCATTTCTCTTAAATAAAACAAAAACATTTAGAAATGTAGAAGAAAACCAAAAACCTGTTAACTAAGATACAACTAAGAAGCCATCTGATAACACTATAATTCCATAGTGAATTGATAGGCATTCATTGTAAGTTTCAGAAATGAATTACATATTTAACATTTTAAGAGAACTCATTTCTATCATATTTTAAATAAGTACATATAGACAAAAATACATTAAAAATGTACATTTGTATGGAAGTTAAAGATTGCCCATAAGACTTGCAAATTGAGAACTGGTTTTACTGGTCAGTGTCTCTTAAGTGGTTGTGGTAGTCATGGTACAAGAAATAGTTCTTTAAGTTATCCAGACTAAAGTATAGGTGCTTGGGCTATGAGGGCATGACAAAGGGAAAGATTGGACCAGGTGGAACAGACATCAAACAAGACTAAGAGAACTACTGTCATTATTTCTTTCCCTGGCTCCTCTATGTCACACTTGAATATTCTTCCTTTTTTTAATAATAAATTTATTTTTATTGGTGTTCAATTTGCCAACATACAGAATAACACCCAGTGCCACACTTGAATATTCTTGATCAGACTGTCTGCCACTGGATTTCCAGGGATGGGCTGGGCAGGAAAGTTTGGGCAGATACTGGGAATGATTCCTCAGAGCTTGGCTAGGCTGCCTTCTGTTTCCTGGGGAGGAACCATAGGCCAAGCTCAAAGCCAGTGGCTAAGTCATCTAAGCACAAGGCAGAGTTGTAGCATACAATATCTTGCCATTGTTCATCAAGGTAGCAAGTTTAGCTAAAAGACTCTGGTCAAATCACTTCACCTATCTGATCCTCAGGTGTTACCTACAAAATGAGAGTAATAACAGTAGCCACATAAGAAGGTCGTAGTGAGGGCTAAATTATGTTAAAATAAATATGAGACATTTGCCATAATACGTGACACATAATAAATGTTCCCTTCTAGAAGATGACCATTCTGTATTATCCCAGCCAGCATCTTAAGAACATGTCTTCATTACATTCATATATTCAATATACCAAAAACTATTGACAACCAAGGTTACTTAATGGATCTGGTTATGGAAACATGTGAAGACTACTGAAAAGATTCTGTACAGTATGGAAAGATGGGTAAACAGTTCGATGTGATTTTCTTGTAAGTATTTTCTAAGGAAAATGGCAGCAATGAGTGGTTAATTCAGATTCTTTCCAAAGACCAGATGCTCTTCAAATAGTTTCTTAATGCAGAAGCTTGACACAAAGGCTTGTTGAACCAAAGTCACTTAAACATGCTTAAGATTGATCTCAGTGCTGAACATTATTTGGAAAACAAGTTAAATGATTTCACCTTTTTACCCTTTCCTAGGTTTTACATATGCAAGATGTAAAGAAGTGATTTGACCAGAGTAGCTTCTCACTACTAGTTCACATTAGAACTAAAAAATAGAAACTTCTCATTGACAATGAACCGTACCTTATTTTATGTATGTACATATGTATGTATGTATTTATTTATTTGGGAGAATGAAAGGGAGAGAGAGAGAGAGAGAATCTTAAGCAGGCTCCATACCTAGGTGGAGCCTGACGTCGGGCTCAATCCCATTAACCTGAGACTGTGACCTGAGCTAAAATCAAGTTGGATGCTTACTTAACTGACTGAGCCACCCATGCATCCTCCAAGATCTATACTTTAACATGAATTAAACCAAATATGCCATTATTGCTGGCTAATGAAATACAGTTTAATTTTTCTTCCTGAAAATTATCTCATTTTTGGTAAATCAACTAGATGCAATAATGGTTTACTTATTATATTAATATAACAAAACTGTAATACTTTTTCAAATTTTAATAATGATCTATCTCTGGGAATTCTAGTTTTTGATTTATAGAAGCATTATAAACCTTTCTTTCAAAATATATTTTAGTAAAAAATAAAAGTCAATTTAAAGACAGGTATTCTGTATATAAAGCACAGGTGGCAATCAACATGGCAGACATAAACAAGCTGGGGCTTACAGCACTTAGGTTTGGGGAAAAATGTGCTATTTTGTTTTTACTAAGGTGATAGAAACAAAATAGTTTCTTATTTTATAACTCGATTCTTCTTTCAAATAAGCCACAGTGTTTAAATAAACATGTTTGTTGAATAGTTTTATAAGCGTAAATGTTTTAAATGAGAATGACTTAGACAGTCTTTACTATCCTCAAGGAAACACTTATTTTGCATAGCCATAATTATAATTCGACAATAAATTAGCCAAATTACTAATCAGTAGCAGTCATCTGAAGTGCTACCTAGAACCCCCTAAATTAAAGTGATCAAATTGATGAAAATGAGGGAAGAGTTATTTTAATTGTTACTTTCTTAGCACATATTTTTCTATCTGCAATGACTATTTAAAAACTATGTCAGGCAAATCTAACTATAACATATAATCACATATAACATAAGAAATCCTTGAACTAAGTATTTTGTTATGAAGTTTTTCACCGTCTTTGAAGAAATCTAGGGAAAACACACCCTAATTTACTGCAAGTTAAGATCCTTATTCTTTTGCATTTTCTCGATATTCAAGAACACAAAGTAATGGGAACTGATTACTTCATTAACTTCTAGCTCCATTTTAGGTGGACAATTTTGACATCTTCATTATTTTCAGGTTATTGTACTTCTGAGCCCATTAGTATTAATATTATTTGAAATAATGTGTGTACTCCCTGTATATTTAGACTCAAATATACATATTAGGCATGCATTTATATTCTAGACTCTCTCTTTCAAAATCATGTTTTTACAAGTGATTTTATAGGACACATATTTTAATATGCTTCATAGGCAAACAAAGAAAGTAAGACAGTCACAATCAATTGTCTTATTCTTTCCTCAAAGCAGCCACAATTTCTCTTTTACAAGCTGTGCTTTAATATCTGGATGTAGAACTGATCCAGCTCAACTGAGACAAGTTCCTATCCTGCGTGATTTTCCTATTCTAAGTATCCTTAGGGATCACAGTAACAATGGAGAATAGGAAGTGTGGGAGACTTAAGATATAAATAACACACTGAAAGAAGAGACTGGTGTTTGTTCTTATAGAAATTCATCCTCTTATAAGACAACTACTAATCCATACATAGACAAAATCCAACTACTGTAAAAATGTAAGAAAAGCTCATCATCTAGCATAGAATGTGACTGACAATCTGTGTGAGTATATCTACATGCATTATATTTATACAGGCATAGTATATGCATCACATATAATTCCACATTGAAGAGTAAAGCACATGAGAAATAGCATCTGTTCCATTAATAAGCTTCTATTTACATGTTCCAAAGTGCTAAACTCTCCCCTTTTCAGACATTTCACAAAAGCTGTGGTCATTGCCATTCCTTGGAAGCCAATAGATGGCATTGTTGTATCAGGCTGCTCTGTCCTGCCTTCAAAACACAAGATTTTCCAACATTATCCAGGTCTTTGTGAATTTCCCCAACATCTTTATATAAATCGTTTGAAAATCCATATAGAGAAAGTTCTCAGCCTCTATGATTTTGACTTGCTTTTCCACTAAAAAGTGGAGAGAAATTGGGTTATTTCCTTCCTGAGTTATGTAAAAGTCACAGGATCAAATCTTTCAACCTTCAACATATTCTAATTTTCCACCTTATTCTTTTCATTTTATTTAAACCCTAAGCACAATCTTTGTACCAGCTGTAGAGGAGAGGTCTGGCTTTCTACAGCCTGGTTTCTGACTGAGAGAATGGCAGCCAATACTATAATGCTGCAGGTCATTTAGACTCAGTGAAAAACCCATTTCTGTTGAATTAAATGTAGTTATCTTTAACAGCAAATATATGGTCAACGTTTTTGGTCATTTTTGCTTTAATGAAAAGCAAAATGTCTTTTTTTCTTCCCTAGAGATGGAAAAAGATTATATAAGTTTCAAAAGTCATCAAACTTTTAAAAGGGCTGAATTCTCATTAATTAAATGTGGAGGTTTTCCTCTCAGTTTGAGCTTTATTAAAAAAGCATTTAAGGGCTTCTCCTACTTGAACTGCTTTTTTCCTATGGGTATACTTTAGGGGACAGTTTGCAATAATCTAGGGTAGTGGGGGACAGGCAAAGAAAATATGAAGAAAATGTACAGAATTATAGTATGTTTAACAAATTCTGCCTATTTCTTCTAAACTTCAAGCCAGCTTTAAGAAGATCCTGTTTCAAACCATTTAGTTCCCTGATTAACAGGAGGTATTACTGAACAGCTAAGAAACGGCAATTGATAAAAGAAAAACCCAGAGAAATAAAGAAATTGAGATATGCATCCTGGAATGTTACAGAATGCAGTGATTCTTAATTAAGGCTGTACTTTCATCACAGTGACTGGTCCTGTTGACACCTCGCCTCAAAACTTAAGTGACACAAAGGCTTCCATCTCCCTGGCATGAAAGGAATAAGAAAAATATCTTGGCAAACGAAGCCACACAATTTGTTTTGGGCATGCTCAACTGACTCATACAGGACTCCCCTCGTTTTCCAACACAGCAGTTCACCATCAATTTAGGGCAAAACCGAGAATGCAGAGAAGCAGAGCGCAATCACCCTTCATATTTTTCTTCTTTTAAGTAGAAAACCTAGCAATGATTATGAAGAAACTACAGGAAAATATTTCAACTTTCAATTAAAACACGTGTCTAAGTAATCCAAGCTATGTCTACTTACTCTAAATCCAGTAGTGTTTCATTCTGCCTCTTTCTACTGCTCCCCTCTTGGCTGCTCCCTAGCCATGCATAACAGCAAGGGAAAAATAACCAGTTAAAATAAAATGATGCAAATAAGAACATTAATAAAATGCAGGTGCATTTCTAGGACAAAAGGCATCAATATCAATTTGCTTACAGGTAAGACTGATATCATTTTCTCTGGGGAACAAACATTTTTCCCTGACAACTGCTGAACACCGAAGCATGACATGCTGAAGTCAGTAGAAACTAACATTTTCAGGGCCACAGACTAAGACTACAATGTAGCCTATTATTTTTCCATAAGGATATTCTATAACTCTTTGTTGCATCAAATATAATTGCTTGGGAATTTATTTTGATTTCATAAGCAGAGCACTATGTGTGAGTTCATAGTTATTCAAAAGCTACTTCTTCTAAAGACAATTATTAGAATTTTATACAATAGCTTAATATTTTCTTCATGTAATTGTGCAACAAAACCTCCTAGTTGCTTTGTAATACACCCCAAGCCAGACCTATATAGGGAAAGCAAAGAAACGATTTAACATTAACCACATAATTTGAAATAAAAAACATTTTTTCTTGACTAATTCAAAATGTCTGATTTTCTTAGAAAACTTGGATAACATTAGTTAAAAGAGTGAGGCCAGTATATTTTAGACATATTATCACTAAGTACAGAAAGCTGAAAGTAAGCTGAAAGGGAGACATCATAATGTGCATGTATTTTTAAGAGCCTTATGAAAGACCCAAACAAGGAGAAAGTGCTATGTAAACTGCAAACTTAAAAATAAGATCATCTAATGTAACTGGTCAATTATAATATTGAAAATGTATACTACACGGGAATAATTATGGACATATTGTGATGTTCTCTTAAATTTTTCTTAGATGTGGTTTTATTGTTGAATCGCTTGTTATCTACAGCATATTAAGAAAATAATCTCAATATCACAAAAGAATGTGACACTTATTCATATTTTTATATAGCAAGGAACCCTAGATTTTTATCACTGTCGATTTATGATATAATCTGTTTCAAGTATTTATACTTAGTTTAGATAAAATGGTGTCCTCTGCAATACCATGGAGATCATCTTAAACGACAGCATTAGTTCCTATTAATAATTTCTCTCTAGGCTTCTTGAGATAGAACACACAGTTAGAGGTCAACAACTTCTGCCTGGTAATGTAGAAACTTAATACCACTGTCTTAACTACTTTTTGAGTTATTCAGTACACTATTTAGTTGTTGTTAGTACTCTTTATGAATATTCTCATTAAATTAAAATCTACCTCCCACAGCTTCCATATCATCCAAGTCAGAGTAAACTTTCAATCTAGCTAAAATACTAGAGCTTTTTCACTGCCAACCTGCTGAATATTTCATAACAACTATCATATTTCCCCTAAATAGTCTCTTTCTTGCCCTAGTTTAAGAATTCTTCACATGGTGTGGTGTTTACACTCTTCACCATTTACATCACTCTATCTAGGACATTTAATATCTTGTCAATATGTTTTTATAATTTCAATCTCTCATGTTGTAAAGTAGAATCTGGTGCCAAGACAATCAAGTTATAATTGAATTAGAGGTCATGGAGAACAATATTAAGAACCCAGAAAACATTGATTATGAGCAAATTGGGTGAAGATAAAAGGGAAAAGGATGAAAAGGAGAAAGGAAGAAGAAATCAAAACAGCAAGTAAGAAAACACCTAGTATATGTATCAACTCTTTGTTGAGACATTTCTCAACATTTGACATTATCAAAAATAGGAGCTCAATTCTACCTTGAGATTGCTAAATAAAAAGGATTTAATAATGTCATGCATTTCTAACAGGGCTTCACACTTATTCTTTGGACATCAGACCTCTTTTTTTTCCCAATAATTTTCGTAATCTGGTCTAAGAAAAATGGACCAAGAAAGTCATAGCTCATGAGAAGTTAATCTGATGGGGACTGGGATGCTCACAATTTTGGACAATAAAAGCTAAGGCAACAAACTAAAAATATATTGCTGAACTTTGATATTACATGCTCCTGTGTTTATTCTCAAAACAAATATTTTAGCAGTGAATCAATTCACTAAGCAATTAGGAATATCAGTATTGAGTGAAAGTGATTTTTAACTACTGTGTGTTTTGTTCTGAGTTTAGACTAGTCGAAAATGGAGAAAGTGAGCAAATGCCATGGATAATGATGCAATAATGCACTGGTGGCTCCTGGACCACATCAGGCTCAGTGACTGATGTGTTCTCTGGAGCCCCTCTAATATTTTATCTTAAAAAATTGTCAAACATTGAATAATTTGGAGGTTTCACTTGCCATATACTTCATAATCTGGAGGTTTCTTCTTTTTTTTTTAATTTTTATTTATTTATGATAGTCACAGAGAGAGAGAGAGAGAGAGAGAGGCAGAGTCACAGGCAGAGGGAGAAGCAGGCTCCATGCACCAGGAGCCCGACATGGGATTCAATCCCGGGTCTCCAGGATTGTGCCCTGGGCCAAAGGCAGGCGCTAAACCACTGCGCCACCCAGGGATCCCTGGAGGTTTCATTTATAAATGTTTATTTCAGATTCTTTACAAATTTGGATAGTCTGATAACATTGGGACAGCATTTCTAGAAAGCTACAGACAGCTGGAGTTTAGCTGCCACATGGAGATGGGTTTTAAGTTCACCAGTCTGTCATAGTGTCTACCCATCCTTGTTTTACACTATACTATACACATTACTATTTGGCCACCGTAGATATTTCAGGGATGTAAAGCATCAACACTTCTCAGTCTTTAACTGTAATATTCAACATTCACATTCTATGGGCATACTCCAATTTTTTTTAAATATATTTATTTATTTTAGAGAGAGAGAGAGAGAGAAGGTGTGAGAGAGTGCATGAGAGAGAGTGGGAGTGAAACAGCAGAGGGAGAGGATCTTCAAACAGACTCCCCACTAAGCGCAGAGCCTAAGGTGGGGCTCAATCTCCTGACCCATGAGATCATGACCGGAGCTGAAACCAAGAGTTGGATACTTAACTGACTGAGCCACCCAGATGCCCCAGGCATACCCCAGTTTTAATAGCAACCATACATGTGATGACTGCATTGTCTTGGGCAGGCAAACTTCTCTGATTCTGAATTTCCCTAACTGCAAAACTGGACTAATAACAGTACATATTTCAAGGAACATTTCATAGATGCAAAAACTTTTAGAAAAATTCTAGCACACAGTAACCTCTACTGTGTTAGCTAATGTTCTCCTTTTTCCCTCCTCCTTTTTCTTCTCATATCACTATTCTCATCATCCTCACCACTACTACCATTGATCTTTAATATGCACAATTGCCAGCTGCCCACTTATAATTCCATCCTTTTGTATAAATGACCAAAAAACATCTGGCTTATCTAAGATCGATTCTGAAATTCCTCCAAGTTCTATGGAATACAATATTATACCCTGGTACATTATATGGTTATTCTATGTCATCTATTAAGTATTATCATTTTATAGTTCTATTATAATTCTATTAGTCTACTCTAATAGGATTCTATTATTTCAACAATAAACTTAAGCTTCTCAAGTGCAGGGTCCTTATTTATCTATGCATCCCTGTAAATGGAAGCTCAATATATACTTATTAAAAGAATAAATGATCACTGGCTTTCATCAGAACCTAGATAATGATGCAAAATGAAGAAATAAGCTCTCATCATCTGTACTTCTTTTTTAAAAATATTTATTTATTTATTTATGATAGACATAGAGAGAGAGGGGCAGAGACACAGGAGGAGGGAGAAGCAGGCTCCATGCAGGGAGCCCGACATGGGACTCGATCCCAGGACTCCAGGATCACACCCTGGGCCAAAGGCAGGCGCTAAACCGCTGAGCCACCCAGGGATACCCTGTACTTCTTTTAATTAAATAAACTTAACTATAAGGGCTCCTTATGTGTTTTTTTAAAGCCAATACATAAGTAAAAATTCTCACATACAAATATCCTAAAATAACATTATGTCAATTTCAAACCCTTACACTAAATAAAATTGCCCATTTTTGTTGCATATAATTGCATATTTTCCAAAGCAGACTTGTTTATTTTGAAGCCCAGGTCCAGTCATTTCTATAAAACTTGATTATTTGGTTACACTTAGCCTAACAATCTTTCTTATGTTGTTAAACTATTTTAACGAGTTAGTTTTATTTCATGATAAAAATCATAACTCTATTCATCTGATGGCTGTTTCATCCTAGATTATGTTCTATAAATGAAAAATATAGTAAGACAACTTGATTATAATTATATACCCCTTTTCATTGGATTGACAGGTATAGGTTTTAAAAAGAGTATTATTTTCCCAGGGTTTGGGAGAGCAGAGTTGGTAATGAAATGTGCAGTCATGCCCCAATTTCAGTGCTCCCATGCTGAAGTCAGCACATAATAGCTCAAACAGAAGCGAGTGCTGAGGTGCAAGCCTGTCAAAGGCTAAAGCAGGGATTATCTCAGCAATGCGTCCATCCCTTTGAACAAGGCTCCCTTTGGTAGCTTTTCAAGCAGTTGCTTGGCTACCTGTTTCCCAATAATGTGAGTCTGTCTGGTCTCTCCCTTTCTCTCTGAAGACAGAAGCATGACTTTGGAAGGTGTTTTCCTCATAACTCTCTTTGTTTTCACACAATTTTTAAAAATATGTTATTTTTTTATTCACGAGAGACACAGAGAGAGGCAGAGACATAGGCAGAGGGAGAAGCAGGCTCTCATGCAGGAAGCCTGATGTGGGACTCGATCCCAGAATCCCAGGATCATGCCCTGAGCCAAAGGCAGAGCTCAACCACTGAGCCACACAGGCATCCCTGTTTTCACACAATTTTTGTCAATTATTTCTTGAAATAAATTCAAAGATTGTCTATAATCTTTATTTGAATGACTAACTACACTCTATATACCCACCACAGGACAGAGTTATCATTTTCTTTACTATTATCCTAGTATTAAACTAATCAGATTGTTATCCACTAAAAAATGGCCTACTCCAAATCTTAGATTACTGTAGTACCAGGAGAGCTTAACGGGTCTTCTCATAGTTCCCTTGGCTAACTAGCAGCAAGGGAAGTCCTCAAACTTGCCAGCACACCACACTACCCACTAATGCATAGATAAGGAGCTCTGAATAAAAACATGCCAAGCAGCAAAATTCTGACTCTCCAGGTACACACTTCTATATTTAACTTGGGCAGACCCTCACTTTGGCGCTGGTCATGACTATGTTTAGGGATTTATTAGAGCACCATGATCTCCTAAGCATTATAACTGCATGCTAAATGGGTTTTCTGATTGGTCAACTAAAATGGGATGGCTGGATCTTTTACTAACAGGGCTTGTTCATACAAGCCCTATTTGTTAAGGAAACTGTGTATCTTTTGGTCTTTAGAGTTTTATTCTCGGGATTATCATGAGGTTAAATATGGATCTATGAATCATTACTACATAGAGAAATAAATACAAGTTTTTCCAATAATATTTACATCACTGCCAAACATTGTTTCACCCCCTAAACACTTTTCACTTTCCTTTGAGTTCCATGCAAGTAAGCCAATAACTGACCGAAAACCTTCCTGAGGAAAATGACACACCAATATTCACAAATGCCAGAACAGTGATTATATAACTGATATTTTCTTCCATATCAATAGAAGATTTAGCACTGTTAGGTACATAGAGATGATTCACTACAAATTTCAATATAAAATTAATTTACATATGTATTTACATATTATATATTTATATAATATACACTCAACAATATATATAATGAATATAATGTTGAAAACATATATTTTCTCAAGAATATAAAGAACATGTTACATTTTCTTTGTATTTAATTTACTTCCAGACCAGCTTCACTGCAACTGAGAATTCAGATAGATATTTATTCCTACAACTACGCAGAAACATCATGATGAGAACATTAAGGGAATAAAGCTCTGTTTACAGCTGTGTACTGACCCATGACACCTGCCACAATTTTTACACATGACAGAACAGTATTTCAGGTGTAGGTAAAAGAAAACTGACCAAAATTTCATGTTCTTTGGGTGTTTGATTTGACCTTGACATATTCCAGAGACATTCAGCAACATGCCATGGAATGGATTGTAAAATTTTCAATTTAGGGTGTATGGTTGCCCAAGGTCAAGACAATGATTTGGTTTCAGTTGAGTGACAGGTAAGAACTACAATATGGCCACTGTGCCCCAAAGTAACTTTTTATCACAGGATACTTTAACCTTACCCTGTTTATGTTTATTGGTTATATATATTTTACCAGGTGAAACTTGACAAAAGCTACTGCAGCTTCATTATAAATGTTCTCATATTTTTTAAGGGAAAATAGTATTTTTTATTTTCTTTACAATATCTGAGCCAGGGATCCCTGGGTGGCGCAGCGGTTTGGCGCCTGCCTTTGGCCCAGGGCGCGATCCTGGAGACCCGGGATCGAATCCCACGTCGGGCTCCCGGTGCATGGAGCCTGCTTCTCCCTCTGCCTGTGTCTCTGCCTCTCTCTCTCTCTCTCTCTGTGTGACTATCATAAATAAAAAAATTAAAAAAAAAAAAAAAAAGAAAATACAATATCTGAGCCAGAACAAATGATTACAGAGTCACTCTTTCACATGAAGACATTATAAAAAGCCAAAACACTTTGGTTAAAAGTCAAAGGCTGCAGATTTTATCATTATTTCCTTTTTTCAGAGAGAGAGAGAGAGAGAAAAAGAAAGGCAGAGAAAGAAGCAGGCTCCATGAAGGGAGCCCGATGGGGGAATCGATCCTGGGAACTCCAGGACCACACCCCCAACTGAAGGCAGACGCTAAACCGCTGAGCCACCCAGGGATCCTCTTTATCATTATTTCCGAACAACCTTCTGTTAGAAACAACTTCTAACAATGAGTTCATGAGAGGGCTCAGATTCAAGTTATATTTATGGCCCTGTGAAATCAACGCTTTATTTTCAGAGGATGTTAATGCTGGTTAGCAAGGACTTACTATGGACACATTGATGACAGCCCAGTAATCAACAATTTAGTTTGGTGAAGTCTATTAGAGAAATTCCATTTTAGAAGCTCCCCTACAAAATATCTGTTATGGGAGCTCTTATAAAAGTATGATTTCTAAAAAGTTTATTATAAATAGGCAGTCTGCACTTTGGATTTCCACAACAGATCTTTTTCCTCCTATTTAGACTCCCCAAAAGAGAGTTGAGACTTACCATTGCCAGTAGAAGGCAGCCTATGGCATACTAGATCCACTTCTTAAAGCATGCTAAGAATGCAGATGGAGGTTTGCAAATTTTCAGAGGCAGATGAAACTTCTAAAATCACAACACTTGGAGACCAGAGCACTTATCTTTTCAATATGTGTGTCATTCCTAATTGCCACACTATTGTACATTCTCTGAAAAAGCAAAATCAATGACTCAAAGAAATTAACAACTTCCTTTTAAAGAATGAGTCATATTGATTACCCCCCCCCCAAAAAAAAAAAAAAAACTAACATGTTTCCAATATCCTTTCCTAGGGAGCAAAAGCCTATTGTGCCCTTGGATAATACAAATTAACTCTTAAGCTGGAGGGAGCCCGGGAGCAGAATATTCAGACCAGAAAGTACTTGCTCTAAAGAATGATAATAGAGGGCAAACAGAGCAGCCTTTGAATATAATGTAAACACATTTTATGTTCCTTAGTGACTCTTTTTTTTTTTAAATATTTTATTTATTTATTCATGAGAGACACAGAGAGAGGCAGAGACACAGGCAGAAGGGGAAGCAGGCCCCATGCAGGGAGCCTGATGTGGGACTCCATCCCAAGACTCCAGGATCTTGCCCTGAGCCAAAGGCAGGCGCTCAACCCCTGAGCCACCCAGGTGTTCCTGTGACTCTTTTACTATTTGTGTGTGTGTGTGTGTGTGATTTTAATTGAAAAGTAAGGTAAAGAATTTTTGCATGCATTTGTATCAGAACCCACCCTTTCTCTCCATTCTTCCCCCTTCCTGCTTCAGATAGGAATGAACCCTTTATATCCATAGACCAAAGCTCCTATTCTTTCTTTGCTCTTAATCTGACTCCTCTTTCTTCAGGTGCTGGTTCTATCATATCTAAACATTGTTTCTTGTATATATACACACATACTTCAATACTTACCACAGGAAACAGAAACTAAACCACACAACAAAGAACCTAAACCAAAAAATAAAGATCCTGAACATCACCCATCTTTCCTTCACTATGATAATTCTTAGAATATTTCGTAATTGTCTCACTGGTCTTGTCACCCTCTCCCTAAAGTATTTTTCATTTATTTCTATATCTTTACTGAACATGCTTTCAGCAAAGTTGCTCATGACTTAATTCTCAAATCCAATGGACTCTTTCACCCTCATCTTACTTGACTTCTGTGCAACACTTGGCCTTTTTAAATACCTGCCTTCTTGAATATCATCTTTACATTTAGAAATAGCACATTTTTTTTCTCCTTTCCAGCCTTAATTATTCCTTCTCATTCTCCTCTTAAGTGCTTTTTCCTCTGCTGGCCCCCTCAATATAGATATGAATGCCAATGGCTATTTTTGTTCATCTCCTTTTTCTCAAATCATGCCTTCCCTGAGCAACCAATAATTCCACTACTACCTATATGTTCATAATCTCTAATCCATGGGTCAAACCCACACCTGTTCTCTAAGCTTCAAATCCACATATCCAACTTCTTCTTAAATAAATTCACCAAAGACATGCACTTCATTTATCTTTGTGGTTCCCAAATTTAGCCCCATGAACAGCACATTTTTGGTGCTGAATACTCACTGGATACATAAATGGATAATAGTCTCCTTCCTTCTGAAATTTTAGATTTCTGGTTATAGCACTCATATACCTTCCATGATGGGCCTTGCACAATAGACAAAAACACCCATGGCCCAGAAAAAAAAACTCTGAGAATACCACCAGTTCATTCTGACCATTCATCAACAAGTCTTCATGTATATCATATCAGATCTTAGGTAAGAATGATCTATATACTTCAGCAGTACTTCTTTGTATGAAAATAAAAATAGGGTAAATATATTTTTAAATTCTGAAGCCTTTCTTATAAAAAATTTTTTTCAATTCACTTAAGAGGTTATATTCATCCTTATTTTGGGGGGAGGTATAGCCATACCCCTCCTGAGTTGTGAAAATGACTGTTTTGTGAAGGAGCTGTTAAACTACTGAGTAAATAACAGGGCTTTTGAAATTAACATAATTACACAAATTTACATAACAGACCACAGTATCTTCAAACAATTATGATAATTATATAAAAGCCCACATATAGAGGTACTATGTCCTTTATTCATAAGCTATTTTTAATCTTTATGGTCTATACTCAGTATAAAATAAATAATAATATATTATTTCTCCATGGAGTTCTTATAGTGAGTAAACTGTTATCATGAATAAAATACTTAATACTTTAAATCTGCAAAGAACAAAATGTGCTCCCATTTAGATAATAGCTAATCGATGAGCCACTAATTATGTAACTTTTCTTTGTCTGCAAATAGAGGTCATAACCTTATTGTTTTTCTGGGTAACCAAACTTACATGGTTATAATCATATGTAGTCAGGATTCCATTTACAAGTGTATGAATATGGACACTCTCAAATGTCTGAAATACTAATTAGTATCCTCAGCTGCCTTAACTTTTTTAAACCATGATAGACAAACCTTTCTCTATGCTTATTGTTCATTATATTGAAGTTCTGCAAGTCTTATCTTGGATGGCTTTTCTTCTTTATCTACATGCTTACTATCCTCCTACTCCCAACTCAGTCCCTCCCAAGGATTAGTCTGTATCTCAAACTACACAGATTTTCTCCCTAGATTTGTCCTTTTCTTATAAAATTGCTCCAATATCGTCTGTTGTCACATCTCAGCCATCAAACTAGCTAACATAGCCTCTCAATATATTCTAGTTTGCTTTTTACTACTTAGTTCATCTCACTCAGTAGGTCTCCTTGTCATTTCTCATTGGACTAATGCAAAACTGTTCAAACTGGACTTTTTCTCCATTAGCTTTTTCACCCAGTCAATTCCATATACTTCCACTAAAATCATCTAATTGTGTGGCTGTTCAAATTCCTTCAATGGTCATCCATAATCCCTTAGGATACAGTTCAAATTCTTGAACATGGCCTTTAAAACTATTATTATCTCTATATTTACCATTTTATTTGCTCATCTCAACACTTCTCATATCTGGAGTCAAGATGTCCTGAAAAAGTTTTTTCATATCCAGAATGTATTACATCTCATAAATTCTTCTCACCGTACCTGGACTATTCCTACCTACCCTGCTCCTCCACCATTAGCTGTATAGAACACTCACAGAAATCCTTCAGGATTATCCTAGCCATGAACTTCCTCCAAATCCACAACACTGCTATAGGTAGTATCTCTCCTTTTTTGTTTTTCGTTCTCCTTTCATACACTTAATCTAACTTATCACATCATTTAACTATATATTTCAGTGTCTTCTCCCATGAAAACATGCTTCAAAGAAGAGAGAATTCTATGGATTTTGCTATCTCCCATGACTAATGAAGTTTAAAACCTATAGCATGTGAATAGTAATGTTTATTAATGAATAAATTAATGAATGAAATAAAAATCTATCAGGAAAAAAAACACAAAACAGAGTTAGATCTTCAAATACAATGAAATTTCAAAAAGGATAGGAGAAAAAAATTATTTTCCTGGTTGAAATTATATCCAGTGATTTGAAGTAAAGATCAGTTGCCTGGCATAAATTATGAAAATAAAGGAGAATTTACCCCAGGAGAAATACTGAACTTGTAATAAGTATCATATGGCTTTATACCTTTGTGGTAATAACAACTGTTTGAAGTTAGGTATACACTGAAATTCTCTTTTATCTTTCTGACCTTTTTTACTGTGGTATATTGGTAGTATTTTTTTTAGCTAAAGGAGAGTAGTATAGAAAAGTGAAGAAGATAAATTAATGAAAAGACTATCAGCAATATATAGTCTTATAAAGTATTAAAATGAAATCAGAAAGAGTAAGAAACAATGAGTATGAAAGAATATGAAGTATTTTCTTTTAAGAATTAGGAAAACAAAGTAATATGTTTAAGCATTTTAGTATGATTTTTAATAAAGCATTTCAACTGATTTAATCCTTTTAGTCTTATAGGCACTTTAGAGAAGGAGCTATTTCTTATAGGGGCAGTAGTTATGTTTTTCAGTGTATGAAATTACTTAGTAATTGTAACATTTATGTATGTTGATTAAAAAGAGATATAGTTTCAAGTACACTCCACCAAGAAATAATTTTTAAAATGCAAGATAATAAAAGCCATGATCTTTTTCTTTAGGCAAACCTAGAAATACAGAGCCCTGAAATACAAGCACACTTTTATTTCATTAAGCTCTCCTTTATTGTGCTTTGCAGATACCACAGTTTTTACAGATTGAAGGTTTGTGCCAATCTTGCATCAAGCAAGTCTACTGGTGCCATTTTTCCAACAGAATTTGCTCACTTTGTGACTTTGTGTCACATTTTGGTACATCTTACCATATCTCAAACTTTTTAATTATTATCATATTTGTTATGGTAATCTATGAACAGTGATTTGTGATGTTACTATTATAATTGTTTTAGGGCACCACACATTGCACCCACCGAAGATGGTGAACTTAGTTGATTAATGCTGTATGTGGTCTGACTGCTCCACTGACTGGCTGTCCCCCAATCTTTCCCCCTCTCCTCAGGACTCCCTATTCCCTGAGGCAGGAAAATGTGGAAATTAGGCCAATTAATAACCCTGCAATGGCCTGTAAGTGTTCAAGTGATAGGGAAAAGTCATATGTCTCTCACTTTAAACCAAAAGCTAGAGATGACTGAGCTTAGTAAGAAAGGCACATTAGAAACTGAGAAGGCGGGGATCCCTGGGTGGCGCAGCGGTTTAGCGCCTGCCTTTGGCCCAGGGCGCGATCCTGGAGAACCAGGATCGAATCCCACATCGGGCTCCCGGTGCATGGAGCCTGCTTCTCCCTCTGCCTGTGTCTCTGCCTCTCTCTCTCTCTGTGTGGCTATCATAAATAAATAAAAAAAAAAAAAAAATTAAAAAAAAAAAAAAAAAAGAAACTGAGAAGGCCAAAAGCTAGGCCTCTTGCATCAGTTTTCCAGGTTGTGAATGAAAAGAAAAAGTTCTTGAAGGAAATTCAAAGTGCTCTGCCAGTGAACATACTAATGATAGGAAAGCGTAACAGCCTTCTTGCTGATATGGAGAAAGTATTAGTGGTCTGGACAGAAGATGAAACCAGCTATGACATTCCCTTATGCCAAAGCCTACTCCAGAGCCAGGCCCTAACTCTCAATTCTATAAAGGCTGAGAGAGGTGAGGAAGCTGTGTAAGAGAAGTTTGAAGCCAGCAGAGGCTTCATGAGATTTAAGAAAAAAGTTGTTTCCAGAACATCAATATGCAAGGTGAAGCAGCAAGTGTTGGTGGAGAAGCTGCAGTAAGTTATTGGGAAGATCTAGCTAGAATCATTAGTGAAGGTTGGTTGCACTAAACTACACTTTTAGTGTAGACAAAATACCCTTCTTTGGAGGAAGATGCAATCTAGGACTTTCATAGCTAGAGAAGAGAAATCAATGCTTAGATTCAAAACTTCAAAGGACGGGCTGATTGTCTTGTTAGGGGATAATGCAGAATTAGATGTGCTTTATAAATGAAACAACAAAACCAGGATGACTTAACATCTGTTTAAAACATGGTTTACTGGGGATCCCTGGGTGGCTCAGCGGTTTAGCACCTCCCTTTGGCCTGGGGCGCAATCCTGGAGTCCCAGGATCGAGTCCCGCGTAGGCTCCCGGCATGGAGCCTGCTTCTCCCTCTGCCTGTGTCTCTGCCTTTCTCTCTCTCTCTCTCTGTGTCTGTCATGAATAAATAAATAAAATCTTTTAAAAAACACATGGTTTACTGAATATTTTAAGCCTACCATTGAGACCTACTGTCAGAAGACTCCTTTCAAAAATTAACAATGCCCCTGGTCACCCAAGGTTCTGAGGGAGATGGACAATTAAATGAATGTTCTTTCATGCCTGCTAATAACCACATTCATTCTGCTGCTCATGGACCAAGGAGTCATTTCAACTTCCAAGACTTATTATTTAAGAAATACATTTCATAAGGCCAGGGCTGCCATAGGTAGTGATTCTACTGATGGACCTGGACAATGTCAATTGAAAATCATCTGGATATGCCAAAAAAAAAAAAAAAGAAAATCATCTGGATAGAACTCACCAGTCTAGATGCCAGTGAGAACATTCATGATTTATGGGAAAAGCTCAAAATATCAACATTAATAGGAATTTAGAAAAAGTTGATTCCACCCCTCATGGATGGCTTTGAGGGGTTCAAGACTTCAGTGGAGGAGGTAACTGATGTTTGTGGAAACCAAGAGAACTACAATTAGAAGTGAAGCCTGACAATGTGACTGAATTGCTAATCACATGAAAATAGCTAAACAGATAAGACTTGCTTCTTACTGATGAGCAAAGAAAGTGGTTTCTTGAGATGGAATCTACTCCTGGTGGAGAAGCTGTGAAGACTGTTGAAATGACAAAAAGGATTTAGACTATTACATAAATTGCACTGATAAAACAGTAGCAGGTTTGAGAGGATTGACTCCAATTTTGAAAGAAGTTCTATTATGGGTAAAATACCAGCAAAGAGTATCAAATACAGAGACTGTGGCAAACTTCAATGTGGTCTTATTTTAAGAAATGGCCACAGCTTCTCCAACTTTCAGCAACCACCACCCTGATCAGTCAGTAGCCATCAAAATGGAAGCAAGACTCTCTACCAGCAAAAACATTATGACTTGCTGAAAGCTCAGAAAATGGTCAGCATTTCCTAACAATAAAGTATTTTTAATCAATATATATATATTTTATTAATATATATGTAATATATACATAACACTAGTATACACTTAAGAGACTATAGTAATAGTGTAAACATTACTTTTATGTACTGGGAAACAAAAAATTCATTTGACTTGCTGTTACTGTGATATTCACTGTACTCCAATATTTGTTGTATTGTGATTATCTGCTGTACTACAATATTTACTTTACTGTGGTGGCTAGAATATATACTTCAGATAGCTTTTTCTTCTATGCATCAGTTCTGGGCATTGCCCAACTCAAGGATAAGTGTACTTATTTTTTCTTTTTAACAAGAGTGGAACACATTTCAAAGATAACTTGTGTATCCAAATATTCAGGAAATAGGCTCATTTTTATCCTTTTCTATGTAGAAGTTGAGCAAGAACACTTCATCCTTGAGAAAATAATACTCTTGAAAAATATTTTCAAGGGTGGCCTAAATTTGATAAGAAAATGGCAAGCCTATGCCATAAATTCAACAGTTACTTAAGTGTGTTTTTATGTGGAGTTTTCTTCAACATTTTCTGTTTAGAGCTAAAGAACATCTTATTTCAAAACCGGGTCGTTAAATACTCATTCATAAAAATGTTCCACTGCTCTTTTTGCACCAAAGTAATTTTTGAATACAGTAGTTAACCCCTTAAATTATTATTATTTTTTTAAATTTTTATTTATTCATGAAAGACACAGAGAGAGAGGCACAGACATAGGCAGAGGGAGAAGCAGGCTCCCTGAAGGGAGCCCGATGTGGGACTTGATCCCAGGACCCCAGGATAATGACGCAAGCCAAAGGCAGACATTCAATCACTGAGCCACCGAGGTGCCCCTAACCCTTTACATTAAATAGGTACATTTCTCATTTTCTTCATCCTAGTTTGTGAGCTGTTTCTATTTACAGTCCACATAACCTTCTTATATATAGAAAAAGATTACTCAGTACCTTTACTGTCCAAGAGGTGAAGTGCTTTCCAAGCCTAAGTATGTTCGGATTGTGTTACAAACAAACCTGACATTTCTGAGTCCCCATTAATTCATAAATGAATTTCCCCTAAAGAGTCTGGCAGACTGATCAGACAACCACAAAATATGACAACTAGAAATAAGACATCCTCCAAATCAATCTTCTTATTTTATGTATATAAAAGACCTAAAGGTAATGTTATGTCTAACTCCTTACATTTTTATAAGACAAGTATGATGTGGCCACTAATTGAAATAAAAAGCCTGATGATACACAGAATCTACTGGATCTTGTCTTCCTGGGTTCAAATCTCTGATGAACCATCTGTTCTAAACAAACCTAATCTTATTAGAATCCTGTCAGGTTGATTTAATCTGAGATTTAGTTTCAATAAGAAATTGAGGACCTCTCTTCAATGATGAAATATAAATATGAGTGAATAATCATGGTCACAGTTGAGAAGCAGCACGATGCAAATATTCCAAGTTAATAATGTAGATAAAATGTTTGGGAGAAAGACACCAAAAATGCTGCTTTTTGATTAACTACAGCCTAACTTGTGTATCATAAATAAAACTACATAGTCTAATTGTTTGAATCACAATGTAATTAAATTACAGTATTGTTGAACTCATACAATTTTAAATTATAAGGACACTACATGCTGCTTATTAATGAAAACATACAAAATAAATCTAAAGAAAAGCATAAAAAACAGTACTAATATCCATGCCCATGTTTTTCTGTAGGTGCTTTTATTTTTATGATCTTATCCAATTTTGCTTAAAAAAGCAAATATGTAGTACTCAATAATACTGCCCACTAGACATTGTGAAACCAGAAGAAAAAATGTAAATACGTTTTTTTAAGATGCTTACAAATGAGTTAGGAGGAACAATATGAAGGAAAAAGAATCCCAAAACGTATAATGTCACTTCAAGATATGTTCTACAGAGAAAATTCCCTAGTCAACCCACAGAAGGAAGCACAGTTGTAGAAGGAGTCAGTTTCACTCAAGTGGGTCTAGGCTAGGCTCTGAAGAAAGAGATGGTATATGGATGTCTTATCAGTAAGAGGTAATATGATAAACAAAGCCATGAGGAAAGAATAAGGTTAGGAGGATATCCTAAGGAAATTACAAGTAGGAGAAAAGGATCTTAGGACTCAGCAGTAGTAGAATCAAAAGAGAATACTGGTAAATGATGAGATATAATTCTAGAGTCTCTGAAAGGGGGAGAAAATGGTAGAATCAAAGCAGAGTGATTGGAAGAATAGTTTGGCAACAGAATTCAAAATAGCCTGGAGTGTGAAGAGAAAAAGAGCCAAGAGACATGTTAACAGTTATTGCAATAAATCAGACTAAAGCTTTAGTGAGAGTGGTTAATAAATTTTCTATAACTTCTATGGTCTACTGATATGTAATATGATTAAGATTTTGAAAACTAAAAGTGTGATATTTTTCTCTTTACTGGAGGCTTGTGGGAAGAGGACAGGAGACAGAAACAGGTGAGGAAGATGCATTGTCTATTTCCCTTACTTATGCTTCAGTTGAGAAATAGTATGTTGCGTAAACTGTGAGAAGCAGTGAGGACATGTCTATCTCCATTGTGAACACCAGGAGAAAAGTGCTGTGGAGGATGACTGTGGAAAGAGCAGGGCTTGAAACTGCTTATGAAGCTGACTGATGTGATTAAGCAGGAGACAACTCTGGTTAACCTCCCAGGCCTTCCTCTGCTTTTATAGGTCAGCTCCTGGGCCCACTATAAAGAGGGTGTTGTCACCTTACAATAGAGAAAAAGCCTGTACTTGGAGCAAAAAAAAGAAGACAAGAAAGACACCTTTTAGGGATGGGTTTACACTGGCTGAGTAAACCAGGGATATTTAGATGGTCTTAACCAAATTAAGAGAACCTGAATTCTGAATTTTACTGTCAATTTCAATCAGCTAACAGAACACTCATTGGATGGACTGTGCCATTAATCTTCAAGGACCAACATAAGGTGAGGGGATCCATTTCCTCCTTACTGCATGGTGTCATGAAAGCCACTTCTCCATAACTCAGATGCTATTTTGGAGAGAAGGAGAAGAATCTCAAATAAAAAATAGTTTCCAAATGAGACTAAGTTAAAGTTAAAGAGACTAGTTAAACTAAAGGATTAGAATGAGTTTAAATCAGGTAAGATCAAAATCAGTTTACCTCATACCCAGAGGAAAGGAGATCAGATCAGTTTGTGAGAATAAAGGACTCACACTGCTCACCTCATTTAAGAGTGAAGTGACAGTAATTTGAGATT
Source organism: Canis lupus familiaris (assembly GCF_011100685.1). Taxonomy (NCBI): domain Eukaryota; kingdom Metazoa; phylum Chordata; class Mammalia; order Carnivora; family Canidae; genus Canis; species Canis lupus. The sequence goes on along the minus strand of NC_049260.1, from coordinate 24,400,229 downwards.
GCCTTACTGAACCTGTAACTACTATTTTCCTTTTATGGTTAAGGCACATTGGTATCATAAACTAAAGATGTTAAGTGTCTACAGAACAATTTTTTTCCTTAATGAGGAGTCAGAATCCATGGAAGTAGAGAAAAGGTGAGTCCTTGAGCTGGATACAGTTTTACCACTTTTGATTCATAATAGCTTCTTTAGTTAACTTTCCTGTTGTGGGTCACTGGATGGAAGTCATACATTTAAAAAGAAGTTGCCTGGGAATAGAGGAGAGACTATTAATGGATAGACTTTCAGGTTGGTGAGACCCAGCGTTTGAATGTTTTAAGACTATATTGAAAACTGTAGAAAGAAAAGGAGAGTGTCAGTTGAGGAAAGAATTCAAAAAATTGGTAAAAGTACTGCAGGCCAACAAAACTGCAAAAAGACATAGCTTCCCTTCTTCAGTGTTAAAGTTACCAAAACATGTGCCTACAGTGCTAGGGGATTTACAGCATGTTTTCAGCTCAAACAACTAAACTATTTCATTTATCCATATCATTCTTTCCCTTTCTAGTATCACTGCTTTATCTAGGGTTTCATCTTCACTCACCTAGAATACTATGGAAACTTACTAACTGGGATACTAAGCTCCAGGCTTTCCAACCAGATTATGATAATCTCCACAAGGCTGGACTACATTAGGTTTATAAAAGTGTATGAGAGCTGTAATCACACTCTCTTTCTTCATTTTTAACAGATAGTGTTAATTGATTCCAGTGTTCTTCAGCACAGCACACCATAAGCCTTTATTGATGTATCCAGGGTTGTCACACATGATAAAAAATATTTACTGTTTTTGGACTGACACGTAACAGGCCTAACTCAACGTTTATTGAAGTACTGCAAAGACCCAAAAGTGGAATTGGTGGGGTGGGGGGATACATGAAAAGAAATTCTTAATGATAGCTATGAATCAGATTCAGAAATAGAACACATACTCATTTCTAAACTTGATACCAACCCAAACCATACCTCTAGCTATATTATTTAGATTTAACCCATATAAATAAAACTATGACAAAAACTAGAAATTCCAGTAAGAATAATAAAACATACATAGAAGAACTGAGACAACAGAGTGTATTTAGCATAATTTGCCTGTTTTTGGTTGATTATTTGCTTCAGTTTATAAATTCTTAAAAATATAAAAATATTAAGCATTCAATCTCAGCAAGAAGTTCTGTATCCTGATCCATTTGAAATTACAGAGAAAAGAGACTTAGGCAGAAAGGAAGTTCAGCAGAGTTGGAGAAACAAACACAAGCAATGGCATTTCTCAATGAGATCCTGAAGGCACTGTCAGCCACAGTGTCACCCTTCCTACATCAGGACATGGGGTGGGCATAAGAATGAAGCTCAGCCAATCAGACATGCCTCCTGGGAATTTGGAGGGAAATGCTTAGAACAGGTTTATCTTGATTAGAATGTCTTAGAGAAATTATTCATAAAACTGTGTTATTGCATGCTCTAGAAATGTCCTTTTCCTGTTCATCCTTGAGGCCTGTGATAGACGGCAAACAAGTCTATAACTGAACCAAAACATCCTTCTTTTTATAGTCAATCTTCTCGATTAAGATAGGCAGACTCAGGTTCTCTTTCCTATAACCCAAATACAAACATAAATGAAGAGCTCACTTATGATAGAGCAATTTCAACAGAATTACCTTGTAGGAGTTCTGAAGATCTGAAAAGTTTTAGAAGTTCTTTTTCAATTTTGTTCACCTCAAACCTGTTCAATACATGGTGATATTAATTTTTAGTTTTTTTTTCATTTGTGTAAGTAATATAAAGTGTACATTAGGGACTGATACTGATTTCTGAATATATTTGCTATAAATAAGAAAAATTCTCCACAAAAATTGTAGAATCCTAAGTTTCTCTTTTATGTAGTCAGATATGTAAAGATAAATAAAAGCTCTGATTAACATTAAGCTATAATTAACTTCATGAGTCAATATTTTAAAACTTTTTCTATACTGAAATTATGTATATTTTCTATCTTTTTTTTTAAATGACTTCTTTTTTTTAATTTTTATTTTTATTTATTTATTTATTTTTTAATTTTTATTTATTTATGATAGTCACAGAGAGAGAAAGAGAGAGAGGCAGAGACATAGGCAGAGGGAGAAGCAGGCTCCATGCACCGGGAGCCTGATGTGGGATTCGATCCCGGGTCTCCAGGATCGAGCCCTGGGCCAAAGGCAGGCGCCAAACCGCTGCGCCACCCAGGGATCCCTATTTTCTGCTATCTTTACAAATTATCAACCACCTATTTTTCAGAGTATACTAAGTATCCAGCAAAAATATTAATAGCCCTGCCTGAAGCATTCACATAACTTTTCCTATCTGCTACTACCAATCACATCCTTATTCTACATTAAGTGTACCAGGAGGGCCAGACTTACATGACCACTTGTCACATTGGTGCATGAGACTTCAGGCTTGAGGAGTAAACATGGGAAAACATGGCATTAGGAAATGGGAAGCACGATCCAGAGGAATTGGTGTACAAAATAAATTTGAAAGTGCCCCAAGGTCATGTAAAAGAACTGATGTCCATCTGTGTTGGGGCCATGTTTAGTACTTTAGCCTCTCTTCCACTTGCAGTGCTGCCAACTTCCCAAGTACCAGAAGAGGAATAGTGGAAAGTGTTAATTAGGGTGCTGGGTTCTGCTTCAAAGAAAATTAGAAACACTCTAAGCCTCATACAGTAAAGAAAATATTCTGGGTCTAGAATCACAGTGTAAGCCAGGCAATAGTCTACTCATTCTGGAAACAATTTTTATCATTTTAGGGCTTTTGATAATTAAAAGTAAGGTGTCAAAATGAAATATATCTTTTTTGTTTTTTTTTTAAGATTTTATTTATTTATTCATGAGCGAGAGAGAGTGGGGGGGGGGGCAGAGACACAAGCAGAGGGAGAAGCAGGCTCCATGCAGGGAGCCTGATGTGGGACTTGATCCTGGGTCTCCAGGATCCGGCCCTGGGCTGAAGGTGGTGTTAAACCGCTGAGCCACTGGGGCTGCCCAGATATCTATTTTTTTTTGAAAGGGGGTGTCTAATTATCTTTAGACTACTTGAAAGGCTGCTTGAAAAATAAAGAAATGTTTTTTTTTTTTACTATTTAGCATTCAAAATTATTTTCCCCAAAGATAACAGAAGAATTCATAAATGTCAAAGGAATCCCATATATGGCTAAGCTTCTAGGCATGGTTTATACCCCATGTACTCTGAAAACACTAATTCCTAAATTATAAGAGAAATGAACTGATATAGGACCAGATGGTCATGGGGTGATCTGGTCTTGAGCAATGGAAGAGCTATTATCTCTAATAAAATTTCACTCTTACTTGTAAATCTACACACCCCATGTGTTAATTTGATGGCAACATCCACAACGGATGGTAGGGCTGTTACTGGTAATATTCAGGAAAACAGGACAATTTTGAAAGCACCCTCCAGCACAGAAACAAAAGTAAGAAATAAAAATTAGTCACTATAAAAAATACACGTAATGATACAGCTGCATGACAGAAAATCATAGGTTCCTCTGGAAAAAAATCAATAATGGCAAAGAGGTGTGTGTGCATTTCTGTGAGTGGATGTCTGTGTGTATGTGTATTCTGCATGAAATATCTGAAGAAAGTAGGGTCTGGTGAGTGAATATGTTTAGTGTGCCATTTAGTGACCTTGGTAAAACTCTGCAGCTAAGGATAGCAACAGAATGGACTAGGAATAGCTACTGGAAATCATTCATAAAAGGCATATATAAATCTCAACTATCAAATCAGATTACTACCATATGTATGCATCAATATATTTTTTTTAAAGATTTTATTTATTTATTCATGAAAGTCACACAGAGAGAGACAGAGAGGCAGAGACACAGGCAGAGGGAGAAGCAGGCTCCACGCAGGGAGCCCGACGTGGGATTCGATCCCAGGTCTCCAGGATCTGCCCTGGGCCAAAGGCAGGCGCCAAACCGCTGCGCCACCCAGGGATCCCTCATTAAATTTCTTTGGAAGAAAAGAGCTCACTTTAAAACAGCCTACACATTAGATTAAGCTCCTAGATATTTACCATTATTCTCTCATCATTAGGGCAGAAGAACACAAAATTAATTTTATTTCTTCTAAATGTATAGTACATTATGTAGGTAGTAAATAATATCATTAGTAACACGATTTCAAAACATATCACTATGTACTTCAATTTCTTCATTGCACTAAAATGTACAATTTCAGAGGCATCTGATATATATATTTCCCAAATTATGCTTCCCTTACAATATGGACATAATTAAAGCAATTTACTTGAGCTGGCTAAGCAAAGAAAGCTGGTGGCTGAATCTTAACAGTTTAACTAGTTTCATAAAACAAGACTAAACATATTTGTTACAGAAGAGGGGTGATTACGGAGGAAAACACTATTGCATGGAAAAGTCATCTTGAATCTAGCTATTTTTACCAGCTTTGACCTATCCTGACACAAACCATTACAATAAAACTTTAAGCACCATGCCCTCCAATAATTCAAGATGTAGCCACAGTTGCTGTTCTGAAGACCTAAGTGTACACATTATCCCTACTGGTTAAAATCCTCTCTGGCTTCCCTTTGTCTACGAAATGAAGTCCAAAATCTTTGAAACTATCCTTCCCCATCCCAGTCACTGAACTTTCCAAATGTCTAATGTCCTTATCATCTCTTGAACAACACAAGCACTTTAATTATTTCATTTTTCAATCTGTTGTTTTCTCTGTCAGAAATGGCCTTATATATCACCATATCTAGAAAATTCTTCCCTGGCCTTTATAAACTACCTCAAATGACTTCTTCCTTTCTTCTTTAAAGTCTTTCCAGGTAGACCTTGATTTTTGTGTTTCTATTGATATTTTGGAGGTCTCTCTCCAAGAGTACTATAAAAATTTACCCTAGCAGTTTGCTTTCATGGCTATCTTACTCTTTTGACTGAAGAAACCATTTCTCATTCATTCCTGAATTCCAAACACCTGGCACAACAGAAGGAGACTGGGTAAAAGCTACTCAATAAGTAGCAGGTGGAAGAATGCCCTGCATTAATGTTTGTCTGCTTTCAGGTAGTACACTGGAGGTGTCCACAAAACAATCAGAGTTCTTAAAAAATTATGTGACTGACAGGAGTGAAGGATATATAGAGCTCTGGCATGAACGTTTTCATTGCTTAGTTTATCTACATTGATAAAACAATTTCCTGTGGACCAGGCTAACAAAAACTATTATGTATTATTATAGAGAAAGTATTAAAAGTGTATAGAGTTTAAGAAAATCCAATAAAATGAAATCACTGACACTATGAGAACAGTTAGAAAATTCTTATCTATTACTCAGAGCTATACTTGATTAAACAATAAGGTCTGTACCCTTCAATTTTCTATTGATTATGTCAAGCAGCTAAGGGATATTCAATTAATGATTTTATGATTCCTTATTTTTATTACCATGTTAAACTTGTTATTACACCATTAGGGATCATTATTACATACATGTATTATTATACATTAAGAATTGCTTAGCACTTTTTAAGAATGATCAATTACCTATAATGCTCATAACAGGGGCACCAGGGTGGCTCAGTCAGTTAAGCATCTGACTCTTGATTTCAGCTCAGATCATGATCTCAGTCAGGGTCAAGGGATTGAGGCACTCCCCCTCTGAGCTCTGTGGTCAGCTCAGAGGCCAGAGAGACCACTTGAAAAATTCTTTCCTTCTGCTCTTCCCCCTGTTTGCGTATGCTCCTCTGTATTCTCTCTCTCTAAAATAAATGTTTCAAAAATTTTTAAAGGAGAAATTAAGTTTAGAGTAACTGTTTCCAACTCCACAAGACACAGTAGTGAAACAAGGATCCAACCCCAAGCAGTCTGATTCCCACACTACAGTATTTTCTAAGAATGAAAGATGAGAAGGAGAAAATTACATGAACAGTTGTCCTTCCCACCCTGTGATCTGCTTTATAAACGTTGATATTTGCATTCATCTTAAATTCTAGCTAGGCTCTTAAGTGGTATGGAACAAGTTAGTGGAACATTTCAATGATGAAAGAGATCCAGCTTAAAAACGAAGGAATATTTTCTTTTGCTTAACTTCAATAACCGACTCCATATGCAATGGTGATTGAGAAGCTGGCATTTCCCTCATTTCACCAAGACATTGTGTCCTGAGTGCTATTTCTTAATATGAGTCAAGGATGTTTGGAGTACCTCATTTTTCTTACTAGTAGCATGAAACATACAGAAATATTTAACACTTAGGTGTTTTTCATATTTATTCAACAGCGATTCTGAAAGACCATTAAAATACGGCAATATGAGGAGCTCTGTAGTTCTACTCCCCAGGAAAGAACCATACTGGTAAAAATTATTAAGACACACACAAAAACAACCGTTTAAATTTTCCTAGGGGCATACAGCAAATTATCCTAAGAAGATAGAGCAAATGAAGAAACATTTATTCAAGAACTCCACTAAATTGCAGTAAGAACAAGGAGAGTCTGTGGCACTTGAGTAATTACCTACTCCCTCCCTCCTACTCTTTCACATCTCAGCATAATGATGGCAGCTCCAATCTAAGCAGGTGTGGCCAATAAAGTGGTGCGACTTTTCTCCCCAGTTCCTAGTCAAGGACTACAGTGTATTCCTAAAATCAGTAGAATAACAGCAATTCTCATCGCCTGCAGTTCCATGGTGAGTGCTTTGACGCTAAATTCCTGATGAGTGCAGCCAAGAGAGTAGGGGTTCTCTTCTTCCACTAGACCCCTCAACACACACACACACACACACACACTCTCTCATAGGGCAGAGGCTCTACTGCAGCTTTGACATGCTGAGAATACTGGAGCTGGGCCCTGATCACCCTCACCCCATCTCATTCATAGGGCAGATAGATATTCCCTTCTAGAGACTATAGGCCCTATCCAGCATGCTGTTCACAAACAAGGTATGTCAGTCCATGAGAAGCAGCCTATTTGTCCTATCCCCAGTGCCGGAGCAGCAGCTCAGAGATTTTGCCCAAGGGTAGAATTGATCAAAAAGAAAGACCTGAAACATTCTTCAGATAACCGACTTTATTTGAAACACAGTAGGAGGACTTTCAAGCCTAAGGGTACTCTTGAAAACAATGGATGTTTTGGTATTAAGCATTATGAGCAACAAGCTAAACCATAGGATAGCTAGTTTACTACAAAGAACCAGGGAAGAGATAGCTATGAAGAGCCATTCTGAGGCCAGGAAAACTCAGACTTGCTTCAAAAACTGCCTTGCAAAGGGGCATGAGTTTAACTGAATCAGAATGTAGACTGATTTTTACCTTCAGGTATCATCCAAAACAACAGAGCAATTAGCGGACGATTAATGGAGCCTAAAAACTGGGCCTAACACCAGCATAGGCAGACAATTTAACAGAGAGACCAAAGAAGGAGACAAAAAAGACTTCCTAAAACTCTGTCAACCCAGAGTGACTACGCATGCCTAAAGCTGTACTCTCTGAGTGGCCTATGAGGCTTCACTTTGTGGGGGAAATACACATTATTAAAATGGTTCAGCCAATCGCAGAATAAAGAAATAACAATAATTCCTAGGGTGTGTGTGTGAGGGATGTCATTCACTATCCAGAGTTGCTATAACATATTAACTGAAATGTCCAATTTTCACCAAGAAAATTACAAGCTATGCAAAGAAACAGGAAAATCTGTCCCATACACAGAAAACTAAGCAGGAAACAGAAAATGCCTGTGAGAAGGATCAGACATCAGATTTAACAAAGTACTCAAAGCAGCCACTATAAATATGTTAACAGCAGGGGATCCCTGGGTGGCGCAGAGGTTTGGCACCTGCCTTTGGCCCAGGGTGCGATCCTGGAGACCAGGGATCGAGTCCCATGTCGGGCTCCCAGTGCATGGAGCCTGCTTCTCCCTCTGCCTGTGTCTCTGCCTCTCTCTCTCTCTCTCTCTCTCTCTGTGACTATCATAAATAAATAAAAATTAAAAAAAAATATGTTAACAGCAATCAAGGAAAAGATGTTTAAAACAGTGAAGGAATGTATGATGAAAGTGCATCAATTAAAGATATCAATAAAAATATGTAAATTAGTAAAAAACAAATGAAAATTCTGAAGTTAAAAATTATAATAACTAAAGTTAAAAATTTTGCTGGAGTGCCCCAACAGTAGATTTGAACTAGCAGAACAAAAAAATTGGCAAACTTAAACAGAGAAGATGCAAGCAGAGGAGAAAAAGAATAAAGAAAGTTGAACAAAGCCTTAGAGAGAGTTGGGGTATTATTAACCATGCAACATGCATGTAATGGAAACACCAGAAAGGGAGGAAAGGAACAGAAAACATTCCTTAGGAAACAATAACTGAAAACTTCCAAAAGTTTATGTTTTAAAAACAAAAATCATCTATACATCAAGAAGCTCAACAAACTCCAAGTATGATAAACACAGAGACATCCTTGCCCAAACACATTATAGCAAAAATTCTGGAAGAGACATTTTTGAAAATAGCAAAAGGAAAATAACTTATCACTTAGAAGAAACTCCAATAACATTAACAGTTCACATCTCAACAGAACTAAGGAGGCCAGAAGGCAGTGGGATAACATATTCAAAGTGCTGACAGAAAGAAACTATCAACCAAGAACCTTATATTCAGTAAAGAAAAAAAAAAACTTTTGAAAATAAAGTTGAAGTAAAGACATTCCCAGACAAAATCAGAGACAATCTGTTGCTAGCAGAACTGCCTTAACAAAAAAATACAAGAGGAACCTGTTCAGGCTGAAAGTAAGTGACCCCAGATGATAAGCTGAATTTCTCACAGAAAAAATAAGGGCTACCATAAAAACAATATTATAATTATAAAAGCAGTAAAAAGGCAAATTCCTTCTCATTTCTTAAAACTGATTTCAAGGCAATTGAAGGAAACAACATGTTATATAATTGTACTATAAGACCTCTAATATATATATATATATATATTACATAATATATTTTACAATATCACAAAGAAGGTGGACGGGAGCAAAGCTGGAATAAGGAATAAGAAAATGACACAAAAGGGCAAATCATACCTGTGGGACCAGATAATAAGGAGAACATGAAATGGTAAGTAAGAAAGTTCATGTAACAAACTCTATAAATACATACTTCCTCTACTTTCTTCTATCATCTTCCTTAAAATACAGCATGGATTTATTCTACTGCATAAACCTCAGCTCCCTCTCTGCTCTTTATAATAGAGCCTCAGGGAGCAGAGAGTATAAAAGAGACAACCAGTCTAACCTTGGCAAATGGTTATTAGAGGGGAATGTCTTCTCCCTCCTGATATTTCCTTGGAATAACATACTAGAAAAATACTTTCAGCCTTTTTCCCACCTCTAAGAGAAGACTGGATCAATCTGATTGGCAAGATGATAAAATTCTAACATTCAATAATGTCAGTTTCATGACTGAGAAATTGGGGCGTTCTTTTCTCTGCCCTGTTCTTGGGTGTGAGGCAATGACTGCCCATGCAGCTGGCTGAGTAGATGCCTTCCCCACAAGTTCATCTTTCTATGGCTGGATCTCAAGGATCAGTGAGGCAGGTCATGGAAAACCAGACTGTGGCAGTAATTCCCACGGGAAAACAAGCCCATATAGTAACTTCAATGTTTACACAGTAAGAAAAAATTTAACAATATCTGAAAAGTTACCCCCAACTATCCACTAAAATTCACATTAAAAACAAAACAAAACAAAACAAAACAAAACAAAACACTGGGGATGCCTGGTGGCTCAGCAGTTGAGCGGCTGCCTTTCGCTCAGGGCTTGATCCCAGAGTTCCAGGATCCAGTCCCACATTTGGACTTCCTGCATGGAATCTGCTTCTCCCTCTGCCTGTCTCTGCCTCTCTGTGTGTGTCTCTCATGAATAAATAAATATTTTTTAAAACACTGGATTTTATTTATTTATTGGAAATTTTAATGTTTTTAAGGCTTTATTTTTTTATTTATTCACGAGAGAGACAGAGAGAGAGAGAGAGAGAGAGAGAGAGGCAGAGACACAGGCAGAGGGAGAAGCAGGATCCATGCAGGGAGCCCGATGTGGGACTCAATCCTGGGTCTCCAGGATCACACCCTGGGCTGAAGGAGGCGCTAAACCGCTGAGCCACCCGGGCTGCCCCAAAACACTGGATTTTAAAAATATAGTAGGGTAAATGCCAAATTTAGGAAGAACTTTCATTAACCAAAGTATTTAGAGTTAAAATGAAAGAATACAATTCTGGAGTATGCATAGTTTGCCCTCTGGAGAGCAACTACCATGATATCATCAAGAATATAAGTTTCCATTACTCTAGCATACATGGTATACGGCAGTGCACTAAGCATGAATCAGCTATTTACTCACCTGGTTCATTAGAACTACTGTCTACTGTAGTCTCGCTTCAATTGCTTTTTCCTTTCTTCCTTTTGTCTTTCTGTATTAGTTTGTCTCTTCCTACATTGATTCCAATATTCTAACTCAAGAGATCAAAAATGTTGAGAAACATAAGTGGATGATTGATAGTATGCCATGCTCAGCTAGGTAGGCACTTCAGAAAAAGCACTGTAAGTATATGTAGAAAGAAGAATCTAGAACAGTGCATAATAGGGATATATACTTTCCTGTATAGCACCTGCACAGAAAGTGAAGTACAAAAATTGGTTAAATGGGGGATGGGGTGGCTCAGCGGTTAAGCACCTACCTTCAGCTCAGGGCATGATCCTGGAGTCCCGGGATAGAGTCTCACATCAGGCTCCCTGTATGGAGCCTGTTTCTCCCTCTGCCTGTGTCTCTGCCTCTCTCTCTGTGTGTCTCTCATGAATAAATAAACAAAAAAAAAAACCATTTTAAAAATTGGTTAAATAGTTATAAATGGTTACTGAGATTTCTTAATGGGTATATAAATCTTCATTTATTATTCTCTGTATGTATTTAAAAGTTTTCAAAACAGAAGTTTATGGTAAAACTTTTTTTAAGAATGCTTCTTTCTAGTATGTTTAGAAGATAATGGTAGTTTTATTTTAAAAAAAAATTCACATGCATCAAGAAAGTAGCACTGGGTAAAGGCTGATGAGGCACCAGAAATTGGTGTAGACTGTGTAGAACAATCTCCATTCATGAGGACAAAAAAAAAGAGAGTAAGGTCCATGCATACAAGCTATTACCAAACACTGGGCCTGCACATAGCTCTTTTAGTTTGAGGCTCAGAGAGGGGAACAAGAAGGTGCCTATAGAAATTTTCTGAATCTATATGGATACAATGATCTCAAGGCTTAGAAAGCTAATGAGTCTGAATTTTTTCCCACAGAAAGCAGAGAGAATTTTAGAGAATGTCGTGATGCCCTCTAAGAAATACTAAACCACACGGCCTTGATAAAAAATTCTAGGGTCAAGAAAACCATAGAGAAAAGGATGAAATGAAGGCAAAAATTAAAAGGGAAAATTAATGAGATAAAACAGGAATATGATAAAATTCCAAAATCTAATAGCACACCACAGAGTTAAAAAGAGAATATATAAGAAAATAAATCAAATCAGTATAAAATTTGATTGTTCGAAATGTTGATTTTATTATTTCTTCACATTAAGCATACCTCCAGGTACTTTTAACTATTACTTTAAGAAACTGTCTCTACATATTTTATGTTTAATTTCCATTGTAATATCCATATTCTAGAATTTCACCATCTCATAACTAAATCTGTGAGGCAACCATTACGTGGTCTCAGACATTAATGCTTAATTATACACTATCTTATAAGAATCTTTAATTGATTTATATTTATTATTATACATAATTTTTCAGAGGAAATTTCATTAAGATTTCATCATGACACTTTTCAGTGTTAATAAAAATTATCTAACACTTGAAAACAAGATCTTTGCAAGAAAATAAAATGCAGGCATGGCTGTTGTATGTCACTTTACAAATAAAGGATTATTTAATTTTGTAGGAGAATATACCTGTGTTTAATTTCACACTTTCACTGGTATAGTAAAAAATATTCAAATTACCTATAACCAATGAGGTAAACGTAAGTTTCCTTTTGCACTTGAAATTCAGTTCCATTTCACTGCATTTAACTAACTTTAGTGCAATAGCATTCTCCTGTCCAAAAATACACTATATTAAGTCAATATGGATTATATATAAAACATATACAACATAGAATATGTAGTGGAAATAATTTTCTCCTTATGTTTCATATTGCTTGTATTCAGAAGTCCTATTATTTAAACCTCAAAGGGGTGCATTTTTTAAAACTAAAAAAGTTCTAGTATTTGGCTATTTCTGAATCCATAAAGATAAGTTCTGTGCACAGATTAATTTGATTAGATATTTTTTTAACTTTCTAGTATATAATTTAGCTTTGGTTTTGAAATGACAACTGAAGAACAACCGCACAGTACTACCAACAAAAAGCACTACAATGACCTATCAATTGTTTGAAGGCTAGTTTCTAAAGAAAATTTAAAATACATGGAATTATGCTGTTCTCTCAGTGGCAGGAATATATATATATATATATATATATATATATATATATATATATATAGCTTAACTACCTTCACTATATGACTTATAATTGCAAGGAAATCTATTCACTCATAACTCTAAAATGATGTATCATCAGACCCTGCATCTGTTCAATTTAAAATAAGCATGCTCATCAGACCAGGTGTTAAGATCTCCAAACTGATTAGTAAAAGCACTTTATAGTTTGGTAAAGCATTTTATAGTTTGTAAAACACTTTCAGAATTATTGTTCAATGGTTCAGTTAGTATTAGATAAACATTTACCTATCATGTTAAGTATTATACTCTAACAATAAAAATATTGTAATATCTATACTTATGGATATAATTAAACCTATGGGTTATCTTTCTTCAGAGATTAAATTAAACCCATATTTATCAAAAAGCAACTGCCATAGTAAAACATTTCATATATACAATTTAAGGACTTGACATAATTATTTTTTTTAAATATTTTTTTTAATTTTTATTTATTTATGATAGTCACACAGAGAGAGCGAGAGAGGCAGAGACACAGGCAGAGGGAGAAGCAGGCTCCATGCACCGGGAGCCCGATGTGGGACTCGATCCCGGGTCTCCAGGCTCGCGCCCTGGGCTAAAGGCAAGCGCTAAACTGCTGCGCCACCCAGGGATCCCAGGACTTGACATAATTAACTCCATTATTAAAATCTATAACGTGGTCTTAAGCCAATCTTTTTCATTTCATCCTAGTTCAAAGTAACCTTACATAAAAACTATCTATTAAAAATAGTTACTGTTTAGGGGCGCCTGGGTGGCACAGTTGGCTAAGCCTCTGACTCTTGATTTCGGCTCAGGTTGTGATCTTAGGGTCCTGGGATCGAGCCCCACATCAGGTTCTGTGCTCAGCATTGAGTTGACCTAAGAGTCTCTCTCCCTCCCTGCTCTGTCCTTCCCACTCATGCATGCTCTTGCTCTCTCTCTCAAATAAATAATAAAATAGATCTTAAAAACAGTTAATGTTTATAAATATCAAAATCATTTTTTTAAAGATTTTATTTTATTTATTCATAGAGACAGAGAGAGAGTGAGGCAGAGACACAGGCAGAGGGAGAAGCAGGCACCACACAGAGAGCCCGACGTGGGACTCGATCCCTGGTCTCCAGGATCACGCCCTGGGCTGCAGGCGGCGCTAAACCGCTGCGCCACCGGGGCTGCCCTATCAAAATCATTTTAACAGTAATATTTAATATGTACAATATCTGAGAAATATTGATATTAGCATTGTGTAACATAATCTATAGGGCATTCCATTTTTAAAAATGTTAACATTTTGTAATACTTTATTTAATCTTCACGACAGCATGATGAAATTAATGCAATATATAATGAAGTATATATATGGATTTGTTCAGGGTTAAAATATAAGGTATTTGAGGAGGAAGAATTCTGGGAGATGGTAAATTTCAATGTGACCATCTGATCTGGTCTTGAATTAGGGAAAAGAAGAATGAAAATGAAGGGTTTGTGGGGGCAAGGACATGCATTCTTTCAGTCTTTCATTCCATCATCTATTATATGTTTAGAAATTAATTTGCATCATGAACTGTGCTAGATTCCTTGTATTTTCAGAAAAGAGGAATTAAGACAGAAGGGTAGATGGAAAAAAGAAAGCCAGAAAAACAAACTAGATGGTGACGTCATTCAGTGTTCTGTTCAAGTCAAGAGAGGGCACAGGATGGAGAAAATATGTCTTTCTTGTTATTTTTATTCTTCTAGATGGGGGTTATTTGAACATGTTTAGGTAGTGACAAAAAAAAAAATGAGCCTGCTGGAGTTGAGAAGGAGAATTTGGAGATGGTCACCAGAGAGAATACCTCAGCTTAAACTAGAGAAAGCAGGGCGCGGGGCGGGGGGGGGGGGGGGAATGGGATGAATGAGTATGTAAGTCTGAGGAAGAAATGAAAAAATACCCATTTGATGGCTTATTTCTTTTGATAGATCGGAGGTAAAGTTGCTGTTAACAAAGAGGGCCAGGAAGCAGCATGCTCAGAGGCTTGAGGAAAAATAGAGACTACTAAAATCTCCATGATAGCAAATGGGGATGAGTAGGAGAAAAATGCGAAGAAAACCCACAAAGGCTAACTGTGATAAAAACACACATGAAAGTAGTGACAATGATTTACAGGAATATTCATCTTCATGGTTGTATGCTTTCTCTGTGTCATTATTAAATTGCCAGTGGGTAGGCCTGGATAAGTGGATACATTTATGGCATTTGGGTTTAGGCAGATGCATACAAATTTACACAACGGGGAAAAAGGGCAATTTTTTGGAAAATCTGTTTTGAAGTAATTGTCCAAATGCAAAGATAATACAGGAAAAAGAACTTGAGTCAGTTGTTAAAAGCTTTGCTGAATAGA
Organism: Canis lupus familiaris; assembly: GCF_011100685.1. Lineage (NCBI taxonomy): Eukaryota > Metazoa > Chordata > Mammalia > Carnivora > Canidae > Canis > Canis lupus. The sequence continues at coordinate 24,385,226 of NC_049260.1, read as the reverse complement.
GGCTACCAGCGGGAAGTTAGTACAACACAGCAATAAGGAAGAGGAGAGATGTCAAGAACAGAAAGCAGGATGGGCTGTTCATTGCTTCCTGGGAGGAAAGAAACTACAAGGGCAGTGAGCTAACCCCAGCTCCTTATATCACTGGAGGACAGATAAAAAATAAGAGGTATGTCCATTATCAGACAGCTTTAGAAGACAAGGGCCATAAACAACCATCATTTTCCAGGGTGACTCTTTTGAATTGACTTATCTTGCCTTGCATTGCCTTCTTGTTACCCATGCTGCCAGGTCCAAAGAATGGATCTTATGTTACTTCTTTCAGAAAGTTTTGGAAAATAATTTTACTTTGTATTAAGGAACAAAAAACTCGTACAGATTTTCATTAAGTTTAGATCTGAAAAATTATCTTCTATTGTTTACCTTGCTATAAAATTATACTTATTTATATTTTAGCATGTCCGAATCATTATTGTAGTTGATTTCCAAATTTAAAAAATGTCTAGCATTTCTGAGTTTTTTTTTTTTTAATTTTTATTTATTTATGATAGTCACACACACACAGAGAGAGAGAGAGAGAGAGGCAGAGACACAGGCAGAGGGAGAAGCAGGCTCCATGCACCGGGAGCCCGACGTGGGATTCGATCCTGGGTCTCCAGGATCGCGCCCTGGGCCAAAGGCAGGCGCCAAACCGCTGCGCCACCCAGGGATCCCGCATTTCTGAGTTTTAAATGTCCTAAATTGGTTCTCATATATTTACAATGTCAGTTTGTAAGTTTACTTAAACTTATTTTGGAAATTTTACTTTATGTCTAAGAACTAGCGTTAAAAAAAGGTAAATGTCTCCATGTGATGAAAAAAAGACAGTTTTGGCAGTGGTTAATCAAGATATTTGAAAGCATATTTATATCATTTTTATCTTCCCTTACCTAGTTATTGTACAATAATAATACAAATGTTAGACTTCCTAAATCAAGTTTCACAAGAATATTTTTAAAAGTTTTTTCCAAAAACATTATTTAAATGATTATATATTACAGTCAAAAACTAAGTGAAAACAAAAATATTTTCATAATCTTAGAGTCAAAACTTCAACCAAACGAAGTATTTTCAAAATATGTTTAAGTAGCTGTGTTTTTGCCTCAGCATTGTACATGACATTAAAAAAAAACTAGAATGATGTAACGTCAGTCATGCAGACATTTATCATGCAGCACTAAAAATAAACAATTTATCCATAAACCACATTTGTAAAGAAAATGTACATGCTGAGTAAAGCTAGTCAAAACAAAGATATGGTTTCAAAGTGTTCATCCAACGATTTCCACAAAATTATAAACATGAAGAGAAAATTCTTTTTCCAAAATATACTAGTTTTAATTTTGCATGCCTCATGCCTTCTATATGATTGGAATTTACACTGAAATCAGTGATAAATGTTCTTAAGTGATTAGTGATGCATACACTTTGATTTCAAAACTATATAGCTTCTATTGACAGTCTAAAGCATAACTGCTTGTATATTTATTTAAACCTACCTTCAAAATATACCCCTTCAAAAAATGAAATATACTCCTTCAATTTTTTTATTATAAATTTATTTTTTATTGGTGTTCAATTTGCCAACATATAGAATAACACCCAGTGCTCATCCTGTCAAGTGCCTACCTCAGGGCCCGTCACCCAGTCACCCCCACCCCCCACCCACCTCCCCTTCCACCACCCCTAGTTCATTTCCCAGAGTTAGGAGTCTCTCATGTTCTGTCTCCCTTTCTGATATTTCCCACTCATTTTTTCTCCTTTCCCCTTTATTCCCTTTCACTATTTTTTTTATATTCCCCAAATGAATGAGACCATATGTTTGTCCTTCTCCGATTGACTTACTTCACTCAGCATAGTACCCTCCAGTTCCATCCACGTTGAAGCAAATGGTGGGTATTTGTCATTTCTAATGGCTGAGGAATATTCCATTGTATACATAAACCACATCTTCTTTATCCATTCATCTTTCCATGGACACGAGGCTCCTTCCACAGTTTGGCTATTGTGGACATTGCTGCTAGAAACATCGGGGTGTAGGTGTCCGGGCGTTTCACTGCATCTGTATCTTTGGGGTAAGTCTCCAGCAGTGCAATTGCTGGGTCGTAGGGCAGAACTATTTTTAACTCTTTGAGAAACCTCCACACAGTTTTCCAGAGTGGCTGCACCAGTTCAATACTCCTTCAATTTAAATCACTCTGACAAACATTTATGGAATCTCTCCTTTATAAAAGGCATTATGTTTAGTACTGGGGATAACAAAGTGAATAAAACCACTAACCATGCCATCACATATTTCACAACCTAGGATAGAACACTGCTGCAGGGCAGCCCAGGTGGCTCAGAGGTTTAGTGCCGTCTTCAGCCCAGGGCCTGATCCTGGAGACCAGGGATCGAGTCCCACATCGGGCTCCCAATAGTCATAGAGCCTGCTTCTTCCTCGGCCTGTGTCTCTGTCTCTGTCTCTGTCTCTCTCTCTCTGTCTCTCTGTCTCTCATGAATAAATAAATGAAATCTTTAAAAAAAATTAAAAAAGAATGCTGCTAAGCCCAAACTGTTCCAGACAGAAAGTGTACTAGAAAAAAAGATAAAAAGCTGAGGGAACATAGGGAAGGGTACAGACAACTGTGACTTCAGGAATTGGGGGCATCTAAGCTGGAAAAACAATGAATATTGAGTGATGAGAAGGAAGAGGAAAAGGAGAAATTGCAATCAGTGGCATATGCTAAATAACTGTGACATAGAGATTTGTAATGAGAACAAAAGTTATTTTAAAACGGGTATTTTGGGGGATCCCTGGTGGCTTAGTGGTTTAGCACCTGTCTTTGGCCCAGGGCATTATCCTGGAGTCCCGGGATCAAGTCCCATGTCAGGCTCCATGCAGGAAGCCTGCTTCTCCCTCTGCCTGTGTCTCTGCCTGTGTGTGTGTGTGTGTGTGTGTGTGTATGTCTCATGAACAAATAAATAAAATCTTTAAAAAAATAAAAATAAAATGAGTATTTTAAGCTTTCTCCAATTTCCCTGACTTTGACAGAAAAGAGCTTTTGCCTATAGCACTAGCTTCTGAGCTTTTCTTTATTGTAAATAACAAAACAAAAAATTGAGTAATGAGTAAAACAGAAAGAAAACAAACAGGCTAAATTTATTTACAAGTAAAATGTTAAGGGGGATACAATAGAAAAATAAACGCTGCTGTGGAAGAGAGACTGAGACACTGTCCTTCCGATCAATATAAGATGCTAGGGGGACGCTAATGGTGGGCAAGAATATTTAAGATGCTAGCTGTGAACTATGAAGAGTTCCTTGGTGTTTCATAGTGAGGTAAATTAATTGTGAAACACTTTTAATTCATCTTTGATAGCAGACTGTTTCCTTAAACTTGACATTCAAAGTTGGGTCATGGAAGCCTGGAGATCATTTAGGTTACACCAGACTGGAGGGGTACAAAGGGGTGTGATAAGGAAAAGGATGACCATATGTGGGACAGACTATATCATTTTGAATGCTATTTCAAAAAGCTTATTTCCTATAAACAATAGGAAATCATGAAAAATGTGTAAGCATGTGGCCAGGTGTTTTAAAAAGAGAAATCAAGCAGCAATGTGTAGGATACTACTGATATAAGAAAGATAATGAAGTTCAGGCAGGTAAATATTAGAAATAAAAGGTAATAATGATTCCAAATATATTTTGAAAATACAAACAACTGATTACAGCAATAGGTAAGATTACTTGATGAGAAAGAGAGGAAAATTTAAAAAAATAACTAAGTTTCTCCAGCTGAGTACAATTCAATCTGGTTGACCAAACATTACAAAATTATCTTGGAATATTATTAGCCATAAATCCATATGAACATATTACTCTGCAAAGTGAGTATTATAACAAATACTGTATTTTCTCATAAAGATAATCCAACAATGCTCCCTTATTTTTTGCAGCATTTCTTGACATGAAAAAAGTAGAATCTTGCTTTTGAAAAATTAAATAGAAATCTCAATTTCTAGGGATGCCTGCGTGGCTCAGTGGTTGAGAGTCTGTGTTTGGCCCAGGGCATGATCCCAGAGTCCCAGAATTGAGTCCCACATTGGCTCCCTGCATGGAGCCTGCTTCTCTCTCTGCCTATGTTTCTGCCTCTTTCTATGTCTCTCATGAATAAATAAATAAAATATTTTCTAAAAAGAAATCTTAATTTCCATTGATAGCACTTAGATTATAGAATGAGTTTATAGATTGAAACCTTAAAACTAGACACAGATTTCAAAATCTTTGTTTCAGCCTTTTAAAATAGAAGTAGCATTAGCATGTAAGTTATCTGTATGTCTCAACCCCTCATGATTAGGATTCCTAACTTCCAAGAGGTTAAAAGCTAGCTTAGATCAATTACAAATGTCTCAATGGTACCACTGGTGTGAAATTTCCTTCCCCTAATCTATATTTATAAATCATTACTTTTGCATTCTTCCATGCATTCATTTGCTCATTAATCTAACAAACATTTAAGTGCTAATAGTTGACATCACCATGGAGTATTAGTCATCAGTAAGTCTAATGGTAGTGGAAAGATACGTGAATAAACAAGTAAATGCAATTAATTATGTGAACAAATTAAGAGATGAGATCTAGGATCTGGTCCCCAATTAAAAGGTGAATGGTGAATGGAAAGAAGAATGAGGGTAAAAAGAGTATTAAAATATGCCCAGGATTACTGACTTAGAAAACTTTTCTAGCGAGGGGTCATGTATTATATATCTTCGTAACTTTGGATATGTGTTTCTAACACTCAAGAAGCACTTGGTAAGTGGTGAAAGAGCAAGTGTGAATACATTTGGAATCTTTTAAATATATATTCGCTAAATATAAGTAAAACTTATTAGGGATCCCTGGGTAGCTTAGCAGTTTAGCACCTGCCTTCGGCCCAGGGCATGATCCTGAAGTCCCAGGATGGAGTCCTGCGTCGGGCTCCCTGCATGGAGCCTGCTTCTCCCTCTGCCTGTGTCTCTGCCTCTCTCTCTCTCTCTCTCTCTCTCTGTCTCTCATGAATAAATAAAATCTTTTAAAAAAATAAGTAAAACTTATTTAATAACTAGTATATTTTGGTGTCTTCTTTCTTTTAATATTTTAGTTTACTACGTAGGCTTTCAAAATGTTCAAAGATGTATTACCTTTTTTGGTATGGGTGAACTACCTCTTGATGTCCTTTCTCTATAGCTTTATATACATATATATATATTTTTTTTAAGATTTATTTACATATTTTGGTGAGGGGGTGTGTGTGAGCAGGACTTGATCCCACGACCTGAGATCTTGACCTGAGCCAAAACCAATAGTCTGATGCTTAACCAACTCAGGTGCCACAATATAGCTTTATATTTATGGATTGGTTTTAAAAGCAGTTTATGCAAACATGATAGTAACCATTTGTAAAACAAAAGATCAATGCATCTCAATACATTGTGAACTGAGCTGGCAATAGGTGATATTTTATAATTTTAATGACATATTTCCCCTTGATTTCACAGCTACTCCTGGTCCAACCCTTATATTTACTTTCTTTGGTCATTGAAAATCTCTGACTATATTGTTTAGAAAGAAAACAAATAAATACAAATTATTAAAGTAATAGTAAAGCTTGTAAATAATCTTGCAATTCAGGAACATAGGGATGAAACAATCAATGAATCAGGGTAATTCATGAACAACTGAAGTAAAGCAGGCTCCCTGAAGTCAGGAGCAGGTACAGGACTCCTTAGAAGGCAGATCCAAACCTAGGGTCATTCTTTTCACACACATATACACACACATAAAATGTCTTCCTACTTCTAGCTAGAATAATTCTGTCATGTACTATCTGATATCTCTGGGAAGTATTTACCCTACTCTTCAAAATATTCCAGTAACTTCAACCAATTTGAGGATTTCCAGTGATTAAGTCATTGGACTGACAGTTCTAACCAAACCTTCCTCCCAAACTTAATTCATCAGCTGAATTATGGACATGAATATTTTGATCAGAAAAAACAGAAGCAGAGAGAATTTAGTGTGCAGAGTACTTTGGCAGGTAAAACTGGACTGGATAAGTCAAATTAGAGAGTTTATGTAATTGTGGGCTAATTATACAAAGATCAACCCTAAATTACAAAATGACTTGATTGTTAAAAAAGAGTGTATAGGGGCATTTGGCTGGCTCAGTTCATTGGGTGTCTGCCTTCAGCTCAGGTCATGATCTCCAAGTCCTCTGATGGAGCCCCACATCATCACATTTCTTGCTCAGCAGGGAGTCTGCTTCTCTCTCTCTCTCTCTCTCTCTCTCTTAAATAAATAAAATATTAAAAAATTAAAATGAGTGTGTGTGTATATTCCTACATTAATATGCTTTATGAACTCAAAAAATTACAGCTATAATAAAATATGCAATGGCTCTTAACTACTCAATTTACCAATTGCTTGTTCATTTGCAATCTCCTATCAAGCTATAATTATATTGCTTCATCTGCCTCCTCCTTCCATTTAAACAAATAGATTTTAGTGTAAATCTGTGTGGGAAGTTGAAGTATTCTAGTATTTTTGCTTTTGAAATAAAATGACATTATCAAGTAACATTTAGACCACTTCTAGATTTCCACAAACAAGGAAGTTACTATCAAAAGAGCCATTTGAAACTCAAGGGTAGAGCATACTGAAATCAGAAATCAACTAAACCCCTTTGTTAAACCTTGTTAGTGTTTTCTAAAGACCATGGATGCTGTTGGTGATAATAAATGTACATATAACCCTCCCAAATCCATGAGTAGGTACAGTGAGATTTCATTTAGACCCTTCAAGATATGGTAACTACTGTCTTGATTTTGGTAGCTGTTCGGATTAAAGACATAAGCTCGATACTAAAAGTCTTAACAAATAATGCAAAGACATCCCAAATCATCCTTTCAACTGGATAATCAAGTTTCTTTATGCATGATCTTTCAGTTGAAATCCCAGAAGTTCAAGTTCAAAAGCTTTATTGTCTTTCCTCAAAAATGTTTGTTCAGCAAGCTTCAGGTAATACTCTACTATTTTCTCAGACTTTTCACTTTATTTATCTTTTTACATTAAGCTCTATGAAAACTCTTTATTTTTAGAGATGAGTGAACCAGGTGGCCATTTATAGGAAGAATAGTTTCTTTTATTCTGAACCTGTTTTGCTCCCATTTTACTTATTCTGCATGTTTTCGTATAATGAAGCTATTGCAGTTAATATTTTGAGCGATGATGAGGTTGACAGGAAGTTCTAAAACAGAAAATTTTGTTGGCTGCAGAGTTAATATATAATAGTTCTTCTGGCCTTCCATAGTAAAATACGCACATATATTAACCTGGGAAAAATGTTTTCCAAGTCAAAATCTGCATAAACCAACTATAGAGAAAAAGAGGAGTCAATCTAATCTTCATTAACACAAAACAAAATGATGGTAGCCTTTCATCACCGAATTGTACAGTGAAAATTCCCTTAGAGAAATTTCCTCATAAGCCAAGTTTCTACCTTATCCCTGCTCTTCAAAATGTTCCTCAGCATGATCACTGATGCAACTATTTCACTTATGAGAATGTTCATGGACACAATTTCTCTTATCCTACAGTTCCCACATAAGGAATAGATCACCTATAATATTCCAAGCCCTAAGAGAGGTGGGCCGATCAAAAATAAAGGAGCTATCGACTGTCTTTTTGACAGGGACACAAACTATGAGTCAAAGAGAGTTGCGTTCTGCCTGTAAAGTAGAACAGCTGTAGGAGACATATGGAGTTGCTATGGAAGAGAAGCTGCCTGGTTCATGGAGTGAGACCCCAATCAAAGTGATTGATGCTGTATAAGATGCGGAAATTCAACAGATTCTCTTCTGAGGTGAGTTTCTCTGCAGATAGGTACACTGTTCTAATGAATGGGACAGACTGTATGTAGTACCTGAATGCCCCTAGAATAAATGTTAATTTTACTTGAATGTTGTATTAGCCACAAATCACTTTTTTCTAGTACTTAATATACAACCCAAAGAAAAAAAATGATTTAAGATTGCCATAATCAGAAATGTATATACAGAACTGCAATTCATAATGCTGTCTTCCAAATCGGCATTTCAATTAGAGACAGAATATTTTACGCATTTTACCTAGGGATGGTATAAGTATACTTGTCTTTCATACTTTTAACATTAACATTCTGGTCATTCTTCATAGACAGAACATACTTAATAGCTACAATGAAGAAGATAATAATAGACATAACTTATAAGTCCTTGTCATATATATAAAGAATTTAATTTTAACTGCTATGTATCATATTAAAGTTAGAGAAGAGGGTTTTGAGAGTTAAAGGTAACACCAAATGTTGATTCACAGTGTTTATTTTAATAGTAGTTTAGCTTCTACTTATACTCCTAGAAGTTGGTTCTCGTGACACCCTCCAACACTCTACTCAAATCTAAGCTATTCTGAACTATCCACCCAGCTAAAACTGCTTAATAAGTGTGAATCAATAATAAAATTAGGCTAACAAAACACAGTCTGCTTCAAACTATCACAACTCATTCCCAAGACTCTGGGTTAGCCACTTCATTAGATTATATTGCTATCCTTGCAGTCCATTAGTATAGATTATCAAAGACTAAAAAAAGTACATAAGCCCAGGAGACTTGACTAAACTGCATTAGGTAAAAAATAAGCTATAAATCAAAAGAGAAATGGATAAATGTGCTATGTGAATATCAAGATGAGGTCATCATTTTTGTTTTAATCATTGGGTCCTGAATAGATCTCAATAATGTGCCATCAATTTACTTAGACATAATAACCAAGAAATAAAATGAGAATCCTTAGGCACTTTAATTGCCCTAATGTGCATACAGCTGCCAGGATAGGAATTACCCCCTGGAACTAATTTTTGGAACTTCAATTAACATTTTCAGATCAGTACGGTAACACTACTTATACTAACATGGTCATTTAGGTAAAGGAATCCTACTGGCTTGAAAGAGTTAAAGTGATAATTTCATCTAATTTATTTAAAAAAATGGAAAAATTAAACTTTCTACTCATGTGTACAGGATTTTGAAATACTCTAGCAGCCTAAGATGTAATAAATTATTTTTAAATTTCAGGATTATTAAACTTTCATAACTACTAAGTAATGTTTCCCTATGTCTGATAATGAATAACAAGTTTACAAATGAAGTGAAGAAAAATTACTGAGGGGAAGTAATGCACATTCTATTAACAGGTGATATAAGTAGTTACTCTTCTGTTAAAACTGGCACCTAGTACTACTCAAAAAAATTTAGAATAAAAACTCATATTAGAGATTTAAACTAAATCAGCACTAGTGTCTTTTTGATGTGAAGTGTTGTGGTAACTGCAAGCAGTAGAAGGATGTACATGAGAAAACACAAATCTCTATTGTTAATATCATGTATATATATGTTATAATTATATATAATTTTATATATTATATAATATATAACATTATATAACATATATTATCATATATTATATATTATCATATATATAACATATATAACATATATTATATATATTATCATATATATATGACAAGATGTCTACTGCTCTGTGATTTAAGATTACTTGTAAATTGTAAATTGACCCTAGTCTTCAATAGCATTATCTTTAGCCATGAGCTTGAAAAATACATATATTAAAACAATGATTCTGATTAGAGACTGATCAAAATCCCATTTCTAATGAGTTTATGCTCATACTGAAGCACCAGTTTCTACTGATTCTAAGACAGTATCCAATACACTAAAGACCTCAATTAACAGAAAGTATGACAAATAGCTTATCAACAGATTGCCTTGTGGGTAAAAAAGAAATGTCTAGGCCAAATGGTAATACAGAGCATTAAATTATTCCTTGAGACAAAGTTCTTATTTATGTGAACTAAAGTAACTCCTTAAAACACCTAAATTAATTACTCAAGTGAGTTTATTCTAATTTGCCTAAGGTAAATCATTTTATGATTAAATCTACCTTAAAATAGACATGGGGAGTCATATGCATGCATCTAAATTAAGAAGACCAACTTCCAGTAAGTTAAAAAGTCTATCTAATAGTACAAGATTTATAAGCCACATATTATGTGTATACAAAAACATGAGTCTTTATGTAGCAGGTCACTCCTGTTATTTTTATAATTTTCATCATGTAAGCAACTTTTTAAAAAAATCAACCTCTTACACATTTTACTTGCTTTGAGAAATGTTAGAAAAACAAACAAACATGAAACTATTTTGCTGCTCAAAATAGACAAGGGCATATCTTTATTTTCACACTCATCTAGGCCATGTTTATTTCTCCTGCTGAATGCTGTGACTATTTTTAGCTTAGCATACTCAATACTATATTGTGAAAGAATGTCAGTATCAATTTAATACCATTATATGTTTTTGCAAGTTTTATTAATAGAGCATTTGACAATGATGATTGAAGCAAAGAATAGGACCACAGCTATATATTTTCAGTTCTAAGCTTTGCTTACATTCATATGATAATGTGAATATAGTCTTTATATATATTATAGAAGACACTTCAAATGGATATTTCTATGCAGATTATCATTACATATAAAAATAATTAGGGAGAAAATTCATAACTACTTGAACTTTCTATGAAAACATGAAGAAGTAATATATTTTAATTGGTGTATTGGTGTTTTGATTCCAAGCAAAAGCAAAAAAAAAACAAAAAACCTCTTAGGAATAATTTAATGTAAAGCTAAAAACTGCCTCAGGACACACTTTGTACCTGGTAGAAGTAAGCAAACTGCTGATGGTTTGGATAGGGGGTTATGAGAGGAGAGAAGTCAAGAATAACCCCAAGGTTTTTGCTCTCGGTAGCTGAGAGAATGGAATAGCCTTCACTGACTTGGAGCAGATTGTAGGAGAAGCAGAAAGATAAACATGCTTGATTTAATATAATCCATCAACGATACAAAATAAAAGCCTTTTAAAAGATTAATAAAGGGACTAGAATCACGTTTAAAAGTAAACATGTATTTTGTTCCCCTTGACAAGTAAGGAATACAGGGCTAAAATCTATAGAGCCTCGTTCATTTACAGACATTAAATCCCAAGATCATCTTATACATAATACATATGGAATAAAAAAATCCAAGGGCAGAAATTATGTTTCCTACTGCTTGTCACTACTAAGAGAGACCTAAAATTATAAACTACTGGACAAGGTTGGTTATTCACAGCTATATACATTATAGGCCACAGACACAGTATCATATGAACTGAAAAATCTGAATAAAGCCAATTTATTGATCATTCCAAAGTGTTAAACAGGAAGTCTGACATCCAAATCTTTAAATGATGGCAGAGCTTTGTAATTACAACCATGTAACTTAACATCAGAGAAACTTAGGATTTTAAAGTTGAAAAGCACCAAAAGCCCGCCAACATCAATATCCCACCCAATGAGGACATCTGCTATGTGATCCCTGGCCAAACTGATTTAGATATCCAATCTGGGCATTTTCTTATGGCTTATAAAGCTTACTTATCAATACTTTATCTCAAGAACATCAGTAGTCACGTAAATGAAAATGTTTTCTTTGTTATACCCAAGAAACACCTTTTCAAGCATTATAGCCTTCTGGAATGAAATTCTGTATTAACTGCAAAGTATTATCTAGAACATAGCCCCAAGGAAAGTCCTCTGTCTATAGTAGGAACTAAGTGAGATTAGAAAAAAGGATGGTCAATATTGAGTGGATAACCCCATTAAGGAATAATTTTTCATGTTTTTTAAATGAAATGAACACATCTCATAGTTATTTCCCCTTAATTCTTACTTTAGGAAAAGACATCCACACTTTCATGCACATGCTAACCTATGAAACATTTTCCAGTGTGAGAGGGAGGAATTACCACTTAACATTATTGGCACAGAAATCCTGGTATTGCTAAATGCCAAAGTATGAGCTTCCAAGGAACATGCATAAGCATATGTCCAGACAGTCTTCTAAGCTAACTCTGAAAGCTGTCTGTTTTCTAGAAATTCTAAAAGTTCACTTGGAAAATGGCCTTACTTTTTTAATCAATTCCCAAACTTGCATGAACAACCGGGGTATCCATCTTTTCTTTTTCTTTCTTTTTTTTTTTTTTTTACATAAATGTATATTTTATTTTATTTTTTTATAAATTTATTTTTTATTGGTGTTAAATTTGCCAACATATAGAATAACACCCAGTGCTCATCCCGTCAAGTGCCCACCTCAGTGCCCATCACCCAGTCACCCCCACCCCCCGCCCACCTCTCCTTTCACCACCCCTAGTTCGTTTCCCAGAGTTAGGAGTCTTTCATGTTCTGTCTCCCTTTCTGATATTTCCCACTCATTTTTCTCCTTTCCCCTTTATTCCCTCTCACTATTTTTTATACATGGATTGGTTTGCAGAATTCACAGAACACTTTCTGCCCACAAACAAGACACTTAAACAGAGTACCAACATACCTCCTTTGAAAAGTAAGATGAAGGGAAAAATCAACAAAATCTATAATTTCATGTCTCTTTCTGGTTTAATAATTGTGAATATGCAGCTAACAAAATAGATATAACTGGCTTCCTGAAAAACAATGCCAATTCTAACAGCAAACATGTTCCAGAAACTTACTATATTCAGGTATTGCAGAAGCATCACTATATTTGGTAAGTCAAATTATTATTACTGTTTCATAGATGAGTAATCTGACACCAACAAATCGTACAGACATAGAAAGAATTCAAATCTAGGAATTCTGAATCAACATAACATAGTAGTTATGTGCTCAGGAGTTCTGGGTTCAAACCAAAGCCCTCAAATAACTCTACTGTTCTCTGCCCCAGTTATCTTATCTGTAAATGAAAATACTAATAGTATTATCCTAATAGGTTGAGAAAAGTGAATTAGTTACTCATAATCCCAGCCTAATCATGGAACAGCAAAAAAAAAAGAAAAAATTGAGGAACATCCTACAAAATATCCAATGAGTACTCTTCCAAAATGTCACAGTCCTAGAAAACAAGGAAAAACTAAGAAACAGTCACCGATCAGAGGAGTTTAAGGAGATATGACAATGAAATACAATGTAGAATCCAAGATTGATTCCTGGAATGGAAAAAAAAATGACATTAGTGAATAAACTTGTAAATCCAAATGAAATCTGGAGTTTAGTTAACAGTAATGTACCAAGATTAATTTCCTAATTTCAACAAAATGTATGATGGCTATATAAGATGTCAACATTTGGGGAAACTGGATGAAGGATATAGGAGAACTCTCTTGTACTATATTTTCAACTTTGCTGTCAAGCTAAAATTATCTCAAAATATAAAGGTTATTTTCCAAAGTAAATCAGTTGAACTGATTAATATATGTGACACAGAATAGTGCTATGCCCATAGCAAATGCTAAATAAATCTTAGCTCTTTGTAGTTAAAAGTAGTATATGCTAGACACTGCACCTATAGCAGAGATTAAGATAAACGTGAGAAAGAAAGGAGACAAGAAAATAATTACAAAGGATCACAAGGGTAGGTCTTGGCAGTTTGCTATCCTGCAACTGAAGGACTGAAAGTCAAATATGTGGGAAACAGAAAATAGCAGGGCTGAAACTCCCCATCTTCACTGTCCTATTGCACCAAACCCTTCCCACTACCCATTTTAGTCCAATTATCTACAAAGATATGTAGTTATGCTACCTTTGACTAGCATTACAACTTAGAGGGATTTGGAAAAATGTATTTTTTTATTGAATTACAGTTGACATACAATGGTATCTTAGTTTCAGGTGTACAACAATTTGACTCAACAAATCTATACAGTAAGTATAGTCACCACCTGTCACCATACAATATTTTTTTTTTTACTTTTTTATTTATTTATGATAGTCACACAGAGAGAGAGAGAGAGAGAGAGGCGGAGACATAGGCAGAGGGAGAAGCAGGCTCCATGCACCGGGAGCCCGATATGGGATTCGATCCCGGGTCTCCAGGATCGCGCCCTGGGCCAAAGGCAGGCGCTAAACCGCTGCGCCACCCAGGGATCCCACCATACAATATTATTACAATATTATTGACTCTATTCTCTGGGCTGTACTTTTTATCTCCAAGACTTATTTGTAAGTGGAAGTTTGTATCTCCTAATCCCATTTATCTATTTTACCCATCCCCCACTGTACCTACCCCTCTGGCAACCACCAGTGTGTTCTCTGTACTCAGAAGTCTCGGGGGAGGGATGGGTGTTTGTTTGTTCACTAGTTTTATTTTATTTTCTAGATTCCACATGTAAGTGAAATCATGTGGTATTTGTCTCTGTCTCACATATTTCTTTAAAGATTCTATTTATTTATTCATAAAATACAGAGATAGACACAGACAGAGGGAGAAGCAAGCTCCATGCAGAGAGCCCAATGTGGGACTCGATCCCGGGACTCTAGGATCATGCCCTGGGCCAAAGGCAGGCACTAAACCACTGAGCCACCCAAGGATCCCTGTCTCACATATTTTACTTAGAACAATGCCCTCCAGGTTCGTACATGTTAGCCAAGATATAAAAATATTTGTTTTGTTACTAGCTAATTGAAAGTCAAATGTTTTAAAACTCTTGACAATGGAGAAGTTTAAAAGGCAAAATTGTGACTTGGTTGAAAGAACAGAAGAAAACACTATACTAATGTTGGTGAGCGTTTTTAATGTTTTAGAGTATATAACTTTCTGTGCAGAGCAAACTGCTTTGAGTTAGCCTGCCACAGGATAGGCCAGTGAATGCCATGAAAAGCGCATGAAGAAGACTGAAAGCTTTGTGCTGTAGATGTTATCCTCTGAAAAGGTATGGTGGCACATGCTTTATGTTTGTATGTAGGAACTGAGACAGTGAACAGATCTTCACACATTCATAAATTAGAAATGCAGTGACAGGTCTTCCAAAGCACATGAGGCTTTACACAGATTCCTAGAAGAGGATGTGTCAGGAACACCCTGTACATCTCCACCCTTCAAGGATATCAATGATGAAAGTACAAAGCACTGAATATGCACTACCTAAGTACTTACTTACTGAACAAATACTTCACTCCATTTATTCTATGACTCAAACCCTTAATCCATTTTAGTATCTCTAAAATCAAGATACAGCTTACAATCAACAACATCATTGTTAAATGTGACAGCATTATTTTCTTCCTCCATGATCTAAAATAGTGTGCATTTTGAAATTGATGCATTCCACATTTAAAAACACTCATGACTGGGCAGCCCTGGTGGCTCAGCGTAGCACCACCTTCAGCCCAGGGCGTGATCCTGGAGTTCCAGGATGGAGTCCCACGTGGGGCTCCCTGCATGGAGCCTGCTTCTCCCTCTGCCTGTGTCTCTGCCTCTCTCTCTTTCTCTCTCTTTCTCTCTCTGTGTCTCTCATGGATAAATACATCTCTTAAAAAAAACTCATGACCAATTCTTTATCCTTTTTATATATAAGTTGGTAGTATTATACTTAGCACCAATACAGAAGCACTTAGGAGAAAATGATTGATGCAAATTATACCTGTGAATGACTTCCACTTTTGTCTTACACACAAGATTGGCTTCCTTCCCTACTTTTCTTCTCTACCTGAACATTAATAGAGCAGCAAACTTGAAATTGGTATTACATAGAAGATTCAAGAAATAAAAGAATACTCTGTTTTCTTAACAAATAGGCTAAGATGATTGATAGTAAATAAAAGATTTGTATGATAAAATTGGAATCACATTGAGAAGCATATGTAAAAGCCTGGGAAAGACTCCCTGAGCACCAGGACACTAATATTCAACATCTGATACCAACACTCAGAGATTTGCAGTAATTATCATTGAAATAAATCATCGATGAGTGGAATTTTTGGCATAGGAGGCTAACAAAACATTTGGCTAGGAATTCTAGCACCTTTATGCAAAAAAAAATCCATATTTATTAGTAGGATGGTGATTTTGATTCAAACTCTAAAACTTAGCTTTATGGCCTACTTTACTTGGCTCTGAGTAGTTAAACTACATTGCCCATTTAATTCATTCCTAATTCATTCCTTCATTCATATATAGAGACACTAATATTAGTAAGACAGGTTCATTAACATGTGACAATAATATACACTATAGGCTGATCTCACATACACACATGTACATAGATTAAAAATTATATGAGTCCCTCTGTAATAGAAAATATAGTTTTCTTAAGGAATTGGGGGTGTGGGGCAACAGAGAAGTGAATGGTGAAGTTTGATACATAAATAGTTCCAGTATAAGGCTAGGATAAGATAAAAATGTAAAAAGATGCAGGTCATATTATACAAGGGATTAGATTTTAAAAAAGAGGATATTCAGCTCAGTAAATGGAGGAAGCTTTAAGACAAGGTTGAATTTACACCGAACAGGTTAAAAGATGGTGTGTTCATTAAACTTTACTCTGGCTTGAAGGTCTCAGGTAGCATAAAGTGTTCACTGATCACTGTTCACACTGTTTCTAGTTTAAGAAGTGTTAGCAAAAAAAAAAAAAAAAAAAAGAAGTGTTAGCTAACTTTAGCCTTATTCCCAAATTCCTCCTATCAGAGACTGTTAGCAATAAATGTCCTTGCTATTTGGAAAACGCTGGTAATAAATGCATCTGCAACTCTCAAGTGGTTCCTCTGAACAGATCAAGAGCAAATGGGAAGTTTTCACCCATGGCAGCATTTGACAATGTGCTATCTGTGTTGTAACACGGCTATAGATTGTCAGTGTGCATTTTTAGTCATAAGTATAAGACATGCCAGTGAATCTCTAAAAACCTGTGAAGTCAATTAATTAGGACTAGTAGCAGTTCTGTGACATCATATTGTCATTTTTCAAATAGCTGTGGTCTGGCTTGAAAAACTTCACTACGAGGCTTTTTTTGCTTTTTGTTTTGTTTTCCCCTGTCATTATTCATTAACACATCTTGTAGATACAATCCTTTATATAGAATGACCCTTTGGATGGATTAAGAATCTATCTGAAGTGAAAGACATTCTGGAAAACATATAACCAGTTTTTATTTTCTATTCAAAGGCATTAGCAGCCACGCAACAACTACCAGAGCTTAGGTCATGTGGCTGAGTGGAGATGACACTACAGTTACCACCATGGCAGGTGGATTCAGTTCCAGATTCTGCTGTGCCAAAGCTGTATGTGCTTGGACATACCCCTTGTTATCTTAACTTCAGTGGGTTTTATAAACTATAAAGTGGCAGGTACTTTCCCCCTTATCTCTAAATGGTAGCAATTAGCAAGACAAGACGATGGCTGCGACCACTTCACCCATTCAAACCTGTTGCCTGTTGAGCCTATGAATGAAAGTGGGGCTTCCCCCTCCCACCAACTCCTCCATTTTAGGAGAATCAAAATCACCAACATTGTAATTTCCTTGCTCAGAAGGTGGTAGTGAGATGGAAAATCTGATAATCCCAACTTCTACACTGGACAGGGCTGAGCAAGGCTGAGGTCAGTCATTAGTTCTAGAAGTGGAAGTGGGGAACAAGGTTGCTAGCTGATCCAACTCTCTGTCATCATAGTGCACAATTTTTTTTAAGATTTTACTTATTTATTCATGAGAGACAGAGAGAGAGAGAGAGAGAGAGAGAGAGAGAGAGAGAGAGAGAGAGATACAGGCAGAGGAAGAAGCAGGCTCCATGCAGGGAGCCCGATGTGGGACTCGATCCCAGGATTCCAGGATCCTGCCCTGAGCCAAAGGCAGACACTCAACCACTGAGCCACCCAGGCATCCCCATAGTGCACAGATTATTATCTCAGTTCTGTGGCTATGTGATCCAGAGTAAGCTACTTGGCTTTTTATAGACTTGCTTTTGCCATATAGAAAATGGGGAGAGGAGTCTCACTGAATTCTTGTGAGAATTAAGTGACAAAGTGCTTTGTCTGGCATCTAAGAAGCTTCTACCCCTGCTCAAACCTTGTTCCATAAATATATTACTTCAAAGAGGGCGGGGGGTGGGAGTGAATGGGTGACGGGCACTGGGTGTTATTCTGTATGTTAGTAAATTGAACACCAATAAAAAAAAAAAAAAAAAAAGATAGCAAATCTAATGACATACCACTTGGGAAAAAGTAAAGAAAAAAATGACCACAGAAGTAATTGGATTTTAGGAACATGCTAGGCTAACAGTATGTAATAAGTATTGTGCTGAAAGCCAGCTTTAAGAAAAAAGGGGGAGAGATTCAACTGGTCTATGGCTTTAAAATTCGTTTGTATATGAATATGTATATGTAAAACTAAAAGGAATTTAATAAAAAATAAAATTTTTATTTGGAAATCATACACTCTGCTAACAAAAGAACTTGTATTAGTTTGTATTACTATCTTTTCACTTACCCATTCGGTTACCATATTTTGAGAGTCTACTGTGAACTTAAAAGTATAGTGAATTTTGCACGCTATGAAAGGCCCACAGACCCAAGCGGCTGAAGTGTCCCAGTTAAAACAAAGGCTTAGCTTCTGTTTTTTTTTTTTATTGATGCCCACTGAAAGTGGTATGGCAAAGGCTTTGAGCCATGTCTGTCCCACTATAATCTGGTCCTCCATGAAACTAAGAGCCAAATGAGGTACCTTGAACCATTCAAATTTGAGGGTCTGGTTTATCTATAATCTTTCAATCTTTAACAATTAATGATAGTTTCTGCCTCTTCTATTAAACTGCCTCTAGAGGGCAAGATAGTCCCAATCTATCAGGTATCCAAGTATTTTTTTTTTTTTTTTCATCACATCCACACATCCACACACACAGCCTGGGACAAAGTGGAAAACCATCACATGTCAAACAGAGTATAGGCAATCTTGTCATTCATGAGAAAAAAAATAATAAACTTTCTAGCTAATCATTATAAAAGCAATACAGAGTAAGAGATTTGCTGGTAACATTAGTTCATATCCACTGCTAAACTTCCACTGTGAGTGTTAACAAGCTGCTGGATTTATTTTTCCTCCATTGTCCCATAAAGAAATCTATTATGTGTGGATAATGCAAAATACTGTCTATGTGCCCCCCCCCTTACATTCATTATGAAGACCAATAAAACTGTGCTGGACAGCACTGTCCATTACTTTGAAGAAATAAGACCTTCAAATACAAAAGAACATTATTTATCTGCATATACCATGGTTTGGCTGAAAGATTCTCTGTTATTGGCCACATGTTAAGCTTGAAGGTTCAAAGAGAGCAACAAGATCTTTCTGGTTTTTTAACTTGAAATAAGGAAAACTCGTCCTTAATATCTTTTCAATGATTTCTGCTAACAAAACTTCAAAGTCCTTAAAAAAAGGTAGGAAAATTCTTTCAAAGTTCCATCTGTTTTTTAATAAAAATACTTCATCTAATTCAGCTCTTGCAATTGTCTTAACAATGTTGCACTGCTATAACCCAGGGGAGCTGTCTGTCAGCAGCTACACTTCAAGCTCCAGAAAGATAACACTTAAAACATGATACCCTCCAAGCTCCCCTGAGATGAGCATCCAGCTTGACAGTTTACAAGACGTTTGGGTTTGTTTTCTCCACTAACCCTGTCACAAAAACCAAAGGAAGCCTGAAATTAAATAAATAAAAGCCATATTAAAGGCAAAGCACATCAGTTTTAAAGGTTAGGTTTTAAGATCCCATTGGGTATTTTTACATTCATTTTCAATTAGCTATTTTTCCTTTAATGAATTTCAGGAAGGTTCAGATTCATAGATTAAGCAGGCTAATGAAGGTCACTGGTTTTCTGGCAGAGCCATGTTTTCATGAGGTAAAGAACACTTGGGGTGAATTAGCATCTTCTGCCCAAATGAAGACATGCCATAAAGAAAGAAAGATTTTTAAAATATTGGTGAACCTCAGAACCTCCAGGTATAAATTCTGGTCAGAACTTTAGAACCTTTATTAAACAAGTGAAAGCTTTTAAGAAAACAGGAGGACTAAGAAAAAATAAGTAGCAACATGGTATGTTGAACTTTCAAGACATAATTTGCTATATTTAAGGACTTGAAAGAAGAGTATATCTGGCCACACCACTGGTAAGAAAGACAGATTACTCTGGACAGGAAAAAGAGTGCATGAAGTGTGAAAATGAAAATGATATGGATTTTCAGAAGAGGGGGAAGGAAATTAATTTTATAGAAAAAAAGATCAAAGGGGTAAAAATATCCAAAGTCAATAAATATAAAGTGCTATGGCAGCCATAGAGAAGCTTAAGTACTTTTACACACTGTTAACAACACTAATTTCCTACAACAAAGATTTTAATAATACTTGGTGTCCACCTCTGCTTCCTTTTAATACCATGCCCCCAACTGACTGCTTTAGGAAGAACAGCTATTTGACACCCGTATTTGGACCAGATAGGAAGTATATCCAAGTCAACTTTTACATTCAATTATTCCTAAGAGGTTTTTTTTTCTTTTTTGTTTTTGCTTGGAAACAAAACACTAATTAAAATACATTATCTCACTACATTTTCACAGAAAGTGCAAGTGGTTATGAATTTTCTAATTATTTTTTATACCTAAAAGTAAGATAATCTGTGGAAAAATAATCTATTTTAAGTATCTTCTTTAATATATACAAATCTACAAAGGGAAAAAATAAAAGTCTTATGTCTCTTCTGTTGTTCCCCACTTCAGTAATTTTTTTTATAATAAAAACCAATAGTATTATAATTACACATATAATGAAGGCTGAAAATGTACTGGTCACTTTACTAGGCACTTAATATACATGAGCTCATTAAATCCTGAAATTGGTCTATTCCCATGTTATAAATGAGAATCTGTGAAAACAGAGTTTAGGAATCTTGCCCAAAGTCATTGAACACAGCTTCAGAGTCAATTTCTTCAATGTTCTTTAAGCTATTCTTACAATGGAAATTCCAATGGCAGTTAGAGAACAGAGTCTAGTCACAGTTAAAATATTTGTGTGTGTAACTAGTAGTTTTCTTCATACAGGAACGAAAGGAAGGATTCTGAGAGGCATAGGAGACACCAAGTACCATACAGCATTAGTCTCCAAACCCATTGGGATTTTATGGAGTAAAAACAATCTGGAAGCATTTATATATACTTTTTCTGCTCATGGAAGAAATGGGTATGTGGGTCTCTATTCTAAGCCCCAGCTATTCCTGCTTAACAGGTAAAAGTAAAATTGGTATCTTTTAGGAGGAGGAGAAGAAAATGAATCTCACAGTCAATAAGAGAGACTGCAAGCTGGCTTTCACTTCTAATACTGTCCCAGAAAGTCATTTTAGGCTCTAGCCAATAGTACTATCCATCTACCTTCTCTCTCCTTAGATATTACTGAAAAGAAAGAAAATCAGAAATCACTTGTTTCAGCTCATTGCCTCTATTTTTTTTTATTTTCAAGTTTTTCTTTAAATTCTACTTAGTTAACATATAGTGTAATATTAGTGTCAGAAGGAGAATTTAGTGATTCATCATTTACATACAACACTCAGTGCTCATCACAAGTACCCTTCTGAATACCCATCACCCATTTAACCCATCCTCCTGCCCACCTTCCCTCCAAGCAACCCTCAGTTTGTTTCTATAGTTATGTCTCTTTTATGGTTTGCGTCCCTCTCTTTTTTTCCCTCTATGTTTGTTTTGTTTCTTAAAATTCCACACATGAGTGAAATCATATGGTATTTATCTACCTCTGACTAATTTCACTTAGCCTAAAATTTCCTATTTTTTTATATATAAATATATGTATCTTCCTCATCTTCTTTATCCATTCATCTGTCAATTGATACTTGAGTTCTTTCCATAATTTGGTTATTGTTGATAATGTTGCCATAAACATTGGGTTAGCTCACTGCCTATAAAAAAGTAGGATATTATCCATTTTTACAGATGAGGCAAGAGAATCTGTGTCTGAGGCAAGTAATTATTGAAACAACATCCTTATACTCCATCCCCAAAATATACTGTTATCAGTAAACTATGGTCTTTTTGGTTGTACCTAGTAGGTTCTCAATAAATATGTATGGAAGGAAGAAATGATACACAGTGTGTAGGTTATTAGAATTCCCATTACCTCTATCCCAGGGTATTCCACATCCTTCAGCACATTCTCTCTTCCTTAGTGCCTAAGCTATACTACTGTTTTTTCCTTTCCCTCCAGAAATGTTAATGAAGATAGAAGTGACAATGAATCTTGAAATCACTTTACCACTATACATATTATACTTCACTGGATAATTTTCTGCTCAGTTGCTTGTATAGATTGGGACCAATGGGACTGTAAGCCCCTTAGGGGTAGGGTGTCTTTCTTGGGTCTTTAACCTTATATTCGTGGGCACAGCTCATCACCTAGAAGCTGAGCAAATATTGATAAATGAAGGTTAGTATCTATATGCATACAAAGAAGAGCAGATAGTAGTAATGAAGATGAGAGTAAATTCTCCCCAGGGGATATTTCCCACAGGATCTCAAGGAAAGCAGATTAGGATTTGGGAAGAGTTTACAACCTTCACTGCATTATACGCCTTTTTATAAGTGAAACACAGTTTCTCCTCAGTATTCAAGGGTGCAGACATTCACTGGGCTGTATGAAGACAAACATAGTGACAACACTCACTAAAATATTTATGCTCTTTAAGGAAACATGGGAACACTGTTCGCTCTAAGAAGGATTCATACACTGTGTTAGAATTCAGTCCAAAACTCACACTTCACTATAAAAGGAAGATTGCTATTACACTAGGAAGGCTACACCAATGATAATACATTGAAAGAAAGGCAAAATGCCATCATGTCCATCATGTTCATGCATTCATACTGTGCAATCATCTACAACATTTACAATTAACAACCCTGAAACAAGTAAGTCACTGGCATTTAGTGATGTGAGCCTGAGGGGAGACTCAGGTGGTTAGTTCTATTAGGAGATTAGCTGATCTGATCTCCTCAATTACAGTGAGCTGACCCAGTTCCTGGTATCCACAGGCAAGAGCTGATACCACTAACACCCCAGAATGAATACATCCTACACTTTATCTCTCCATTTAAACTGATAAAAATAGTTTTTCTTTTCTTTTCCATGGATTTAATTACTGAATGGGAGCAAATAAATTTTAGCAGTTTTAAATGTAAAGTAAGTATCAGAGAACATAGACTTAAATTTTGAATGCCAAAAAGATGGAGCTGGTGAAAACTCGTGGATTCATGTTGCCTAAACTGTGGCTACACAGTGTGATCCCTGGACCAGCAGCAGCAGCCTCAGGAAACTCACTGGAAATACACAATGTCAGGCCCTACCCCAACCCAACATAGTCCTCCCCACCCCTGCCGCCTCCAGTTAATCCTTACGCAGTTAAGTATTTTGAGACGTGACAGATTTAGGCAAGAGCACTCCTTTGGGTTCAGAGGGAACATTAAAGAATCTTGGTGGACAAGCTGCCTATGTGTCACCCATTAACTAAGCCAATACCTTTCCCCTCCCCCCTATATATTTACACCAGAAGGTATGTTTTTCAGGTTCTACCATAACTTTATTGTATCCTAAACTAAAAGACACATCCATATGTAAGAAGCAAAACATTTATTATTTAGAAACATTTTTCCAAACATACAACTATGTTTCATATATTTATTCCAGTGACTTTTCTAACTTGGGTAAAGACTGTAATCACCTATGTTTTAAAAACTAATTCCTTAATCCAGCCCCTGCTCTGCAATATTCTTATTTGGTAACTGAGAGGACTGAGGTTTCTGTATTTTTGAAACTCCACAAATGATTGTGATGTACAATTAGGATGAGGATTTATGGCTTTGTTCTTTGGCTGTTATTATGCATGCAAGGGTATAGTGGAAGAGTGCCTCGTGAGGGATGCTAACCTGGAAACTTCAGTCCCTTGATCTGGTCTTTAGGCAGTGTCTGTTAGAATGCCTCAAGGTTCTGTTTTGTTTTGTTCCTGTAAGGATTATGATTTTCGGCACCTTGTCTAAGTTCAAGGTGCTCACAGCTTATCCTGCTTAAGTTGAGTTGCAGCCTCTGAAAACATTCTGTGACAGATTGGACGATTTACACCACTGAAAAACTATATCAGGAAAGGGGTTAAGAAGAGAGATAATGAAGTGAGTTTCACCTTCAGCCTTGCCTGTGTAATGCCCAGCTCATAAATTCCTGAGCAACTGGGAAGTGATCCTACTCATTAATAAATAGGTCACACCAGGAGACTAAAAAATATCCACTAATTCCATTTTTATAGGAAGAAGAAAACAATTCATATAAGAAGATGGAAGTATTCAACAGATGGTACTGACTGATTTAAAGTGCTTATTCTCAAGAAAGGAGGTGAGAAGGAAAAGGAGAGCAGAGGACAGGGAAGTAGGGAACTAGGAAGGACTTCTCACAAAATCTAGCAAGTAGATTTTAAGAGTGGCATATACATATATTTTTGTAATAGATTTGCTGGATTAAAGGGCATCTCTGTTCCCTCAGCACTCTGCATGCTTCCTTGACCAGAGAGTGCTGCCTACTGGATTTGTTCCAGAACCTATGATTACAAGTTTACTATCTAATGTAATTATGCAATTATAACTCATGCAAAAGGACAAAGTATGAGTGCAAAAAAAAAGGTTATTTCTATAAAAACTAAGTTTAAAGTTTTGAAAAGACTGAATTAAAGTGCGTCACTACATATAAGGGAGGCCATACAGTACTTGTCTTTCTATGTTTTGCTTATTTCACTTAGCATAATGTCTTCATGTTGTCACAACTGGCAAGACTCGCTTACTTTTTAATGGTGAATAATATTCCATAGCATGTATATGTATATGTGTGTATGTGTGTGTGTGTGTGTACATATATATGAGAGAGAGAGAGAGAGAATTTCATTATCCATTCATCTGGTAATGGGCATTTAAGTTGTCTCCAAGTATGGTGACTGTGATTAATGCTGCAATTAACATGAGAGTGCAAGTATCTCTGCAAGACTGTAATTTAAATTCCTTTGGATAAATACTTAGAAGTGGGATTGCTGGATCATACTGCTAAAAGATTAACACATTTATGTTTTATTCCATTTTAATGAAAGTGAAATTGGAAACTGTAAATGATGCATTAAGAATAGAGTTTTGGGGTGCCTGGGTAGCTTAGTCAGTTAAGCATCTGACTCTCGGTTTCAACTCAGGTCATGATCTCATGGTCAATGGGATCCAGCCTGGAGTCATGCTTCACACTCAGCTGACAGTCTCCTTAAGATTCCCTCTCCCTCTCTCTCTGCTCCTCCTGCTCATGCTCTCTCAAATAAATAATTTTTTTTTAAAAAGAATAGAATTTTTGCAAAAATGACCTAGAACCTCAATACAGAAACAAATATTTATGGGAAAAGGTCTTGTGTCTACACGAAAATATTACTAAATCAATGTATTTTTATTAGGTAAAATGTTTATTTCAAGCATATAATCTATTTTTTATGATTCTCAGCTTTAGCCTAACAGCCATTGGTCTTGATTATGTCAGATATGTCAACTCCACTCTGAAAAAAGCTTCCAACAATAGATTTTCAAACTTAGTCCACTGTCATCCATTAAGACTGATGCCAGTGGCCCTCATTCCAGAAGCACATTGTATTGAGAGAGTATACTACCAATGAGATTGTGGTGAGTCATAGTATGATATTGAGGAATATAGCAATGTTAAGAACCACTAATTTCAAGAGAAATATATGCTTATTTCACTCACTTATTTTTAAATATTCCATTACTATTTATAGCAAATTTAAATGGCCATATACATAATATTCCATTTACTTATGATATATATCCAAGATACATGTTTTCTAGATGCAGATATTTATTTATGAGGACATATTTATGAGGGCAGACTCAGTGAATTACAAAAACTTACAAAGAGTAAGCATACAAATTAAAAGGTTTTAATCTAGACTTGTCACATGCTTTCCACAAATGCAGAGCTCTAGATTAAAACGTTACCTTCCATTAGCTGTCAGAAGAATCTCTCACTTACATTACTTTGACATGTGTGTACTTGACAGTCCATGAAGCTTCCAAGTATGTGAAACATTGCCCCTCTGAGAAAAAAGGCACCCTGTAAAAAGCTTCTTGCAGAGCAGCTCTGCCTGGATCCTGTTGAATGTGAACACAGAGAAGCCATCCTAGGGGCTCTCCTCTACTGACTGGAAGTGGGCTGAATTTGTGCACTAGCCAAAGGGAAGTCAGGATACTAGAAGGCCAATTGCCTTTCTGAGATACCTTGATTTGAAATCTTGTTTATCAGAGGTATTCCATACTGGATCACAGAAAACTGACCCAATCATGTCTTCTTAATGGAAAGTGTCAGAGACAGATGAACAATGAGAACAGGGGTCACTTGAGCTCATGTTACATCCCAATAAGGCAGACCTATAATTTCTAGTTCACTCTGACAGGTGATGTACATTTCTGTCTTAGAAAGACTATACATTTGTATCACAATTCTCAAAGTAAAATGTCTTAAAATTAATTTGTATACTCCTCTTCCTTGCAGCCTATGTGTCATACTATTTATTATAACACCAATATTATCCTTCATTTTGAACACATATAAAATATAATTCAAAAAAACCTAGCAACTACTTTGCAGATCACAGAAGTCACTATGTGATTCAGAGGTGAATTGATTCCGACAATAGAGGGGATCATGTAATTTGTTTACATGACTGCATTTCTAGTACAATGAAATTCACATAAAAGAAACTCCTAAGAAATTAGAAACAAGTTAAGCAAGAGAAAACTCCCGTGTTAATCCTGTCTAAAGACTAATCCTTTCCATATCGAGTTTTAAAAGTCACAATAAAAACATATTAATATTGGGCAGCCCAGGTGGCTCAGCAGTTTAGTGCCACCTTTAGCCCAGGATCGAGTCCCATGTCGTGCTCCCTGCACGGAGCCTGCCTCTGCCTGTGTCTCTGCCTCTCTTTCTCTCTGTGTCTCTCATGAATAAATGAATAAAATCTTTTTAAAAAACATATTAATATGAAAAACATAGGAATGAAATTATACTTTAATTATTAGCCACATGTATAGTGGTAAATAAGGAGTTAAGACCAGTGAACTGTCTTTTTAATTAAACAATCAAACATAAAATACCCTCTTTCAGATGGCATGAAACTGCTTTACCTGGTCATATTTATTTGTGTCCATACATGAAGCACTGGATCTAAGCCATACTATAAAGCTGAAATAGAAAAGAATTCTAGTTACAGAGCCAGTCAGCATAGTGCCTAAAAGGGAAATCCTCAATAAATATTGTTTAGAAGATTGATAGCAACAGCTATTATAATATGGTATACAGATTTTTATATAAAACCTTGCAGTAGCAGTTTCCAAATTATACTGCATGTAACACAAGTTTCTCAACAGATATCACTAGATACTGTTTGCAAAAAGGGTTTTGTGTTCAAACCTTATAGGACATGCTGGATGCTATAAACATCCCCCGGAGCCCGGAGTGTCAGAATGCACATTAGCAAATCTAAAGTGCTGAGAAGTCCTGCAGGCACTCATTAACCTTGATTCCAGTTTTTTCTATTTTCCAAGAAATATTTGTTAATATCTCATAGAAAACTGATCTAGTATATAGTTTGTTCCACTGTCATAAAAAATTTGTCTTTAATTAAACTTTGGTGAATTGAATAAAAGCATTCACATTTCTATAGGTAAGAAATGAAGGGATTCATTAATTTCCAATGCTTATTCAAAGATTACAAAAATACACAAATGACTACTATATTTCTACCTTTATAGATGCCAAATTTTAATATGCTAAAACATGATTAAAAGGACTTTCAACCTTGACAGCATTTTCTAGCAGTAATTAAAAGATTTAAGAAAATCAACAAGTAAAAACAAACTGTTTTAAATAACTCTTGTCTTTAAAGAATTACAAGATTTTGCTTTCTGTTTGTGTACTGGTGGCTGGAAACGGCTTCAATTGCTCTGCTTTTGTGAATTAATTATTGGTTGCAGATACTTAAATATTTACAATTCTCTCAGAAAAGTAGTGTTTTGCCCTCTTAATTTTTGAAAAGTTGCTTCTTTAAATTATAGACAGAGAGATTTATAAAAAGTCATCATTCTCATGATATTTGTGACCACTGTTTAATCAAGAGAGAATAGTATATGTTCTTTAGTTAAACATGATTTTCCTCAAGTGTAACCATTCAAGATTATGTCTTTCGACTAACTTGTGATCATCTTTCACAGCCACTTAGATGCCAGAGATGAAGTGTTGACAGCTTCTGTCTCAAGTCTTCTTAAAGCTAATCAGAGAGTTGATGCCAACTTGGCAGCATCAGTGCCCTGTTGGATAGGCAATACAAGTCCCTGAGTCTGGGTGAGAAATTTGGTCTGGCAGCTGGGGGAATTTCTACAGAAAGCAATCAAAGACAGAAAAAGGAATTGAATTTTGAACTGTTAAAACAAAAACTTATCATTTAAATATGACAGGTATATTATAATAAAGATTAGAATTTCCACCATGAACTGCTGGCATTCTTGGATTTAATGTTCTAGTGTGTTTAAGAACAATCTTTGAAGGTTATGGTACAGTTAAATCCATTTATCTTTTTCCAGTATGGCTTTCTTCCATTATGGTTATTTTGTTTTGTTTTGTTTTGTTTTTTTAAGTTTTTTTTTAAATTTTTATTTATTTATGATAGGCACAGAGAGAGAGAGAGAGAGAGGTAGAGACACAGGCAGAGGAAGAAGCAGGCACCGGGAGCCCGATGGGGATTCGATCCCAGGTCTCCAGGATCACGCCCTGGGCCAAAGGCAGGCGCCAAACCGTTGTGCCACCCAGGGATCCCTTTGTTTTGTTTTTTAAAGGTCTTACCCACCCCAATATTATAAGAATATTCACCTAAAGTTTTCACTAGTACTTTTGAAGCTTCTGTATTTACATATCTAATCCACCTAATGTTAATTCTAGCATCTGATATATACATATAGTAGAAACCCAACTTTTTTTCCTTCCAAATGCTAATATTGTGTAAATGTCATTTGAAAAATAAATGTTTTTTTGCCATTATTTGAAATAAATCTATTGAAATCTATATGTATATTTTTTTATTTTTTATTGGAGTTCAATTTGCCAATATATAGCATAACACCCAGTGCTCATCCCATCAAGTGCCCCCCTCAGTGCCCGTCACCCAGTCACCCCCACCCACAGCCCACCTCTTTCCACTACCCCTTGTTCGTTTCCCAGAGTTAGGAGTCTCTCATGTTCTGTTTCCCTCTTTGATATGTATATTTAAACTTGTTTTAGTTTGCATGCTCATTTATTCTGCTTCACAGTTGTATTTGATGTTTCTATTCCTACAACAGTAACACCTTAAAAATGTATGGGAGCTTTAATATGTACTTTAATATTGGAATATAAAATTATCATTTTCTTCTTATAAAACTGAAAACTTTGCATGTATTTTTTCTAGGCCATTTTTTTTTTTTTACCACACCTTGGGGATTGGGATAACTGGTGAAGAAGTTCCTCTAATAAAAGCCTGGGCTTCAATAATTTTACCAAAAAAACACTTGGAAAATTTCCAGAAACAAAAGATTCCAAGGCCAAGGAAATTACTGCAAAGCACTAAAAAGATAACTCCCAACTTATTTGGAAAAAATAGTAATTTTATATTTATAGCTTTGAAAAACTATAAATTTTATATTTAAAAATGAAAAACAGATGAGTCTTATGTCAAAAATTAATTAAATACAGATTTATTAAAAACATTTGAAAAATTCAATATCTGTTCTGAGGAATCAAAACAAACTAAGAGTACAGGTATCCATTTTTTATAAAATAAAGATAATCTACAACATCTTGCTTAGAGAAAGACAAATACTGTGTGATCTCACTTACATGAAATCTAAAAAAGCAGAACTCCACAGAAACAGAGAGTACAATGGTGATTACCAGAAGCTGGAGGCTGAGTGGGAAGTAGGGAGAAGGTTGGTCAGAGTACAAATTTCCAGTTATAAGATGAATAAGTTCTGGGTATCTAATGTACAACCTGGTGACTATAGTTAATAATAATAATACACTCTATTCTTGGAAAGTGCTAGTAGAATAGATCTTGAATGTTCTCACCACAAATATAAATGGTAACTATATGATATGAGAGAGATGTCAGCTATCACTATGTGGTAATCAGTTTGCAATGGAAGTGTATTCAATCAACACATTTTACAACTTAAACTTATACTATGTTATATGTCAATTATGTTTTTAAAAATAAAATATCCTCCTTATGATAAAATATTAAGTTAAAAGCAAGTAGCCACATTTCATGGCTCTTATTTAATATTGCTTTGGAAATCCCAGCTAATAACATGGCACAAGAAAAGTCAGAGGTATATAAACCCTGGAAAGATTATTGTCTGAAAAAAATATGAAATACAAGCTTAAAAACAATTGGAACTAATTAGAGAACTCAGTTACAAAATAAAAATACTAAATCCAATTTCTTTTGTATTAACTTAAGCAAAATAGAAAAAAATCCATAAATACCTAAAAATCTATATACAAATGGGACAAACTTCGAGAAACAAAAGATGACAAGAATAAATAGAAAAACAGGCTAAATTTTCAAGTGAGAGGAGCTAATATTTTGGCATGTGTGTTCATTTTTGTCACAAAGTGTTTTAGAAAATAATATAAAAATTTGCTGCAGTTTCCAAAATAGCCATGCTTGATTTGCTCTGAATTTACATTATTTTTGCAGGTGTTTTCATTTCTTTTTTATGTTATATAGCCATTAGTTAATCCAATGATCTCTAGTGTATGTGTATCCTACCCTCCAACCTTTCTTTCACTTCCTTACTATTCTAAGTGGTACTGTCCTCATTCAATATCTAACTTTTCCATATGACTTCACCAGTAGGAGCTTTAGCTTATCTTTTATGTCCTGAGTTTGGAAGGACAGTTTTGCATCTCTGTTGCCTAATCTTTACTTCACAATCTTGCTAATATTCTGAGTAATTCCATAAGTGGTGTTTCTATTTCCTGTCTCTTACACCTTGAATATATTCTACCTACTGCTACAATACCTTTTTTCCCCCTAAGATATAGCTCAGCTGATATCACTGTCTTCCTCAAAAGTCTTTAATAGTTCTCAAATGCTTACTGCATATCATTTGAAGTTTTTGGGTTATCACTTGACACCATCTAATGTCAAGGTCCAATCTCCTTCTCAACCATAGCCACCTAAACTCTCCATCTTACATCTACTCCTCAAACTACTCCTTCCTTTCTCCATGATCATATTTTAACCAATCTTAAAGTCACAGACCAAATTCTTACCTCCTTTGTCAAATCTGACCTCATGCCAGTCTGAAATTAAAATTATTTCTCCTCCACATTCTGATAACAATTTGTTTGCAAATCTACACTAGCATTTATTCTAGTATTCCATTATGAAATATTCATTCTATGTGGTTATTTGTGTACTGTATAAATGGTAAGGTCCGTCAGGGCAGAGCTCATGTAATATTTATACTTATGTTCTCTACTTTACCATGGGCACAGTATCTTGTATTTTAGTAAGTAATCAATAAATGTTTAATGAATTTATTAAAATTAGTAACTTTATAGTATATAAAGGGGTACATATTACTCTCTTCAATTTAATTATAGCTATCATTTTCAGATGTTCAGCATGTTCCACATAATATACTAGGCTACTTCCTTTTTATTCTCACACAGCCAGTGACAATTAGCCTCATTTGTCACATGATATACTATGCACCTTACGTTTCATTCCATTTTAATCTCATGCAACTCTATGAACGAGGTATTCAGTGGCCTCATTTTTCAGTTAACCAGGAAAGTATACTTTGACCAAGGATGGCAGACCCACAGTTCAAACCCAATTCAATTTGACTGTAAGCCTGTGTGTGAGTGAGTGTGCACAAACTAGTAGAAGATATATCTTAAGCCCTAAGAATGAAGGAATATGATGGAAGTTAGAGAAGACATATGTACAATATAGTACATACAAACATCTGCTACTGTAGAGCCATGAAGAGTCACAAAGAAAGCAAAGTTCATGGGATACCTTCTTGCAGAAAAGGGCACTAAACTAGGAAATCAAGTGAGCAATGGTTCATTGTGCTTAAGAAAGACTTGGGTAAAATAAGTGAATGATGTGGTATGTAAAATAAATCACAATATGACTATTAACAAATAATTATTTGAGGAGCTTTTTAAAATGGAGATCTATATGCTCTACCTCAAGGAATTCTGCATAGGCTAATGATTTGGAGAAGGACAAAGGAATCTGCATTTGTAGAATTCACTTCTAGCTAATTCTGATGCAGGAATTTAACTGCTCCCATTTTGAGTCTGCCTGGCATAGACAGTTGAAAATGCAGTTTTATGTTTAGTTTTTCAGATCACATACTATACATCTCCTGCAGTTCCATTTGTATTATATACACCTCATGAACGTCACTCCCTGAAATTGTGCAATGAACAACCTGTACAGATGTGAGCAATATCCCTATAAAAGTACATGGTATGATGGGAGAAGAGAGGACTGACATTCCCTCAGCACCTGCAATCTGGAAGGTACTGTGTGAGGCATGATATGTAGGTGGATAGGTGGGTGGGTCGGTCTGTCGGTCGGTCAAGCAAGCTTAAGTAAATTTTGTATCAATCTTATCAACATTTAATGTTAGATATTCTCATCTTTGTTGTACATATGAAAAACTTACTTCAGAGTACTTTAATAACATTCCCACATTTCACAGCTAGAAATAATTCCTTCACTCATTTTATTTCTAAATAGCAATTAATGTCTACTGTATGCCTGGCACCATAGGAGCTAAAACCAAGTAGGTGAAGAAACCTTTATTAAAGCAAAGGTATCACAGAGAGAATTCCAACCTGGTATTCTATATGGAATACAGCTTCAAGAAGTCCCCTGTGATCAGGTGGTGCTCTGTACTGATACTAGAACCAGGCCCATCATAAAAGAATCCATATGAATGTATTGCAGTACACTCTCACCAAAAATATCAACCTCTTGTAGCAATGACCAAGACAGTCATCAAATAGCATTTCAATTTTTTAAACAACAAACTTTCACTTTCACAGCAAATACTATGTGTCAAACCTCTGAAAGGATAATAAGAAAGGGCTCTGTACTTTTAAAAAAAATTTTTAAAGATTTATTCATTCATTCATTCATTCATTCATTCATTCATGAGAGACAGAAAGAGAGAGAGGCAGAGACACAGGCAGAGGGAGAAGCTGTCTCCACGCAGGGAGTCCGATGTGGGACTCCATCCCGGGACCCTAAGATCAGGTCCTGGAACAAAGGCGGCACTAAACTGAGACACTCGGGCTGCCCCATAGCTCTGTACTTTTGATACAACCTCAAAGGACCTCATCTATAAATTAAGACAGCCTTATAAATGGTTTGATAAAAATCACAAGGCCATTAAAATGTTCATTTTCACTAAAAGCCTAATTGACCCACAGTAACTACTCTTTTCTCTCTTCCTGGGAGAAGATTTTGCCTTCTCCTCCACTTATTCTAGATGTCATTAAGTAAACATAATACCTTCCCACCAAAAAACTCTAAGGATAAACATTGCCATGGGCTTATGACGGTGGCTTTTAAGGATACTTAAAAGATTTCTTGATTTGGAGTAAAACTGACAGTGATTATGCTGAATCACTTCTCTGAAATGGTTACTAAAATTAGAAAGGCAAAATAAGAATAATTTAATTCTTATATGCAAGGGGCACAATCATAAAAAAACAAGAAAGCATACCTCTGCTTTAGTTTCCCAAGCTTTATACTGTTTTCCTGTTTTCATAAAGAATAATATGTGGTTACCTTCACTAAAAGTAAACCATTAATTATCAGGATATAAAGAAGTACATACATATATTCAATAGTCTCACAAAAGGACATCAGGAAGAGCTCTTGCAAAACCAAAGTAAAATAATTACCAGCTTAACATACATCATTTAAAAACCTAGCGCTTAGCAAAAAAAGACATGCAAGATAATGAAAAGGGAAAAAATATAATGGTACAACTGAGAAAGAATTTAAGATGGTCTGTTACCCAGAAGTACCAGTGTCTCACTTTCAATCTCATCAGTACTTTGATATATTATTCAACTTCTCTATGGCCTTCTCACAAACTCTGATTTTCTTCTGAACACAATGTAGCATATTTTTGCTCTTCAAATCGAAGTATTTCGAGATATCACTTCGAATTATCATTAAGCTCAATCTGGTGTCTTTGCCAAAGCTCTTTACCACCAAACCATCACATGCCATGTTTATATTCAATCCACCTGGTAGAAGTTTGGGAATTGAAAATTTAAAATATCAATGTTCTGTTTGACTTTTTGTCCTGTTCTTGCCAAAAAATAACATCACAAAGGCAAAAATACAAAATACTTTAAAACTTTATTATGGAAAAAGTCAAATGTATACAAAAATACAAACTCAGAGAAAGAAGTAAAATGAATAAGCATGTACCACTTATCACAAGGCTTCAAAAAATATCTCATAAACAATCTTGCCTCTCCATTCCTATTCACCCACTCTTCATACTATTTTGATACAAATGCTATATATATCTTTTATCCATAAACTATTTCAGTTTATATTTCTAAAAATTAAGGAGGCCATTTTTAAACATAACCATTATATAATTATCTCACCTAAAAATAAGTAATGAATATAACCAAATATCTATATATGACCAAAACAAAAATGGGCATTTGATGAAATTTATAAACTATAATAATCACACTTACATGAATAAAACTGCAGTACTGTAATTTTAGATAAGCTTTGAAAAGCAAGTATGGTGGGTATTAAAGGCTTATAGAATTTGATACGGAAAAAGATTTATCACGTCCTCTGATAATTTCAGTAGTCCCACTACTTATCATTTGATTCAATTTATTTAATTTAAAGTTAAAGTACTAGAGCTATCAATAACATTTGAGCATTAGTTTTAACCAAAAAGATGAGAGAGGATGAAAAAATTATGCAGGAAACTAAGACTCTAATATGATTATAGAGCCTTTTATACCTCCATTCACCCATTTCCAACTTTTCCTTCCCTTGGTAAAGTGAACATTAAAAATTAGTTCATGAATTTTCCAGTGATGTTTCTAACAGTTTGGATTTAACTTCAATAGACACATCACTTTTAGGAGACCAAGTATTGTGCTTTTGGTTACTTACTAAGTTTTCACATTTCTACATGTAGGATAGAAATGAGTAATTTATCATGCCCGTTTTACAGTGATGTCCGAAGTTCATATAAAATCAATATCTCTGTAAGGAGAAATGCAAAACACACATTACTATTTTTTATAGATTTTTTTATTCATGAGAGATACACACACAGAGAGAGGTAGAGACATAGAGAGAAGCAGGCTCTATGCAGGAAGCCCGATGTGGGACTCGATCCCAGGACTCCAGGATCATGCCCTGGGCCAAAGGCATATGCCTAACCACTGAGCCACCCAGGCATCCCAACACACATTATTATTATTCCATGATTTAGAATAACTTTCCCAAAACACAAATTGGAAAGTAATGTAACTGAATAGCTTTTCACATTTATCTTTATTCCTAGGCACCATGGTGTAATGAAAAATAGATTGAAGTAGGGGTGTATTTTTTTATTATCAAAGCACATACAGAATTTTGATTTTGATTTTAGTAGTAAGTTATTCTAATGTGGCTGATTTCAAGATTGATGCATGGTGGTGCTATTTGTAATTGCCCAGTATTTCAATGCTAAGACACTATACTTTCAGTTCATTCTTCCAGGAATTATTCCCTCCTTGTGCTGGCAACACACAATATAGAGTAAGTTAACATTCTTGCTAAAGGTGCTCACAGTCTAGTGGTAAAGACAAATAAATCATCTATTATAATGGAAAACATTGTGGGCTATGATAGGTGTTTGAAGAACATGCTATTAGTCTATTTAGGAGACACATCTAAATCTGAAAGGGATGAGGATTAGGGGAAAGAATCTCTGAGAAAACTTTAAATAGGGGTTCATGCTTGAGCAGAATTTTGAAAAACAAGGAGTTAGCATCCTAAAGATAGAAAAAAGACAAAAGCACAGGGAGAATGGAAATGACAAGCAACAAAATGTTAAAAAGTTGAGGCAGAATAAGGATATAATGTAAAGGCTCATCTACTAGAATGTGGTCTACAGCAAAGCAGCAATCTTTGCTTTGACTGTTACAACTTCAAGCATCTAGAGCAGAGCCTAGGACAAAGTAAGAACTCAATAAACATTGAGTGATCAAATGCATGTCAAGTTAAGGTGTTTGTAGTTTATTCCCCAAAGGAAGATCCACTAAATGCCATGAACACGGGATTAACACAGTCATATTTAAGATACCAAAGATCTCCTTGACAGCAATGTAAAATCTTTCACTAGTCGAGCCAGGCTAAAAGCTTAAAAAGCAAGGAGAAAGCTATTGCAGTTCTCATAAGACATAATCAAGGCTAAGAACCCAATAATTCCACTCTTATGTATACACTCAAGAAAAAGGAAAACACAGGTCCATCACTGTACATGAATGTTCATGGTAGCATTACCAATAAAAGCCCCAAACTGTAAACAATCCAAATGAACATCAACTGATAAATAAAATTCTATATATCCACATAATATAATATTTTTCAGCAATAAAATCAATCAAGAACTGATATATGCTACTACCGGGAATTTTGAAGACATTATCCTAGGTGAAAAAATCAAGGCTCAAAAGACCTCATGCCGCATAATTACATCTATATGCAATGTCCAAAATAGGCAGATCTATGGAATACAGATGAGTGGTTGCCTAGGCCTAGGCAGGGAGAAAATAGGGATTCAGCCTGACTCCTAACAGGTACAGTGCTTCTTTTAGGAAGGACAAAAGTGCTTTAAGACTATGTTGTGATGATGGTTGCACAATCCTTTGAGTATATTAAAAACCAATGAATTGTACACCCTAAATGGGTGAATTGTATGCTATGTAAATTTTATCACAAACTGTTGAGAATGTGGATGGGGGGTGGGGAGAGGGAAGGAGAGGGAGAGAATATGTACTCATCAAGGCCGAAAAGGTAGGAATGTGTAGGGAATGAAAAGTGAATACTGATATTAAGAATGTTTTGGAACTAAATGAGACATTTGCTCCCATTCATGTTAAGAACTATATGAGCGAGAGACACTGTTTTTTAAAATGGCCTGAGATAACTGCTATTTACTATGCAGTTACTATATTGCAGGCCTTGTTTCAACTACTTTACATTTATTATTCCATTTAATATTCACACTAACCCAACATAATTATGCCTATTTCACATGTCATTAAACTGGGGCACAGGGCAGTTTAGTAACTTACCTATCATCACACATCTAGAAAGTATCAGAGCCATGATCTGAACCAGCACAGGTGGTATCCAGAATCTGTGCTATTAGTCTCTATGAGATTCCACCTGCCATGTTCTGTGTAAAAGAAAAACTTATCACAACTCTAAAATATAAATATGATATTTCATGAAAGTAGATGCCTCATTCCTAATTAAACAGCTTTAGTGACATAGGTTAATATACCTGACACCTTTCAAAGTAAAATCTAAAGATTTTCCTTGAGCAATTGCTTGGAGAGGTAGTGCGATCCACTATATAATGGCTGGATTTCTGAGCCAGGCACACTTAGGTTCAAAGTCTTAATACTGTGGTCTTTAGAAGGGAATTTAACTGTATGATAACACATAATTCATAGTGTTCTTCAGTAGATTACATAAGATAACATACACTTTCTGACAACAGCATAAACTCAGTTAATAGTGATTTATTATTATTTTGGCAATCAACTTTGGTATCTCCTAGACTATAATTATTTTCATAGTTAATCTTCTGATTTCCTAGTTCTTTGAGGTTAACTGTTACTGAAGTGCTAGAAAAACAGAGTATATTGCTAATAAACTGATTTTAACTAAAATCCTATAAAGAAGAAACCTAATCCACTGAATTCTATAGGATTATCTGATGGACATAAAACACTTATATCCAGGTTTAATTTGAATATTCACCTAATTAATATAGATAAGTCATAGATTCTCTATAGGAAGGTATCAAGACATTAAGAGGCAATTTAAGTCAAATAATAGATGCTATAAACTGTGATTCCATTCTACATCCACTGTAAGTAATATCTAATATCCCTCTTTTGCATAACACATCAGCGACAGCATCTAAAATTAAAATAACTGTTTAAAGGGTCTAAAGAAAGCTTTTCAAGATCCAAGTTTTATATTTGTCTAGAAAAAAAGAGTTGGATGTTCTGTTATTTCCTATTTGCAGATGCATAAAGCAATCACTTTAGAAAATGAACACTTGGTTAAATTTATAGCTGGTGTGTTCTCATTTAGACTAATCTATGCTGGCTCAGCTTAACTACTGCATTGTCAATGTCTGTCTTGCTAAGCACACCCAGTGAATTTCACAATGGCCAACATCGTAATAATGCATTATATATATTTTCCAAATATTACAATATAACTGCACATTTTACAGAAAGGGAACAAGAGAAATTTTAAAAAGGAGAAAAACGCAATAAAGTTGAGTTTCCATTAATACTCAGGCACCTGACCATTGACATGGTTACTTATTTCTTCACATGCAGATTAATGACAGTGTTTACCCCTTGATATTGACAAGGACATAATATATCTTGACAACTGATTAAAGAGGCTTCACTAGAGTTTATTTCTTGGTAGTCTCAACTGCCCTTCCTTTGGCATGATGTGAAAAGCTTACATCAGCTGTAATTTTTTGTAACACTCTACAATGGGGTTCTCTTACAACTTTATAAAACGAATGTGATAAATTGATTATGCTAACAAGTGTGGGCTGCAACGAGTGGTTTACTGGAGATTATAGCTAGTTTTTAAATCAAAAGAATGATGACAATGTTATACATTAAAATCAATTGTTGTTTAATACCCCAACAAAGCCTAAAAGTTTGTGATAAAGAGTTAAATATAATCTCCTCTTCCTTGTAATACTTATTTAAGCAAGATTGCTACCTTAAATTCCTGCTCAATAAGGAAACAATCACATGAGGGGGAGTTTTAGGTGCCAGGTAAGAAAGACTAATAGCTTTAAGTATAAGCCCTTTACAAAGGAAATTACATTTTCGTTTTTTTTAACTTTAACATGGAATTTCTAAGCTAATCACCCACTATTTAGGACTCTGGTAACTAACAATAAACAACAATAAACTTTTAATATCAGTGTGGCATTTCACAGTGTGGCACATTGGCATTTCAAAACTTGGGCAATATTTCAAACTAAAAAAGAATTTCAGAATAATTTTTATTTTTTCAATGTTCACTCTTTATTCTGCTTTCTCTGCATCCTGATCAACTGACTTCTATATTTTTCTGGTACACATAATGACTTGCATCGAAGCAGTCTATCAATCAAGAAATCTACTTATTTTTTCAAATAAAGCTTTGGAATATCAAGTTTAAAGTTACAGTAGGAAAGATAAGAGAAAGTATTCAGATAAAAGTGAGAGAGTAGACAGGGACTAGAAGGAAGCAAAGACTAGGGAGGGATACACACTGCAAAACTCATGGCAAAGAGATGGTGAAAAGTGCCTTGAGAATGGAGAGGGGGGCTGGCCTAAAGAGGAAGAAAAGTGCAGAGGGTAAAATCCATAGCTTCAGATCACAGACATTGGAAGACTGGAAGAATGGAAAGAACCATTGAGGGAGCTGCTAGAGGTACTGATGGACTGATAATAAAGAGATGACAGCATTTCAAAAACTCTATTCAATGAACAATTTTGGGCAACGAATTAAGGATTGAACACATATTGAAAATATAACTAGATAGGAACAATTGTAGGCATAATTTTGGAATTCTCCATGCTGAAAGGAAGGAAAGAGAATTTGGAAACATATGAAAGATAAACTTGTTGGCTCTTGTTGCACAAAACAGAAAGAGAATCTCCTGTTTTTAGTCACAGATGACGAAGGTACTGAGAAAAAGGTATTATAAAATTTTAAATGAGAGAGAAAAGGGAGGGATACAGGGAAGAATCAAAGAAGATGAAAGCACAAAGTAGTAAAGAGAAAAATGTACCTGTCTGTAACATAAATGCTGGTAGCATAAGTTTACTTTACTCAGTGCATAATAAAATCTTTTTAAATCTCAGTACTTATAGCTTTTATAAAAATAGAAATTTTATTCTATGAATTAAAGCAGATATATCAAGAATAATGGATTGAATAAAACAGACCAGTGCAGTTACTAACAATGGAAATGTCATCAACTTGTGACATATCTCTTAGAGATATACCACTAAAGCCCCAGCTTTTATCAGTAAATTATACCAAAATTTTTTGAATGATACATGAATTTAACTTCCAACTACAGAATAAAATGGGAAATGGAGAAGAATGGCATTTTGAGTGGATGACCTCATTATTTGGTCTAAATTATATGCTCCGGGCACCTGGATGGCTCAGTGGTTGAGCATCTGCCTTTGGCTCAGATCATGATCCTAGGGTCCTGGGATCGAGTCCTACATCAGGCTCCCCACAGGGAACCTGCTTCTCCCTTTGCCTATGTCTCTGCTTCTCTGTGTCTCTCATGAATAAATAAAAATAAAATCTTAAAAAAAAGATATACGTTCAACCACTGATCCACCCAGATGCCCTATCATCCACATTTCTTAGGAGTATGGTCCACACCTATTGCCTTACTCCTTCTTCCCTCCTATTTCACTCATCATCTCTGAAATTCAACTTACTAAGGTCACCTAGGCCCTCCTAATAATCAAATCCAATGGACAAATTTCAGTTTTTTCTTACTGAACATATCTCTTGATTGTGAAATATCGATTATTCTGTCTTTCCTGTAATTCTTCCATTTGTTTCATTGAGATCACACTCATTCACTTATTTGCCCATTCGCTCAATAAATACTGATTTTATATATATATTTAACAATTTTATTTATTGATGAAAGAGAGAGAGAGAGAGAGATGCAGAGACACAGGCAGAGGGAGAATCAGGCTCCATGCAGGGACCCTGACATGGGACTCGATCTTGGGACTCCCAGGATCACACCATGGGCTGAAGGCAGGCGCTAAACCACTGACCCACCAGGGATCCCCTGATTTTATATTTTTTAAAAATATGTATTTTAAAGAGAGAGAGTAAGGAGAGGGAGGAGGAGGGAGACAGAATCTCAAGCAGACTCTTCGCTAAGCACAGAACCTTAAATTCTTGCTTGATCCCTGTACAGCCCTGAGATCATGACCTGAGCTGAAACCAAGAGTTGGGCACTCAAAGACTAAGTCACCCAGGCACCCTAATAAATACTGATTTTAAAATAATGATTTGCCAAGAATCATTACTAAAGTTATCTATTCTTCATTCTTTATTTGAACATTCTGATGCTGCTCTTCTTTCTCTGACCCCTTAAAATTTCTCCTCACTTGATCTAAATTACCAAATTTGTATCT
Source organism: Canis lupus familiaris (assembly GCF_011100685.1). Classification (NCBI taxonomy): domain Eukaryota; kingdom Metazoa; phylum Chordata; class Mammalia; order Carnivora; family Canidae; genus Canis; species Canis lupus. The sequence goes on along the minus strand of NC_049260.1, from coordinate 24,343,583 downwards.
ATAGAATAGATACTTCAAAATCCACTATGGTTATGGTAACACTCTAGAAAGCCCTAACAAAGCCTTTAAGCCTGGCTTTGTAAACCTCTGTTGTGATGGAAAATAAAGCAGAGGTATTAAACCCTTATAAAAGAGAGACCCATGTTGCTGTGGTAGGGTCTAGTTCCTAAAGGCTCAAATAATAATTTTTTTCTTTTATCGAGGTAAAACATTATAGAACATTATATAAGTTTCAGGTATAAAATATTTGACATCTGTAATCACTAAAAAGTGATCACCACCAAAAATTGTTACCTTCCATCCCATGCAATGGACTCCCTTCACCAATTTCACCTGCCTCCCAACTTCCTTTCCCCTTCTGTAACCATCAATCTGATCTCTTTATCTACTAGTTTGGTATCGTATCATTTTCTTGTTCATTTGCTTTGTGTATTAGAGTTCATAAAGGAGAGAAATCACACTATATTTGTCTCCCTCTATCTGACCTATTTCACTTAGCACAATACCCTCAAAGTCCATCCATGTTGTCACATATGACAAAATTTTATTCTTCCTCATGGCTCAATAATATTCCAGTGTGTGTGTGTGTGTGTGTGTTTGGGGTGTGTACACCATATCTTCTTTACACATTCATGTATTGATGAACACTTATTTCCATATTTTGGCTACTGTAAATAATTCTAGTAAATTTGCATTTTAAATGCTGTAATGGACATATGAATGCATATATATTTTCTAATTAGTGTTTTCATATTCTTTAGGTAAGTATCCAGAAGAATAAATGGATCATATGGTAGACTTGTTCCTAATTTTTTGAAGACCCTCCATACTTTTCCATAATGGCTACCACTGCACCAATTTATATTCCCACCAACAGTGAAAGATTATTACCTTTTCTCCACATCTGCACCAACACTTGTTATTTCTTGCTTTTTGGATATCAGCCATTCTAATGGGTGTGAGGTTATATCTCATTGTGGTTTTGATTTGTATTTCCCTAATAATCAGTGATATTAAACACCTTTTCAGGTGCCTGTTGAACACGTGTTTGTCTTCTTTGTAAAAATGTCTATTCGGATTCTCTGCTTTTTTAATTTATTTATTTTTAAAAATTTTTGTCCATGAGAGACACACAGAGAGAGAGAGGCAGAGGGAGAAGCAGGCTCCCTGCAGGGATCCTGATGCGGAACTTGATCCCCAGACACGGAATCATGCCCTGAGCCAAAGGCAGATGCTCAACCACTGAGCCACCCAGGCGTCCCTCCTCTGCCCTTTTCAAAAAATATAATTTATTTATTTGAGTACAGTTGACACACAATGTTATATTAGTTTTGGGTGTACAACAGTGATTCAACAATTGTACACGTTGTGCTATATTCATCACAAGCTACCATCTGTCACCATACCACACTATTACCGTAACATTGACTAGAGTCTCTGTGCTATACCTTTTATTCACGTGACTTATTCATTCTATGACTGCCCATTTTAATTGGGTTTTTCAGCTTTTTATTGTCAAGTTGTAGCAGTTCTTTATAAATTTTGTAGATTAACCTCTTAATGGATATCTTCTCTCATTCAGTAGTAGGTTGGCTTTTCATTCTGATGATGGTTTCCTTTGCTGTGCAGAGGCTTTTTAGTTTTTGTCCTTTTGTTTCTTTTCATTTTATTTCCCTTGCCTTCAGACTGAGATTACTAAGACTGATGTCAAGGAGCTTACCATTCTTCTTCTAGGAATTTTGTTTTGTGACTTCAGGTTCTACAGTCATATCTCCAATCCATTTTAAGTTTTTTTTTTTTGTATAAGATAGTAGTCTAATTTCATTTGTCTGCATGCCATTGTTCAGTGTTCCCAGCACCATTTTTTGAAGATACTGTCCCTTCCTCACCGTATTTTCTCAGCTCCTTAAATTGTCTGTATATGTGTGGGTTTATTTCTGGGATCTCAACTCTGCTCCATTGATTTGTTTGTGCTTTTATGCAAATACCATACTGCTTTGATTACTAGAACTTTGTAGTATAGTTTGAAACCAGGCAGTATGAAACTTCCTGCTTTGTTCTTCTTTCTCAATATTGCTTTGGCAGTTTGGGATTTCTTGTGGTTCCATACAAATTTTAGAATTATTTGTTCTAGGCTCAGTGAAAAATGCCATTGGAATTTTGACAGAACTATTTTCTTGGATTCACCTAGGTTCTGTTTTTGTATTGGTGATATTTACACGATTAAAGATTTTGGAGAGACACACATTTCCTATAAGCAGTCTACAGAAGCAGATTGTGAACACACAAATCCATATTCAATTAGTTCATTGAGGCACTATGCAATGCATGGTAGTAATTCACCACTAATTCAGAATGCTTCTTCTATGCTTTCCTTATTCATAAAATGTCCTGGTGCAACTAAACAATATATCTTTTTATTATTCAATTTACTGTTAACAGAGTCACACTGAATCATGTTCTTCGGTCACAGTTTATACAGAAGAGTCATATTCACTTAAATGTCAATGCTCAAAATAAAGAAAAAAGTAAAGTGTTGATTTACTATCAAATATAATCTATATTTCCAAATTTTTTTAAAAAGTAAAATACAATACTTTTGCTTGTTTCCAATCACCCTTGGTTTTATACAATGAATACATAATCCTAGGTATTACATAACTTTGACACCTAACTGAAAAAAACACATATATCTGTATATGTGAATATGTACATATGTATTGTTCTGTTTAAAAACATTTTCTAACTACCGCAATTGTATAAAAATCTGCTTAAAAGCTGAAGTATGTTAAAGAGTTACTGAGGGTATAATACACACACACACTTTCTGACTACTTGGTAGGTTAAAACCTCTATAGCAAACTATACCCTGGCATGCTGAAAGGACAAATCATTATCCAAAACAAACACATTGTTTTTTTTCTGAATGAACATACATATAAAACTTCTTACTTTGCCTAGAAATTCAACCTACCATGATGTTTACAGTAAGATGCTTAATTTTTAATTAGTTTGAAGAATATATACAGTCTGTTCTAGAGTGACAAATGCTGATAAATTTTAAGACAAAAAATTATTAAACTTATTTATGGTCTCTTAACCCATGTGATCCCATTGGGCCAAATATGTTTCCTTGAAAAAGTAACTACAGTATAAAAATGTGGTATATATTCAAATGTTCCCTCTATTTTACTGCTTACTTTGCAAACACACCCTATACAACAGCCAAAGCCACTAGAAGTTCATCGGAAACTTGCCACCATTTCACAAAAAGAATGAGATGCCTCTGCCTCTATGTTCCCTGTTAATCTTCTAATATACACTGTACTGTGTATCTCCCATTTTACATTGTGAGCTCTTTGAGACCATTGACCATACTTTAGGCACTTTGATCTTCCCAGCAAAGGAGCTGGGATTTAAATATTTATTGAACTAATGAATGGTAATTAATAAATCAAAATCTATTGTCAATGTACACTTGCCATAGTCTACTATTATCAGCTATGTACACTTTTTATACCCACTAAGAAATAAAACTTGCAAATTATGGGACTGCTCTGCACATATATGTATACTTCTTTCAGTTGGTACATTAACTAGGTGTTTGGCAAATAATCAACTTTAATTAGAAATATGTACAGGGATCCCTGGGTGGCGCAGCGGTTTGGCGCCTGCCTTTGGCCCAGGGCGCGATCCTGGAGACCCGGGATCGAATCCCACGTCGGGCTCCCGGTGCATGGAGCCTGCTTCTCCCTCTGCCTGTGTCTCTGCCTCTCTCTCTCTCTCTCTCTGTGACTATCATGAATAAATAAAATCTTTAAAAAAAATTCTTAAAAAAAAAAAAGAAATATGTACAGTTTAGGTGTACCAAAAGTAAAAAGCACAAAATTTCCTATTGTTTCAATGACTGTTTTAGACAGTGTCAACTACTCCCTTGTCTTTATTTTCTTTTGTGTTATAGTGAAAAAATCGTGCTCCCAAAAGCATTAGGCTTTTGATACACTTGGCTCTAGTTTCTAAGATGAGCTTCTTTCTCAATATAATATTTCTTGTCCTTTCTCTGGAGGATGTATTTGAGAGGCCTTACAGATATACTGGATATTGCTCTATCTTGAAACCTCAGGAATACTCCCCAAATAGATTACAAGTCCTTTGGTATCACTAGAGATTTATGTCTAATATAAGGTCTTAGTACTCATCTTTAATTATCCTATTGAGAAATTTTCTTCTAATAATACAACTTTCAACTGTACCACTGTGGCATGAACCAGTATTGGTAGAGTACTTTTATAATATAATTCAAGTTTTAAACAAAACTTTATACAATTCACTGTGGTATCTAGAAAATGTTTTAAAATACAGTAATATGACCAGTATGAAAATTCAGAGTCAAAGCTCCAATGTCATACTGACCTTTGAAATTTAGGAGGCTCATTTATAAAAGAACATTATTACCATAATAAAGTTAAAATAATAGAAACCATTAAATTATTTTAGAATTCATATTGGACTATAAATATCTAATTCCTTAGAATAAAGACTTGAGACATTCAGACACTGATCTGAGATTGTTAGCTGTAGTTTAGAATCAAACAAAGCATTTTTTTAAGAGTTCAAAACTCACAAAGCCTTGTGAACAGGTCAAGCAGATTCTAATATACTACATCTGCTCCTGTGGTTGCTCCATTTTTTAAAGAGAAAGTGTCATTCAAACAGTGTTTTCCCTATTCCCACATGAGTTCTTACACTATTCAGAAAACTCATGGGGAGAAAGATTATTTATTCATGAAAGCAGGGTTTCTTTGGTCATTCCAGATTTGATTGGCATTAGCAGCAACTATGTCTGATTCCAAAGATTTAAATATTCATTATAGCATAATCACAGCATTTAAATATCTAAGCATTAGATGTTTCAAAGTAATTCTCATTTTTGAATAAATGTAGCCTATTTTACATAGATGACCTAACATAATGATATAGCATTACATTCTTGATAACTTTACTGTATGGCAGACTAAAATATAGATTATTTAGAATTCTGTTAAAATATTCTACCAAAGGTTGCTTATGTTATTTACCAATTTTATCTGAAAATTAATAAAAAAGGAAATGGCTCTTTACAATAACAGTATGCATATGCCTCCCTTTGAATGAATTAAGTTTCCTCGTAATTATATGCATAAATTAAAATTTTATGACTGGATCGCTGTATATAAAATCAAGGATAATTCAATCTCTCTTAGAAAATGCTTTTTAAAACTGTCCCCCTCTTTAAGGAACAGCAGTACAGATGTACACATGGGGATGGCGGTGTACACACCCCCAATAAATAAATATTTACATGGAGCTTCCTGAAGTCTGTACAAAACAGACACAACACACTTAATTGAAATGCTGTAATATAAAATATCACTCTCTCTGGTTGATAATTTATTACTGGGCATAAATAATCTTTTACAGATAGTCAGATATCATTTGACTGTGAATCTAAGCCAAAGTTTAGATTTTAGTGAGAAAGCTCCAAGATAATTCATTATTTAAAAAAAGCAATAAAACCCAAGAAAATGTTAAATTTCTATATTAATTCAGGTTATAAAATAAATATATTTTTCAAAATAGCTCTGGTGAGCTATAATTGACATACAAATATAAATGCCACACATATTTAATGGGTAGAACTTGGTATGTTTTAGTGTACATATACAGCCAGGAAACCATTCTACAATAAAAATAATGAACAAATCCATTACACCCAAAAGTTTCCTCAAGTCCCCTTGTTATCTCTCCCTTTCCATCTCACCTCCACTATCTTTAAGTAATGACTAATCTGTTGTCTTTCACTATACACTAGTTAGCATTTTCTAGAATTTCCTATGAATGCAATCATGCAGCGTATACTCTTTTGGATTCTTTCAGTCAGCATGATCATTTTGGGATTCACTCATGTTGTTACATGTATTAATTGTTCACTCTTTTTATTATTGAGTCACATTACAGTGTATGGATAAAACACCATTTTGAATATCAATTCACCTATTCATAAACAATTGGTATGGTTCCTATTTTTAGCTATTACAAATAAAGCTGCTATGCTCATTTCTATACAACTCTGCATGTACATATGGTTTTATTTCTTATGGGTAAATGCCTAGGAGTAAAAGGTGGGTCACATGGTAAGTGTATTTTTAATTTCCAAAAAAACAACTGATTTCTGGCATGGCCATACTATTTACATCCCCATCAGCTGTTGGTCCCTATATGTTCATTTGGTCAGAGAGCACATTCTTGGCCTGTATGTACATTTATTAAGACAGAAACATCCCTTCTCTATGCAATGTATACTATATATGGAGAGGTCCATTTTATAGGAACTAAAACATAAACTGACTGCTTTAAATAATTAATAAAAGTGGATTTTTTTCTTCCCTATCACAAGAGATGAAATACAAAAACAAGAAAAATTAACATTTCTTACCACATACCTGCTGCCTCTATTCAAGTGGTGAGTATATATTACATCATATAAATAATTACAATAACCCTATGATGATAGGTACTAAAGCAGAGTCCATCTTATAGATGAGAAAACTGCAGGAATAAATAAGTTGTCATGGCCACAAAACTAAGTAGCAGAGCCAGGCTGTGAACCTGACAGTCTGAGCCCATGGTTTTAGCCCCTAACCACAATGTACTCCTTCCTATCATCCATACATTACTAAAGAGTTGTAATTTGGACTAGAAAGCTATGAAATATCCCTCATATAATTGCACACCTTTGGTCAACTGCCAAAATACTGCAGTGATTCTTATGTGAATTCTGTCCAACTTTATTGTTACTATTTTAGGCAAAGGATGTGTTTTCATACTTCACCCAGTCAGACATCTTGTCTCCAAAAATGTGTTTTCAAACAGACACTTAATTGTAACATTAAGCTATTACCTTAAACTTATTTTCGTAATATTTCTTAATATAAAAAATGTTAGCATGAACATCATATTCCATACTCAGATTACCAACTGCTAAACAATTCTTAAGTCTTTGTGTGTTTATCATTGTTTTCACATATAAAGTAAATATAGCCCTAATACCTTTAATGTAGTATTAACAGAAACGGAAAAATTTATCTAATGCTTTCTTTCCAATAATCACAGCAAAATTAAGATTTCCTTTCTGTAGTCATTATAACCATTTATTCTATTAGAAAGTTTGTCAGTGATCTTGATTATGTTAAAGGGTATACACAACACACAAATGTTGAATGTAATTCCCACATCTTTACCCGAAAGATATTTTACAAGTATAATTCTTTAGCAAAACATATACCAATTGCTGCATAGAGAGTTAAATTCCAAATTTTGAACTAACCCATTCAAAATATTTTAGAAAGCAGAAAAATGAATGGTCTTCCTTTAATACTACTCCTCAACCACTTGGAACACATTTTATTGTGAGTGAAGTGAATACAGATATTATATAAATATGCAAATTTAAAATTTCAATGTATTTAGAGTTGAGCTCCAACTGTCATTAAGATTTTAAAGCCAAAAAAAAAAAAAAAAAGATTTTAAAGCCAATTAGAAGTAGATTCCAGATATTTTCCTGTTTCCAGGAAACAAACAACATAATTGAACTGGGAAATTTGAGGAGAGTTTAATAAAGAAGACAAAATACAAATGTTGTCAAGACAAAACAAAGGATGGAACAGGTATCAGAATCCAGAGACAGAGGGCAAGTTAGGTAGAGAGGGCTTTCTGATGGGAGCTGTGATTTTTCTTTTTTATCTGATAACCAGGTCACTTCAAAAACCACCTTGTAGAGAGAAAGCCAGAAAAATAAATAGCTCCCACTCAGTTTTCTCCCTGTCACTGATCTCCTTCTGCTGTTTTCCCCTGGTTCCATACACCTGGAAGACAGAGGCCAGGGATCCCCTGATACATTCCTTACAGGTCCCCTTTCCAGGGCACAAAGCATATTGGGAAAGGTGGAGACAGATCTGGGGAAGGGCGGGGAGCAAACTAGAGATGTCCAAGATATTGCCTTTGAGCTCATCATTGATACATGAGTTTCAGCTCTTGTTTTTTCACATATATGTTTGCAAGTAAGATTTATTGAGAAGAGCATAATGCAGTAAATTCTTTTGTCAAATTACAGTCTATTCACAAAATTTTAATTAAGTTTTCTAAAAGGCAAATGTCAAGACATATGACTTTTTCTTACATTTTAACCTTGTTGTGTTTATGTACATTTAGAACCAGAAGGGGAAGTATGACATTAAAAAGCATGTTAAAGTAGTATTTGGCCCTTCATCGTGATTTTCCCATGCTTATTTAAGCATGGTTTTATGTTTAAAACTTTTTAATTACACTATGTCTGTATTCACAAACATGGACAATCCAAATGGGAGAAAAGGTGGACCATTTTCCCCCTAAATATTTGGTTTTAAAAGTAGCAACTACAGAATAATGTTCAAACATCTTTCATGCTGCTATAAGAATAATTGTCAATTTTTACCATTCTATAATTTATAATGAAAACTCTACTCTGCAGTTGCTTTTATTGAATTCTCAACATGCTAAGTTTACTTTTTTTTAAAGAACTGGTAAAACAAGACACAAAAGATGCATTTTTAGAAGGCCTTGAAGGAAAATGTACTCATCCTTGCCACTATTAGCTTAAAAACACCTAATTCCAATCTCATATATATTTTTACTAATGTATATGTATGCCTTTAGCTTCACTTTAAGGAATGCAGGATGTATGTAGGTACATAAACATTACAATGTTGGTTTTTTATCACATTTGTTTTACAACATCTCTTATCATTGGCAAACGTGAGGGAAATTTTTACTATAGCATTTTTAAAAACATCATGTAAAACACCAAGAAAAATGCAATGCTAAACAGATAACATGAGTAAAAAGGCTTTATTTTTGCATATTTAGTCCTAAGGTGGTTTATTCTACAAATTTCTTAACCCCATGCTATCCATAATTTTTAAGTTGGTTTTCTCTATATTAATGGAAAGTTCAAAAACTCCCTTTAAGATGGATATTAATTTACAGATCAATACACTATTAATTGCTCTAATATATATCCTTAAACAAGTTCAAAACGCTCCAGTATGAAGTGGACCACATCCTTGTATGTTCACAGCCCGAGAAAATTAGCGTCCTCAAGATAAAACCATTGTTAAGATACCAAGTGTATTTTACATGTCAAATCCTTTACCTACTCTGGCTAATTTCTAGCATTTGCAGGATATCCCAAACTACTTTTTTTTCTACTTTATCAGAGTACACAGATGAAACTAACATTTTTCTATAAAACTTTGAGTTTTAAGATCTATCATTTAAAAAATCTGTTAAAATATTTAATGAACATATGCATCCACATCTTCAAAGATGGTACTATGTATTCATTCTATTCATTACAGGAAGTATACCTTGCATATTTAACAAAGGAACTTCTTCCCGAGTACACAGTTTTGTTTTTTTCCCATTTCCCAAAATAATAGGTATTATACAACCTATGATCTATAATACTGTCATATTAGCATAGAAGTATTCAGCTTACCATCAGGTATATTCTCATTTTCAATTAAATGAACAAAATAACATGTGCTGAAACTGTGGAATTGAATAAAATCGCTGTAGTTCCAACCCATACTATATCTTGTGCAGACATGTTGAGTAAAATTTGAGAAGGACCCAGATCCATTTAAAAGTATTTCCCCATTATGTCTGTGACATACCATACAAAGTCTCAGAAAATAAAACCTCAGACCTCACCCTAGGTGGCTTCCCTGTCACCTTTCATTTACATCCTATCAGAATACAATTTCCACCAATTTCATTGTCTAAATGTCTTTCAAATGTGTCCTGATCACTGCAACCATATAATCCTTCCCTTGTTTAAATTCTTCTTGAGGGGTGCCTGGGTGGCTCAGTCAGTTAAGCGGTTGTCTTCAGCTCAGATCACAATCCTGGGGTCCTGGGACTGAACCCCATGTCCAGCTCCGTGTTCCGCAGGGCACCTGCTTCTCCCTTTCCCTCTTCCCATCCCTTCCTGCTTGTTCTCGTTCTCTCCCTCTCCCTCTCTCTAATAAATAATTTTTTTAAAAAATTTTTATTTATTTATGATAGTCACAGAGAGAGAAAGGCACAGAGACACAGGCAGAGGGAGAAGCAGGCTCCATGCACCGGGAGCCCGACGTGGGATTCGATCCCGGGTCTCCAGGATCGGGCCCTGGGCCAAAGGCAGGCGCCAAACCGCTGCGCCACCCAGGGATCCCTCTCTCTCTAATAAATAAATAAAATCTTCAAAAATTAAAAAAATATATTCCTGAAAGGTCTTTCTGCCTGCAGGTATTCACCACCTTGATGTCCCTCCCTTGACTCATATCTCTCAGCATCTCAGAGTCACTGAGCAAATGAAGCAAATTGCTCAATGAATCAAGCTTGATGATATGACCCCTACCTACCTTTTCATCTATAGCTCAACCCTCCACACATCCACTTGTATACTGCAGAGTCTACCTTATTTCCTTCTCTATAGTTTGTACAGCATACTTTATGCTGGAAATGCCTCTTTACTGGCCTGAAAAACTTATTTTATGCACAAAAATCTTGCATAAACAATCTCATAGGAGAGGACTACTCTTTTCCTCCTACTTCCTAAAACAGTGTTTAATTAAGTTTTTTCTTTCAGGCAAGGTCCGTTTATTCCCCCCTTCTTGTCTCCAGTGGTTAAAACACTTCTTTGTGCATTGTGCCCAATCAATTACTATCATGATGAACTTCACGAAGATATCAAAATAATATGTGTGTGTTTTCATACACATATAAGCGGTTAATTTTAAATTATTTTACAATGAGCAAAAACAACTTACATTGGTATTTATTTTTTTGTATATTTTTTATTGGAGTTCGATTTGCCAACATATAGTATAACACCCAGTGCTCACCCCATCAAGTGCCCCCCTCAGTGCCCTTGGGTGACGGGTATTTATTTTTTTAAACAGTCCCATTACCAGAAAAAACACGTGGCAGTTATTTGATCTTTCTGGTAGTTTTAACCAGTATTTCAAACCTACAATTCATCATCTTTTACCAATACAATTTCCTTTTAGATATTTCAAATGAAACATATCATTTTACCGTTTCCTCCCAGATTTCCCCAATAATACTTAAAGAAATAGGACTACTTTAAAAACTCTTATATTAAGGGATGTCTAGGTGGCTCAGTGGTTGAGTGTCTGCCTTTGGCTCAGGTCGTGATCTTGGGGTCCTGGAATCCAAGTCTTGCATCGGGCTCTCTGCAAGGAGCTTACTTCTCTCTCTGTCTCTCCCCGTGTTTCTTATGAATAAATAATAAAATCTTTTAATAAAAAAATAAAAAAATAAATTAAAACTCTTATGTTAACATAATACATTTAAAAAGCCAATGGTATTCAACAGCTTCCCCATTATTTTTTTTCAAAAAAATCATAACATGAACAACCTGTGTAACCATCAACCAGATCAGTAAATAGAATACTGCCAGTGCTTGTAACTTGCCCTGTGCTCCCTCGCAAACACTACTTCTTTCCTATTTCCAGCAGTAGTTACTGTCTTCATTTCTAACTCCCTAAATTTGAACCTCGTAACTTTATATAAACAGAATTATATGGTAAGTATTTCCTTGAGTCTGACTACTTTTCTATCTGTAAACTTCATCCATGTTATAGCACATAGTTGTAGTTTCATCATTTTCATTTCCAGATTTTTCTCCATTGTGTGAGTTTACTATAGTTTCTTACCCATTTTACTGCTGATGGACATGCAAATGGTTTGTTTGGTATTATGAAGACAAATGCTGCTAAAGGCACTGTAATATCTGATGATCTCAGAAATATTATGTTTTAATATCTCATGATCACAGAAAAAAATGTCAATTAATGCCACTTTAAGTAAGTTCTGTGCCAAGTAGTCTCCCTATGGCTCTTCCCAGATCTTGTGTGCAAAGAACCTATTTCTTCCCTTGTAAAATGAGTGCATCTTAAGTACCAGAGAGAACCAAGTAATTATTATAAGTAGGATTTTTTTTAAAAATGCTTTTGAATTACAATGAAATTTATGGCATATTTTATTACTTTGTTATGAGATACCATGCTTTCCTTTATTTTACCAGGCTTTATTTTCCAGAGCATATAATGCATATCATATCATACATGACACTATTTTTAAGTAGAAAGCTTTCTAGGGTAAATTAAGATAAATGTGTGTCTCACCTGAGAAATGTGGAAAGGTGGAGGTGAAGGAAGGGTGCAGAGGCCAAGGAGGCACTGGCACTATGATGCACAGATTCTATGACAAGCTAGAGACATCTGAAGGGAGGATGAAAAAAGCATGAAAAGACCACATGGCAATCAACCTCTACAAAAAAAAAAAAAAAAAAGAAAGAGAGAAGAAAGAAAGAAAGAAAGAAAGAAAGAAAGAAAGAAAGAAAGAAAGAAAGAAAAAAGAAAGTATCAAGCAACAACTATTTATCAAACATCATGCTAGGTCTTAGGAATACTTGAGAAATAGTCTTGTTTTTGAAACAAAAATTGCAGTCCACTAAGGAAGACAAACTTGTAAAAAGACAATTACCACTAAATGGGATAATTGCTCTCTGTAAGTGAGATAATCAATGTCTTTAAAACTATTTCAAAAGAAGAAATGATGAATACCTAAAAAGCTGTGTTTGTCCAAATTTTCTGGCCTGATGGAATAATAGCATGCTGTATTGTGAGTGGTATGCCACTGGTAAGGAAAATGAAGATAGAAAATCTTTATGTAGAATAAAAGAAAATCATCAGAATCCATAATATAGACTAGTTTTCGAAAATGACTCAATTCTGTTCTGCAAACAGTTATTGAACACCTGTCGGGTATAAGGCACAGAGATAACTGTAGGCACACAAAGGTAAAGAAGACATAGGATCTGCTTTCAAGTTGCTTAGAACTGAGTATAAGAGAATCAGCAAACAATGCATAAAAAAGATAGTGCCCTATTACTGCCAGGCATCTCTGGGCTTCTATGGTGGGAACAAGAGAGAGAAAGAGTGTAATTTGCTAGATAAAAACATGGGATGTGAATGAAAATCCCTATTAGCTTCACCAGACTCTGTCTTTCTGCCATGGCAATGCTTAATCTTTTTTTCTAGGTAAAAGAACGTAACATAATGGGAAAGACACTAAGAAGCATCCTGCACAATAATGGTAGGGGATGGAGATTAAATTCCCCCTTTCTTGATTATATCGTAGGGAGATTCAAGTAATGTTCCCTTTCTTTGGTCAATGCGATGTTTTCAGGACCAGTATGAACCAACACACTAATTTCTGAAATCTTCTTGCAGCAAGCAGCAGATTCTAAAAATTTTCAGTGGCTTATAAGGAAGAGAATTTTTACAAGTCCTCTGGAGGAATAGGAGACTGCCGTGGGATTGCAGAAGTTTAGAGTTAGTGGTTCACTTCGGGTTGCAAATGACTTGGTTTGAATTATGTTGACAAGGCATTGAATAACAGATGTATAGACAGCACAGTAAGTAAGTACCCTTAGAAAGAATTAAAATAAGCTAAAATTTCATTTTCTGTAACTAAGTGGCCTAAGATAGGATTGGTATTATAGAGTAAAAACTTTGCAAGCAGTTTAGGAGACTGTACTCTCTTCCCCGCAAAAAATAAGAGTAGGTTTACTAGGCGAGGATGATCTGAGGAAGATTATACAAGAACACCTTAGTAAAATACATCTTCAAAAAATAAAAAATAAAATACATCTTGAGGGAAACAAATGTCGAGTTTGAGAAAGAAAAGATATCCATATTAAAGAGAACAAAACACAGAAGGTATGTAAGCCTGAATGTGAGGTCAGAATAGAGATACAAAAAGAAAGCAGTGGGGTTAAAATACACCCACAAAGAAATAAAGGGGTTGCATGACCTTGAGATAGGGGAGGTCTGGAGCCTGAAATAACTCAGGGATTAGAGTAACATAAATAGGAGTTGCCAGGCAGAATGTAACAGAGGAAAGGAAAACCCGTAAGATATGGTGACAAAGGAATCAACAGACCTGACTGGTTCTACATGAAGAAAAAGTAAGAGGTAGGATTAAGTAGAGTCAGGCTTCGATTCTGGATTATGAGAAAGAGAGAGAGAGAGAGAGAGAGAGAGAGAGAGAGAGAGAGAACATGAGCATAAACTCTGTATGTGTGCATGTGTGTGTATGTGTGGACACGTGCATGTGCACGTCTAGGGGGGCAGGAAGGTGAAAGGAGAAGAAGAAAGGGAAGGCATAGAAAATATTTCAAGGTATGTCTATGTAATGTGGGGAGATGATTTTTCCACTCCCTTCTTTCCAACTGCAGAGAGCTCATAATCATGAATGTGTCACACTGGAGAACTCCAACAGCCTGTTTCCTTCTACGTGGCTGAAAAGTCAAGTTCATTATGTCTGTAGGGACTTGGAAAGCTTACACATAACAGTGGTCATTAATCATGCTGGCTAAATTCTTGAGCTAGAGACAGAAAGGTATGGAAAGATGCAAAATTCTAGTCTTTTCCTAGCGTTATTTTAACTTACTTTCAGACAGATAAGTTCAGGCTTATGTTTACACTCTGTTGTTGATAGAAGTACTGGAATAACACCTGCTTTGTCTTCCACACCATAAATCTCAACACAGCACATAACACTGCATGTTTCACACACAACCGCAGAAAAGACATAATCATAGCCATTAACCTTCCTCTTAGTTGCTGATAAAGTAAAATAGACCCATTCTTCAAAGAAACACGAATCTGTTCAGATAAATATTCCTCTAGCTGCAATAAAGACTATTATTTTAACTTCAAGATCATTTCTGTATAAACATTGAGTGTAAATTTAAAACCTATATGATGGGAATGCAAAAATAACACTTTAAAGGCAAAAACAGGGATCCCTGGGTGGCGCAGCGGTTTGGCGCCTGCCTTTGGCCCAGGGCACGATCCTGGAGACCCGGGATCGAATCCCATGTCGGGCTCCCGGTGCATGGAGCCTGCTTCTCCCTCTGCCTGTGTCTCTGCCTCTCTGTCTCTCTCTGTGACTATCATAAATAAATAAAAAAATTAAAAAAATAAATAAAGGCAAAAATACAGCAGTTAATTATATTTAAATATCACATAAACGGGGTGAAACTTCTCCCTCTCTCCCTCCCTCCCCCTCTCTCTAAACATCAAAGAATTAAATGCAGGATTCTCATCAGTAAGTTTATGGAGATGTAAGATGACATATTGTAAAGGAGAATTGTAGCTATCAAATGACCAAAGCTGGCAGAAATAATTTTCCTTGCAATCCTTATAAATCTAGGAATTGAAAAAAAAATAAATCTAGGAATTGTGTTGAAATCCACTTTCTCTTTTGGAAAAGTGCCATTTTTTCCCTGAATAGTCTCAGTTGTTAGATTTCTGTTGCTACATAGAAAAGGCCTGCGAAGAGGTGAAAACTTTAAGAGAAAGGCAATTAAGCCATACTGAGCCGAAAAAAATTAACATTGTCTCATTTGTGTTTTTTTGTCAACTTGGTGCAATAGAACTGGTTTAACTTCTCTAAGTATAACAGACTTGCAAAAGCCCAATGTAGGGAGAACACTCGCCTGGGAAAAGCCTTCCTTGGACAAGCCCAGCTGCACTGAGGGAAAAGGGGATTTTTTCTGCCATGAAAACTTTTTCACTGCAGGGACCAGCTGCTTTAGCCAAAGTAATCACAAAGTCTATAGAATGGTCTACACACCATCTGGCTCCTTTCAATGTCTTGGAGACTCCTTCAAAACTGGCTTTAAAAGTGAATATTTTCCCTTGCATACCAGGTGTATTTACTATTGCCTGGAATAAATTTGGTTGGTGTGGGAGTGGAGGATGGGGGCTTGGAATCTTGGAAGGGATTCAACTTTTTCAAAAATAGACTGAGAAACTGCAAATTGTTACGATAACCAATATCTTGGTTTTGCCACCACTTCATTTTCAGTTGAATAATAACTGTAGCTACCCACTTGCAAATAAAATGAGCTATCCCTACTCTTGCTTGGCTCAGTTTGCTCTTTATCATTTATTTAGTATGCTACATACATTAAGCATGATGATATGCCAATAAGATGATTTCCTGTTTTTGAAAATACACAAGAATAAACGATAAACCTAACAGGGACAAAATTTCTGTCAGATACCTTAAGTCTCATCTTAAACCACGTTCCATTTCAACCATAGAAACATAAAATTCCATTTACCTCCAAAAAACTTTATGCCAAATGTCATCAGTGTATCGACTATTAAAAAGGCATCTTATTAATAAGCACATCCTTGTAAACAAATGTGGAGTAATATCTTTTTCTCTAATGTTTTCCACAAGATCATGATTTAAGAAAGTTACTCTTCAAAGCACTGCCTGGCAGTTTATAACAAAACAAATTCACATCCTAAAAATTAATGTTATACCACAAATCCTTCTGCCTTTTAATATATTTCTTCACATGTGTTCTTCAGAGATGGAAGTTTCTCAGAAAGACTTTTTGTACAGCTTCTTTTCTACCCTATCCTGAACATACAGGTACCCAACCTAAATGTTCTGAGGTCATCAAGAGTTCTCTATGCAGATAAGGTAAGCCCAGAATCACTGGCCAATATATTGAAACTGACATCATGGGGTGCTTGAGTTTTTCATGTAGTACATTAATGATTAACTTAAAGACTGAGTCTTTTCACTATTAATAACTCAAGAAATGAAAAGACAGCCCAAATTAAAAATGGGCAACAAATTTTAGTACACATTTCTCCATGAAGATATATGAATGGCCAGTAATCACAGAAAAGATGTTCAAAATCATTATCAAGGAAATCAAAATCAAAATCACAATAAGACACCAGTTCATCCCCTCTATGACCAGCTATAATCAAATAATAAAAATTCTGGAATTAAATAATAGTAATGGTTGCACAAGATTGTCAATGTACTTTATGCCACTGTGTTGTACACTTTACAATGCTTAAATATAAAGTAGATTGGGAGTTGCTTAGGTCTGAAGGAGGAAGGCTGTTTGAGGAGAAATAAGGAATGATTGTTAATGGCTTGGAGTTTCTTTAGGGCATGGTTAAAATGCTTTAAATTGATTGTATTGAGAATTGCACAACTCTGTGAATGTACATAAACTATGGAATTTTATACTTTATTTAATTAATTTATTTATTCATGAGAGACAGAGAGAGAGAGAGAGAGAGAGAGAGAGGCAGAGACACAGGCAGAGGGAGAAGCAGGCTCCATGCAGGGAGCCTGATGCGGGACTTGATCCTGGGACTCCAGGATCATGCCCTGGGCCCAAGGCAGGCGCTAAACCTCTGAGCCCCCCAGGGATCCCTGGAATTTTATACTTTAAGTGGGTGGATTTTACAGTATGTGAATTATATCCCAATAAAGATGCTATTTCATTTTATTTTTTAAAGATTTTATTTATCTGTTTAAGAGAGAGAGAGAGAGAAAGAGAGAGAGAGTAAGCAAGAAAGAATACCAGCAGGGAGAGGGAGAAGTAGGCTCCCCACTTGAGCAGGGAGCCCAATATGGGGCTCGATCTCAGGACACTGGGATCATGCCCTGAGCCGAAGGCAGATGCTTAACCAACTGAGCCACCCAGGCCACCCCAAAGATGTTATTTTAAAATGAAAATGAGCCTTTTTCTGGTTGGCAGAAATTCTTAAGTTTGTGTGGGAGTTTATGTCAATAGAAAGGAAGCTTTGGGAGAATACATTTGCTGTATTAATATTTCCCAAAGTAAGCTTTTTACACCTCTCCTCTAGTTGATAATCTTTCTTTTTGCCACTACAGACTTTCTATACTACCAATCTGAGGGGAAAAAAAAGATCAAGGTAGGAAAACAAGAAATAGCAGGTATATTAAGAAAAGTGATAGCAGTAGTATCATTTAGTTCATATTGCGATGTTCTAAAAAGAGAGTTTCAGATCCAATACTTGTCAGAGTGTGAAGAGGGGGTAGGAAGACCTGGTTATTTATGAGTTTGCCTCTCTTTCTGAATCCCTATGCTAATGATTAGGAACTTACAATACCTTGACAGCAATATGAATATTAGACCAAGGATCCTAAGTGAAACTCTTATAGAAGAAATTTCATCCTTTGGTCAACACCAAGCAATCTCTATGAAGGTAATTTCACCTAATTTCCCTTCCTTTCCTCTACCTCTTCTTCCTAAGTTAATATATAAATGCTTTAAAAAATGATTCCTGTTCAAATGTGGGGTTAGAAATACTGTTCTTTTCCCCAACTCTTACTTTTGTCTAAGCCTCCTTATTTGAAAAAATTACTAATAATAATCTTTCCTGGTAAAGACAGGTAGACAGACATAAGAATAAAACAGGTTTCCTTTTTATAAAGTATATTCTCAATGAAGAACTAAAATCCATTTACATTTACAGGTATATAACATTATTTTTGTTTTCAAACAAATTAATATAAACATTTACTAGCTGGTGTCATTGCCTTCATGCATTGGGCAGGAGAACAGAGGGCACACAGTATCTCCATGACTATCTCAGGTCGCATTCACAAGCTTAATTTAATTTTTACATGTCATTTATACTGTTTAGTAGACAATTCCCAATCAGGGGCTTCAAAGATAACCTAAGCAAGCATGGCACAGCTTCATGCATTTTTTTTTTCACTGCATAACAACATAAAGTAGAAGTAATCTTGTGTTTAATCTTCCACATTCTATAAAAATAAGAGCTTCTAAAGATATACAAGTTGCTCTAAGAAAGAAAAAAAGCTCCCTACTATGATCATTCTCCTATAAGAGAATAACATTTTAATTAAATTTAACACATGCATTCTCTTAATAATGTTAATGTAATTAAGCTGCATTTGATCTTCCAGATTCTTTTTTGAATTAAAATTATTCTGAACCAAATTCTCACAAGAATTGAGAAAATCAGTCTTCAGTGTGCTTAAACCTAACAAGACCTTATTCTTGTAATAGCTCTTGGCAACAAAAACAACAACAACAAAAAAACTACATGAAATACAAGTGCTATTTCAGTGCAGCAATATTTGCTATTCAGAGATCTGGTCCTCTCCCTTGATCTCTGATTTCTTATCATCTATTGTCCAATTGTATCTCCCCTTTGAAGTCTAATTGGCATATCAACTTATCAGGTCCAAAGCGACCTCCTGAACATGTCCACAATCCAACCCTACTATTTCTGTCATCTCCTCCATACCAATAAATGGCAGTGCCATCATTCTAGTCATTCATGTCAATCATCAGACAATCTTTGAAACCTCTCTTTTCTTTCACATCATATGTTCAATCCATCAGCAAATCTTAGTAGCTCTATCTTCCAAATATGTCCAGAAACCAACCATTTCTCACTACCTTCAATTAATACTCTCCTAGTTCAGGTAATATTTTCTCACACTTAAATTATTAGAATAGCCTTGTAACTAATTAGTCTCTCTACTTCAGCCCATGCCGCCCCACACCACATCCTCCTGTCTAAAGTGTTACTTTTAAGTCAGGAAGATAATATTGGCTTCTGCTCAGTCTTTCATCTCACCCAAGATAAAAAGGTGGTCCCTAAAGTGATGCATACAAAGTCCCTCTATCTGCTTCCTCCTATATTTCTTTGATCTCTTACCACTCAGTGGATTGTTTACACCCTGCCCATCACCAGAGGGGCTTTGCATTTATTCTTCATTCTGTATGGAATGCTATTTCAGCAATTACCATCATAGCTCCTTCCATCAACTCCTAATCAACAAGGTCTTTCCTGAATTTATTTTAAAACAAAATTCATTCCAGACCCCAACCTCTTCCTTCCCTCATATCTTCAGTCTTCCTTTTCTGCTTCATTTTGGTCCTGTATCATCTGACCTAACAGTCATTTTGCTTGTCTAAATTATTTTATTTTTTAAGTAAAAATGTAATGTAAAAATACAGCTTTCTGGGTTGTAAAGATGTGGCAGTACTGGAATACTGTATAGACAATGTTATATAAAAGTCAAAACTGGAATGTGCAGAAAATAGAATATGGTTGATTTATAGACTCATCTTTATTTTTGTCCTCAACTTTTTAAAAAACAAGATTCCTGGAGTAGATTGGTATATTCTGTTGAAGACCTAAAGTGATCCATTTTGCTTACACTGTTGCTTCACAAAGACCTTGCTCAGGGACCATGACCCATTGGTGTATGTATATATTTACAAAAACAAACCAAACTATCTATTTGCATATAAGACAGCAATCACAAACTAAAGACTATGGCTTGTTTAGGTGCAATAACCCTGATTCCCAAAGTTAGTTACAGTGGGTCTTATTGCTTTTGTGTCAGGATTTATTCAGACTGCCATACTCTTCATTTGATGTGATAAAATGCTCTTAACATAAATATTTGTATGTAAAGTACCTGTAGCTAGATTAATTTAAAAACTTTTAAAAATAAACTATTTTACCCACATATCATACATTTAAATATACTTTCTTAAATTGTCTGGTTCAACTCTACTAAAATATAACAGAATGTAAGCTCCATTAGTGCAGAAACTTTTGGTTGGCTTTGTTCAGTGGTATATCCCCAGTGGTTAAAACAGTGCCTGGTACAAAGCAGTCACTCCACAAATGTTAAATAAAATGACAAATTACATACAGATATGAAAATTCATAAGAGAAAATTAAGAATATCTGTTGGTATCATTATTGTCTTTAATATATTTCACAATTTCATGTTTTAAAAATGCATTCAATTAAAAATTTGGGAGTAAACAAGAGAATACCGAAGTGAGTTAATTTATTTATAACCAATATGGCATTCATCAGGCTAAATTTGTCACTGAAACTACTAATCACAAATACTCATAAAAATATTATGAACTGTCTGTTTATGTTTACTTTAATCATTTGTTTATAAAATTAATCAAGTGCCATTATTTTTCAATCTCCTACTTCAATATTTGCCTTCTTGATAAATATCACTGGCATCAATTCAATAGCTTGGTCTTGAAACTTAAGTCGTACTCGATCTATTTCTGTCATTCCCTCTCAAACAATCCATCAGCAAGCCTTGTTAATTAGAACTCCAAATTCTACTATCATGCATCTGCCCACAGCTCTTACCACCACTGTCATCATGCCAGATCATGCCACCACTATTTCTCTCCTGGACAATGGCAACAGTCCCTGAACTGGTCACTGCACTCACATTAGTTCTGTCTTCCAACCCATTTTCCACACCACACCATGACTATTTTTCTTAGAATACAGACTAGCTCCCAGCAGTCTGCCTCCACTGCTTAAAACCATTCACTTTGTTTTTATATTTGCTCTAGTTACTTTTTTAGACTTTCATTCACAAATATTTTCATATTGCAAATACAGGACAAAGAGATCCTGCTGTTTAATCTTTACCACATTTCCCCCAAAGTTAAGGTCTTACTTAATCACAGTATAATTTTCAAATCAAGGGCACTAACAATAATAGGATACTACTAAGTGGATACAGAGGCTGTTGGTCTGGTAATTACACTTTGAGAGCTACTGCTCTAGTCACATTTGACGATTCTAAGATATTTGAAACAGCAAGCCCATTCCAATCTCTCAGGGTCTTTGCACTAGCTTTTCCCTCTTTCTCAAACATTGCTCCCCACATATTGGCATAATTGGCCCTTTGAGTCATCCAGGTCCATAGGAGAAAGACTTCTTGACCACCTGGCCTAAAGTAATTTCCTTGATTTATTTTCACCACAGTGTTTTATAACCACCTGATATATTACCATGTATATATGTTGTTTATTGTCTATATTCCTATAATAGAATTTGAGCACCACAATAAGTGGGACACAATTTTTTTTGTTCTGACAATATCGTCAAGATTTCAAACTATGCATGCCCAATAGCAGCCTTCAACAAATATTTGTTGATTGTATAAGCTTACCAAGGAATATTTAATCAAGCTGAAAAATTATAAACCAACTGTTATTTCTATACAGTTTTCAATTAATTCCTATGTACTTACTAATCTGATCTAGAATAATGGAAAAATTACTACTTTAAGGGTCAGATAAGCTTGATTTCATTTCCCAGCTCCCTCACCAACCACCAACCTTTAAATCTCATTTAAGAGTTAGTTTTCTCATAAGGTATTTTAATTCAAAATTATCCAACCAATAAACATTAAAGCCAGAATTCAATCTATGTTTGTTTGAAAAATCACCATTTGGTTATAGTACCAAATTCAAACATAAGCTCATGATGTCAAATTGAGTTTATTACTTACATAATTACTAGTGCTATTATAGGATCTCTCACAGAAGAGATACGCAATAAATAAATCTTAAATATAGGTAAACTCTACTAGTAAGTCATATGGTGTGCATTTATCATATGTGAGTTTGTATATTCCACGGTTTCATTTATTAAAAAGGTATTATCCTTGAACATAAAACTTTATTTCAGTATTCTTATTAACAATGTTTTGTTCTTAAATTCTATGCCATTCACATAGATTTATGTCTCTATATCACGCTCAAAAACAAAAACTTCTATTAAATATCATCCCAGTCTTTCCAAAAATAACTAGCTTTGGTCAAAATATTTGCATTTAATTATTTACATCAAATTTCAGGGTTTTGGAAATCTCCATATATAACATTTCAGAAAGATCTAGGATGAAATATACATCTGATATCATGGGATTTTCATATTTTATTTATCATGAAATCAAAGGTTGAGTTTTAATAAAATAAAAGGTCAAAAGAACAATGAGCCCCTCTCTATGTTTCATTTCCCTGATGCAATTTTGCGTTATCTTAATGGGAGTCAGTTAAATTCTTATAATATTTTGTTCAAATTTTATCTGATAATGTGTAGAGTTCTCAGACTTTTGAAATTCTTGATAATCATCTTTTAATGTTTAAAGCTTTAACACTTTCTGGGAAGCTACTTAAAAAGTGTAAGAATTTCATGTATGCTCTCATACATAAACAGATGAACACACTGCAGAAACTCTCTGGTTTTTATTTTGACATGTGTTTCTAACCCTTTAAAAAACTCCCACAACAAATTCAAAAAGAGAAGAGTTATATTTTGAACAGAGTCATGGCTAAATGTAGGTTGATATAACAGCAAACTATATATTTCTATGAGTAAGACTCCATCATCAAATCATTTGTATGTAAGAATATATGTGTCCACACATATTCACTTAGACATCCCCCTTTTTGCAAATTATAATTTGTATCCCCAATTTTATGAGAAGTTAAAGCCATGAGTTTGACATTGCACTGGCATTCAGTGTTTAAAATCATGGAAGAAAAAAACCCCTAAAGACCTCCTAAGAGTTGATATGAAAAGAGTCCAAAATAAAACCATCATACATATGTATATCACCCCTATTTGGTGAACCACATAAGAATATGTAGATGTGCCATTCCAATTCTATACCTGGAGTTATCCAAAGTTCTGTCCTGGTCTGAGAGATCTTTGCAGTTGGTGGGCTCTGCATATGGAAAGACCTCAATTGATGTTCACTGGCAGAGTGGCTGGCCTCAGATCCCATCTATCTTATTTTTCCTCTAGGACCTTCATGGTGTATATCGTTAGTCTTAATCTTACACATGGGTCAAATGTGAGCAACAGGGGGAAAATGTGGGAAATTTAAGCTTGAGATAACAGTCTGAAAAGAAACCGTGAATACTTGCCTGTTTCCCTGACTTAGAGAACTATTTACTATGTCAAAGGATTTTACATTAATTCACATTTGATATAGGTAATCTCCTATCCAGATCTATGAAACCTTGCTCTCCAATTATATTATTTCTCATTTAGCTTTAAGAACCTTCTGAAATCTAATACAACAAGGTAAGCTTATTCTGGATATGATCTCAAAGGGAAGCTAGAGAATTAGGCTCAGAAATGGTATAGACTGAAACAAAAACTAATCAAGTTTTGATATAATGCCCAAAGCAGATTAAGACTATGTACACTCAGGAATGAAACAACTGAACATTTGGAGAGTAGAAGTGCTGACTTGGTGGCTACCATCTGATTTTTTGTGTTTGACTTTGGAGAAACAACTGTAAGATTTTTACCTTTGTTTAGCTGCTCTGGTGGAGGTTAAACACATTGTAATACAGAATATAAGGAACAATAATATCAGAAAAGATATCTGCTTGTTACAAGAATTTACCCAATCATTGAATGTCATGAAAATAGTGGAAACTAGATGTGATTTACCTGACAACCATTGTTTTTATCATAACTGTTTAATGTAAGTACCTACAAGTGTTTTCTACCATAAACTACATTAGAATAAAGTTGAGCAATACATTCATGGCACATGTTAAGAAAATTTGTTCTACAAATGTAAATTTATTTTCCCAAAATATTTACTACACAAAGAAATGATGGGCACTTCCAGAAGGAATATACACTAACTATTCAATGTTTTCTGTTCACATGGAAATCCTGATGAAATTACAGAAATATTAGTTGTGCTTACAACTTTGTCTCATAGACATTTAGAATTTATATAATTGCTTGATATAGAACTGAAATATCACAGTCAATACAGCAGGAATTTCATTGAACCTTGTATATATATCAGTATATCAGCACTGGTATAAATCATTTACAGAGACTATTAAGTTTCCTTAGCATCACATCCTGAACACAAATTAACACCTAACCTGGTTTTTCTGATTCAAAATTATTATTTTTTTCAGTATGTTAATGTAGCTTGTTCTTAGATTAATAATTAAATAACATTTATATTTATTTTATGCCATTTGTGATCTTAATAGAATAACAAAAGAATAAAAGCTCTGGATAATTTAAGAGCATTGAATAGATAATGGACAGAATATAAAGAAAGTAAAAAGCGCATGGCTTCCATTAAAGCTAATAAGAGATATACTGGCATAGAGCCAAAGAACAGTCAACAAAATCTTGGCCTTGCAACCAGTCATTCCACTGGCCACAATTCTGTGAACAGTTGTGATGGCTCTATCCCAGTGCATCTCTCTTTCAACTACAGAAGTCAGTGATAAAGCCCAGACAATAGTGAAACATGCCTTTATAAGAATTATCTCAGTGCCTGAATAAAACCCAGAAGCCAAAATCAAACCTAAAGCACATACACATAAGACACAGTGTTTCACTGGGGTGAAAACGTAACACAACACTTTGCAATGTCTTGGACAACTAGTGTTCTTGAATATATATTTTGAATGGAAACTTTCCCTCTTATAACTGTTACAATGTGAAAAGATATTTACATATGCAGCTTAATAAGAGGAAAGCACTCATTAATAAATCTGAGATCCTATAATCATTTTGCTGTAATAAATGTAATAATAGCTCTTTGAATTTCTAAAAGCATCTTCCATATGAATTCATACACACTAACACTCCAAGACGAACATGTGAAATACAGAGATCTGGCTTTTTCAGTCTGCATTCTTCAAGTGCAGACTAGTTAAAAATATAGCAAACCACAGGTGTTCTGGGACTCCTCCCCCCAGGTGTACTGATCCCCAGTGCACCAGCAGTTCTTTCCACTAAACATCTAGCAATGACAGATACGTAGGTTATAGGTGAGAAATCCACCCTGAAGTGGCTGCAACTTCAAGTATACTCCCATGCCCCCAAGCTGTGAAATTCTCCAGCCTGCTTGCAGGAGGTCCTGAAGGAGATATATGTGGGGGACAGAGAGAATGCCAGATGGCAGTTTGTGAGAAAATCTGGGACTGGGGCAGTCAGCCAAAAACAGTGGACTGAATAAAAAAGGATGATCACCAAGAATACACCCTCCCCAATCACCACAAATGAATGGAAGATGAATCAGGGCTCTCTTCCTCCCAGAGGTGAAAATTCTTCATGCAATTTTTTGTTCATGTGTGCAACAAATAACACAAGAGTTGTAAGAATTCAAAAAGATTTGTATTTTGCTCATTTATCTTCTTATCGTATTCTTTTACTTTATTGGGGGAAAAAAAGGCAGTCCATTGACAAGGGGAGTGTAGGCAAACTTACAAATAAAGTATCAAAAATTTTAATTTTATAACCAGAAGCAGATGAGAATGCTTCAAGGAACCACTTTCTACTTGATTTGTGACTGAGAGAGTATTTGCATTGTATTGATTGTTACTGTACGCCTTTATCATTTTTATTGTTTGCTGCAGTATAGCCCTGTGAGGGTGTGCCAAACCACTGCGGCTTGCTCAAAAGCAGGGCTGAATTTTAATTAAGCCAAGCCAAATAGACACAGAACAGTTGAACTTTATTAGACCACTTGTCCTGATACCCACACACAGAGCACATTCAGCACACTTACTGTAATAAATGACAAAGTTAATACATTTGGTGAAATTATCAACATAAAAAATCGTCATTTGTCAACATACTCCTTCTACATGAGACTTTTGCTCCTCTGTTTTAATACAGTAAGCCACCAAGGAAAGCTGAGACAAAAGGTAGCCACTGAGGATACGTGTGTCATAGTATCTTGATAACAGTAATATTCTATATTCCCTGGGAATAAGGGGTATATGAGTTTAGTAATTAAGATTCAACAGCATTGTCCAAGTAAAGAAATAAATACGTGTGTGTATGTGATTTTCTTTTCAAATATTTCAACCTGAAAAAAAAAAAAAAACTTTACCAGAGCATTTAGCCCAGATAAGGGAACAGGTGGGATGTGAGAATTTCATGAATTTTTATTGTTGATACTTCAGGAAGAACAAAGCATCCAGGTTTCTGGCTTGAGTAGCAGAACTGTGGTAAAATGTGTTCTCACAGTAACTTCTGAAAACAGCCAGAAAACTTCATGCAAGGAACCTCTGGAATCTTTTCTAAAACAACTTTTTTGTACACTTTCAAACTCAAAGCAAAAATCTCACCTTCCCTAAAGGTGGGGAAATGGTCAGAAGTATTTCAAAATTAAATGTACAAAGGAGATACTCTTTCTATATATGTGTATATAAGGTGATGGAAAGAGATTCTAAAATATGAATACGCTATTATTTCTTAAGGAATCAGTGAAAATGGGACATCTGGGTGGCTCAGTTGTTGAGTGTCTGCCTTTGTTTCAGGGCACGTCCCGGAGTCGCAGGATAGAGTCCCTCATCGGACTCCCCCATGGGGAGCCTGCTTCTCCCTCTGCCTATGTCTTTGCCTTTCTCTCTGTATCTCTCATGAATTAATAAATACAATCTTTTTTTTTAAAGGAATTAATGAAAATTCTAAGGTAGGTCTAGAAGTTAAAAGAGAACTTTGAATACACATTGAAGCACAAATACACCGTAAAGAGTAGCTCTTCCTTTGATAAATTCAAATCACTAAGTCTTTAATAGAATTTTGCACTTTACTTCCCAACATTCTAATACCAATTGACTACACTCAATCCTAAGAAAATAATCCTCCATCAGGATTAGCAAAACAAAAATTTAGTATATTCCTAGTATATTCCTTTTTCTGTGCAGAAGAGCAAATTGGGCTTTAAAAAGAAAACAGAATCTCGAGTTCTTATCCTTGACAGCAGCAAGTAAAAATTAACATATTTCAACTACTTCTTTGTCTACCACAATTTCACTCTTTATTTCTGCCTATGGGAATGAAGGAAGAAAACAGTTCGGTGTGGATTCAACTAAAACTCCAGATAAATATACTTTTGAGTCATTGGCTAGAAAAAAAAAAAAAACATAGACTTTGAAACCAGATCATTCTGAATTTGAATCCTACTCATGCAACTTCCTAGCTACATTATGGATCAAGTTACTTAATTTCCATTTTATAGTTATAAAATGGGATGAAATAACACCTGCGGAACAAATATAAGAAATATTCCATTTAATTAGCACACAATTTTTTTAGTTACTTTTTTTTTGAGGGGGGGGAGGAGGAGAAAGAGAGGCAAAAAGAGAGGCAGAAAGAGAATCTTAAGCTGGCTTCACACCCAACGTGCGTCCTGACGAGGGGCTCAATCCCACAACCCTGAGATCATGACCTGAAAGGAAATCAAGAGTTGGACATTTAATCAAATGAGTCACGCAGGCACCCCATCACACAATTTTTAAATGATGTTTCTAAGATGCAAAAGTTATATATACTAATAAGATAGGAAGCAGGTTTCCATCCCATGAGATCTGGCATATTTTTTAAAATACCCAGATCTAAACTTTTAGGCACAATTCTGAGGATCCTGCAGTATTGGCATGTTTGTGTCCTCTTTTGATTTTGAATTTTTATTCCCAAGAGTCTTCTATAAACCAGTTTATGTCTAATATGTTTAGATACACCCAAGGCAAATCCAATCTGTATGATTTCCATGGATCTATCCCTCTTATCCATATCTGCCTTTCATTTTTCAATTTCTACTCACTTTCATGAAATAAATGAATAACTTTAAAAATGCAAATAATTGCACCACTAGTCCTCCTTAGGCAAAGAGCGAAATGTTACTCAAACTCAACTGCTGATTAGCATTCATCAACTTCATGGAGAAACCTGAAGTCTTCATTTCACACCTGTTACTCAGAAGGTCAGATTGTGGTTTACAAAAGTCTATTTTTGGATGTTAATGTCTACTATATAAGACAGATTATTCCAAAGTCAACTCTATAAAATATTAAGGAAAATCTGACATATGTGTTATTCTGTATCATATGTAGGACTTAGTTTCTAATGTCCATGCATTAGTATGACATCCATATCCTGCATCCTGCTACACTCTATCATTCAACCCCATTGAGTCCTCCATTACATAGATCACAATTGATAATTTTGTATTTGTTATGGCTTTTATTTTTTCTCTCTCCCTTCTTTATATCTTGTAGGCTGTATATGGGCATCGTCTTTCTTTATCAGCAATATATAAAAATTGTTTCAAAATAGTGACTAATACGCATTCAAGGCTCAATAGACATTTGCTGAATGAATATCAAATGAATAAAATCTAAAGTTTAAAGGATAAGCTCTTAATTTAGGAAAGATGAAAGGCAGCTGTTTTGTTTTGCTTTTCTTCCTGCTAATTAATTTCATTTACAAAGTAATTTTCTCATTGGTTTAAATTACATTCAGTGTATACTTATTATCTAATTTTTCATCAGATCAAAGAGGTATATGAGACCTTGAGAGATTATTCTTGCCTTGAGGCACTACTACTATTGCAAGTATTCAGTACACATTAGCTTTTTTCTTAAAACTCTGGAGGCCTCATGAAATTCCTACTAGAAATAATCTTTCCTATAAGATAGAAAAAGGGTGTTATCTACAAATGATCCTAATATATAACCCAAAGCTAGACTCTGCAAATATTTACTCTTACAGAAGATAGCAAATTATGAACTTAAAGTTACAGTCTGCCCTGTCTTCTCTCTGGGAATGAGGATTTTGTGCATAGTGTTCTTGGAATAATGGGCACAGAGGCAGAATTGGAAGGGTCTAGAGAAAAGGTAGGATAAGGGGGACCAGTGAAAGAGGGGAGGAATGAGTGATACAAAAAAAAAGGTCAATTGTGGGGAGTGTTTCAAGGAGAAGTGAGAAGGAAGCACTGAAGCATATGAGGTCTTCAAAGAAAAGAAGTCAAAAGGACCCTTACCTATTCTGGCCACTAATTGAAAAAATTAGTAAATATCAAAATGTCCCCTCAGAATCTTTTTGGGGGTGTTGCTTATTGTTAAATGTAGGATTTGTGTTCTTTGCAGTTTGCCACTGGCCTGAGAATGACTACAAGGTGACCTGGCCTTGTGAGTACAATCTTAAGGGTAATTTAGAAGTCTCTGGAGTCTTACTCTTCTAATACAGTAGCCAATAGCCAAATATTAAA
The DNA here is from genome assembly GCF_011100685.1 of Canis lupus familiaris. Taxonomy (NCBI): domain Eukaryota; kingdom Metazoa; phylum Chordata; class Mammalia; order Carnivora; family Canidae; genus Canis; species Canis lupus. The sequence continues at coordinate 24,313,706 of NC_049260.1, read as the reverse complement.
TTAATCAAACTTAAAATTAAAAAATTCAGTCTCAGGTCAGTTGCACTAATCTCATTTCAAGTATGCAGTAGCCAGATGTGGCTAATGACTTCCCTACTGAGAAAGCAGAGACACAGCGAATTTATATTGTTACAGAAAATTCTACTGGATGGCACTGTTCTAGAACATTTTTGAGCCTATGTCACACACAGGCTATTCAAATGCTCTTGGCCTGACTAGTGGCATAGAATACTACAAGGAAAATATTTTATCAATATTTATTCTACTTTAGGTAGTGAATATAAAATATTAACAATGATGATGCATTTCAGTGTACTAAGATCCAGAGACCTCAGACTTGTTCCTACTATTTTTGCCAAAATTTTTATCACACAGATTTTTGAGATAATTGTCTCCCTATGTCACTTGGCTACACTACTCATTCAGGATTATATTTGTAATGTGTTAAATAATTTGAAGACTTAACTTTATAGTCAGGGGCACCTAGGTGACTCAGCTGGTTAACTATCTGATTCTGATTCAGATCATGAACTCAGTCAGGGTCCTATGATCGAGCCCCTGCATCAGTCTCCCTACCCAGCAGGGAGTCTGCTTGTCCCTCTGACCCTCCCCCTGCTTGTGCTCTAATAAATAAATAAATAAAATCTTTAAAAAATTATAGCTAAAATTACTCAGTGGGTAAGAGAATATCAATAATATAATTCAATTTTATGTCATGATTTTTTTGTGTTCACATCAGAATAGTATGACATAGAAGGAAAATGCAGTGCTGAATAAAATGTAAAACAGATGAACAAAAGTGCTCTCAAGAGACAAACCCCAAGGTCAGTGTGAAATGGAAACTTCTAAATATGGCTAGGACAGGAGAAAGTACATTGCTTCTAGGCTAATGCTAATCCTCAGTAAATTATAAGTCATGAGGGAAGAGAACCTAGGAAGACGTGCTTTAGGGTAGTGCCATTGCTAGAGGAATGCCAATAATAGAGAGGCGGTGATGAATATTTGGATAACTTTAATATTGTTTTATACAAAGGAGAGGAAGTTGCCAAGAGGATTGGAAAAGAGTAAAGCATGAAAATCCCAAAGCTTCCTTTGAGTTGAATACTCTGATGTCTATATAAGAAGGGAGAAAATTCCCACTGGAATAAGTGTGAGAAGGACAATTAGAGATATTTGAGACTGAGGGGTACCTGGGTGGCTCAGTGGGTTAATTAAACACCTGCCTTGGGCTCAGATCGTGATCTTGGGGTCCTAGAATCAAGCCCCACATAGGGCTCCCTGCTGATCAGGGAGTCTGCTTCTCCCTCTCCTTCTACCCCTCCATATGTGTGCTTTCTCTCTCTCTCTCTCTCAAATAAATAAAATCTTTTTTAAAAAGGAAAAAAGAGAGACGTCTGGGTGGCTCAGTGGTTGAGCGTCTGCCTTTGGCTCAGGGCATGATCCTGGAGTCCTGGGATCGAGTCCCATATTGGGCTCCCTGCATGGAGCTTGCTTCTCCCTCTGCCTGTGTCTCTGCCTCTCTCCGTCTTCACATGAATAAATAAAATCTTTTTTTAAAAAAAAGGAAAAAAAGATATTTAGTCTGAGAGCTACCCTAGCTGTCTAAGTAATTTAAATAATTCTAAGGTGGGCAGGAAGATGGAAGCTATGGCGAAGTAAACAACAGTCAAGGATTCATCTAAATAAATGATATGCATGTTTATTTCATATAGAGAGAAGGTACTTAAAATATTTGAAACTTATATATAACAGTTGATTTCAAGACTCTTTACAGCTAAAATGCATTGCTCTCTAGTTAGGTATGATGCTGATATGTTTAAAACCTTTCAACAAGAGTAAGTACAGAACCCAAACAGCTGATGACACCCAAGCTTAGTGGCAGAAACAACTGACCCTGTGGTCAGACCTTTGTATTTCAGTGACTTTACAATCCAAGGGGCATAATTTAATGTACTGGTGCCTCTATTTCTCTTTAGGCAACTCTGCAATGTATCTCAAGCTTCCTCAAAAGAAAAAAAGGGACTTTAAATGAGGGTACTCATTTAAAATAAAGCATATCAGAGGGGAGGTGGGCAGGGGGAATGGGAATCCCCTTAGGTAAAGGGGATTAAGAGTACACTTATCCTGATGACTACTGAGTAATGATGTACAGAATTGTTGAAACACAATATTGGACACCTGAAACTAACATAACACTGTATGTTAACTCTACTGGAATTAAAATTTTAAAAAAACTTAACATAAGTGAATGAATGAATAAATGAATACTCTTAATTGGTCAGAAGCTTCCATAAAAGAAAGGTACTGAACGCTAACAGCGTGGTGTTTTATTTTGATTACTGAAGAACACCATAAGACTAATAATATTTAATGAGGGCTTCCTGTATTCTAAGTGCTTTACATGTAATGACTCTGTTAATCCTCACAACTCCATAAGGGAGGTAACTATAATTATCCCCATTTTATAAATGAGGAAATTGCAAGACTGAAGCCAAGTTTTGATTCCAGGGCTCACGGGTTGATTCCCAAAGAGCTTTCTCACAAATGATTACAGTAGGCTTCTCTGAGGACCTAATGAAAAGCATAGGTATCAGCAGAGAGACAGAACTATTGGAAAATAAGGGGAAATCTAAGTAGGCAATGGATACACAGCCCCTTTGCTGAAACTGTTATATTTGGAACTATGAAACTGAAAGAGAAACTAGAAACCAGTAGGCCCATCAGGTTTTGACTTATCAGCTCTTGAGAAACATAGAGAAGAGTCTTCAGATTAGAAGAATACTTGCTTTATTCCTCAGTTTTTTTCAGAGCCTAATGTATTGTGAGCTTTCAGTAACTGTTTAACACATAGGCATAAGTAGGATGAGATAGGACAGGAACAGGAGTAGAATGGAAATCCAAAAGCAGCCATGGGAAAGCAGTTTGGAGAGTGAAGACAAAAGTGAGAGATGTGATGGAGACAGTGCTACTGCTGGGTCTCAATTTGTTGGGTTTCAAGAACTGGAAAAAATTGGCTAACTTGGGATATTTAAAGATTAGTTTAGAGCATACATGAAAGGAAGAAGATTCAGGCTTCCCATCAGTCCCTCTTCTAACAGCACCAAACACTGACTCTAGGCCAGGCCCTATTCCACCAGTGGGAAGAAGAAAGATCTACATTCTTATCACATTTGAGAGGTGAAGAGGAAGAAACAGCTGGAAGAAGAGGGAAAGGAAACATAGTAAAGATCATGTAACATGGACATCCTTCTAAGGAGCCTAAGAGTGGCACATATAGTTTGCATTACCTTGCCAACTAGATGTTAAGTACCTTGAGAGGGAACCATATCCTTGAACATATTAAATGCTTTAATAATTTTTTACATATAGCTAGTAAACAGCAAACCATTATTTGAGAAGCAGTATGAATAATAAAAAAAACATCGGCTTACGAGTCTTGAACTAGAACTGCTTCAATTTCCTTATGTATAAAAGAGCAAAATAAAACAAAAGGAGAATGTTAGATAATTTTAAGATTCTTTTCAGATGTATTCATTAAAAACTCATGATTAGAATTGTCAATTATTTAGCATTACTGTTAATAAAGAGTTCTATTTTGAGGAGGATGGCATGAGAGGGGAGAAAGCACACGTGGCCTCTTGTTAAGTCTACCAGAAGCCCACTCATTTCACCTGAAACAATGGGCTAAGCAGAGAATCTTATCATATTTCAGATATCTGATGCCTGAGGATTAGAAGCTTTCTTTGTGGGCTGGGCTGGAAATAAGAAATGTGTATAATGAAAAAAAAAAAAGAAGAAGAAAAGAAACTACCTAGGTGACTCAGTTATGCATCTGTTCTCAAACCAACTACAAATCCCCTCTTGACAGAAAACACTTGCTCTGTAGTATTTCATTTAACAAGTTAAATCTGCAAACCTACTGCCATCATCATAAATGTGCCATGTGGCAGAGGGTGCAGGAAATGAGATTCATGATCTATACTAGGAAAGTCTAACTGCAGGTTTCAGATGTTGATAATGCATTTCTGTGAGAAAGTCACTTCAGAAATGAGATTGTTAATATAGGTAGGATACTTTAATAGAGAACATAGCGCTAAGTGACTATAATAAACTTCACATGTTAACAAACATTTGACTTGATACATAAATATGACTGCCTAATGGGATCCCTGGGTGGCGCAGCGGTTTGGCGCCTGCCTTTGGCCCAGGGCGCGATCCTGGAGACCCGGGATCGAATCCCACGTCGGGCTCCCGGTGCATGGAGCCTGCTTCTCCCTCTGTCTGTGTCTCTGCCTCTCTCTCTCTCTCTCTGTGACTATCATAAATAAATAAAAATAAAAAAAAAACAAAAAAAGACTGATCTGTAGCATTTAGTGGAATGAGAGTATGATCTAGATTAATCCACAAAGATGTGCTTTATGAATTAATCCATAAAGATGTGAAGGGAAAAAAGCATCAATTTGAAGAGGTAAAAAACTGGAGTGGCGGAGACTTTGGTTTATTCATGTGAAATAGCCTGTGTAAAGAAGTCAAAATAGGAGAGGAGAAGTCCCTCCTAGTGCCAGAGTCATTATGTCTCAATGAATCAGTCACTGATCTCATGGGAATGGAGATGATTAGCAAGGGTTAGTGATTGATGTGGAGAGAGATAGTAATTCACATCGAATAGTAGCTCAAAGGCTCTGCTCTCTCACATAGATGAACATTTATAGTCTATACTTCAAGTATTCACATTGTTCTAATGCACTATAATTTCAGGAATGATCTGAAAATATCCATTAGTCAGTTCTCCTGAACTCGGAACAGAGAACTATATTGTGGGGAATCATTTCCTATTTGATGTGGTGGATTAAGGGCTTCAGGTATTTTCAACTTTAGAAACATTTCATAGGTTTTTTATCAACAGGCTGCATTTTCCCCCTAACATGTTGCCATATCCAAGGAGAAAACAAAAACAACTGCCATCACAACAAACTTGTTACCCAGGAGACTGAAATACATATTCAGGGACACCTGGGTGGCTCAGCAGTTAAGCGATTGCCTTCGGCCCTGATCCTGGAGTCCTGGGATCGAGTTCCATGTCGGGCTCCCTGCATGGAGCTTGCTTCTCCCTCTGCCTATGTCTGTCTGTCTCTTCTCTCTCTCTCTCTCTCTCTCATGAATAAATAAATAAAATCTTTAAAATAAAGAAAAAAGAAATACATATTCAGTGTGCTGGTAATTTTTTCTGATGCTCTGTTTTCACATATGTAATTATTTTCTTTTTTGCTTCAGGATTGCTGATTTTCCTTTCAGATTAAGGCTGATGTTAAAAGTGAGACCAAGAGAAAGAAAATGTATTCTCCATGGAGAGTAATTCTATTACCATTGCTGGATCAACCTTGTAGCTAAGAGGTATGTTCTTTCAAGAAGAAAAATTGCCTCTACTCAAACAATGACTGCATAGTCTATCTTTAAGTGTAAAAAGCAATGATGACACAATTAGCCTGAGAAACTAGTGAATCACTAATAGCCAGCATAAAATAAGGCAAAAAGGAAACTCTTGCTACCTGGCTACATGTGAAAGTATCTTGAATGAAATACAAGAAAGTTCCTATTGCTGCAATGTTCAAAATGTCTAAAGAGGACAGTGAGGAACTATCCAGGGAATGTGACACCCTCTTGTTCCCCAACAATTTTAGTTTCCTGCCTCAGACACTATCTCTAACATACGATGTTTGTCATAATTTATAGTACTTTCAGTCTCCATTAAAAACGATTCTCTCACCATTTTGGCCTAGTTATTCATTTTATTCCTTGACTCCAGAGATCTTGTTCTCCTCACCCTGACTTGGCCACTTGTTCCCATGGTAATTCCCTAGGTTATGTCATATGCTCAGCTTTCAGCATCACATTTTCTAACCTCCACGGGCTAAGTTTCCAGCTGGCTCTGTCCACTACCTCTATTTTGACAATTCCTTAATGTCACCAGGCCCTGCAACCCATTCATTCTACTGGCTTTTCATTGTCTCTCATGCCCTTAGTCTCCTTATTTTTCTTCCAACCAAGAATAAACTCAATGATTTGTCATTATAATCACTTTATTGCATATACCCTCAACTCTCCTTGCCCACTCTCCCTTCTGGTACTCACCTGATAAATCTCAAATCCCAGCTACAACCAACTCTCCATTCATTCCTTGCTCAATCTCATGTTGTTAAAGTTTTTGGAGGAAAATATGTAATTATTCTTACTAGTCTCATTTTAAGATCATGGCTACTAACTTCCAGTTGGCACTTAGCATGACCCAGCAATCTTACTTTATTTCTTAGTAGACACCATCTTCTGTACTCCTAGATAAATGGTTCTCAAATTTATCTACATACTGCATAACTTTTAAGAAGTGTTAAAGCCAGGCATCACCCCAGGATTCTGAGTTAATTGGTCATGGCTGTAATCTAGGCTTTGGAATTTTTAAAGGCTCCTTCAGGTAATTCAAATGTGAAACAAAGTTCAAGAAATCCCTTCTTCATGACTATTTTATTCTCTTCTTTCTCAAACTATCAAGAGCTCCTTCACTATTCTCAGTTGAGGACACTGTTTCTCATTTATCTGAGAAAACTGAGGCAATCAGTAGAAAACTGCTCCCAAGCCCCTGACATCTGCCCACATGCCTACACCACTGCCTGAAATTGGGGACCACTAGTGTATGTTCCCATTATGGGCCATGTCTTATGTGCTCTGTATTCTATCCCTTTTTTCCTACAAAAGGACATGGCTCTAGCCATGAGCCCCACTCTCTCTTGCAGCACCAATTTATCCCTCTCTTCTGGATCATTCTCATGAGCATTCTATGTTACTTTTTACCCAACTTAAAAATAGCCTCTCTTCATTACTTCCAACCAACAGTTTACAGCTCCATTTCTTTGTTCTCCTTAAAAGTCAAAATTAATGGGGCAGCCCAGGTGGCTCAGCGGTTTAGCGCCACCTTCAGCCCAGAGCGTGATCCTGGAGACCCGGAATCCAGTCCCATGTCGGGCTCCCTGTGTGGAGCCTGGTTCTCCCTCTGCCTGTGTCTCTGCCATTCTGTGTGTGTGTGTGTGTGTGTGTGTGTGTGTGTGTATGTCTCATAAATAAATAAATAACATCTTTTAAAAAAGTCAAAGTTAAAAGTGGCACCTGGGTGTCTCAATTGGTTAAGTGTGGGACCCTTATCTTTGGCTCAGGTCATGATCTCAGGATCATGAGACTGAGTCTCATGTTGGGCTCTATACTGGGCTTGAAGCCTGCTTGAGATTCTCTTTCTTTCTCTCTCTCTTAAAAAATGAAAATCAAAAAAAATTTAGTAGTTGTTATTACCTCCAATTCTCCTCAACTTTGCTGACCCAAGTATTTCTGTCATTTAGGGTCTCACTCCCAACACTCCCTGAAACTGATCTTGTGAAGATCACTAAAGGCTACCAAGTTTCTAAATCTAATGGTCAATTTGTAGGTTTTGTCTTCTCTGCTAAATCAGCAACTCCTTCCTCTATGAAACACTTTATTTGGCTTCTCAAACAGAGATCTGCAAACTATAGCCTGTGGGCCAAATCACATCTGATACTTCTTTTTGTAAATAAAGTTTTAGTGGAACATGGTCATGTTTATTTTGCTTACCTGTAGCTGTACCTGTAGCTATACCTTAGCTGTTTTCTGCCAAAAGAGTAGAGTTGTGTAGTTGCAAAAGAGACCTTTTGGCTGGTGAAGCCTAACATATTTACTATTTGGCCTTTTACAGAAATATTTTGCTATAGATTCCTTCTCCTGTATCTATTTCTTCTACAGTTTTTCCCATCTCAGTTAATGATAACTCTATCCTCCTAAATGCTCAAGCCAAAAAATCCTGCCCTTGCCTCCTCTTCTTTCACACCATACATATAACCTCTCATCAAACTCTGCCCAGTCTTTAAAATAAATTCACACTCCCCATCACTTCTCACTTCCTCCACTGCTACCATTCTGGAGCACATCATCATTGTTTTTTGCCCCATAAAATGGATTTATAAGTGGTTTCCCTATTCTTTCCTCTGTACCTCTAATTCAAATTTACACACTACCTGCCCTCAGTTTACTACTCTCAAAATAGAAACCAAGGTTATACTTTAAATGTATCAAGTCAGATAATATGCTTTTTTTCAAAACATTATATGCATTTCCTCCTTTAGTCATATTAGCTAACACTCCTTTAAACTATAAGATTTTAAATGATTGTTCTGACTTTATATCTATTCCTCAGCCACCCTTCATTGTGACTCAGGCAGGCACTTGGATCTTCTAGCTCTTCCTTGAACTTGCCAGGTATGTTCATTCCTCACAGGCTTAGCACTGTTGTTAACTTTGCTTGGGATGCTCTTCCATGAGACTTCCTCATGTCTCTAGACCTTATCTCCTTTCAGTCTTGCTCAATTATCACATAACTCAGGCAGGTCTTCCATGTCCATCCTCCTTAGGATTTCCACATTTTGCCTTCCTGCTTCATCTTTTTCCAATGCATTTATTACCTTACAAGATATATTTTACATATTAATTATTTTATATCTCTATATATTAGAATATAGTCTGCATGAAGATTGTTATATATTCTATTTATTGCCAAGTCCCTAGTGTTAAGAAGGCACTTAATAGGCCTTCATGAATATGTATTGATTTAATAAACACTTGGGAGCTGAAAGAAGACAATCAATTGGAAAGTTACTCAATTCTTCTTCTTTGTCTTTCAATTTTCCTTTAGTAAATTCCCAGACACTCATACCCTAATTTCTTTAAGCTTAATTGATATATTTATTGATCTCAAATTTGTGCCAGGTTATATGCCAGGACTGAGTAAGGCCAAAATAGCTTAGATCAATGCCATTTAATGTGATAGGACAACTAAGGTATCATGAGGTCCAGGGAGTGTTCAATCCAGAGAGTTCAAAGAAGGCTCCTTAGATGGGGCAACACATTTACTATCTTCAAAGATAACCCAGGATTTCCCAGGATAATCTTGGGTTAACAGAAGGGCAAAGAGAATACAGCCAGAGTGAATATCACAGAAAAAGCACAAATATGAAACAGGGATTAACCATAATACTTCTATACAACTGAATCATACTGTGGGTTTGGAAAGGGAAGTGGCAGGGCATGAAACTGAAGAATTGAGCATTGGCTCGATACCAACACAACTTATTTTAAAAATTTAAGGTGTGGGAACATAATTTTCTTGAATATAAATTAATTTCACATTTATGGTTAAATATTTCTAAATAAAACAAATTTAATAAAAAATACACTTAGAGAAGTATACTCCTCTCCATATAAATATATTATATCCATATTATGTTACATAAAGAAGCTGATCATTCTCCAATTTTAAACTGACCAACATTTAAGGAGGACTTGCAGAAAGTCCCAGAGTAAGTATACCTGAGTTTCAGAAATGAGCCTGCCACTTACAGGCCAAATGGCATAGATTAAGTTTCTTTTTTTTTTCTTTTTTTTTTTTTAGATTAAGTTTCTTAATCCATCTATGTAGTAGTCTCTTTATTTACAAAGCAAAAAAAAAAAAAATAACACCATTCCTCACAGGAATTGGTCTAAGGATGAAAGGAGGTAATGAAAAATTCCATTTAAAGATAAATGCTATAAAATGATAGTAGTAGCAGTACAAAAGGAAACATTAATTGACGATTTACGATTATCAGATCTTGATAGTTTTCATTAGCTAAAACCCAAGAGTTCAATTTTTATAACTGTGTCAAAAATTCAAGAAAAGAAATATACATGGAAAATATGAAAATAGTGTCTGTTTATTTCCCGTTTATTAATGTGACAAGTGCCATATACTAAATTTAAATTTTCTCACTTAATCATCACAAAATCTTTGAGATATTATTATATACTTCTTAGGTATGTCAAAAAATAAGCTCAAAGAGTTCCAGTAACATGCAGGTATCACACAGCAAGCCTTAGTAAAAGCCAGGAGCTTTTACTCCAGCTCTGATCTAGTGCGAGCATCTGTAACCACATTATACCAATTTATACTGAGCACGTGGACCCTTCTGCAGGCCTACAGGTCTCAAGAAATTTGCATTTAATTGTAAAGTGGTTAACTCATTGATTACAGCACAACCACAAAACAAATATGAATCCTCTTTAGAGAGATCTCAATTAACTTTTCAAAACTAACATTTTCTTTGTGCCCTGGGCCACACCATAAACCAAAGAATACACCATTCATTTCTCAAGAACAGGACAAGCACTTGGTTTATCTTAGCTAAATAATCTGCATAAAGTAGACATACAATATATTTCTTGAATTAATAAACCAGAGGATAGCCATAACTCAGACACATGAATTTTTAATACGGTCTTATTACTACAATCAGTATGTGGAAAGAAACCTGGGTGGATGGGCTCTACAAAATTGCAGAGAATCATTCAATTTACAAATTCAGTATCTGTAAGAAATTTTAATTTTAAAAAATGAGAAGACAGAACTAACATCAACAACAAAGAATAGAAGAAAACTAATGAAGAACCACAAGTCCAGCCTTAAGACTGTGTACCTAATCAGTTAGAAAAGATCCAATCAAGCATTATGTGGTCTACCCAAGTCCAGAATTAAGGTGTTCTTTGCAACCAACATAATGAGTTATAATGGGAAAAATTTTAAATAGGGAGCTCTGGTGTTTAGGCAGGAAATAAATCTTAGCAATAACCAATTCTCCACTATTCCAGCACATGTAAAATTGCACTATTAATTAACAGGAAGATAATTTGTTTTAATTTTCTAAAGTGATTTACAAATCAAAGTGGTGCATGTTTTTTAACATAATTGCCAAACTGCACTGAGTAGAGATGGGTACAGAACTGACTAATTCAGCAAGTATTTATTAACACATACAAAGGGACAGTCACTGCATTATGAAAGAGAAAGTAAGATAAGTACTCTGTTTTCAAGAACTTATGAATTCATAAGTGAGTAACTAAAATAAAATGGGATGGGTACAGCAAAAGAAGTATGAACCATGTGATCTGGAAACGCTGCAGGGGTAGAGGACAAACTCAACACGGTGAAAGAGACTTTTGAGAGTAAGAGACATTTGAACAGAATCTTGATAGATGAGTAGATGTTATCTAAATGAGAAATGAATACAGACAAGAGAAAAGCCAAAAGCAGGAAGAACATGAACAAGGAGGAAAAGTCTAACAAATGTAATTCATGGTGTGTGGGTACATTTGAGTGTGTACAAAATGTACAAGGAGGTGTAAGTGACAAGTAAAGAATCTACAAAGGTTGAGTGTATCAAATATAAACAGCACCATGTTGTAATGGAAAATCCCTGTGTTCTGCAGTAATAGGACATGTGCTGAATTCTAGTTCTATTCTTTATACCTGCTATTTGGACTTAGAAAGATATTTCTCTGTGTATCAAATTCCTGTTCAGCAAAGCAAGAGAAAACAGTTCCCCATCTCCAAAGACTGGTTTGGGAGTTAAAGACAATTATGTTATATGCCTAGTAACGTAAGTTTCTTAATAAATGATAATAATTAGGTGCTTTAAATTCAAGCTAAAAATTTGGATCTCAATGGGTAGACAATGGAGAGCTTAGGACGATTTTTAAACAAGGAAGTGACTTTTTTAGGAAGATCTCCCTGGCAGTATGAATGATGGACTGAGGAAAATGACAAAGAAGTTAACCAAAAGACAATTAGACAGTAAAAATTACCTATTAGGTAAAAATAAAGGTGGTTTTAAAATAACACTCCAGCAGTAATCATAGAAAGAAGAGAGTATGCAAGATATCATTAATGGCAGAATTGACAAGATGTGATGATCAATCAGATACAAAGTTAGAAAGTTGATTATATTGTTTATGATTTCTGGAAAAAATGGAAACCTTAAGCTGTTACAGTTAAACTGTTTATATATGCATATATGTATTTATTTAAGAGAGAGAGAGAGAGAAAGATATCTTCATTTACTGTCTCTGCCTATGTTGGCAGCCATGAGTGCGACACCCCTTCCACCCTCAAATACAAATAGGTCCAATTTCCATCCTCTAACACAGATAGGTCTAATTAATTTCTATGATAAAACTTGAAATTCTCCTTACTTTCATCTTCAAAAATATACATACATTTTCACTTATGTCTCATTGATCATTCTGCCAAATCCTAGGTTACATTTCTAAGTTTAAATAATTGATGAATTCTTCCAAGACTAATGAGCTCAATGCACGAAATATACAATGTTGCTCAATAATTTGGTTCTCTACCCATGTATTAGTAAGAAAACACAGGCACTCATTGATTATTACTAATGATATCATGTTGCGTCAGCACCTGTAGTCATGGTCTTGTGCTTGTAGGTCAATAGTATTTATAGATTATCTGCTAGAGATTTTAAAGAAAAACCTTGAGTGGCAGTGGCAGCACACTCTTTGACTCCAATGGATTGCTTTCATCAACAATTCTGAACCTGTTTCACCAAAAACATTTGTCCTTTTTTGTCCATGAGTTTAAAACTATCGGGAAAAAAAATCACTCAGAATTTTCAAACTGCTTTGTACATTATGAAACTTCACAAATAACTCAGAGGTAATTATGGGGCAGGGGGACAACATCCTGGCTTCCCATGATGGTTTTGCCTTGGTAGAACAACATAGCTCTGTACTTGGCAGTTGCTAATCACTGATGTGGCGATTAAATAGGCAATCCATTACTTCAGGCAAGAAAACAAGTTAAACCCATATCTTCCCTGATTTTTCAAGATCAGGGAAAGCAGTGTGGTTTAACTACATCAAAAATTCTATACTTCCTTTTACTTCATTTTGTGTGACTGGATATGCAAGGTAGTTGAGTATGCGCACCACATATAAATATGCTACATGTACATTTTTAGTCTGTTAATACATGGCTGAAATACAAATAGGATGGCTGGAAGGGATGAAAATGGTATTTATAAATAGTTTTGATAAAATATGGTAGGATTAACTGGGGTCTTTTTTAAGGATAAATCTTTGAGAACTTTATTTTAAGAATGTGTAACTTCAAAGCTCCTGTTGCTTTTTATTTCACATCCATCGCTTATAGAAGCAAAATGGTATTTTAATTATTGATATTTGAATGTATTCATATCTAAAGATTAAAAAGTTATAAACTTGTGAACAACAAAAGTTAAGCAAAGTAAGAATACCAAAAGACAAAATCATAAGTTTTATCTTCTAGTATAACCAATATGGTAAATGATACACACTATACATTCACCAGTTGTTGAATATGTTAATGTTTATTGAGTAAAATAACTAGCTGTTCCTGGTGTACCAATTTGGTTAATATCTAAATTCTAATAAAGAAATGAAACTTGCTTATTATACAGTTTAAATATTTATGTTGGTAGACCAACAGAAAAGTTTTTAAAGACTAATGGAAATAAATAAGCAAAAACATTGTCTGTCCAAAGTCCTAAATATACAGTGCTATATAGAAAATGTGTACTCCTGAACACCTGAAAATAAAATATCTTAATTTTATAAAGAAATTAACACCAGAGAGAAAAAGAGCTCAGACTACTGCTGTGACAGTCTAATAGCTATAATTTTTTCATCTACTTTCCCAAAGCCAGTGAAGATTATAAACCTAACAAACATCACCACAGAAATTAAAGTACATGAATAAGTGGGATTAAGAAATCAGTATGTGGCTATTGAAGCATTATGTTCTAAATCTTCTAAAAACTGGACAAAAATGCCTACATCAAATAAAAGAGTTTCTATATAAGGGCAAGCTAGCTTGTAACAATGCCTTGAAATTCAATATTTTGCCTGAATAACTCAATTTACATCTCCAAGTCTCTTGAGATCTAGACTACAAGGCATGTAACTTTACGAAGAAAATTCAAGAAGCTAGGTTGAGAAATAGCATGATTTAATGGTGTAGGAAAGTTTCATAATACCAAAATTAATTTCAAACACATATTTTCTCTCTAGGTTTTGGTATATAACCGAAACCCAAGCTTAGAAATCTCCCTTAAATGAATAAATAAATAAATAAACCTACAAATATACCAGCATCACACACAGCAATATCTAGTTGAAGGCAGGTTTGAAACTATGTTTTAGACTTTCTCTTTACAATATCATATATTCAATTATTGGCTTGGTCATACGGTATATGGCCTTGCTACAAAAGCCAAAGTATGTTTGTAGGATGGATGGATGGATGATGGATGCATCATCCTAAAGACACATATAAAGAAGAAAACCAAAATATGTATTTTTTTTCAAAATATGTATTTCCACCCTAATTACTGATTTAGTATTGACTCTCCAAACCTCTGTGTGTGTGTGTGTTGTACATGTGTGAGTGTACACATACATTTGCTTAACATTTGCAGAATTTTGATTTACTGCACATTTCACATCAAATTGAATTTTGAGCATTGCCTACATAGTTAGTATATATGTTGAACTTTATTTTTCTGCATGTTTACTTCTTAATATGTCATATTATGAAAATGCCGTGATTTAATAACCATATCCCTTTGTTATTTCAGAATCTCCTTATAAATGTATTTTCTAATTTTATACTGTTAGTAATCCTGTCAGACAGACCTTATTATCCCCATTTTGCTCTTAGGTCAAAAGAGGCTCAAGGATGTAAATGCCTGCATAAGGTCATAAGATCAGGAAATGGCAGGACCTGAATTTCCATACAATGAGTAATAAATAGACATAAAGTAATTAAAGATTTACATTTCTGAACTTCCACAAACTTGTTATACCTGATACTACTTTGTATTTGAACTCCCCCATATTAATAATAAACCACATCATTACCTAATACTTCTATAAAGTAATAATTAGCTAATGACTTACAGAACTAATGGCTCTTGGCTAATGGTTGTCAGTATTAGTGCATCCAAAATTATCTAAGTGATCAAAAAAAAAAGGTCAATAATTTGTAATTATATACTAGGTCTTATAAAAAAAATCTCTGCCTAAACGACATTCAAAATTACATTTTAGATACCTACTGTAAAGGAGAAATTCCCTTTTGTTTCTCCACAGAAAACATGCCATCTGGCCCAACTGCCCTTAGCAAATCCTGAAAAAGGAATGCGGGAAACTACTCAGAGTGACTGAAGGCGAACGCACCACAGGCACCAAAGGTGCCTGACACTCCCTCAGGCACAAAATTTCTATTCTGTTTCATCAGTATTTACTTTTGCCTCTTTAAAAATTAAGATGTAAGTGAAGATGGTTTTTACTCTCCGAAGGAGTTATTTGAAATAACCTTTTAAGTGAAGTTTTTTTTTCTCTTCAACACAAATGTATTGATTATCTCTTGCTTGTTAGATTTAGGCTGTGCATGTCTCTACTGCAGCACACTCAATTATACATGTCAATATCTAGCCAGACAATTGGTGATATCCATCAAGGGGTTAGAAATTGGGCTGTGGAACTCAGGAATGGTTTAAACTAGGTGTTTGCAAGCCAATTTCTCATAGTGAGACTATGAAAATAGATAATTCTCCCCAAGAAATGTGCCTAGAAAAACAAGAATTTAAAGACAGACGCCTGGGAGAAGATCTATAATTTAAAGGATAAGAAGATAATTATTTATCTATTTCAAGTAGAAAGTTTTCAAAAATGACTTATCTTTCTCAGTGGCCAAGGAGATTAAGTTAAATAGTTTTGACTTAACATTTAAGGTAAAAAAGAAAAGAAGCCTAGACATAAATCTAAATGCCAGATTTGATACTGAATATCTGTAAGACTGAAAGAAGAATATGAGACTTAGGAAACTGGTTCTGGACATTAATGCTGTCACAATGGAGGACATATCTTATATGCCATCAATGACAAATGGTTGGACCAAGTCGAGTGGGATGGAGCTGCCAATTGATGTGTGCAGTAGAAGCCTCACATATATTGAATGATAGAAGTCAGATACTATCCAAATGTTGATAGAGCTGGCCCAAAGTGATCACCATTTGGTCACTGCTTTGGCCTAGATTTTTGCCCACTGGTAGCTGTGCTGTATCACAGCAACAAGAAATTTACAAGCCAAAAGGTGCAATTTGCAACCAAAATAAAGCTGACAAAAATTGGATAGCTCTTAATTGAGCTGGCTACCTATTATGGAAAACCATTCAGAAAATTTCTAGCAAGCTATCATCACTAGACTATAATTATAAAGGTGTTTGTTGTGATACCAAACAGATAACAGGTGACAAATACTACTAAATAAGAAATACTACTAACATCAGGGAAAAAATAAACTGATTCCCTCCACTTGGCTGTAATTTTTCTAGCAAAAATTTTACAAACATGTTCACATTAAAATTTAGATGATGACACTAGAAGTAAATACTTGAAGAAACAATCTTTTAGTATTCAACATCTGTAGTTATATCAGCATAACTTTTGCATTTGCTTAATTGATATACTGCACCATGACACTTATACAAAAGACTGCCAAAAACACCCTTAAAATAGTATTGTTATATAAACTCAAACCTACACAGGAGGACACGAAGAGCTGGCACAGGATCAACATTTTGAAAGGCCACATAAAGGAAACCAAAGCTTTAACTATCAGAATGTGTATGAATTGTTCACAAAATAACAGTGTTCTGCCTTCCAGCACCAAAGTTTGGCACTCTGTCTCCCTTCTTCCCAGATGTAGATGGCATCTGAACACCTCCAACTAATAACTTTTTAAAATTCTTGTTCTGTCAGTAAATTGGAAGAAGATATAAGAGCAAGGACAGTAAATTCAGTTTATTGGTGACTAAAAAATAAAGACCCTCCATTTATGTTGCAAAAACCAAAGCATAATCATCTCATTTTCCAGAAAAGCAGAAAAACTCAATTTAGCAATTGAAATGCCAAGAATTCAGTTTGTTATAACAACTATCACACATTTCTTTGGAAGCCTAATTATAAAATAGTTGGTCTTGCTCTAAACTGGGATCCATTTGTATGTATGTTTGAAAAAGAAGAAAACCCATCTTATTTACCTTAATATTTATTTAATATCTGTTCCATTATATAACCCCAGCACCTACCTCATTATGAAGTATATCATGGGTTATATAGCTTTTTTGTGGTACATGCATAACATAATGCACACCAAGAATAAAAGGTTCAGAATAAATGTGTATCAAATTAATGAATTGTTAGGAAAAAATTATTTTTACATCATTTATCATAAAAATTGCATTTCTAATGGTACTCTATGATAGATGGCTTTCCTAAATAACTTCATGATATAAAGGAAGACACAATCTCACAAGGACACAATTGCTTAGAGCACAGAGATTGCTGTATGATTTTTATTGTGTTAACACTCATATTCCTGATAGATACTGCCACCTGGGCCCATATGAAAGTTACACTGAAATCAATGTGAATCCTATAGGCAGAGAACTAGAGGATTTAAAATGAAATCAAGTGCAAGCCTCTCTGGTGTTACGCCAGTTCAATGAATTGTGCAGTTTTGAAGCTGTCCTTAGGGACTATAAATTAATTCCTAAGGATTATCTTCCCCGCTAGGTAAAAGGCAAAACTGAAATTGAAGGAGGAAAAAAACTTTGTTCAATTAAGTAAATTGCTTTATGCAAAAGGCATTTTTTTCAGACTTCAGAGTTGTTGCCTGGCTTCTGAGAGAGGAAAAGGCTCACTTTCCTTCCACACGCTCAACATGTTCTTAAATAAATGATCCAAGTGGAACCTGCCTGAAATCCTGTATCTCAAAATGCAGATGTTGACTTCAGGGTATTAAATATGAAAACAAAACAAAGCCTGGCATGCTCATTAATAGGTATCTAAGTCAAGTTAAATGTTATTGAATGGGCTATTTAAAAAATAATTTTATGTTCTTTCTTAACTAAAATTTTGAAGAATGAAAGTTTTCTAAGTATGAATGTAAAAGAAATTGTTCACTACTTCTTTGCCCATTTCTTAATGAACTTGGAGATCTTAGCTTCTGTGAGAACATGAGCCTGAGTTTTAATGGCTTTCTTTTTTTAAAAAAACATTCTCTCATAATTCTATCCAAGTAGAATTGGCAAAAGCAATACAAACAAGTTGTCTTGTGATGAGCACCAAGCTAAGGTACACATTCTAAGAAGAGTAAAGAGGAAAACACATACTATAAAAAAAAAAACCTACTGCAAAACCATCAACAGGACCCTCATCTCAAAAATATATATATATATTATTGAAGTTCAATTTGCCAACATATAGTATAACACCCAGCGCTCATCCTGTCAAGTGCTTCCTCAGTGCCTGTCACCCAGTCACCCCATTCCCCGCCTGCCTTCCCTTCTACTTCCCCTTGTTCATTTCCCAGAATTAGGAGTCTCTCATGTTTTGTCACCCTCTATAATTTATCCCACTCATTTTCCCTCCTTTCCACTATAATCCCTTTCACTATTTCTTATATCCCAAACTTTAGAGAAAAAGCACACATTAATTCAAAAATGCTTCACAGATTAATACCATGTGAGAGAAGTTCTAGGCCTCACAAAAGCAGAACTTTTTGAGATGCTTACATGAGAAAAAAAATCCAGAAAAAAGTTAAATGAAAAAAATTAAAATGCATACTGTAAGATCAAAGAAGCAAATCTGTACCACATAAATTCATTCGATGCCTTTAGAAACATAATATGGCAGTATCTAGATGCAAAAGTATACATACCCTTTGCCCACAAAACTTGGCTACTAGGAATTTATCTCATACCTAAATTACCAGGAACATGCAAAAATATGTGTTAATGTATGTGCACTAGAGTACACTTAATAATAAAATTTATAGAGAAAGCAACCTTTCATGAGGAAATGAATAGTTAATATAGTCATTAGGTGAAAAATTTGTCCACTGCATGGAACACTATGCAGCATATAAAGAAAAATAGGAAATCTATATGTGAAGAGATAAATCTCCTTGTGAAGAAGTGAGTTGGAGAACACAACACTGTATAAATAAATAAGGACATATGTCTGCATAGGCCTACATAATTTATGAAAGAATAGACAGACAAATCTCAACTGTTTAGTCTTGGGAAGAAAAGTGATGGTAGCAGATAGGGTTAAAATTTAGGATGACTTTTTCTGACTTTACACCATTCACTACTGACAAACTTTTTAACCACTAGCATTTATTTATAAAATTAAAATAGTGTTACAAATATTGTCAAAGTTTTCTTTAAATTGTTATATCTGGACACTCAGGCAAAGTTTTCCTAGATATATTATGAAGGCACAATAACAAGACACAGAAAAATAACTAGCTATAATTATATAAAGTATATTTATACATATATATGCACAAATACAGAAAATTTTCAAGAATTCCACATGACAAAAATGTCAGAAATTGTGAAAGGAATATGATTGTGCCAGAAGGTGGGGTAGGGTGGGTAGTATGAGGTGAAGCAGAGCATGACTTCTGCTTTCTATGTTTCTCTATTTTGAAAGTTTTATTATAAGGGACATGAATTCCTGCATTATTTTCATTATTTTGAAAAACAGAATTAAGGATAGCATTGATGTGTAGGAATGATCTAAGTTTCCGAAGCACAGAGGGAAAATTGTCAAGAAATAAGAGAGTTGCAACAACATGAATATACAGAACATTACAGAAATGGATACTGAAAGAGGTTACAGTGGTAAATTTTATGTTTGGTTTATTTTACCGCAATTAGAATTATAAAGCACAAAGGAGAAAGGAGAAAAGATGATAGAAGTGGTACGAAGGAAAACGAACCAACTTAAGGATTGCCGAAGCTTTGGAATGATAAAACGACATGCTACTGAAAACTTTCCAGGAAAGTAAAAAGACCTGAACACGTGTATCTAAGGTTTCTCCATTACCCAAAACGGTAGTCTACAAAAGGCAGATGAGTACATTCCTAGAGGTGTTACTGATACATACCTTGCAGCGTAGGAAGAAAATACTGCGAGTTCCATTTTTATTTATTTTAATCTCATTTCATTGTATATAGTTATTAATTTTGACATATTAATGATAGTTACAGATATGTCAGAAGTGGAAAAATGCACGTAATTCATACATATACATATAGCGTAAGCATGACAAGAAAGAGTATGTAATACAGTTGAAGACTGCCTTTTTCAGGCATCATTTATGAGAAATGATACTTTAAAGACAAAGAAAAACAAAGATTTGTAGGCAGGAAAAATAAGTTACAGGCAAAAGAATAAAAATGCAAATTGCCCTCATTCTCTTCTGCAACATTAAAAGTCAGATAACCTTGAAGCAGTACCTGTAGCTAGAGAGAACTGTTGTGACTTAATAACTGTTATTTCCAACCATAAAATTACAGAAGAGGAATATAGGTTCTAATTTACAGCATCTTAGAAAATTCATTAACCATGTATTTTGGTTGAACAAAATACCCCAAAGAGTACTCCAAATAACCAAGGGAATTATCAGAAAGATGGATTAAAAAAATCACATTTCAAAAAGTTGACAGCACCTAATGAAGCCAAGAAACAATATGTACAAAGTAAAAATCAAATTCAGTCTTTGGGAGAAAAAACTAACCAAAAGTCTCAATTAACAGAAATCTAGGTCTTAAATGCTAAATTTTACTAACTAAAACTTTGAAATGGGGCATTGAGGAGAAAGGAAAATTATCTCAAAATGCAGTGATACTCTATGGAAAAAATGTAAAGAAAAATTGGGGTTTTGGTTTGAAAGTCAAAAACCATCATCATTAAGGACTACATTCATAATTTCTAACTGTATTAGAAATAAGAACACTGTTAAATAACTTTAATCTAAGCGTGATCATTTAAATGCTTATGCTTTTCATAAAGAACTGGGTTTTGGCATCAAAAATAGAATTTTTTGTTTTAAAAAAGAACATAGACATCATAGAAAATATTTGATGCTTTTATATTTCAAAAAGAAAAAAAAAACTATTATGTCATTTCAAAACTGTCTTCCTTTCTCTCCAAGAATAAGTCTTGAGGTCTTCAAGAATCCTAATATGTGGATTTGGACAGTATGCTTTCTTCAAGTAAGAGTAACACTTGTTTAAAATAGAAATAGAGGATAAAAAATCTAGTTTATGCTTTGGCTGAAGCAAATGTCTATATGGACAGAAATTTTCACCGAATTTTCTCAAAAAAACCCTGAAATTTATCTACCTAGATTGTTGGTTTTCAAAGGGTGGTGATTTTACACCCTATGGGACATTTGCCAATATAAGGAGATGTTTTTGTTTGTCACAAAGGACTTTAAAGGTATCTACTAAAGGTAGATGCCAGGGATGCTAACAAGCATCTTACACTGTACAAGACAGCTCTCCAAAACAAAGAATTATCGGGCTCAAAATATAAGTAGAGCTGAGGTCATGCAATCCTGATCTAGACGGATGGATGGAATTTTAGTATTTTTTCTATCTGTATATGTGTGAGTATGCAGCAATTAGTGCAAGAGTCATTTCTTATTATTCTAGTTATAGCAATAAAGTGACTCCTACACTTATTACACATAACCAAACTGTTATTTTATTCCTATCAGCATTGTCTATTAAGCTATTCATAAACGTAGAAAGGGAATAAAAAGTTTGATAACTTTGAGTAAATTTGAAATGGTCCAAAAGATTTAGTTTACAAATAAGATGAGATGCAAAATGAAAGTCAAAATGATATCATGCTAAATAATTTTACCTTAATTTCAAAATTAGGCACTTAAGTAAAACCTTAAAACATAAGTAAAATTTAGATTTGGGTTATCTAAAGAGGACCGGGAACAAAACAAAACAAAACAAAACAAAAAATAGGGAAACAGTACAACGGACCCTAGGAATAGAGTGCACTGAATAGTTCAGTTGGTTAGAAACCAAAGTATGTAAACACTTATAGAAGGAAGAGGCCAACATTTTCAAAAGGGCTGTAAATATTAATAGAAATTAGACTTAGGCTTTTGAGTATTTAAATACTGAGCCAAAGCAATTACAAATAATTTGGGGGTCAATGGAAAGTCATTTGGATAACAAAAACAGCCACCGGAAGAAGTTCCCCAAACTTCATTTACAGTTATGCATGTGTAGATTCTATTTTCAGCTACTCTTGTTGTAGTATTTGTGCAATCTTATATGGTCCTTATGAGAATAACAGCAGTACCAAATGAGCATGCACAAGAAACAGTTTCATTTTATCTTTAGTGTCCTTAAACTCTTGCCCATTTCCCATAAAATGCAGAAAGTTAAACCAGTGATATCCAAATTTAGGAAAAAACAGAGCAAATGAATAATTTTTTAAAAGATCTTATTTATTTATTTGAGAGAGAGAGAGAGAGAATCAGGAGAGGGGGGAGGAATGGAGAGAGAGGGAAAAACAGCCCCCTCCCCCATGAGTACAGAACCTGACATGGGGCTCCATCCCAGAACCACAAGATCATGACTTGAGCTGAAATCAGAAGTTCAACTGAGCCACTCAGGCATCCCACAAATGAGTGATTTTTAATATCAAAAATAAAATGCAGAGGATAGATCCAAATGATCCAATGTATATATCATAGAATTGTTTCTGAAAAAGGAAAGTATCAAATGTTTCCCTAATAAATAAATACATAATTAGGTAATATTAAAAATAATCTTTGATTCATAACTGAATAGGTACACTGCATTTCAGATAAAGTAAAACACAAAAACAATCATATCAACAGAAAGGTACATTCTATTATAAACATTTCTAAAACAAAATATCTTAATATTTACAGGAAATAAAATGTTAATATCCTTAATATATAAATAATTCTTACAAATCTGTAAGAAAAACAAATAAAAATGCATAAAGAACATAAACTCAGGGGCAACTAAGTGGGTCAGTTGGTTAAGCTTCTGCCTTCAACTCAGGTCATGATCCTAGGTCCTGAGACAGAGCCCTCCGTAGAGCTCCCCACTCAGTAGGGAGCCTGTTTCTCCCTTTCCCTCTGCCCCACTCCCCAACCCGTGCTCTAATAGATAAATAAAATCTTTTTTAAAAAAACCATAAACCCAAATTCTATATTAGAGAAACATATTTCTATTTAACATGAAAAAAGGTAAAATTTAAATGAACTACTTACTCATCATGTGATCAAGAATTATAAAAAAATACTTTTTTTTTTTTTTTTTACCTGCCATATTGGCAAAGGCTAAAGTAATATTGGTGATAAGAGGATGAAACACTCTCTTATGATACTTGGGAGTACAGAATGGTACAACCTTTGTGAAGGCTATTTGGCAAGAATTAAGGGTATTAACTACAGTGAGGTTTTAATTTCCTTTCATAATTAGGGATTCATGGAAAGATTTAAATCTGAAGATATTCATCACATTATTTATAAGAAAAACAATAAAATATATATTACTAAGATGAAAGACTAAGCACCATTTTAAACAACATTCTTAATATATTTAATGATACTAAAGAAAACTCACTGCCATATAAAAAAGAGCAGGATATAAATGGTTGGCATTAAATAATCCAAATTTTACTTTTTAAAAAGAGAAAAAAGAAACATAGTCATAGAAAAAGATTAGAAAGACATACCAAAAATGTCAAATTTTAAAATCTCTTAGTAAGATTATGAATGATTTTCATTTAATTTTTTTTTTCCATTTCAAAAATGTTACACTCCTTTGGGGGTAAAAATATGCTGATTGTCACATTTCTCTATAAACATTGAAGAGGAAAATATAGGTTAATTTTTTAAAAGCTGGAAGTATTTAACCTCGGATCTGTTCTAACAAAATAAAAAGACAATAGTAAACATTTATCTTGCCATCTTATTACTAGAAAGACTTTTTCTTAACCATTTTTCTTAAGCATTTTCCTTCATCATCATCCTAGAAATTTATGCTGGCCTCCTCTACTACTCATCAGTTCCTTTTCTTTATTTCTAAGGTGCAAAACACAAACAGTATGTGGCTTACTTCCCCAGTATGGACTTTAAAGCATACCTATAGACTTTTACAACAAAATGTTAAGCCCAATAGTTTCTATACATTCAGGCTTTTAATGACACCCATTAAAAAAAAGACAAAGACACTTAAAAAATGAGCTATGCACAGCCTCAAATTGCCATTCAAATCCACACTGTACAGAAAATGATCAGAGATAAAATCATTGATATACTAACAAAAAGAATTAATAGACTAGGAATGGTTTTCCAGAAAAGAAAAAGAAATGAGCACTGAAACCAGTGAAAGACATAGGAATAGGTAAAATACATATACAATCAATGGTTATGCATTTAACAAAAATAAAAATACAGTAAAATTATAAAAGTTAAACATTTTAAAAGAAAAGAGGAATTAAAATAAAAAGGTATTTAAATCTCAGTTATAGTTAATGGCAGCTAAAAATGAAATGTCAAGTGGGGAACAAAAAAAAATCCAATATTAATTTAACTATATGAAACTGTCATTCTTATAGATAAAAATTAACTGAATGTTAGCCTTTGAAATGATTCAAATTGTTCCAAAGAACTAAGTTTTTAGATAAATGTCTAAGATGTGTGAAGTGCTTTGATAAAAAGCCAAAGTGAAGATAAAACAAGCTGACTACTTTCCAAACTATCAGAAAAGAAGAAAAAAACACAATACATCATGAAAAATTAAAAATAGCACAAAGTTAGAAGTTAAGGTTTAATATCCTGATTTCACTATTCTAATCTCTCTATGCTCATAAAGGGATCATTGCAATCACAGATATCTTTCCTTATCTCAATATAAGGGATCATTGCAATCACAGATATCTTTCCTTATCTCAATATAATCCATGGCATGTGTTAGATGGAAATTTTAGGTTAGCAGGAGTCTACACTTCATTATTTTAAATAATAAAAACAACAATTCCTACCCAGACCATCCAAATTCCTCAAATGATTTTTTTCCACATATCATAGAAACACTCCTTAATACCTAAACAATTTACCAAGAATTTCTGCATAGTGTAGAACATTTAAAAACAAATCATATACTTAATATCACAGATTAGCTAATCGTGTAAAATGTTAATGCATTCATTAGTATTTACGAGTGGCATACAATAACACGATGCAATTTCACTCTAATGTAAATAAACAAAGAACATACTTAAATGTAAGGTAAATGAAAATATGTGAATGGTCATGCTTATGTCTTTATGGGATTTCTTTCAATATGTTTTATCACTTCCAACTTGTTATGCAAGTTGGAAAAAGTAGATTATGAAAAAGCAATTATTCCATTTTCTTTGCAGATGTTTTCTATTAACATTGTGGGAAAAGGAGACAATAGGATTATACATGTTTAAATAACACAAGCATGACACGTTAACCTACTGGTGAACAGCTGAGATACTATTGCAGATATGGTACACTATTCTGGACTAGTGGACAACTGAAATATTTTTGCTAAAAGGTGAAATATTTATTCTGAAGAGGTAAAATGATACTTGAAATTGTAATAAAAAATAGAACAGATCTGGAATTCAAACCCCTGACTCCATGTCAGTACTCACAAATCTCATAAAAGAAGCTAGATGGGAAAGCTTGGGTGGCTCAGTGGTTTAGCGCCTGCCTTCAGCCCAGGGCGTGATCCTGGAGTTCCAGGGTTGAGTCCCACGTCGGGCTCCCTGCGTGGAGCCTGCTTCTCCCTCTGCCTGTGTCTCTGCCCCTCTCTCTCTGTGTGTCTCTCATGAATAAATAAATAAAATCTTAAAAAAAGATGCTACATGAAACTATTTCTAAATTTCTAAGTGTTTGCATTTTCAGGGGTTTTAAAATAAAAACACTGAAATTCAACCTATATACCATGCCAATTGCATTTCTGTGGTTATGAGCAATTGACAGCTGTCAATGATTGATGACTGGGACATCTATAGATAATCAAAGTATTTGAGTTAACAGAATACTGTATACAAAATGCACTATCGAGAAGTGAACAAATTCTTTCAAGTATTAAATAGCACAACTTTACTTGACATAATTCAATCTCTCCTTCATGATTCATGAAATACTTTCAGATATTGAGATAATTTAATGTCAATTACTTTATATATTGGTTTCTTTAAGGAACAGGTGTGTAGAAACAGTCAGTTGATAGTTGTCTTGGATGAATTCAAAATGCATATATTTCCTGATGATGCACTTTCAAAATAACTGCCTTTAAATGGTCTGGCATTAAAAATAAATTTTTTTAGAACTGAAGATTTGAGCTCCAGTGGTGTGAATAGGACTAATTCATGAAGGTGGACTCATGTTAGCATGCTTTTGTAATGAGTACAAAAAAGCTGGGGACAGCTTCGCTTCCATCATCAGCTTTTCTTCCCAACACCTGTCCCAATTCCCTCATTTACTTATTCTTACCTCGTGTTGTATGCATTTTTGTAAGAAACCTGAAATCCTTTCGGGAGCAAGGCAGAAGTGTAAAGAGTCAAGTGAGCAGTGAAAATTCTAAGTGAGTGCACATTTCCCTTGATCTTTGTAAGTTCAGAAATATCTAATGCTCTAAATAAGTGATCCTACTCCAAATGGAATAAAACATAATGGTTTAGCCATCCCAATGTTAGTATACCTGCATGCCACACAGATTAATAAGCTTAAATTTCTTCTCCCAGGGAAATCTATTACTACATGATTGGGTATTTGATTGGACAAAATGGTTCTAATATAAATTATTATAAAATTTTCTGAATATAGCTGAAATTTTTCACATAAATGTTTAATTGAATGAATTTGGATTTTCCTGGTATTATTCATAATATGTAAACATCATCAGTTTCACATAACTGGCTGCTACATTCTATATTCAAGAGTCCACACTGAATACAAATGAGCCACTATAGGTTTTTTTTCTTGAAGTTTTAAAACAGTACTTCAGTTTTTTATAAGGAAAATGAAAACCCATTAAATGGACTGAAAGTTTAAGAAATTAAACCACAGTAATGGCTCAGCATTATTACATAAAACTATAATTCTTGCAAAAGTACAGCCAATTTTATTACGACCCCTTTTATTCTGCTACAAACACATCTATGCATATATTTCTGTTAATAGTCAAGTGAAAGCCAAAAGCAAAATAGAAAGAGATGCCTTTATCTTTTCAGCAATAACACCAAATGTATTTTATCCTAAGTATGTAAACCCTGCATGTTTCCATGAATATAATTTTCCTTTTTATTCAAAGATGATCATACTAAAAAATGGTTTTGTTTTCTTCAAGTCAAATGTGTCAATATTAGTTTCTTTCTTTTTGGTGACATTAAGCAGATTGTATTCCCTAATATGCAACCTCTGTTTTTTCTAACTGGAAAAATATTTAAAATAACATTCTACAATTACAGGATAAGATGAGAACATTTATATTATTTTCAATTCTTTTCTTAGTTGTTAATGGCAGAAGGTTAGTCTGTGTGTCTGAAGACAGATCATTTCACACTGCTTTAAGTGCTTTTCATGTTGTCTTTATGGATGTTACAGTTAAACATCTCTTCATGTGCACAGATAACCCTACAATTCCTAAATTTAAATTTTGAAACTGCCCATTAGGTATTCTAAATTTCACATTTCTTTCCATTTTTTTGCTTTTGAAGACCCATCAAAACCCAAGATATTCACCAACCTATTAAATGCCAAATTTAAATAAAAATACAAAATTTTAGAAATGCATTTTAGCTTAAAATAATCCTTTAATATGCTAATATTTAATATGAACGTTTTCAGTATTTATAGGCAGTCAGTCTCAATGTAAATGGAAGCAAATAAAAACTTGTTAGGGGGAACTCTCTATTTTCTATTTTTTTATAACTATATCCTAGCCATTAAGTTCAGGTGTTCTTGAATTGGACTCCCTGGTCTGAGGTGGTTTCCTGGCTCTGACACCTCGTAACACTGAGGAAGTTACTTCATCTATGCTTCAGTTTATTCATTTTTAAAATGGAAATAATAATAGTACCTATCTCATGGAGTTGTTTTGAAGATTCAGTCAGATAATGCACAAAAATACTTAAATAATCCTGGCTCAAAGAAAAAAACTTAATAAACATTAACTACTGTTATTTCATTTTTTATCTTTCTAGTCCTTGGTTGTAGAAGATCATTAAAGTACATTTAGGCAGTCTGAATTAGGACACAGTTTAGCTTCCTTTCCTTCTAGGTTTTAACACCATCAAAAAACATGCATATTTGACTTAAAAAAAAAAAGAAATTGAGTGACGCCTGGGTAGCTGAGTCAGTTAAGCAGTCTGCCTTTGATCAGGCCAAGATCCCAGGGTCCTGGGATGGAGCTCTGTGTTGGGCTTCCTGCCCAGCAGGGAGTCTGCTTCTCCCTTTCCCTCTGCCTCTAAGCCTACTAGTACTCTCTCCCATGCATGCTTACTCTCTCTAAAATAAATAAAATCTTCTAAAAAAGAAATTGAAATAATACAGATGATATTTAAGAATATATACTGGCTTAGAGATCATTTTTTATTTTCATTTTATTTTTCATTTTCATTTCATTTTTTTCATCTAAACAACATAGATGAAAACTTTGTTTACTTGCTATCAAAATAAGTATGTCCTAATACTCTATTGGTAATAACTTCCAGTTAATAATTTTAAGTAAATATTATTTTGTGTAACAAATCTATTTGGCACTGCTGTATTATTTTCTAAATTAAGTATTCTTACATACTTGGGTTTTTTTTTTCTGAATCTTTCTAGTTTAAAATGTACAAGCAAATATTAATGATATTATTCACTTATCATCAAGTAATAGTTGAGTAAGGTAACTGATAATATTATAAAGAAGACAGATGGAGTTTTGAAATTATGTTTCTAAGAGAAAGCTCCAGAAGACTTATATAACTAAAAAAATGTACATGGCATATTAATTCTCAAGTTCCTGAGGGGGCATTTAAATACTACCTTAATATGAAAATGACTGTGTTATATGTGTGATGATATATGTAGTCTTCCATACTTTTCTCACATTCTGGATATAACTGAAATTATGAGAGGATACGTAAGTTGCCCACAGTCTGAAGAGTATATAAGTTGTGTAACTGGGATCCACTCTCACATCTCCCGGACACCAATTTTGTCCCTCTTAACACCATTACTGCCTCACAACAGCTCATATAATAGATGTCATTAAAAACCCACAGCATATTTTGCTTTATTTTGCTATAGCAGTTAGTATACTTTCTATTCTCTCATAAGAAAAAATTATTTCACTGTATTTCTCCTTTACTATCTAGCCTGACAGAGCTCAGAGGCTCAATTATTGTACTGTCCTTATCAATCACACTTACATACTTTTACAGTTGCCCCAGAAAGTATACCAAGACAATTTAATTGAGTCTGTGGTGCAAGTGATCAAAGTATAAGCTTGATTTCTAAAACCAACTGCAACATTCACTCCAAAGAGACTAAGTAGATACCAATTCTGTCCCTTAAATATCAAAGCGCAGTCAGTTTGAGTAACTTATTACTCAGACATTGGAATGCTAACATTTAATATTCAAAATTATCAACAGTAGTCATAAAATGTTGATATTCTATATGAAAAAATTTTAAAACATTGTTTTTTCTCTAACACAGTAACTATAAAAGTCTGTTACTATTTGGCAAACATTTTCTGCCAAGACCCAGAGAGTAAGCATTTTCAGCTCTGCAGGTTATATGGTCTGTCAGCTCCTGCAGCCTGAAAGCAACCAAAATTTATCAACCAATGATCGTGGCTGTGTTCCAATAAAATTTTGTTCATAAAAACAGAGAGCAAGACTGGACCTCAGGCCCTAATTTGCCAGTCCCTAGTACCCTCCGAGTCACTATTATTAGTCCACTAATACTTTATTGACAGTCCACATACCTTGACACAAACAGTACAAATGAGAACACTTAAGGCTTATTCATGTTAAGCAAAGAAATCCACTTTTTGCAATTATTTTATTTTTTTAGCAATTCTCTCTCTCTGAAGAAGTTTCATACAGAATGGGTGGATACAATATAGCCCAAATGAAGGATTTCATTTCTTAAAAAGGCCATTTTGGAGACCATACATTACAGTGTTGTGTTCATTCCTAACACAAAGAACTCTGGTATTCAAGAAAGATCTATTCACCAAAGCTTATTAAAAACTAGTTATTTAGGAGTGCCTGGGTGGCTCAGTGTTTGAGTGTCTGCCTTTGGCTCAGGTCATGATCCCAGGGTCCTGGGATGGAGTCCGCACTGGGCTCCCCACAGGGAGCCTGCTTCTCCCTTTGCCTATGTCTCTGCCTCTCTCTGTGTCTCTCATGAATAAATGCATAAAATCTTATTTTTAAAAAACTAGTTATTTCATTTAAATATGTATGAGTAATAATAACAACTTCCCTTTAGATATGTGTTGAATGTTCACTACATGGTTTAAGAATGTTTAATGTTGTAACTGCTTTACATATACTATCTCAAATTCTGGTAAAGTAGTCCACTTGAGGCAGACTAAATGGGGAAATTAAACTTTGCCACACAGCAAGTGAGTGCCAGAGGTCAATTCCACATCTCAGTTACAAATTGCTGCCTTCTATCTACACAGTGTCCAATCCTTTTTATTTCTCAAGGACTGGGGAGGGGGATTCTGGGTCCAGGTCAGGCCACGAACAGTGAATTTTTCTCAGAGGCCAGAGTCAGAATGGATCTGAGGGAGAGTCAAGAAAAGCAGTAACCCATTCTAAGAAATGAGGGGGCAAGTAAGAAGTAAGATCACATATTCATATTTTTTGTCTTTATTAATTTTAGAAGAATTAAATGGAAGAAGTAAATCCACTAAATAATTTTTAAAATGTTAAAAAAAGGCATGCTGACTCACAAGAGAATTTCTCATTCTCACTTAATCCTAATCAGCCATTATAAATTCTATGGTTGTCTGTAGACCATAATAATTGACCACTAGTTAGTCAAGTCATACTTCTATAGATCAGTTTTCTACAATTAACTATAAGTCGATTAACACAGTCTATTAATTACCTCATGCCTGATAGGTCTCATAAGAGCATGGTGGTGGAGGAAACACTCATAGCTAGTAGAAGTTGTAGCCATATTCTGCTAGAATTTACTTCCACTCTTATTTCCCATTTCCAAAACCCATGCTACCCTTCAATTTCCACCAGAAATACTACATTCCTCAGCAAACTGTCTCTGAGCATCAACAACAAACATATTTCTTCCATATTCTACACAGTTTTATTTCTTTTTTTGTATATTTTTATTGGAGTTCAATTTGCCAACATATAACACCCAGTGCTCATCCTGTCAAGTGCCCCCCTCAGTGCCCATCTTCATTCTTAAAGGAAGTAATTATAACCATTTGTGTGCCTGCTCTATACTGCTGCTAAAAAATGAATTTTTGGAGAGCTTTCTAAGTAAATGGACCATGTTAATAATCTCTTCTTTATTCCTCTCATAGTGCCAAATATAGTGTTAGCCATATAGTACACCTTGAATAAGTGGAGAAACTAGTACACTGGTATGTAGTAAGTCAACTCTAACAGAAAATTAAACTTCAGAGTGATGAAAATTAACACCCAGCTCTCCAAAAACCTTCCCAAACACAGTCTTGTGTATACATGTGCACATACTCTTAGCACTGCTATAGCACTCTGCTCCTGTCCTCACACAAACTTCTTTTGAGTTTGACACATATAAAATGGGCCACAAGGTCAATTTATCCAAGCAAAGGTATCCAACAATGCATTGAAGAAAGAAAAACAGAACAACTTTGTCACATGGGTTGATTCATGCTTACTTGGCCTGCCGTTCCACACACCACTTTGCCAAAGGCTGTGAGTACTTATTAGCATTCATAATTTTTCCATTACTGTTCCTCAGTGTTCAAAATTGTTAAATGGATAAGACAATTGGCACTGATACATACTCACTGGACTCTTCACAAGGAAAAAGACAATGTAATAAAGATAAGGAAATAGTCCTATGCTTTTTATTAAGTGTTATCATGCCCATGTTCTTTAAAATACATGGACACTGACTTCAAGAAGTATACTAAACTGTAAGAAATTGAAGGTAAAATCCTCTCTTACTCATGTTTATGTCCCTAATCTAGTACAGTGCCTGGAACACAATTGGGACCCAAAATGAATTGTTTGAATAAAATGGGAAAATCTATTAGATATCTAGTATTCTAAAATTACAATACTCTGAAAATTAAGTTTATTCTCCTTAATAATTATGGTTAACCCAAATAATTACAAGGTGCCAAACATTCTTCAGAGTAGTTTATTTGGATCATCTCACAATATTTTCTCATATTTTAATTCCCACAAGTGAGAAAAACTAAGGATTGAGGAGGGGATTTTTCCACAATTGAATACTTAATAAGTAGTGAGGTCAAGATGTCAAATGAGGCAACATCATTCCAGAGACTAAACTTTACATCACTATGCTTTCCTATCCTCCCCCTTGAACACTTAATACACACAAAGAATTTTACTTAGTAATAAGGTAAATAAATTACTGATTATACAAATAGGGAAAAGGTAACATCAAATAACTATGTCACAAGTGCATTTCATCAAATCATTCTTCAGAAATATGAATAAATTTTTTACAAGTAGGGATTAATAATTTAATCTTAACCCTGATCTACTATTTTTGGACAAATATATGCATTTAAATGCCTGAAAACTATGTATGCATTCCAATTACAATAAACACATAAAGCTAGAA
Source organism: Canis lupus familiaris (assembly GCF_011100685.1). Lineage (NCBI taxonomy): Eukaryota > Metazoa > Chordata > Mammalia > Carnivora > Canidae > Canis > Canis lupus. The sequence continues at coordinate 24,280,987 of NC_049260.1, read as the reverse complement.
TATACGTGTGTGTATATAGGCATAAATACATATATTTCAATATTCTGTAATCAGTATCCAATACTTCTAGAAACCTAGAACTTGAGTGGGAATACAGCTTACATAAGCTAGTTAAAATGAATTTCATCAAAAAAAAAATGAATTTCATCAAAAGCTAGCGATAAGCAAGGGAGCTCTACAAACACATACATATATCAATGCCACATAAAGACATGGTGAAAATGCCAATCACAGTCCAGGAATATGACTGGATAATAATAATGAAAATAACATGCTGTGCATTTATTAACTGCACAAGATTAAAAACTATGGTCAGATAAAAAAATTATCTGCTTCTGTCTTATCTTTAAAAGTAAATCCTTCTATCCCCATATTAAAAGACTTTTTTTTTTCATTTGAAGGTTTCAAATAAAAATTCCATGCAGTTTGCTTTTACTTAGCCTTTATTCTTCAAATAAAATTCCAAGTATACTAAATATTTGATGTAGACATTTTTTTGTGTGTTGGATAAATTTACTTTTTAGATATGCTAGTTTTTTTGATATGCTAGTTTTTTTAATAAATTTATTTTTTATTGGTGTTCAATTTACCAACATACAGAATAACACCCAGTGCTCATACCGTCAAGTGCCCCCCTCAGTGCCCGTCACCCAGTCACCCCTACCCCCCGCCCTCCTCCCCTTCCACCACCCCTACTTCGTTTCCCAGAGTTAGGAGTCTTCATGTTCTGTCTCCCTTTCTGATATTTCCTACTCATTTCTTCTCCCTTCCCTTCTATTCCCTTTCACTATTATTTATATTCTCCAAATGAATGAGACCATATGTTTGTCCTTCTCTGATTGACTTATTTCACTCAGATATGCTAGTTTTTTTTACACACTAGGAAACAAAACAAAATCCAAGAAGTTCCAGAAACTTCTACTTTATCTTCTACTTTATAATAAAAACTCCTTTAAATTATAGGCATTTCTAATTGTCATCTGAATATACAATACACTAAGAGCTAGAAACCAAATACAATGTAAAGTATTTAAACTCCAACCTGCATTTCCACTGGACATAAAGGACATACTCATAAAAATGGTGCAAGGAGGGCAAGCATAACAAGATTTTCTTAGAAACTTTCAAAGACAATGCAAAGATGACATGTCAAAAGAGAACTTTCAAATCAAATATAAGGTTTAAGAAAGTATTTAATCATTACAAAGAACTTACCAAATCTTAGCGTATCTGAGGAATCTGTAGTTTTTTGCCATGTCCATGATTATTTAAAATATTATATTATACTATAAGAAAAATAAAAACTGATTTATCTATAAATATTAATAAAATTTTGAGCTTCTGCTGCCATAATTAAAATAAAAACTATAATTAAATCAACATATTTATAAAATATGTCTACAAGTTAATTTTACCTTCACAGTAACTAAGAAAGATGTGAGCTCATAAACCAGTTGACTTGCCCAAATGCAGCAGCTACAGAACTTATCCCAAAAGCTCTGATTTACAAATTTATTTTGAGGTGAATGGAGCATCAAACGTAGGAAATAAACTAAAGAAATAAAAGTAAAGGTCAATGAGGCTAAAGGGAACTGGGAAGAGCTATCAGCGTTTCAGCAGTTTGTAGAATCCAAACTAAGGTATTGAATGCAATTCACTACTCCCCCCAAATAGATTCTTTCTCATCTGGTACATTAATTATACTCAGTGGATTCATGGTTGTTTTCCATTAGAACTTAATATAGTAATTTCTGTGCCTACTAACATGTTTGGCAACTGTACACAACGAATCTTTAATACATTAATGAAAAATTTTAAGATAACATGACATCCTATTTAGAGGCCTGGGGAAATTTTACTAAGAGAAAAAACTACCCTCCACCCCCCAATTCCCAGTCCTACTCCTCTTATCAGTGTAGTAAATCATGTTATTATGCCAGTTCTTCCACCATGATGCATCTAACTGCAAAAAAGGGCAGTATCACTGACTTCTTAGCCCTGAAAATTGCTTCCACGATTATTTCTAACCTTTTAATAGTTCCTGTATGTTAGTGATAGATTAATCTTACTTTTTTTCACTTTATTGTCCTGAACAATACCTCACAATATACCTGACAACTGAATTCAAATTCATCAAAGTGACACTCATACTATTTCTTTAGCTGACCCCACCTTAATCTTCTTTTCTCCCATTCCCCTGACAAAGTCTCAGTTCCAATCTTTTGAAACTTCTTCAATACAGATTCTATTTCCTCTAATGAGTTTTTTAAAAAACTATTCTAATTATCAATCCTTTCATTGTCAATGGTATGTCATGTAATATATCTGAGCAATACAGAGAGAAACAGATTCAACTGGCTAATAAAAAAACAAAAGGTAGTTTGCCCATTTTCAAATTCTATCTCAATGTCATAATACATTGTCACATCATATGCATGTAAAGCCATCACACAATGTAGTGACCTATGGAAGTAAATTTTAAGATGCTCACCTATTTAAAGGGGGAAACAAATTATAAAGTAGTTTTCTTAAGTGTTTTGTGATTTCTGTGCTTTCTTAACCAGTGGATACTATTTGATTAACTTTTTGTTAATGACACTGAACATCACAGGAATTTACAGATCACATTTTCTACAGTCTCATGAGATCATCTGTTACATGTTTTTATTACATAGTTCTTCATTTTGTGCATAAAATATCCGGTAAGAGAAAACTGAGGAAAATATCCATTTTTATAAAATATAAATGTTAACAGTATCTCTGTTATATTCAACAGAAACCTGTACTTATTTCAGCTTTGACCCCGTTATTCCTAGTCCTTCCCACACACTGAACAAGTTTCCTTTCATCTGATGCCTCCAAGTCACTATAAAACTTTCTCTTTAATTAAGAACAATTATTTTTTGCTTTCTAATGTTTCATAATGCTATTATATGGCCCAGTTCCTACTATCCTTTACTATGGTCAATTTTTAAAGTTTATTTAGACATGAAAAACAGCTAAGCAGGCATACTGGAATTTTATGTGGAAATAAGTAAGAAGACGGCAAACGACTGAGGGTTGATGCTGGGAAATTAAAAACAGGCTACAGTGACACCTTATTTGTGCATTTTCAAGATCTTGGTTCAAAACTGTTGAAATTTTAATTCTGAATAAAATTACCTGGAATAGACTATGACACATATTCTCTGTATATGTGTTTGGGTTTATGGTATATATTCACACATGTACAAAAGAATTCTATAATACATTATGTTCTATTTCTTTCTTTATAATCAAGCATTGAGGCTGAAAAAGACAAAGATCATGTATACCAGGCTTCAGTTAGATGATTAAATCCTCTCTAGAACATTCCTCTGAAATAGTTGCCTGGACATATTGAACACTCCTAGTGAAGAACAGGCCAGTATTTCCCCTGGCAATTCATTAAGGCTTTGAGCATACCATATTTCATTTCAGCATAAGAAATCCTCATCTGGCATCCTATCCTCTTCGCCATCCTCCGTTCCTATTTTACTCTTAATCTTTATAAGAGTCTTTTCTCCTTTTCTACATGATAGTCCTTCAAATTTTGCAGACTCAAGTACTTAATCTCTCAGACAACCAGGAAGAGAAATCAGTAGTATTCTTACTTAATTAGATTTGTTAAAGACGTACTGCATGTGAGTTTATGGAGTAGATACTCTCTACAATCTAAAGCTTTATAAAGCATGGCTTTTCCAAAGGAATTTATAATCTAGTAGAGATAAAAGGAATTCTATGCATCTTTTTTTAAAAGATTTTTTATTTCTTTATTCATGAGAGACATAGAGAAAGAGGCAGAGACATAGGCAGAGGGAGAAGCAGGCTCTTCACAGAGAGCCTGATGTGGGACTCAATCCCAGGACCCCAGGATCTTGACCTGAGCCAAAGGCAAACACTCAACCACTGAGCCACCCAGGTGCCCTGAATTCTATGCATCTTAAGGATGAGAGGAAAGCATGTGATATATATCTGAGGGCTGAATGGAGCCATATTAAATATTAAAGTTACTTATATAGAAAATGTTAATAAACTTTCATTTAAAAAATTTAAGGCATCTTCCCTAAGTGTTTTAGCATTTCTGTCCCTTCTTAATTGGTAATGTTTAGGTACAGATATGTTTGATCACTACAAAGCATGGGTCTCTTCTGCAGTCAATTAGATGGAAGCCAACTGAAAGGGAGCTAGATTAGATTGAAGCGCCAAAAAAATGGTAGCAAAAAGTAATGTCAGAAGATTCCAAATTGTCTCCTGCCTCATACATTTATTTAAATCTACCAATTTTATCCAAATCTAAGTAGTCATCTGGTAAGGAGTTTCTAACAAGAGAGACAAGTCAAAAACAAAACTCTTACTGCTACCCTTTGCAAATGCTTAGTATTCCCCAGGTCTTTACACAGTGCCTTGTACAAATATGCATATTTGTTGAATAAAAGGGAAAAATAATCTGTTAATTCCTAAGACTAGCATACATCAAAGACTGCTCATTGGAAGAAATTCACTGATGCTTTATTTTACATCAGAATGGCATTCCTAATATTTTTTTATTTTAAAAGCTATTAAAACTATTAACACTTTAAATATCTGCTCAGGTCAGTACCATGAATAAGCATGAAATAATAATAAAAAGGAGACGAAAAATAAAGAGAACCAAAAGTAAAAGTTATAGTGGTTTCTTTCTTCTAAGTAGGGAAAAATAAGTTCTTGCTAATGCTCCAATCAATTACTCATGCATGGAATAAGGCATTTATGAAAAACCTCAGGTACACTGATTGACTGAATCATGATGTTTTCATCATCTGCAGATGTATCCAAAAACAATAGGTGGGGTTTGCCTGACATAGTCCTGATATTTATCTGCTCTTCCAAATGGCAGAGGAAGGGCCAAAGGGGAGCATACCACACAATCAAATGTGACTGGCAGAGCCAGCATTATCTTGGCTGTGATTTTCCATTTCCCCAAGCAGGGCATAATATAATCAACAGGTTATTATTTCTTTCCTTAGAGATTTCTAAAACATTTAAGCCAACCACATCTTATTTGTCTAGAATGACACATAATGACATCTAAAACTTCCAAAAACAAAATCATCTCTGATATTGCAGAGTGCTGACAGTTTTATGATAAGAAGACCATATTCCTAACAGTTCATAAGGAAAAGAACACTTCTTAAAAGAACAGTAAAAATGGTGAAAAAACTTAGAAATGGGCTTTTTACTAATAAATCATTTTTATCTTACTGGTTAAAAGAAATCAATTCAAATGAGTTTCAAGATCCTTTGGCCAAATGCTATTCAGTATTTTTAGTCTCATAAATATATGCCTTCTTTGCTCTTATTACTAAACTTCACAATAATTTACTGTTTCTCATTTTACCCTTATGAAAATACTACCTTGAGAGTCACATAAAAGAACATTCCAACTGGTTTCATATTTTCTGCAGAGCTGAGGAGAAGGTAATAAGAGGTATTTATATAAATGTAATTTTCTTTGCATTTGGTGAGCATATTTATCTTTTTCTATTATTTCTGTATGCACATATTAAATATGAAAGGATTGTTTGAAAGTGACTCTTTACTATGCCTGTTGAATGTATGCTGTGCAGCTGCACCTGTTTTAAAGAGGAAGACAAAAGTAAAAATGCACATAAAATGTATAGTCAAACCTCAATTATTAGGGGTTAATCAGTGAAATTTTGAGAACCATAATGTTACTTGATAAGCCTGTGATATAGCATGGAATTTGAAGTTTGTCACTGCTTGTCTAAATTTGCCTTTTGTGACAGCACATTTATTTGTCTGATGGCAAGATTCAATGTTAATTTATGTTCAAACAAGCAAGCACTGCTAATTTACTGTAAAACAAAGTATTTCCAGATTTCAGAGATGTTAAAATATAAAGGAAAAAGCACATCCTAATCTATGAAATATATTGTGTCCTCTTTTGCCTGAGAAACTTGTTTGACTTTATTCCAGAGTGCCAGATAGCATATAGACACTGAAAAAGATTTTAAGAATGGAAAAAATGCTTCTTGTCCTCTTCCTGCCTCTATCAGTAATTTTTATTGTTTTGGGGAGAAGAACTACCAATACCACCCAAAGTGACAGTCACATACCCCCCACTGTGTCCTTAGATCAGTCTTTTTCATTTTCTACCTTACAGGAGCTTCCTTATTCAAGTGGGAAGGCAAGTAAAATCCACTCAGTTTCACAGCCTAAGAAACTAGGCAAAATAATGGACTTTACTTTAGTCTAGATATGACATAGCTGTACAACACGACAAATATCATTTTGGGATGTTCAGCATGGAGTATGGGTTTCTATGATCTTTGGAATGAGAAAGGAACTCAGAATAACTATCCAAAACAAGGAGCATCACAAAGGGCCAACTGTTATTTAACTGTTATTTACTATTCTCAGAGAGTAAATTTGTATGTATATACATACATATATACGTATATATACATATATATATATATATATATATGAGCATAATAAAAAAACACAAACTGGAAATTCTCAATATATTTCTTATTGACAAAATTTGTCATCAACCTTACATAGCATATAGCATAATGATAAGGTCAGACAATGGGGCAAAGATTAATAATGTCAGAGCCATTAAGGAAAGGAAAAAAAAATTAAAAGAATGTCAGAGGCAGAACTTTGGAGAAGAAATGTTTGAAAAGTTTAATTTGGCAAAGTCTCTGCAAATCTGTATTAAAACCACTACTTTAAAAAAATAAAACCACTACTTTGTGTTTTTATGGTCTAGTCAAAGCAGCATGCACTGATGTGAAGAATATGACGTCACCAATCACATGACTGTGAAACTGAAAGGAAACTGAATTCATGCAATGTAAACTTTTCATTGTGAAGGGAGAAAACTGAAGTTCAAAGAAATTGTGTCACCCATTTTAATACATAAAGCTAGCAATATAGCCAAAGTCCAAACCAATGGTACTTAGTTAAGTTCTCTTGTGTTTCAATCAAAAGCATGTTCCCAATATGATACATGTGCCTGTACAGGCGCCTGCACCTCCCTACACACAGTTATTATATCATTACGTTATATTCACTTATATTCAGGAACATACAAGATAGGCATTTCCAATATATATTGTTACAGTTACAATAATCAAAGAACAGCATGTTATCTAGTCTGCAGGCCTTAGAATGTTCTCTACACTATTTTTTTCCAGAAAGGAAATCATCTAAAACACGTCACACCTCATGTCTTCAGATATGTAAAAAAATATCAAACTACACTGTGAACAATATTATAGAAGTCACAGAATGTTCAATTAGGCATAACACATAGAGATTATCAATTACAATTTTCTCATTTTTAGAGTTAAAGAGGCTGTGGCTCAATAGCTGAGATTTTTCTCAAAGTAACTCAATTAGTTCACAGTAAATCATTGCAGGTGGCCTATATTTGGCTAATTATAAACAAACTGTACAAGTATATATGAGATGCACTCCCTTGCACACAAATGCCAGGCAGCTTAAACTCTCTTACATCCTGCTTCTATGCCTGCAACCAAACCCAGCCGGCATGTTAGGCTCTTTGAATATTCAAACACACAAGACCACCAGAGCTCACACTTGGTCTCAGATTCATTCAGAGGAATTGAACACAGGAGCACAGCAGGCTAGCAGATCAGTGTTAAGTATTCTTCTCTAGTAAAAGTCACTTCAAAAGTCCATAGTCCAGAGAGCCATCCATGAGGTGTTCTCTTTGACTCTCCAGAAGAAAGTCAATGTCCATACTGTCTAGGTATGGGAGTCTCCCTGGCTTAAAAGTCTCATTTCATATAAGAGAAAATATCTTCTGTAACAGCTCCATGGCATAACTTCCAGTTTTGAAACTCAAAGCACTCAGAAAAGCCCAAAGATACCACCATACCAAAACCATTTAAAGTTCTCTCAGTCTTAATAAAATTTACCAATCATTGATCATTTATAGCATAATCAATGCTGTCTTCCAGTATACTTGCCATATTATCTTCATCAGGTTTCCAGGGCAATCCAGGTTTCTAGGTCAAACTGTCATACAGAAGGGTTATTTTTAACTTACCGATGCATCCTCATAGCCACTAAAGAAATAAGATCTTTTTGAGACTTTGTTCAACCTCAAGATGGTATATTATTCTAAAATAGTTGTTTGTAGATTCTAAATAGGTTAAACACCTAGACTATTTATTTACTCATCTTCTATTAAAAATTATTCAGTGACTAAAATGTTTCTGGCACTACTCTCATTGCAGAGAAAACACATTCAAACATCCCTGCTCTCATATAGCTTATATTCTAAAAGGGTGATATACACTAAAAAAATGAATAAATTAAATAATATGCTAGAAAATGACAAAGTACATGGAGAAAAATAAACTATGGGCATGATATGCTGTGTTCTTAGTGATATGAGGGAACGTTGTAATTTTAAAGAAGGTGATACGGTTTTTCCTCAGTGCAACTTTTGAACAAAGACTTAAAATAGATGAGGAAGAAAGCCACATAGATACCTAAGGAAGAATATGCCAGGCAGAAGAATGAGCTTTACAAAGGCCATGAAGTGAGAGTGTGCTTAAAGTCAAGGAACTATAAGGAAGCCAGGATGGTTGAAACAAAAACAGCTACAGAAAGAGTAATGAGATATAGTCAGAGATACAACCCATTCTCCTGAAATTGTTCTCTTAACATTACAGTATAGTTTGATTGTTCAGTTTCTCTCTTCTGGTCCTTGATGGAAAATACTCCTTTTGAACATGAAAAATTTCAATGAGGGACATGAAACTCAAATTATAGCAGAAACAAAACCACAGTTGGCAAGCAGAAAACTGCTGGTATAGGTAGTAAAAAGTGTGTGATATACTGTTTTCTTTTTTTTTTTTTTTACATTCTACTTATGAGAGGGAAATGAAGAAAAAAGATGAGAAGAAAAAGTTCAGTTGGTCAGACATGTTAAAGACACATATTCAGTTATAGACAATGGTCACTCTCCCCAATACCCTGGTTACCATAGGATGTGGAAAAATAGTCTAAATTTGTCTTACTACATCTTAGATATCTTGTACTTAAGACTTTATTATTTAATTAGTATTAAAAATATCAAGCAAGCAAAAAAAAATCAAGCAAGCAAGGAAGAATGATACTTTGGCTTCTGAGATGAAACAAACTCAAATCACAAAAATCAGGAATGAAGTAAGGTTTTCATTCCTTACTACTGGTGTCACAATTTTTTTTTTAAATATAAGGAATACTATATACCAACTGGTATACTAGTATACCAATAAAAAATTCCGAGAATAATATAAACCAAAATTTAACACACACTGAAAACTATAAAAATTGCAAAAAAACTGAATTAAATAAATGAAAAAAAAAACATTCTATGTTCACAGATCAAAAGACTTAATGCCAGTAGGATGACAACACTCCCAAACTTGACCTACAGATTTAATATAATCCCTATCAAAATTCCAATGATTTTTTAACAGAAAACGAAAAAATGAACCTAAAATTATTATGGAAACCTGAATAGCCAAAACAATATTGAAAGAAAAGAGATTTAAAAATGCACACTCCCTAATTTTCAAAAGTATAGTAATTAAAACAGTGTAATACTGACATAAGCACAGACATGCATATCAATTACTAGAATTGAGAATCCAAAAATAAATCCTTACTTCTATGGTCAATTAATTATTGACAAAGGTACCAGGCAATTCAATGTAGGAAAGAATACGTTTTTACAACAAATGGTACTAGAATAACTGGATATCTCCACTCAGAAAGATGAATCTCACATCATATACAAAATTTAACTCAAAATGGAAGAAAGATCTGAATTTAAAATCTAAACTTAGGGACACCTGGGTGGCTCAGTCAGTCAAGCATCTGCCTTGGGCTCGGGTCATGATTCCAGTGTCCTGGGATCAAGCCCCATGTTGGGCTCCCTGCCCCACATACGGGCATCAGGCTACCTACTCAAGATCAGGCTCCCTGCTCAGCATCAGATTCCCTGCTTAAAGAGAAGTCAGCTTCCTCCTATTTCCCTCCCACTGCTCATGTACTCTCTCTCAAAATCTTAAATATAATAAAAGCTAAAATTATAACAAAACAAAGGAGTAAATGTTTGTGACTTGCATTAGACAATGGACTCATCTCTGACCCCAAGATTTCAAGAAATAAAATATCAATAAATCAGACTTCATAAAAATTTAAACATTTGTGCTTCAAAGAGCATCATTAATATAAGAGACTCTTTTTTTTTAATTTTTATTTATTTATGATAGTCACACAGAGAGAGAGAGGCAGAGACACAGGCAGAGGGAGAAGCAGGCTCCATGCACCGGGAGCCCGACATGGGATTCGATCCCGGGTCTCCAGGATCGCGCCCTGGGCTAAAGGCAGGCGCCAAACCGCTGCGCCACCCAGGGATCCCAAAGAGCATCATTAATAAAGTGAAAACACAACTCACAGAACTGCTAGAAGTATTTTCCAATCATACATATAAGGGATTGTACATAAAATATAAAAAGAACATTTACAAATTAATAATAAAAGGACAACTCAATTTAACAATGGGTAAAGCCTTTTGTAAACACATTCAAGAAATACACAAATGGCCAATAAATACCTGAAATAATGTCCAACATCATTAGTCATCAGAGAAATGTAAAGCAAAACCACAGTGAAATGTTAGTTCCCATCAACTCGATGGCTATAATAATTAAAAAAACAGATAATAAGTGCTGGTGAAAAAAGGTAGAACTGGAATCCTCACACATAATACAGTGGCATGTAAAATGGTGCGATCATTTTAGAAAAGTCTGATAGTTCTTCAGAAGGTTAAATATAGAGTTATGACATGACTAAGAAATTCTACTCCTCAGCATATACTCGAGATAAATGAAAATATATATCCCTGCAAAAAGCTGTAAATTAATGTTCATAGCAACATCATAATGGTAAGAAAGTGCAAAAACAACCAAAATGATAATCATCTGATAAACAAATAAATGTGGTATATCCATTCAGTGGAAAACTACTTAGCAATAAAATGGAATGAAATATTGATACATGATTCAACATGAATGAACTTCAAAAACCCTGGGATTTAAAATTCAGTCACATCACTGATCATGATACAATTTACAGACAATGGGCAGAATGGGAAAATTTGTAGAGACAACATTAGCAGTTGCCTAGGAATAGGGGCTGCTGGAAGCAAATGGAGGGTGAAGTGTTAATAGATACAGTGTTTCTGTGGTGATAAAAATATTACTAAACTGATTATGGTGATAGTTGCATAACTCTATGAATATAACACCTTAAGGGGGGTGGACTGTATATTATAACATGTAAAATATATTTCGATGAAGCAATTACCAGATAAAAAGATTTTTTTCAATGCCAAGACGAAAAATGTCCACACCAACAATGAAGCAGACCAACACAAAGATTTTATGAACAGTTTTAGATGCAAAGTAATGTACTATATTCAGAGTACCAAGGAGATGCATTTTTCAATGTGGTTTGATAGTGATTTATATATATGTATAATGTATATATATGTATAATGTATATATGTGCATATATGTATAATGTATATATATACACATATAAATATATGAAATATTACTGAGCCATCAAAAAGAATGAAATCTTGCCATTTGCAATGACATGGATGGAGCTACAGAGTATTATACTAAGTGAAATAAGTTAATCAGCAAAAGACAAAAAAAACATATGATTTCACTTATATGTGGAATTTAAGAAACAAAACAAATGAACATAGGGAAAGAGTAAAAGAAGAAAGAGAGAGAGAAGCAAACCATAGCCGACTCAACCCTAGAGAACAAACTGAGGGTTGATGGAGGGAGGTGGGTGGGGTGGATATGCTACATGGGTGATGGGTATTCAGAAGGGCACTTGTTGTGATAAGCACCAGGTGTTATATATATGTAAGTGATGAATCACTAAATTCTACTCCTGAAACTGATATTACACTATATGTAACTAACTAAAATTTACATAAAAACTTGAAACAAAAAAAAGATTTCATTCTGTCAAATCTAATTTTCTGCAGAACTCTCTTTAAGGGAGAAAAGAAAACAAACCTGCTTACTGATTACCAGGTATGTTCAATTACAGAGTCACCATGCTGGTAGAAGACACTCTCCAACACTGTTTCTCCACAGTTTCAGAAAACTGAACATTCAGTCTATAAATACCATAGTGGCCATTAAGCTATTATAGGGGAGAAACTCCAGTGGAAAAGGCCTAAATGCTTGCCTCTCCAAGCTCTGTCTATATAGTAAGGGGCCTGAGACAATAAAAACAAACCACTGAAAATTACAATGTGTAAATCCAAGCTGAAAATCCAGTGACACTTCTACAAAAACTCCATGATCTAACACATCAGGTTAGTGACACATGATTAATGCACATTTAAAGAAAAGGTGCTAGCTTATGGAAATTAAAGAAATATCCATTATTGGAATAACCAATTAATATCTCTGAATCAATTTATCCAAAAAATCATGAAAAAGGTATGTGGTGTAAGAGTATGAATGAAAAGGAGGTACCTGGATCATGTATTTATAAGTACAAGTTTAAAAGTAGAATTACATAAGACTGGCTGCATTACCTTTAGAATTTAAGAGAACACTTTGAAAATAAAAATGTTCATAGAGAATATTTTAAGTATGATAGGAAAACAATTCAGGGGCACCTGGGTGGCTCAGTGGTTGAGCATCTGCCTTTAGCTCAGGGCTTGTTCCTGGGGTCCTGGGATCGAGTCCTGCATCAGGCTCCCGGCAGCGAACCTTCTTCTCCCCCTGCCCATGTCTGTGCTTCTCTCTCTGTGTCTCTCATGAATAAATAAACAAAATCTTTAAAAAATCCAAATGTCTATGCTGTTATTTGGGGGCTGAATTTCCCCTTTCCACTCTTTGCTGTGGTTTTTTCTTAATGATTTTTTCTCCTTTACCTGTATGCATCACAAATAAGCTGAATTGCAAAAACAAAACAAAACAAAAACAAAACTGTAGTTATATACTCGGTGGCAGAAGTTAGAACCTTAAGTCTAAAGAGCATTCTCAAGGGACTCATGAAGACATTTTCCCTTCACTACACTGCTTTATACTTATGTTAATTGTTTCTTTATTACTAACACTGAAGAGGAAACAGAACAAAAGCAAAATATTACTTCTCCAAAAGACTAGCACTTGAATTTGAAGATGTATTTATCCATATCAATCAAAACACAAAAGCACACATTTCTTTTCAGTAGAATAACAAGGATCAAGAAAAATCATCAATTACACAATTTTCTGTATTAAATTGCAAGGAAATCATCAAACATATTATTTTAAAGATACGTGATTCTTTAGAACTGAGATGGCAAGGAGCCATTGAAGAAAGATATTAGCAAATAAGAACAAAATACAATACAATGTGATGAAAACAAACACAAATATGTAAGTTACTTATTTCATTAGAACCCCTCGCTCGGGATGCCTGGGTGGCTCAGCGGTTGAGCATCTGCCTTTGGCTCAGGAAGTGATCCCAGAGTCCCATGACTGAGTCCCAGGTCGGGCTCCCTGCATGGAGCCTGCTTATGCCTCTGCCTGTGTCTCTGCCTCTCTCTCTGTGTCTCTCATGAATAAATAAATAAAATCTTTTTTAAAAAGAAAAGAACCTCTCACTCAATTCACGTATCTACTGCATGAAAAAGGGACTTAGGTTACATGTGAAAATATAGTATAAAAATTACTAAAGTATTAAATATTTTCAGGAAGTCTCTCTCTACGTATAATTGCCTGTATTCATATATGAAAGCTCAACTTTATATTAAATATAAAACTGATAACACTTTGAAATATAAGTTTGAGTGATTATTAATTTGTTTTGATAGGCAATAAAATATTAAATACTGAATAACAATTTAATAACATTTTAATCATTTCAATTGACCACTTTTCCAAATAAAAATTTCCAAGTTTGATTTAATAATTTATATATTGTTAACTAATTATAACTAACCTGAAACAGTGTGGCTAGGTACTTGTATATCTATTTCAATAGCTATTGAAATATCACTCGAAAGATATATGTACTAATTTTAATAATGAGATTTAGGGGAATTTACTTTAATAATATAAAAGTAAATAATTTATACATACTAGGAATTCTGTCCATAATTAACCCCCAAAAATGATTTTAAGAAGTACTTTAAGGGGCACCTGGGTAGCTAAGTCAGTTACACATCTGCCTTCATCTCAAGTCATGATCCCAGGGTCCTGGGATGGAGACTTGCATAGGGCTCCCTGCTCAGGGAGTAATCTGCTTCTCCCTCTCCCTCTGTGCTCTCTCTTTTGTGTGTGCTCTCTCTCAAATAAAATAAATAATTTAAGTCTATGTATTTTCATACATAGCACTTATTAACTAGTTGAACTGAAATTTTTCCCCACAGCTTTAGTCTTTCGAGCTAAGAGCTCAATTTTCAAGCTAACAAAACAGGGCTCAATCATGGTGACAGAAAAGAAATAATGTGCCCAAGGTTCTGAGACTTGGTTACAATTAAGTGTAAAGGAAACACTGTTTAAAAAATGATGGGGTAATAATACAGGCCATTTCCTTAATTGTTTTTATACTAGCTAAGTTTAAACAATTACAATTTCTATATAGTATCAGTCATTTACAAATATATTTTCAAAAAACCTAACCTACCACAATATCCAATGTTACAGCACAGATTAAAAATGGTATTTCCTTGTAAACCCAAACACCTTCCTCAATTTACTTTTGTAGAAGAAATTCATAATCAAGTTTCTAATTTACATTCAAGAGTTTTTAATATTTTCCTTATACTTAGAAATTAATTTTTAGTATGAGTTAATTCTGATTTACACTTTTTCCTTTTTCAAGTTTTTATTTAAATTCCAACTAGTTAACATACAGTATAATATTAGTTTCAGATGGAGAATTTAGTGATTTCATCACTCCCATACAACACCCAGTGCCCATCACAAGTGTCCTCCTTAATACCCATCGCCCATTTAGCCTACCCCTCCCCACCCAGGCGAAATAGAAAGACTGTAGTATTGATATGTAAGTCAAAGTACCACTATATACTGAATCTATATCTGCAAAAACTAATGCCGTTAAGTCACACAAAAAAATCAGTCTCATTACTTTATAAAAAGAGAAGATATATTTTAGATATTTACTTTAGACTAAATACTTCTCTCTTTTGAGAACTATTTTTTTTTTAAAGTGATAACTTTGCCTTTTTTTTTTTAATTGCTGGTAGTTGTAGTCTCCATCTCACATTTAGGTAGGGGGCTACATCAAATACTACAATGACTGTTACCATAACAATATGTGTAGAAAGCTTATATGGGCAGCCCGGGTGGCTCAGCAGTTTAGTGCAGCCTTCAGCCCAGGGCTTGATCCTGGAGACCTGGGATCAAGTCCCACATCGGACTCCCTGCATGGAGTCTGCTTCTAGCCTCAGCCTGTGTCTCTACCTCTCTCTCTGTCTTGCATGAATAAATAAAATCTTAAAAAAAAAGAAAGCTTATATGAACTTAAGCCTTCTAGACAATTTCCATAAGCTATGGAAAATAACTGCCAAAAAGGACAGACGGCCTACTGTGGAGCTAAGCCATCCACAGAATACTGACTCACCTTCGTTATTTAAGCTTTTATAAGATACCACCCTCAAGAATACAAATTAGCATTCTTCGTAAAAAAAAAAAAAACTCTTTTTTCCCCTCTGGATAGAAATTAAGGTGAATGAAAGCAAATTAAACCAAAATACTCCTCCTTACTTCCATTTTGTTGTAATGGAACACGTAAGAGGAAGACTCTATTTATAAGGTTAGGATGTAAGAAGTCCTGTTCCAACGACACAACAATACTAGGATAGGACTGTTGTAGAAATTCTTCATATTAACCATAAAAATGATTTACTATATATTTTGAAATAAACACAAAGAAATAATTATATAAACCAGATAAGCTTCAAAAGCAAACATCTGTATATCAGCAAATGTGAAAATCATTCCTAGGGCTTAAATTCTGAATGGGTTCTGTTTTTTCTTGGTGGCAGAGATGAAAGGTATTATTCACTGCTGTCCAATGAAGAAAGACGACTACTAAGTAATCATCAGGCTGTCTAGCTGCCTTGTAACACAGGTTTCTCAGAACAGTCACGTATACCAAGTAGGATGTGTCATCATTCAGATTCCAGAGATTCATTATTTCCATGGTGATTGCAGTAAAGGATGAAGAGGAGAGGGAGGTGATCCAGAGGAAAAAGCCACAACCAGGTTCTTACATAAAATTTTCTCATCACCTGTGTTTGTGTCTGTGAAATGTCAATCAGAATCAGGATCTTTGATAGCCCAGAACTATAAAGTTAGCTATCACCTGGTACTTGAAGACTAACAGTGCAGCTAATATTGATTTCATGCTTCAAACATTCATTTATTCAAAGAATTAAAATTCTGGGACAGGTAAAGTTGTAGACTCTGGGGATATGAGGAGATTTTTTAAATAGATTAACATAAATAATAAACCTTTAAACAAGTAAAATAAGAAAGATTTTATAGAGCATAAATTCCCCATCAACAACCATCATAAACTGAAGCAATTAAGAGTGAATAGTGGCTACTTTAATTGGTCAGCAAAGTCATTTCTGAGGAACTATCTAAAATCTGAACAACAAAAGGAAACCCACATAAAAAAATACCTGCAGTAGGAACATTTCATGCATGGAAATACTGAGGGCAGAAAAAGACTCCAAGGCAAAAGAAATCTTGGCCTAAGGCTACAACAAATTGGGAAACAGAATTGAGAGAGGTAAAGAGCTAGGCAAGGGCCAAATCATGAAGAATTTTATATGCCAGGATAAAGAATTCAGGTATTAATCTTAAGAGTGATGGTAAATCTTTGGAATAATATTATTCATTCTATTAAAAGATTATGTCATATGTAGGGAGAAGAAGAGAAATTTATTTATTTATTTATTTATTTATTTATTTATTTATTTATTTATTTTTTAAAGATTTGTTTATTTATGATAGACATAGAGAGAGAGAGAGAGAGAGAGAGAGGCAGAGACACAGGAGGAGGGAGAAGCAGGCTCCATGCCGGGAGCCCGACCCGGGACTCCAGGATCGCGCCCTGGGCCAAAGGCAGGCGCTAAACCGCTGAGCCACCCAGGGAACCCCAAGAAGAGAAATTTAATGATAGAGTTCTAGAAAACCTTATACTTCTGCAAAATGTACAACTCTACCAAAGTAGAAAGACTTCATGGGAAGCAACTATAATAGTGTAGGTGAGAAACGAGGGGAAAATAGGTACTGATCATGAAAAAAAAGAGGAGAGAGATTTGGTATATATGAGGGAGAAGAGACAAGACTGACAGATTATACATCAAGTTTCTGAAAGTGTATTTAAATTTTTTATTCTTTATTTAAATTCAGTTAGTTAACATAGACTATATTATTAGTTTCAGGGGTAGAATTTAGTGATTCATCAGCTGCATATAACACCCAGTGCTCATCATATCAAGTGCTCTCCTTAATGCCCATCATCCAATCATCCCATCCCCCCCCCACCTCCCCTCCAGCAACTCTTAGTTTGTTTCCTGGAGTTCACCTTTTCTTATGGTAGCCCCTAGGTCATAACATTGCCATACTGAGTTAAGGACCCTGGACTCCACATTTTAAGGAATAATCTGAGAAAAAAAACAGTAATTTTTCATCAGACAATAGGGAGAGGGTTCTTATTATGCTGACCACTTTTTAAATAAGGAATGTACAGTATCTGCACCTGTAATTGCTATTCATGTGTGCTCCTGTTTAAAATGTTAATTGAATATTTCTAGGAAAACCAACATCTAAATTACCGAAATGATTACTCTTGAAGATAACTTCAATCCAAAAAAGCTTCTGTAATTCTCAAAAGAACATTGTGTTATGTTTTGAGAAGTTTAAGCTTTAAGAAAAATGGAGAAAATCCTGGGATAATCACTAACACTTGACAACAATGTTGTTCAATAAAACTTTCTGCAGTAATGAAAATGTCTTTTTGTGCCGTTCAATAGAGCAGCCACTAGGCACAGAGGGCTGTTGGGTGTTTGAATGTGGCTAATGAGACAGATGAAGTGAATTTTCTATTTCATTTAATTACAATTAACTTACATTTAAATATAAATAGCCTCAGGTAGCTAATGGCTACCATACTGAAAAATCAAGCTACAGAATCACCTATCCATCTCCTGTCTTCCACTATGTATTAGCTAGTTATTTTAAAAATAAAGAGTTTGAATATCCAAAGATTTACAGAATAGAGTTCCACTGGATCTTTAGTTTAGCTCGGTTGTTTTAAAACTTCAGTAGGCTTGATAATTACTATACAAGGTTGTATATTCAAAATATCATAAATACTTGGATGCTTCACAGGATTTTCCATGCAAATTTCAACTACTGGCAATTTTCACATTATAAATTATAAATTAACACTAAAGCCTAATTCTCCACTCCTTCACCCATCTTAAGACTACAAAGTGATACACGCTGAGAAAAGACTTCAAAAACTAACAGAAATATTTGGCAA
Source organism: Canis lupus familiaris (assembly GCF_011100685.1). Lineage (NCBI taxonomy): Eukaryota > Metazoa > Chordata > Mammalia > Carnivora > Canidae > Canis > Canis lupus. The sequence goes on along the minus strand of NC_049260.1, from coordinate 24,262,327 downwards.
AAAGAGATGAATCAGGTGGACAGCATGTCATGTACTAAGAAAGATTTAGTCCTCCAAATTATAAACACACAATTTTATATAATTATCTTCTCATTTGGGAATCTTAAATATTCACTCAAATGTATTAATCTGCTTTATCTTTGACATTAAAATTAATTTTAAATATTAATGCTTCCTTTCAGCTATTAAGTCATAATGGAAATTTTATACCATAATAATGCTTAGAAATGCAACTAAAATTAAAGCATTTGGTGGACCTGCAAATTATCTTCCTTGTTCATATCAATTGTGTAAATGTTTCCATAATGTACATAATGGAATGAAAAAAATTCCTCCAAACAGGTGATCTACTAAAAGCCAAAATGGCAGAATTAATCTGTACCAATATTTGTTATAACAAAAGCCCAGCTAATATCAGTACAAGGAAATCAGAAAATGAAATAACCTGAAAGAAATTTCAAGGTCTTTGCTTCTTTCAAATTAAAAGTAATCTATTTCCCTCATGAGATTATTCCAACAGTATAAATGAAATTGACTTTTCCATTTATACTTTTAGGTTTTTCTTGTTAAAATCTTTCTTTCCTAACATGTATCTAATCTCCTACCATAGCATGTTTTGCAAGAGAGTCACACAAATCTTGCCTTTACAAATTTAGATGATCCCTTTTGTTTTACAGGATCCATATTTAGACAAAGATACCTTGGAAATTTTCTAGAAAAGTTCACTATAGAGTCATAGCACCAAAATTGTGTTTACCAATCTAGTAGCCTAGGGCTTCAGGCTACCTCTGGGAAAACTGCATGACTCTTACAATACCATATGTCATTCAGCATTCACAGGTATAATAAAATTATGATTCACATGTACTTGTGCTCACATATACTCTTTATTACATGTATTAATCAGTTTTGTAATCAGTGACATTCAAGTTAGTTTTAAGAGGTACTGAATTGTTTTATAAACTCCTTCATGTAATAGGTGTTGATATTTAACATGTGTAGTTTAAAAAAAAATCATTAAAAAGGAGTCCCTGTATTTTAAAAACTTCAGTAAACTAAATGATGTACCACAGATTCCTTCTGAAATGTTGGCAGAGCAAACAAGGATTAATGCTAACACCCAGTCTAACACAATTTTACCTGAATTTAAAAAAGAGTTATGCTTTGTTGTTGTTGTTTTTTTTAAGATTTATTTATTTATTCATTCAGAGAGAGCGAGAGAGAGGCAGAGACACAGGCAGAGGGAGAAGCAGGCTCCATGCAGGAAGCCCGATGTGGGACTCGATCCCGCGTCTCCAGGATCACACCCCGGGCTGCAGGCGGCGCTAAACCACTGTGCCACCAGGGCTGCCCTTTGTTGTTGTTTCTAGTGAGGAAGTTATGACTTGAAGTCTTATATATATGAGTCATTGGAAGAGGATGCCATGGTCAACTACAAATCTTACCCAAAAGACCAATGATAGATGTTACCTTTGCTTGCTAGACTGCCATATAGCTTTTTTCAAGTACCCCTCCCTAATGCTCTAGAGGCTATGAAGTGACCACACCACTTAGAAGTTTAAGCCAATTACTATCTTCAAACAATAAAGTTAAAGCTACCTAATTAATATGAAGATTTTACTAACAATACCTTTTTATTGGTTATCTCTTGATTCAACAAGAAATTTACTTATGCATCTAAAGGTAAAATTGGTTCTCTAGAGCTTTCTAATTGAAAATCATATCAGATGTACCCAAGGATGGGTACCCAAGGATGTACCAAGCATTAAGGAAAAAGTTCAGTAACAAGTGAGAGGTAACAACTCCATTAACAACAGGAAATAAAGAACAATGCACCTTTAAACTTCAATATAATGCACAATATCTTAAATTTAAATTCTGAACAAAAGTCTATTTTTTATACTTAATTAATAAACCATTATTGCATGATTTCCAGACAACAAAAACCAATAATTTTTGTGAACCTGAGAAACTTTGAAGCATGGATATTTACTTTTATAGTTATTCTAATAATCTTCACATAATTGTAATTCAAACAGGTTTTAATCTTTTTCCTCAATTTTTTCAATTTGAGTATAGTTGATACATAATATTAGTGTCAGGTGTATACATAGAGATTCAACAAGTTTATGCATCCAGCTATGCTCACCACAAGTGTACCATCTGTCCTCTTACATCACTATTGCACTATCATTGACTATATTCCTTATGCTGTGCCTTTTATTTCCATAACTTACTCATTCCACTACTAGAAAACTGTCTCCCACTCCCTTTATCCTTTCTGCCCACTCCCCCACCTACCTTCCCTCTGATAACCATCAGTTTATTCTCTGTATTTATAGGTGTGATACTTTTTGTTTATTCATTTGCTGTTGTTATTGCTGTTGTTTAGATTCCGCTTATGAGTGAAATCATATGGCATTTGTCTTTCTCAGTATGACTTATTTCACTTAGTATAATACCCTCTATACACTCTAGGTCCATCCATATTATCTCAATGGTACCACTTCATCCATTTTTATGGCTGTGTAATATTCTTGTGTATATATACATTTTTGTGCATGTATACATGTAATATTCTTGTGTGTGTGTGTGTTCCACATTTTCCTTATTCACTCTTTCTGCACATTTGATTATGAGAATTTTCAAAGGACAGAAATGTTAAAATTGTGAACACCCATATACCTACCATCTAGATTCTATAATTAACATTTTAGTATAATTTGCTTTATCACATATATGTATATCCATTTATTCATCCTTCTATCTATCCATCACTACTTAGGTAGAAGTTTTATTTTTTTATTTTATTTTATTTTTTTTAGGTAGAAGTTTTAGACATCAGTACTCTTCATCCTTTAACATTTAAGCATAACATATCATTAAAGTTCAATATTCTTTTTTTAATGCAAGCTTTTCACACAACCAAATAAACAAATCTTAAGCATACCACTTCATGAATTTAGACAATACAGTATAATATTTATTCAATGACATTTGGATGGCATATAAATCAAAGTAAAAGTTGAAAATAAAAAATGCTATGTTATCAATTTGTTATTTTTACTCCTTTGGTAATCTAAATGTTCCCATAAAATGTAAAAGAAAATTTACTGTCAACCATTTAACAGATTTATAGGTCACATTTACCATAGAAAACTTAATTATATATATATATTCACTTATATATTTAAATACATATATAAATATAATAACCACAATAAGTAATATCAGCATCTAATTACAATTTATATTTTTCAAACGTCATAAATTTAAATTCCAGGAAAATACACTATAATAAACTTTCCAAGCACAGATACTAGGATTAATCAAGAATATAGTCTTCTTATATGAGTAGTAGATAATATCAATTTAGCCATTCAAGAAAGGACTTTAGTTCTTTGTTAATTGTCTTCTCTGGTTTCCCAGCTCTTAAGAACTAATCTAATTGATGATGTAACTAAAACTTTAGAGAAAAAAGAGCTAAGATGGTTTAAAGTGATTGATTCCTGCCCAAACTATTTTTAAACATGAAAGGAATTTTTTAAATGACCCATTTCTGAATTGAATCACGCATGAATTATTCCTCGCAAAAGAAGTAGGATTTTGTGATTGAAACAGTGACAAACAACTAGAGAAAGACGATTTTCATATGGTTTCACTCATATATGGAATATAAGAAATGGTGAAAGGGATCATAAGGGAAGGAGGGGTAAATGAATGGGGAAAAATTAGAGAGGAAGACAAACCATGAAAGACACTTAACTCTGGGCAATAAACTAAGGGTTGCTGGAGGGGAGCTGGGGGGGGATGGGGTAATTGGGTGAGGGCATTAAGGAGAGCACATGATTTGATGGGCACTAGGAATTACACTGTATGTTGGCAAATTGAATTTAAATTAAAAAATAAATTATGTTCCCAAAAACAAATAAACAAAAAAAGAAAAAAAGTGATAATTATTTTAAATTTCAGCAAACAAAATTTATGTGAGTTCTTGACTTTCTGCATTAGCAAGGGTATTTGCTATATGCTGAAGATGAAAGCTTCCTATTTTGCTTCTTTTTAAGAAAGAATGCACACAGGAATTTCACATTGCACGACTGTATTGCCCAAAGGACAAATACTCAGTTTGTCACCATTGGAGACTTATGACCATGTTGCTGTTGAAATCTGGCACTAGCTTTCTGAAATCTGTAAATCACATTATTGATTTTGATCATCTGCACTCTACCAGGGAGAATGAAACTTAACAACCTGGTTTCAAAGTACTTGTTGTACAAAAACCTGAGGTTGTGAGGGCATATGTTACTCAACATAGTATCTCCTCAGGTAAGAACACAATGATTTCCCATCTACCTGACTTCTCAGAGTGTTTTTCTTCTGTTATAGGGCTAGAAAGCTAGCTGGATCCCATATCTTAACAACACGCAAGACTTTCACAGTTTTGCTTACAAATTAAATGTGTACAGAATATTTGTCATGTATACAGTATTGGGCTAAACAGGGAAGGGGATATAAAAATGTTTAGTAGCCACATTTTAGGCAGGGTCAAATGTATTCATATAAAAATGCAAAGAAGTACAAATATATGCAAAAATTGAAGAAGTATAAAGGAATGAAGGTTAAATGCCTTCACAGAAGATTTAGGGATTTCGCATTGTATTCATATACAAGTAGTACTTAAAATTGAACCCAATTTACATCTAATGAAATCTTAAGATGGTAAGAGACTTAATCCATATTTGAAAGTCTAGGCAATTTTAAATGAACAAATCTTTAATAAACACAGATTTTTTTAAAGCTCCTTTAGAGCAGATTCTTTTTTTTTTAAGATTTTATTCATTTATTCATGAGAGACACACACAGAGAGAGAGAGAGAGAGAGGCAAAGACACAGGCAGAGAGAGAAGCAGGCTCCATGCAGGGAGCCCGACATGGGACTCGATCCCAGGTCTTCAGGATTATGCCCTGGGCCAAAGGCAGGTGCCAAACCACTGAGCCACCCAGGGATCCCCGAGCAGATTCTTTTATCAAAACTATACATATCCTGAGCTATATAACAATCTCTGAACAAAAGTGCTAGATCTCCCTTAACATTATATTCTCGCCCATATGAACCATGAAAATGGGGGCAAAGGTGAAGATGGGGAAAAAAAGTACCTTCTTGTTTCTTCTTAGTCACTCACCATTACATTTAAATCCAAGGCAAGTTTTCTTCATAAAACAAAATCTCACAGGCATAAGGACTTGGTTTACTCCAAACCAAGTTTTTGTTTTGTTTCGACCTTAGGAAAATTATTAATTTTTGTTAGTTAAGCCCAATTTGATTCATCAGTTAGTAGATAAAATGCCCACACGTTCCACACAAATCAGTTATCTCTTTTCAACAGTGCCAGCAGTGTTTATTTTTGACTTCATAAAGTCAACCAAAGGATTAAATGAAAAGAATTAAACTCTCAGTGTGAATCCAGATATGTTGTTGGCAGAACACTTTGCCAGGACTAGGCAGGATAATATTCTTACTTAACTAGAAAACTCCCCTTCTTTTTTTGCCCCCAACCTGCTTCTCTATAGTTAGAACTTAGTGTTAGCTTACTCCTAAGCACATGTAGTTTCCTTGGACTACCTGGCCACAGCAACAGGGGTTTTACTGAGAAATGGTGGGAGGAAACAAGTGGAAGGCAGTAGAGAAAGGAAGAAGAGAAAGAAAAAAGGGAGTTTGGTTCCAACCAAACGGGGGAAATACTTCCCAGTGATTTAGAAACCTTTCAGTTTAACCTTGCAGTATCTTAGTTCTCTTATTCTAAGAATCACCTTTTAATTTTTTATATTAACATTTTGAAATTAAGGCTGCATGTTATAATTAATATCTATCATCTAACGTAATGATTACTTCCCTCAAAATTATTATTTAAATGGTGGTAAAATCCAAATTAAAGAACTAGGATTACTCACATTCTTTAACGTACATTCTGTCTCAACTCCATGGACTTTACAAACTGTAGTTCTGTTACTTCATCTTTTACTTTTGTTTCTAGATGAATTCACATAACCTTTAGTTGTGTAGAAAAGAAACTATCTAGTCCTCTCTTCTCATTCTAGTCCCAGTCCCATACTCAAGCAGAGTACTTTGGCCTCCTTCCCCTATCATCTTCTTACCTGCCCCTCTCAAGAAGGCACTATATCCCTATTCTTATTGGACAGAATTTGACATGCAAGAAGACAAGACTTTATAACTGGATTGGGTTAACCTCTCTAAAAGTAAAAACCAGGCCAGGGAATTTCTCTTCTTTAAACACACATAAGGTAATGCCTCTGAGTATTAAAAAAAAAAAAAAACATGGAGAAACTGCTAGGGATGACAGCTTCCTATTTCACCATTTGTACATTATCAAAAGCCACTGCTGCCCCATTTGTCTTCAATTAATGGGCAGGCAGCAGAATGCCTTATTTTAGGCTCCGGGAGAACTGTTTGCTCTTGATTGAACTATTGTTGACAAAGTCCTGCCTTCTGGTAGGTATTGGATGACTGCCAGACATTAATAAATCAAATGCTTTGGTCACCACTTAGCTCTCAGCTCTCTGTATCCTAAGTCCGGAAGGAAGAATGGGTAACTCTTAGCCTGGAACCACAACATCCAGAACTACAAAAACTGCATGTCTAGTAGGACTGTTTTTTCGTTGCTGCTGCTGCAGCCAGAAGAAAAGATTTTGTAGACATTTATAACTCTGGGTAAGAAAAATAGTACTTTGAGACTGAATGATGTCTGAAAAACAATAGTGTTACTTCCTTATTAGGAAAAATCCACTGCAAACAACCAAATTACTGGGGCAACCTAGAAAGATTTGGAGAAGCATTATAGGTCAAATAACATATTCAAGTCAACCCTCAACTGTAGAGAAAAAAGCTGGTTATACAGCTTAAGAGAGTACTATATCTTAATGCCATATAAGCATGATTTGTGTTTTTAAAATACATGTATAGAAGAAATTGATGAGATTTATCACAAATTAGTTCTATGAAAAGGCTAATTCACATTATATTGCATAAGGAAACTGCTATAGCACTGTATGCTAAATAAATAAATAGTTTTAAAAGGCTGATTCAAAGAGAAATGACAGGCCTACTAGGTATACAAAAGAAGACTGCAAGAGTTCTCTAGTACTATGCACTGCAGCTCCAAAAAGATCAGGCATTAGAATTAAATGACTTTTTTTCCCTCTCTACATTTTAAGTCTGTATAATACAATTTATTGCTTGACAATCCATTATTATAATAGAAACAAATTTAAATAATCATGTATGCAAATATATAAAGCTAACCAAGCAAAGGAAACTACATTTAAATTTAATGTATTTTCTTGAGTCTGAAAAATCTAAAAGGCATTTTTGCCCCTAGTATATTATTAATACAACCATTTAAAGATTTTATAAAAAATAATTTGTGTTACAGCCTTTAAACACATTTGGAAGCTATAGTATCCTTTTTTGCATTTTTAAAAATATTTCTATTATTTGTGGATCTGTCATTCATTGAATGCTTACTATGTTTCAGTCACTATTCTAAGCCTTTTTCATAGATGGCTTTATATAAACAACTTTACTAGGAAGATGTGATTACCTTCATTTCTAAGTGAGTATACTGAGGTTCAGAAAGGACAACTACCTTACTCAAGTTCAAATGACTGCTAAGGGGCATAGCTAGAATTCAAATGCAATTTTGATACCAAAATCTTTTCTTTTCTGAGGATATGATGTTATCTTTATGGGGGAAGAGGCATTTTCAAAGGTAAGATAAATGTTTTTAATTCTGTATTTATAAACTGTGACTAGAGAGAGCAGTTGGGTTTTACATGCTCATACATAGAGTATAGTAGCACTGAAGGAGGGGATTACAGTCAGAATATAAAGCCTTATGAAATACATTAATATGAGTTGAAACACTGTATGTTTGATGAAATAAATTTCCTAAAAGCAACAGACATTAACAGCTGTTCAAGTATTGTTAATGTCCCTGTAGGAAAGTACATCACTCCCTCAGTTACTGAGCACATGTAGTGTTCCTGTACTACCTTTCATCTCATTTATACTGAGAAAGTAAATAAATATTCTTAGACTTCAACAAGAACGGCCTAACTCTATGCCCATAAATATTCTTGACTCACATTCACTACTTAATAGCAAATTTTCATTTTTAAAACTAAAAATTTTTATTTTTAAAGGTTTTATTTATTTATATGAGAGAGAGAACATGAGCAGAGGTGGGGCAGAGGGAGAAGAACAAGCAGACCCTCCCCTCCCCACTGAAAGGGGAGTCCAGGCTCCATCCAAAGACCCTGACATCATGACCTGAGTGGAAATCAACGCTTAACTGACTGAGCCACCCAAGCACCTCAAAATAAAAATTTTTGAATGTTAATTTCCTGCCTAAAAGATTTCAGTGGCAGGGCACCAGAGTGGTTCAGTGGGTCTTGATTTTGGTTCGGGTCATGATATCCAGGTTGTGGGATGAAGCTCTGCACTGGGTGAGAAGCTGTTTGGGATTCTCTCTCCCTCTGCCCTTCCCCACTTCCATGCAGCTTGCTCACTCGCTCTCTCAAATAAATAAATCTTTAAAAAAATTCAGTCATTTCGCATTGTACTTACAAGATCCAAAAAGTTGAAAGCTTTCTACAAGGATTTATAGGATTTACAGCCTGTGTACAGAACAAATCACTCCTTCCTGAGCCAGGCTTCAGCCCTACTGGCCTTTCCTTCTGTTACCTTCCCAACTCAGGGCTTTTGATTCAGCTTTCTCTTCTTTACCAGAAATGCTTCACCTTTCTATACCTAGCAAACATCTATTTAGCATCAAGTCTCTGTTTTTCAGTTAAGCGAAGTTTCCTTATCATTCTTTGGAAACTGTGATAAACGCTTAATAACCTGTTTTCACTTTCATAACAATCCATACTTTTCCTTCTCAGAACCTACAAGACCAGTAGAAAGAGAAAAGGATGTAATCAGGCTTTCAGCTAGCTGAAAGAGTTGTTCCAATAAAGTAACAAATACTTTAATCTCCTTACTCTGTATATTATCTTGAAAGGCTTAACCTGCACAAGAGTTTTGGGACTATTAATTCAAAATCCCAAAATGTTACTGGTAGCAAACATTTCAGATGAAAATTTGTCCATGTTGTTTAATTTTCAATTTATTTAATGGGTTGGGCACTGTCCTTATCAAGGAAAATAATTTGTTTCTTTCTGAGTAAATGCCTTTAGTCCTCTAATTTGTTATTCAATATGATTTTTTGTAAGAATTATTAGTCAAAAGATTTCACATTATCAATTTTAAAAGGAGATATTCAACACAATAAGATATAGTGTGACTAATACTATTTGTTGAAAGGAGGAAATTACTCATAGAAAAAGTGGCATTTGCCAGAAGTGACAGTTTGTCAAATTGACTGTCAATATGTTTAAAGAAAATATTCCTATAAAAAGGAAGCCATGAGGAACAACAACAGCAAAACAGGAATCATTCTTGAAAGTCAAATTTTTAAGTGCCCTCAGACAGATGGAACTCAACTCTCCCATTTAAAAAGTAATCTCAAATTTTAAATCTATACACATTTTATTAAACGTGGGTAACAAACTCAAGAAAAGAAGAATTTAAGTGAAAAAATACACCTTTAACAGTTAAGTCAGCTCTGGAGATGGATGGTAGTGATGATTTCACAACATCATGAGTACACTTACTGTCATAAAATGGTACAAATGGCAAATTTTAAGTCATATATATATATATATCATACTACAATGTAAAAAATTAATAAAGTAACTCCTTATTATCACATATATATCTGGAAACATACAGGCAGAACCTTTCCAAGCCAGGTACAGTGTATTTGAAATCCTAGGCTGATAAGGCAAGGCACTGGATAACAAGTATTGCCTTCACCTTTGAAAAGTCTCCAGTAACAAGTTTGCTTATACCTCCCTTTTACCCTGGTGAGAAACACTATTCTGAGCCATCATTACAACCCACCATTATTACAATCTAAGAGCAACTTGGTCTCAATAAATTTCATGTAGGCACTAAGTTTAAAGTGAACTAAAATTCAAAACTTAAAATACTTTTGGCTTCAAACTGTTAAAATCATGTATCATATCACAAAGGATTTCATTTGATTTCAAGATAAAGCAAAGGGGAATCTCCAAAATTAAGACTTATAATGAAAAAGATGCTAAATGAGTTGTTAACATTTTTCCTTGCTATAGTATTATCAAAGAAAATTGGCTCCTATGAAGTTGATTTTACTTTAAAGATACAGTAGAAACACAGCTTTTATATTATATTTTTTGGATCAAGAAACAAAGCACATGTCACTAATAATGCATCCTCCCTCAGGCAATGAAGAGAGTCTTGTTTTACTTAAAATACATTCTGATGAGGTTAAGATCTTGACCTCATGTTTCAATACCAAAGTACTGGCATTCCATACAAGAAGAAATAATGGTGTTTATGAGGGAAGACCTGAGAAAAAGTAGTTTTTCAGTAAGGAAAACAAACACCCAAATCTAATGCTTATACTCTGTAAATTGAACAATGACGATAGACATGGTTGGTGGATCTGAGGACTCAGTACATACACTGGGAACCACTTAAAGAAAAATTATCCCAGATCTAAATTATTCCCAGAAATATAAAAGATAGCTTAAAAACAGAAAAACATATTTTAAAAATGTAGTAATCTGGCTCCCAGATATCAAACAAGATGGATAAAAGAAAGAGTTAACTATACGAGATGATGTCTTCATTGTCTGGATCTGGGTAAACATTTTACAATGAAAATGTCTGTCAAATCATCACATTGTGCACTTGAAATATATGCAATTATATTTGTCAATTATTCTTCAATAAAGTAAAAAATATAGGAAATACGTTCAGCTATAAATGCACATGAATCAAACATGTTTCTAATAATGGAGGTTGTATATATCATTTAGTAAATGTGTTTATATACTGTGTTGCATGGAAAATACTATGTAAAGTCACATCTATAAAATATTTTTGTAATAATTTCACAATTCTGTTATATCCAAGGACCATTATTTCAGTGAAAGGACATATTTACCACATGTACTGTATTTAATCAACTTCCTAAATGCTAATGAAAGAAGTTTCTAAGGATGCCACTTTGTATGTGAATAAGTGCAATGTTACTTTTTTAAGGATGATTTTGCAACACCATTGCATGGAAAACAGAATATGTAGAATTACATGAATAAAAGATATTTTTAGTAATCATATGGTTTTTATACATCTGAATATGGTTTTCCAATAAAAGAACGTTTTTACAAAAAAAAAAACCCATTAGGTCCTCTTGAGTTGTACATAATGCTTTCATTCTACTGATAACTAATTTCATTTAGTTCCTTATTAACTAGTTGAAATTCATAGCTATCTGTATTCTTTTTCACTGTTCCTGTTATGCTAGTTTTAATATCACTACCCAAGTTGAAAAAATTAATATATTGACCAACAGATGTTTGGAATGTATCACTCTAATTGTACTGTGGAGCACGTACAGTGTGCTGAATTGCTATTATCACCTACTGTCTAATTTAATCATCACAAACTTATAAAAGAGTCAATATTCTTTTACAGATGAGGAAGTGAAAGTGAGAGGTGTGCTGTAATGGAAAAAAGCCCAGGTCCTGGTAAACATTGTTGGGTAAGTCTCCACTCTTTATTAGCTGAATTACCTCATCTATCAAACAGGGACAAGGGTAGGAATTTACGTTCAACGTTGCTGGGAAACTTAAATAGCCCACATATGTGAAGCATTGCAACAGTGCTTGGGATATTACAGGCATTTAAAAAATACTATTTTTAAGCTACTCCTCTAAAGGAAGCATCTTTAGCATCCTGGATCCTGGATGCACAGGAAAGTTAGCTGGACTTTGGATCCTGAGGGCTTACAATTACATTGGATGGCCTATACTTCACTAACTTTCCCTGAAACAGTAAGATACTAGACAGCTTTAAAAAAGAATCCAGTATACAGCCTAGATCTTCCTAGGTGTTTAGTTCATATGCCTAAATTTGTGACAAATGAGAGAAGAAACAAACAACAGTCTACTTGTCAAGTGATTAACTTTTATCAATGAAAAGTTCATGATGTTAATGAATATTTTCATAGAAATACAAGGAATATTTTTGCCGGCAGGCACTGACATTGAAAACATCCATATCGACCTTGTTTGTTTAGCTGGAGTTAAATAATAATATCCATTATTTGCATAATGTTTTATAGTTTCAAAGCGTTCAAATAACAACTTGTGACAGAGCTAGTAGAGGTATTTCTATCCCTATTAAGTAGGTGAATATAGGAAGGCTCAAATATTAACCTTAAAAGTCTGAAGTAACAGATTTTGAAGCAATTCATTTCACACTTTACTTACTAAAATTTCCCTTTGACAACTAGTAAGATAAAGTTGGTGGAATTATTTAAGACTATCGGAAAAGTAGGTGAATTTAACAATAACAAGATTTCATATCATCTAAATTATTCAATGGTAGATGGCTATCAACATTTTGTATTTTCTGAATGATTTATGAGTCCACATTCATGATATTTACACTGTCTTTTCCTTTTTCCTATGTTCCTTTTCTAAGTTTTATGAAGGCAGGGACCATGTTTATAGAACTCAACTTTATGTGCTGACACAGCACAATGCCAAGTTTCCAAGGTCTTCACTCAGCATATCAAAATATGTAGGAGCACCCGGGTGGCACAGTTGGTTAAGCATAGGACTCTTGGTTTCAGCTCAGCGCCTGATCTGGGGTCATGAGATGCAGCCCTGTGACAGGCTCGGCACTCAGCACAGAGTCTGTTAAAGTTTCTCTCTCCTTTGCCCCACCCACTCATGCATGCATGCCTGAGCACTCTCCAAAATAAATTAATCCTTTTGAAAATGTAGAAACATTTCTTTTTTTTTTTTTTTTTTTTTACTGACTGATCACTGAAAATCATCTCATTCAAATTACCCTCCTAATTATTTTTCTATTTTTGAGTATTCCGGGTATAAAAATGCAAAGTAGTTCAAGTTCTCTTTAGTATATATCACATTATAATACTAGGAAAATTATAATAACAATAAATTCCAAATGCTTACAAAAGTATGTAAAATTCACTTTTTCATACACAACTTTTATCACTATTTCATAGATGAAGAAAGTGAAGTCACAGGGCTTAACCAGAACTAGACTATGCCAGTTCATCCCATCTTCCCTAATTTGTCTGATAGGAAGAAATATCCCCAAATTTTCTATGTCAGTAATGATACTGTCTTTAGCAAATTCCCTAACAAGTACTTTTTTTTTCTATATTCAGCTTATCATTGGGTATTATACAAATATGTAAATATTTGTAGAAAATGCAAGCAAGCCCTAAAGGAAAAGCCTGCCAATGTGATAGGCAATTAGAGACTTGTATGAGGCCTGGGTCCTATAGGAAAGCAGGGGAGAAGGCGGATAGTGGGTGGGAAATATCTAAGACCTGCACTTAGGCATAGCTGGCCCCAATGGCCAAGGGGAATTCTAACACAAGGAGCCACCAGATGCACATGCACCTAGTGGGCTTTCTTAGGGGATGCTAGGTAATGAGACAAAAGAACTTCATGTAGCCATACCACAACAAGGAATGAGCCCACCTTCTAGGCCAGCTGTCTAAAAGGTCAGAGGCCTGTCCTGGCAGCATTCCACAAGAAAGCAGCTCAAACCAGACAGACCCAAGATGGCTAATGACAAGACAGGAAACCCCTGACCAAATTAGGAAGAAAAGGCACTGAAAACCCTACTTCTTGCCCCAAGTAACAAATAATCCACCCACTAGTTAACAAAACCCCTGGAACCAATTCTGTTGGGGATTCTGAGCCTCTCTCAAGCTGCCTGCTCATCCCTCTTGTGAGTGTGCTCTATAAACTCATCTAGCTCAGCTTTCTGGTCTCTTGTCTGAATTCTTTCCTGTAAAAAGACTAAAGATGGAGTCTATACTTCTTCAGGTGGTAACACCAATGATTTGAACAGATAAACCATGCTTACTTTGAAAATGAAATATCTTACAAAGGAATCATAGTGTTAAGCATGAGATTATGGGATACAATATAAAATTATATGTGTAATTCTAAAACAGAAATGTTCAGTGTAGACTGTCAGAGCCAATATTCTAAACTACAGCTCAAGAAATTATATGGATAGACAAAATAATTTCACATGTTCCTTTCTCAATACTTTCATTTTCTTCATTCTGATTTGAAAGAATCACCTCCAACATACTCAATGATTTATGATTTTAATATACTACAGAACTACCCCTACATTCAATTTTCATTTATTAAGTCCCTTTCCTCATCTTCCTGGATCATTACATTGCTCGTTATGCCCTCCCAATGGAAGAGAAACTAACCCAGAATATAAGAATTAGCATCTTGTAAAAAGCTATTTTTAAAGACTTCCAGTTATTTGTCATCACAAAGAAAGGGGAAAAATCTGATAAATAAAATATAAATAAAAATGAGAAGTTTATTTTTCAAGTTTTTATTTACATTCTAGTTAGTTTACATAAACTGTAATATTAGTTTCAGGTGTATAATTTACAAGTTTACTTTTAACATAAAATGAATAAAAAACAAGACCTTTTTAATGGAAACATTCTGGATAATAAAACCACAATAACCTTTTAGTGAAAATTCTTATTTTTTTTACTCTACCTACAGAAGAAAAATTCAGAAAGTTGGGGTTGTAATACCCTTCATAAATCATCCTATGCCTATTATTAATCCAACAAAATTAAAATTTAACAATATAAGTTTTTATACACATCCAGGTTTATTTTTTTTTCAGGTTTATTTTAAATATAAGAACTTGATATGAAAATTGTCAAATTCCAACTTCAGTATCACTCTAGAATTTTGCCTCAAAATTACAACCACTTGCAAACATCCTTGAGTTTAACTTCTCAAAACACAACATATACATAAATACATGTATAATTGCATATATGCATATTACTATATATATATGTATATTACTATATTGCTTGTGTGTGTGTATAGTTTCTATCAGTTACCTTAGCATCTTTTTAAATTTTTTATTTTTTGTATATTTTTTATTGGAATTTGATTTTCCAACAAATAATATAACACCCAGTGCTCATCCTGTCAAGTGTCCCTCTCAGTGCCAGTCATCCAGTCACCCCAAGCTCCCACCCACCTTCCCTTCCAGGTTTAACCTCTGAAAGTCTATCTTCCATAATAGTTACAATGGAAGAGTAATACTGAATTGCCACACAAATTTAAATGTCTGCAGTGTATACTACAGCATAAAACAAAAAGCAAATTCTCAAGGGGGAAATTCATTATCTTTATCATTGTTATTCTTCTGCAAACATGCTCTTCCTCTTGACTTCTCTTGAGTAATGTCATTACCATTCATTGTCTCCCTTGACTTGAAATCTTGACATGATCTTAATGCTCTCCTAGACCAAATCAAAGTGCTATGAATTCTTGGAATATACCACAATCTCTTATGTCATGGTTGCCATATCATCTTCAAGGTGAACTACCTTAAGTACTCTGAAAGGCTACTTCCCTCCAGTCTTGCTACCCTAAAAGCTTTCTACCCATACAATGTGGCATGAGTTCTACTTTTCTTTTATCAATCTAATGCTGTAAATTCTTTTTGGCCCCTTACTTGCCTAGAAAAAAAAATTAAATGAACAAAAATCCCCAAAATAATTCAAAGTCCATAATGATTTTAATATAATATAGTTCCTAATATCATTTTTTCATCTCTTCCTTTAGTCTCCCAAAAGAAGTATTTATTGAGTGGTATGTTCAGGTTACTGTTCCTAGTTATAGGGATACATATGTAAACACTGTATTCATGACCCATACCCATGGGCAGCTTTCATTCTAGGGATAATTAACAAATTATTAATTTGTTAAAGAATTAATCTTTAATTCTAGATGTGGTAAGTATTAGGTAGAAGTTAAGTATAGTTTAGGCCCTGACCTTATCTGAGAATCTGGAAATGCTTCCCTGAGGGAGTGATATTTGAACTAAAATTTAAACATGGATAAAACAGAGTGTGGGGGGGGGTGATGGAGCAAAGAGCAATTTTATCAGAGAAAATAGCACAGCATGTGGGACCCACAAACCATATGCTTCAAGCCTACTGATTTATTGATATATACAAAAATCTGTATTTTTTTGCTCCCAAAATATGTGCATATTTTCTTTTCACCTGGATTACTGACCAGACTAAAGACAATAATAATATGTGACTCCAATCACTTCCAGGAAAAAACTGCTTTATTTATCAAGTATTTATGAACTAAAATACTTTCCTGTAGAATTTTTTTTTAACCACATAAGCAAAAAGCAACTTTATTTCATAATATGTACTGCAGTATTAAGCTGAAAAATCAAGTTGTACTAATAGTGGAAATATTAATGATTCATGGGATTCTTCTTCTGTTAAGAAACTTCTGGTTCATTTCAAATTTCACCTAGTTTAGTACAACATTTATTTCATTAAAAATCCATTTGCATTTTCTTTGCTAAAAAAATAATCACCCATTAGTATTCTGTACTGGCTTTAGGAAAGTGTTGGTGTATAACTGTGTCAAGAGATTGAGCATCAGTAAGTAACTCTGATATCTCAAATTGCTTGGAGAAAGACATTTTTAATACCATCAGATACCCTTTCCCAATGAATTCTGCAACATTTATCAAAATAAAACTATATCTTCCATTGCCAAGATGACAAAAACAAGACAGATTATGTTTAAAAACAAGAGTGTACGTGTTTTTTTAATGTAGCCACACTCAATCTATTAGCCATTGGACAATGATGAATTAGTGTTACACAAAAGCACACTTACGCGGCAACCATTATCTACATTACTCATCTATCTTAGAATTTCCAGGGTCAGGCAGTTTCACAAAGACAAGTGAAGTATACTAAGACTCATTCAAAAGCTTTCAGAAAATATTTTCACTTTTTAAATGAAACCATTTTTAACCATTACTTTTTAAAATTAGAGAATAGTGCTTAACACTAATGATTATTTCTGACCTTTTGAAACTCTCTCCTGCTTCTGGGAAACAGTACTCTAAATCTTTTGTATATAAATATCACCCTTCCTTTTTCTATATACACAGTAGAAATTTAATTAATATTTGTTGACCTGTAAAATAAGAGGAGTAAAAAAGATCCTAAGATCCCATACATTACTAACATCAAACATTTTTTTTTAAATTTTTTTTTTAATTTTTATTTATTTTATGATAGTCACAGAGAGAGAGAGAGAGAGAGGCAGAGACACAGGCAGAGGGAGAAGCAGGCTCCATGCACCGGGAGCCTGACGTGGGATTCGATCCCGGGTCTCCAGGATCGCACCCTGGGCCAAAGGCAGGCGCTAAACCACTGCGCCACCCAGGGATCCCACATCAAACATTTTTTTGATTGAAATTCTAACAACAACCTTAAGGGATATATGTTCAGATTAGGTTGAGGAAGGCAAAAGGTGTCAGTGATTCTTAGATCAAAAGAAGAAAATCCCTTGAAGGAGGGAAGATTTCGAATTTTTAAGAGAAAGGCTTCTCTTTTCAGGTCAGAGATCCAAGAGAATTATGCTCAAATAACAGCATTCTGAATTAGCTTTCTAAATGATTACTGTGTGACCCATACATTCTTAGACTTCACAGAATTAAGAGATTATTAGGAGTATTTGTTTTAAATAAGAACATCTGTTTGTCATTGATGCAGAGATGATAGAATTGAGGATACTAGCCTGGTTAAAATACAATACTCGACATTTTTCAGGTAGTCAAAACAGTAAAGAATGCTAAAAGACAGTCACACAAAATAAATCCAGACAGAGTTGATATATATACACACACACACACACACACACATACATACACACAGACTCTTTTATTTTGAGAACTCAACACTGAACTTCTGTTACATCTTTGAGGAAAAACAGATTAAGGGCTTTTGATGAGTTTGCAAATTTGTGAAGAGAAATGAACCAGTTTTTATTATAACTGGAGAAAACTACCCTAAAAGCAAAAGGCTGTTACTGATATACATCACAGGGTTTTAGGCAAATCTTTTAAACTTAAATACAAATGATTGTATTTTATAAAATATAAGCATGAATGGTAAAGTAAAAAGATTATCAATCATTTCAAAAATATTGCTGGATAACAAAGTTTTTCAGAATTTCATTAGCTTCCTAAAAGTTTTGATCCAATTTCTGAATAAAGTTCAGAATCAAATTAGATACAATGTTTAAGATATTGAAATATTTATAAAGGGGAAAAAAGATGGTTAATTAAAGCTCTCTAAGCTTAAAGATTACAAATTGACAGAGATTGGCTAAAAACTGCCAGGAAGCAAAGCCCTGTGAATACTTTCATGTTTCTATGTGGACAGGACTTTGTGAGAAAAGAAAACTGGACATTCAAGAAAGAACCTGCTAGAGACACCTGCATACATCTCCCTTGTGGTCATTAATTTGTATTCCAAACAATAATAAACCTAAGAATTTTCTTTCATTTCCTGTCCCCAAAGAGCTAATGTAATAAGTAGGAAATAGTTATAACATTAACCCTACTGTATTAATAATTTCTTTAAGTGTCAATGGTCTAAATATACCAATTAGAAGACAGAGACTGTCAGAACAGATATAAAAAAAGAAGACCCAACTATATGTTATCACAATAAACCCACTTTAATATGAAGACTTAGATCACCAGGAATGGAAAATAACATACTATGTCAGCACTAATATTTTTTTAATTTTAATTATTTATTTAAATTCAATTTAGTTAACATGGAGTGCATTATTAGTTTCAGGGGTAGAATTTGGTGATTCATCAGCACTAATGTTTTTAAAACAGGTAATAGTTCTATTAACCTCAAAGTAGATTCAGAACAAAAAAATATATCAGGGATAAAAAAGGACAACATGTAATGATAAAAAGAATAAATTCTCCAACACTTAATCCTAAACATGTATGCACCTAACAAGAAAGTGTCAAAATGTAAGAAGTAAAAACTGAAGGAACTGAAATGAGAAATCAACAGATCCACTATTGAAGTTAATCATTTCATTTCAATAACTGATAGACAAAGCAAATAGAAAATCAGTCAGAGTAAAGTTGACTTGAATAGCACCATCAATTAGCTTGACCTACTTGGCATTTATGGAATACTTCATCAGACAAGAGAATACATATTATTCTCAAGCTCACATGAAGTATTCACCAATATAAACCACATTCTAGGCTATGAATTACTCCTAAACAATTTTTTAAGATTTTATTTATTTATTCATGAAAGACACAGAGAGAGAGAGAGAGAGAGAGAGGGAGAGAGAGAGAGAGGCAGAGACACAGGCAGAGGGAGAAAGGCTCCATGCAGGGAGCCCAACATAGAACTCAATCCCGGGACTCCAGGATTATGCCCTGGGCTGAAGGCAGACCCTAAACCACTGAGCCACCCAAGGATCCCCTCTCCTAAACAATTTTTTAAAAACAGAAATCTTATGGAGTATATTTTCTGATGACAATGGAAGTAAACTACAAACCAATAACAAAAAGGTAGCATGAAAATATCCAGGTATTTGAAAATTAAATAACACATGTATAAATAAAGCATGTGTCAAGGAGAGGTCTTGATAAATTTTAAAATATTTTCAACTAAATGAAAATGCAACTCATTAAAACTTATGCAGCAAAAGCAGCTATGCTTAGAGGGTAATTTATAGCACTAGATACATGTATTGAAAAAGACGAAGATCTAAAAACCGATAACCTAAGCTTCCACCCTAGGAAAATAGAGTAATTTATACCTAAAGCAAGTAGGAAAAAGAAAATAATAAAACTTAGAGCAGAAATCAATGAAAATGGTTAAAGGAAAAAAATCAACAACACTAAAAGCTGCTTCTTTGAAAACATCAATAAAGTTGATACACCACTAGTCAAGCCAACAAAGAAAACACAAGACACCAGTTACCACACAAAAAAATGAAATATGGTTCATAATTACTAATCCCACAGACATAAAATGATAATAAAGGAAAACAACATGCAATTACATGCCCAATAATCTGATAAATTATATGAAGTCGATCAATTCCTTGGAAGACACAAACTACCAAAACTCATACAAGGAGAAACAGATAATCAGAACTGGTCTGTCTCTATTTAAAAATTGAATTATTAATAAATTTCCAATAACAAAAACACAAGGTACTGATGGTTTTGGCAGTGAATTCCACCAAACATTTAAAGAAGAAGTGTTATAAAGTCTCCAATCCATCAGAAAAGCAAAGCAAAGGGAGTATTTCCCAACTCATTCTATGAGACCAACATCAACTTAATACCGAAAGCAGATAGACATTACAACAAATACAAAGTAAACATCAACATATCTCATAATACATGTCAAAATCTTCAATGAAATAGTAGCAAACCTAATCCAACAATGCATAAAAATAATATATGATGAACAAGTGAGATTTATTCCAGATATGCAGTACTATTTCAACATTTAAAAATCAATGTTGTGCCACCACATCAAAAGGCTAAAAAGAAAAATATGATTCCATCAGGTGACAAAGAAAAAGCATTTGACAAATTCCAACACACTTCTATGACAAAAAGGCTGAGTAAATTTAGAATAGAGGGGGACATCTACAAAAAATCTGCAGCTAACATCTTAGTTAATGGTGAGAAAATGAATAATTTCCTCAAAGCACCATCTAAGCTATTCTCAGATCTAAGGTTGAGACTTGCAACAGAAGAAAAATAACTGACTCCTTCCACTCTGAACTGTTGCATTTTAGTTTCTCTTTCCAGATTTACTTTAAATAACTCTAACATTGATAATCAAACAAAATAAATATTAGTCTAATTTTGAGTGAATATTTAAGACTTAAACTGTATACCTCTTTGACTCTAAGCTTCACAGTACAGTGCAACCATTTGTCTTGGTCTTTTTGCTATGTAACAGATACTTATCAAACAAAAATACTAACAGAGTGAAAGACTGCAAATCATAATTTATTCACTTGTTTAAATCAAATTCTTCATCTAAATATATTCCACAAATATTTTAAGCATAATGTATTAATTTTTCTAAAAATATTCTGGTAGGTGGGAAAATAATTGGTATTTTATCTATTTCCAAATTGTTATTTACCTATAACATGCAATTTGGATTTCAGAATTTATAGTAATGTAGGAATTATAAATATTTTATTTTTTTAAGAGAGAATAGGGGGGTAATGGCAGAGGGAGAAGGGGACAGAGAATCTTAAGCAGGCTCCATGCCCAGGGTGGAGCCTGACACATGGCTCGATCTCACAACCCTGAGATCATGACCCAAGCGGAAATCAATACTTGGATGTTTAACCAACTGAGCCACTCAAGCACCCCAAAACTGTAAATATTCTTAAGATAATTACACATTTTGGCAGTTATTACACAAATGCATGTTTGTTCAAAGTATTCTAATCCACAAGTACAAAAGGTAGACAATGAAATTCATTCTGAATCTACCCTTCCACTCCCATGCCAAGTGTAGGAAAATCACTGTTAAACATTTGGTAGATTATCTACCATAAATGTATACAAAAAAGAATATTATGATTTTTTTCTGGTTTGTGGTAATTTCTCTGGCAAAATTTTAGTATCTATGTACTTTATGTGTATTATAAGATATTACACTCAAACTCTCTCTGACGTAAATGTTCTCATCAAACATAAATCAGTAATTCTGAGATAGTTTTTACATATTAACTAGAAGCCCTTTTTCCTCACCATTGTCTAGAAAATGTGATCCACAAACCTGGAAAAAATAAAAGTATACATGTTAGTTTCAAACTACAAATTAGTGATAACAATTATATTGAGAAAGTGATATTTTGTAACTGATTTTTAAAGATCTAGTGAAATCTTTTAAATTTCAGTAATAAATCAAATGTGTTTATCTTAGAAACTATGGAAGAAAAATGTAATGGGAGAAAAATGATCTGAAATTAAATGTAAAGAAAAAAACAAACTTCAAAGAAGTAATGTATACTTCAAAGGAAAACAAAAGAGAATCTTAAGGCAATACACTATAAAAGTCCCTTTTGTCTAATTATTGCATTCCTTAGAGATAACTCTAATTCCCAAAGTTATAAAATATTATTTATTTGAATAATAAATATTAAAAATATGATTTGAATGTATGCACACATGCTGAAATATTATGGCAAAACTTAGATATTAGATACCTAACATATATATTAGATACTTCTACACTATAATATTAAATATGTACAAATATAATTTATTTTCCTTTTTTTTCCTCTGTAGATCTTCTGGACTTAATGCACAGAATAACACAGTGGGATTAAATCTTGTATTGTGTCAGCCTTTTGAGAATTAGATTTGGTGATAAAATGTTAATGAAAGGAAATTAGAGATTTGTAGAAATAGAGCTATAATAATCTTTATAGTTTTACAAACATTCTCCCTTCATAAGCAAGAAAACTGTAGCTAAGAACTATGATTTTTCAAAGAACATGGAAACCTAAAAAGCAATTTCTTTTATGTAAATATTTAAATTTTCACTCATTTCTAATGAAAAGAATGTTGTAATGATTACAGTACTCTACCAGTAATAAAGCTAAGGCCTGTCCCATTCATTGCCACCTTCTCTACTCAGTGACACAGGAACTGATACTTGAAGCTCAAATAAGCACTCACTGTGAGAACCATGGCTAAACTAAACAGCAATAATTCTGAGTTCCACACGAGGTGTTATGTACACTGTTTCAAGTAAAAATGCTGGAGATTATTATCAGGAAATCCAGAGAAACTTTCCTAGTATTTTTCTATTTCAACCACTTTACCACTTATAAACAGTAGAGCCTTGGGCTTATTAGTGCTCAATTGACTTCATATTTCTTATGATTAGTAAATGAATTCATTTTTATAAATCTCTTAAATTAGGGCTAGATATATAATAATAGCATAGTAGGTTCTAAGTATTATTACCATTGATGTGATGATGATTATGATGATGTTTGAAATTGACAGCAAGATAGTAGATTCTATTACTCTGCATCATCAATGGAACTTTGTGTAGAAAGAAACTAACTATAGGTCTATTTTGTGTGTGAGAGAGAAGAAAACGTGTGAGTGTATATATATACACACACAAATATTCTTCTATATGTTTATATTTTTTCTTCATAAATGTTTTGATACAAAAAACACATAAATGCAATTTTAAAATTCTTATGTATGCATTATATAAACATCTTATATGTTACCCGGAGAATATATTTACTTAAGTAACTCATAATAAATACCAATGTTAAGATATTTGATTAGGCTTTGTCTTATCCACTTCTAATAACAAAATCTATTATATAACACATAAACCTTATTTTATTTGATTAAGCCACTGTCTTGTACTTCAAGGATGAAGAAAAAGTGCACGAAACAAAGCAAAGAAAGGAATTTTGTCTAGATCTTCTGAAATACTCCATACAGAAGGAATAAGGGCTTTGAGAACCTATGTTAGGTGCCAATGACAATCTGCTTGTATTGCCAGTCAGAGCGTGAACCTGACCTGGCTATTGAGTATTTAACCTTCAAGAAGTAGAGCTGATATTTTCTCTTATACATGAAATAAATTTATTGGTGAACTGCTAGAGGTTAAGCTATGAGTAATAAAAGTGCTCCCTACCCTCAATTTTTCTTAAGTCTTGAAGGGTAGATAAAACATGCACTATTACCAATTTCTTAAATGATACAGAGAAGAAAGTGGTGTAAATTGTTATTTACTAGACATTCTCCACATGGATGTCTCACAACGAAAATCAGTCAGGGTAAGGGAAGAACTATTATCTGGAGGTTTCTTTAACTTCTCTCTGTGGGAAACCCATGGGTTAAGGCTAAGGTATGGAATTTCTGAGCTCTCTAAGAAGTGGGGAGGCAGCAAAAATCCCAATGACCACTTGTAGCAAGAAGACAGTGTCATGATACAACAGAATGAAAGGGAAAGGTGAGGTAGTGTAATGTAGACAATGAAAAAAAGACAGATAGGCAGAAAGTGTTCGTAGTGACACAAATGTGAAAATTCTTAGCAAGGATTTCTGGGAAATTTTGGCAAGTCACGATGTGTGGTATATACACACATTACAACATTCTTTAAGATTACTAGAAGCAATTATTTTTTGAATGTTGTTCTATATAGTGTTGAGGCTGTGGGGAACCATGGCTTATACCTGGATTATATATGAATTAGCCCAAAGTACTTTCACAGTTAAAGGAAATTCTTTAAAGTTGAACTCATCTTAGGAAGTTTCACAAAAATAGCCTTTGATCTATCCATGAAGAGGTGAGCAGTATTTTGTATATGGGAAACTGTCATCCTATTCATGAAGAATTCTGAAAATAAAAACGGTGAAGTTTTACATAGTGAATTTGTACAAATATATTAGAAACTTTCATAAATGTAGTGATATAAAATGTGAGACTTAAAGGTTAGTAGCTGCCATTTCTTAAAGAGCTTTGAATTTGAGCTATCAGAATTTAAGATGCTTGGAGCCTCACAAAAACACTGTTCTTAACTCCAATGGTAATATGCAGGAAGAGTTGAAGTAAAGCAGAAATTAAGACAAAGAGATTTTATAACATAGGCAACACTACAAGCAAAAAGAATTACATGTCCAAATAGGGTGATAAAGAGAAAAGCAAAATGTAAAACATTTTAAATATTGCTTCTTAAAACAACTGCTATCAAATATTTAGATCAATGATATATATTAATGCTATTTGTAGTGACATGATGCTTTATTTAAAAGAAAACGTAAAACCAGATAAAATTAAATTTAATTCTATCAAATTTATTATTGTATTATTTATTTTCACCTAAAAATTATTGTATTATTTATTTTCACCTAAAATTTTTATTCTCTGGTATAAAACCAGTTGATATCTATTAAACAGTGCCTAGAACATGGTTCTATATTAGTGTTCAGATTAAGTGTGTAAATCCCCAAATTATCTATTTTTTTACTTCATTTAGAAGACATCATGAAGATTTCATCAATAAGCTATGGTCCACTGTTTGGTTACTCATTATATCTTCATTAGACTCTTATAATTTTCAGTTGCACCATTCAAAGTTAGAAATAGTGAAAGACATTAAGGCCCAATTCAAAAGTCACATTAGTATATATCTGATTTTAAGCACACGCATACAGGTCAGATTTGATGCTAAGTGTCAAAAGCTTAAGCACACAAACAACAAATTGTTCTATTGTTTAGACAGAAACAAACGTAAGGGAAAAGCACAATGAAACTTACGTTTTTACATTTAAGTATCTTCATACACTCAGAAACCAATTCTACTCTGATATCCCATCTAATGCTAGCATATTAAGAGACTTTTTCTTCTTCACAAATCCCAAGGCAACAGATTCTCACAGAAGTGTTAATTGGCACTGATTTGATACAGGGATTCTTTTTCTTTAAGTGTCTACAAAAAAATGAGATTATTTTCTGTAATAACTGTTCAGATTTAACAGCATTGACATAGGGCAGAGAAATCAATTCAAAGAGTTTCTAAATAAATAATGTACCAAATTCTAGACCTAAACCACAACTTGGACTTAAATGGCAAGGAAAATGTAAAGTATTTTTAAATAAATTAATGACAGTAAATTAAAGAAAATATTTTATTTTAAATTTCTAGGACATTATTATTTAAGGAAATTATCCCAAATTCTTGAAATTTTTCTAAATCGCATAGGGAAACCAAAACATTAACCATGAAGTTTAATTTTTCTTTTGTTGGGATGCCGGGGTCACTCAGGTCGTCATCCTGGGATCTGGGATTGAGTTCCACATCAGGCTCCCTGTGAGGAGGAGCCTGCTTCTCCCTCTGCCTATGACTCTGCCTCTCTCTCTCTTCTGTGTCTTTCATGAATAAATAAATAAATCTTTAAAACAAATAATTTTTCTTTTGTTTAAACAAAGTTCATGGGGACAGGTGGTTTCAAGATGGTGGCATAGCAAAATCCTGAACTTACCTCCACCCACAGATATAACAAATCTATAACTAAATGTGGAATGATTCCCTCTGAAAGGGACCTGAAAATTGAAGAAAGTTTTCTCATCAAAGGATAAAAGGACATTGAGATGGGAAAGAAGCAGACACATGAGCTCCCCCAGCAGGGGGAAACACCTGAGTTGTGATGAGTAACAAGAAGGCTATCAAAAGTAAGCAACTTTTCCCTAAGAAGCAAGGGATTCAACCTCCACATCAGCCACCCCAAACCTTAGATCCTCAATAGGGGAGACGAACCCTCAAAACAAAGGATTTTAAAAATCAACAAGGAATATGTTCAGGAAAACTATAAAACTGTAGAGAATGAAAATCCTGCTCCTGAAGGGCTTATGCATAGACTCACATGAACAGAAACCAGTACAAAAACATCAATTTGAAAAGCACAAAGATAAGGGAGACCCATTTACTAACTTTCAAGTATCTGGCAAAGAGGCAAGAAACAGTAGGAACTTTCCCTGGGCACTGAAATAATGGTGGAAGGCAATTATGTGATAGGAGTCTACCTTATTAATACCAACAGTGGTGAGTGGCATTTGGGAATTCTTCCTCTAACCTTCTAGCAAAAGTGAGTGTGCCAGCTGAGTGACCCACCCATCAACATGCTGCAGCAGTCAGGGAAGTATCTGCAGCCAGGCTAGAGGCAAATTTCGCCACCAACATGCCTTAGCAGTGCTAGACACAAACTAAATTCAGGCCAGGGGCCAACCCCCACCCACCACAGTTACAGCCCTGTCACAACAGAGAGACACACACAGTACACAAAGGAGATACGCTCTAAACATCTGGCTCTGATGAGAGGGTAGACTCTGATTCTGGGCCCCATAGGACATCTCCTACATATGAAGATGGAAAGAGGTACGCAATTTACATAATAAATAAAACAAACAAAACACATAAACACACACACACATGGAGTTAGGCAAAATGAGGGAATAGAAAAATATGTTCCAAACCAAAGAATAAGACAAAATTCCAGTAGAAGAACTAAACAAAACAGAGATAAACAAATTACCTGATAAAGAGTTCAAAGTGATGGTCATAAAGATGCTCAACGAACTTGGGAGAATTGAAGAACACAGTAACAGCTTGGACAAAGAGACAAAACACTAAAAAGTACCAAAAAGAGAAGTTAAAACTGAACTGAAAAATACACTAGAGGGGCTCAAAAGAATGGATAAAGCAGAAAAATCAGTGAGCTGAAAGACAAAGCCATGAAACTCACCCACACACAGCAGCAAAATGAAAAAAAAAGTATTTTTAAAAGGTGAAGACACTTACAGGGACCTCTACAAAAACATCAAGTGGAGTAACATTCATATTACAGGAATCCCAGAAGGAGAAGGGAGAAAGGGTCAGAAAATTTTTTTGAAAAAATAATGTTTGAAAAATTCTCTAATCTGGAAAAAGAATCAGACACCCAGGTCCAAGAACCCAAGAGAATCCCAAATAAGATGAATCCAAAGAGATCCACCCAAGACACATTATTATTAAAATAGTAAAATTAAGGAAAAAGACAGAATCCTAAAAGCAACAAGACAAAATAATGTTTAGATGCAAGGGAAATCCCATAAGGCTATCAGTAATTTTTCAACAGATACTTCACAGGGCACAATGGAGCAGCATGATATATTCAAAGTGCTGAAAGAAAAAAACTCCAAGAATTCCCTACTCAGCAAAACTGTTATTCAGAATTGAACAACAAATTAGTAGTTTTACAGATAAGGAAAAGCTAAAGAAGTTCATCAACACTAAACTGGGCCTATAAGAAATGTGAAAGTAATATCTTTAATCAGAAGAAAAATGATACTAAGTAATAATAAGAAAATATGAGAAAGTAAAAATCTCACTAGAAAAGGTAAATATATTACAGAGGCAGTGGATCAATCACTTATAAAGCAAGCATAAAGATTAAAAGAAAAACTAATCAGATCAAGTAAAATTACAATAGTTAGTTAAGAAGAGCATAATAGAATATTTAAAATGTGTCATCAAAATACATAAGGTAAGGGGAGGAGAGTATAAAGGTAAATCCTTGAAATATTTTAAAAATTAAGTTGCTATTAACTTAGAATAATATTTACATGGGATATTTTATGTGAACCTCATGAAAACCACAGAGAAAAAACATATAGTGAACATCCAGAAGAAAATGAGCAAGGAAACTAAACATACACTAAAGAGAACCATCAAACCACAAGGGAAGTGAGGAAAGGAAAGTACAAAAATAGCCAGAAAATAATTAACAAAATGGCAGCAACTATATACTTATAATTACTTATAAAGTAAACAGAATACATTTGCAAATCAAAAGAGAGAGATTGAATAGATTAAAAAACAAGACCCATCTATATACTGTATACAAGAGACTCACTTTGGAAATAAGGATATACACAGACTGAAAGTGAAGGGATAGAAAAAAATATTCCACACAAATGGAAATGAAAAGAAAGCTAGAGATACTTAACTCACATCAGAAAAAATAGACTTTAAAATAAAGACTGTGATAAAATACAAACAAGGACATGATGATAAAGTGGACAATATAGCAAAAAGATAAGATTGATATAGGCATCCAGTATAAAAGTGTCAAAATATATAAAGCAATCATTAATATATCTCGAGGGAAAATTGAAAAGACTGTAACAACAGAGAATTTTAATACTCCACTTTCAGTCAATGGATAAATCCAGATAAAAATATCAATAAGGAAATATTGACCTTAACTGACACATTAGACATGACAGATTTAACTGACATATAAAGAATATTCCATCCAAAAGCAACACAATAAACATTTTTCTCAAATACACATGGAACATTTTCCAAGACAGATCACATTTGGGCCACAAAGAAAATCTGAATATATTAAGAAAATAAAAATAATATCAAGTATCTTTTCCAACCACAACTGTATGAAACCAGGAATTAATTACATGAAGAAAATGAAAAAAAAATAATGCTGAGATTAAATAGCAAACTACTGAAAAACCAATGCGACACAAACATAAAATAAATACAAAAATACTAGACGAATGATAACAGAAATATGACATATCCAAAATCTAGGGGATTGAGCAAAAACTATTCTAAGAGGGTAGTTCATATCAATACTACCATACCTGCAGAAACATGAAAACTCTCAAATAAACAATCTGGCTTTATATCGAAAGGGCTATAGGTGCTGATCCGTGCACAGTTGAAACTCTTGACTACACAAAAACTTAATAGCTTACTGTTAACCAGAAGCCTTATTACAATTAACACATATTGTATATGATATGTATTATATATTGTAATAACTACAATAAAGGAAGGCAGAAAAAAGAAAATGTTAAGAAAATCTTAAGGAAGACAATATACATTACAGTCCTTTATTGTATTTATAAAAAAAATCCATGTTTAAGTGGATCTGCAGAGTTGAAATCTGTATTGTTCAAGAGCCAACTGTAAATACAACTAGAGATGAAAAAGAACAGTTACAATGGATAGTACATAAATACCAAAAAGTTATGAGATTATGAATAATTATCTGTCAATAAATTGGACAACCTAGAAGAAATGCATCAATTCCTAGAAACATGTAATCTTCCAAGACTAAATCACAAAGAAACAGAAAATATGAGTACAAATTACAAGTTAAAAGATTGAAACAATACCAAAAATTTCCCAAAAAAACAAAAGTCCAAGATCAGAGAATTTTACCAGTGAATTCTACCAAAGATTCAGAGATCTAACACCTATTTATCTCAAATTCTCCCAAAAATCTAAAGAGGAGGAAAAGCTTCCTAATTCATATTTCAAGGCCAGCCTTTTTGATACCAAAACCAGATAAGACCATTACCAAAGAGAAAATTATCAGTCAGTATCTTTAATTAACACAGATTAAAATCCTCAAAAAATATTAGCAAACTGAATCTAATGACACATTAAAGGGACAAAACACAATAATCAAGTGGAATTCATTACAGGTATGCAAGGATGGTTCAATGATTGAAAATCATTCAATATATGTCACATTAAAAGGAAATGAAAAATAAAAATCATCACCATCTCAGCTGATGGAGAAAAAGTATTTGACAGAAGTCATCATCCATTTGTGATAAAAAACTCTCCATAAAGTATGCAGGGAGTAGACAAAATCCTATAGCTAAGAACAAGACAAGGATGCCTGCTCTTGTCATTACTACCCAACAAAATACTGTCAAATGTAGCCAAAGCACTTAGGCAAGGAAAAGAAATATAAGGCATCCAAATTGGGAAAGAAGAAGTAAAATTGTGACTATTTGCAGATGACATGATACTATACGTAGAAAGCCCTAAATAATCCACCACAAAAAAAACTATTATAATAAATAAATAAATTCAATAAAATTGCAGGATGCAAAATCTGTAAAATTTCAAGATATAAAATTAATCCAGAAATCTTTTGCATTATTAGAAGAACTAATAATGTTTAAATGTCTATTCTACCTGAAACAATCTATAGATTGAATGTAATACCTATCAAAATTATTATAGAATCTTTCATATAAATTAAAAAACTATCCTAAAATTTGTATGAAACCACAAAAAACCCTGAATAACTGAAGTGAACTTGACAAAGAATAAAACTGGAGGTATCATGCTCCCTGATTTCAAAGTATACTACAAAGCTACAGTAATAGTAACAGTCATTGATACAAAAAAAGACATACAGATCAATGAAAGAGAACTAATAGCCCATAAATAAGCACACAAATATATGTATAATTAATCTATAACACAGGAGCCCAGAATATATAATGTAGAAAGAATAGTCCTTTTAACAGTGTTGGGAAAACTCATTGGTCATATGCAAAGGATTCAAACTAGACCCTACCTTACACCACCCAGAATTAACTGAAAATGGGTTAAAGACTTGAATTTAATACCTAAAACCGTAATATTCATAGAAGACAACATATGTAGCACATTCCTTGACATCACTTTAACTGACATCTTTGTGTATCTGAAGCCAAAGGCAAGTGAAACAAAATCAAAACTAAAAAAAAAAAAAAAAGTGAGGTGATCAAACTAAAACCTTCTGCAAAGTAAAGAAAGCCATAATCAAAATGAAAAGGCAACCTAGTGAGTAGAAGAAGACACCTACACTTGTGATAATTACTTTATACTGAAATAGTGAAAGGGATTATAGTGGAAAGGAGAGAAAATGAGTGGGAAAAATTAGAGAGGATGACAAAACATGAGAGACTCTAACTCTGGGAAATGAACAAGGGGTAGTGGAAGGGGAGGTGGGTGGAGGAATAGGCAGTGAGGAGGGCACTTGACGGGATGAGCACTGGGTGTTGTAATATATGTTGGCAAATCATACTTCAATAAAAAAATTAAAAACAAGACAAAAAATAAATATACTTAAAGCATAAAATTAAAAAAATGGTGATTATGCTGCCAAGTGCAACTAAAATATGGAAGAAAACAAGTGTTTAAAATAAAAGGGAAAAACATTTACCCTCTTATTGTCCTTTGTCTATATGTGAAAGATAACCACTCTTTTTAAAAATCAATTACTAGCTCATACTATTATAGTTTTCTTTTGGTTGAAAACACTGTCCTTTAAAGGTATACTGAAGGGGGATTTTATTTCATTTCCAAAAATCAAAATTTGCTCTTTGTCTTCAATCAACTATCTTCCTCAAATTATTTTGTATATTACTGAGATGATAACATTTACATTCCTCTCTGTAACTTAAAGTCTTCAATACACTGAGCATAGATTACTTTTAAATTTTTAAACTCAGGGATCCCGGGGGGCTCAGCAGTTTAGTGCTGCCTTCAGCCCAGGGCCTGATCCTGGAGACCTGGGATCGAGTCCCACATTGGGCACCCGGTGCATGGAGCCTGCTTCTCCCTCTGCCTCTGTCTCTGCCTCTCTCTCTCTCTCTGTGTGACTATCATAAATAAATAAATAAAATATTTAAAAAAATTTTTAACTAGAGGGGGCGGGGCAAGGATGGCAGAGGAGTAGGGTCCTCACCTCACCTGGCCCGACCAACTTACCTAGATAACTTTCAAATCATCCTGAAAACCTACGAATTCAATCTGAGATGTAAAGAGAGAACAGCGGGGAACGCTACAGAGAGAAGGGTTTTGCTTCTAACAAGGTAGGAAAGCGGCGGGGGGTGGGGGGTTCAAAATACTCAAGTTGGGGAGGGGCCGCCGCGAGGACCCGGCTAAGGCCTGCAGGGACAGGAAAGCCCGGCCCTAGAGAAGCAGGAACTTTAAAACTCCGCACCGGATTCTTCCCAGGAAAAGCGCTTAGCGGGGAAATCCAGCAGATTCACAGGAGGGGCAGTGGAGCCTCCAGTCTCCCCAAGTCACTAACAGAGAAAGTGCAATCCGGGGACAGCGCCCCACACCCCGCGGGCCGAGCTCGGTAAAGGCTGGAGCGCCCGGCGGGCCTCAGGGAGAAGCCGATCCGCGGGGGGCAGCTCCAGGCAGAGGAGGCTGCGCCTGCTGCCTTCGGGAGCCGTGGACCCGGGAGCACGATTCCAGCAGCCCAGGGCGCCGGGGGACACAGCCCAGGATCCTGCGCTGCCCCCCCGGGACAGGTGGAGGCCGGGAGGGCACAGGACAGCGAGGACGCTCCTGCCGCCGGGCGCTGCACAGATCAGTGCCACGCGCCCCGGGAGCACCTAGGCCAGTGTGGAAAATTGCAATGGCCCCGGGAGCTGTGGTAGTTACTGGGAGCTGACTCCAGGGCAGGAGAACCGGCCACTGCCAGTGTGGTTGCTCCTCCTGGTGTCACCCTGTGCCAGGGCAGCAGCGGGGCCCCAGGGAACAGAGGCCTTGTCGGGTCAACAGCTCTCAGTGAGCCCGGCACCCAGCGGGGGGCGGGGGTGCTCCCCCAGGTGCACACACCTGAGAGTCAGCACAGCAGGCCCCTCCCCTGGAAGACCAGCTGGAAGGACAGGGGAAGAGCAAGTTCTTGACTGAGCAGCTCTGGAAAGCTCCAGGAATCATCTAGGGTGAAATTTATTTAGGTTCCTGCTTGATATTCTTGACACAGCCTGCTCATACAGCCACTCTGCACTGAGCAAAGACTAGAAAGAAGTCACCACAAATAAAAAGAATCAGAAACAGTACTCTCTGCCACAGAGCTACAGAATTTAGATTACAATTCGATCTCAGAATCCCAATTCAGAAGCACAATTATAAAGCTACTGGTGGCTCTAGAAAAAAAGCATAAAGGATTCAAGAGACTTCATTACTGCGGAATTTAGATCTAATCAGGCTGAAATTAAAAATCAATTAAATGAGATGCAATCCAAACTGGAGGTCCTAATGACGAGGGTTAATGAGGTAGAAGAGTGAGTGACAAAGAAGACAAGTTGATGGCAAGGAAGGAAGCTGAGGAAAAAAGAGAAAAACAATTAAAAGATCATGAGGAAAGGTTAAAGAAAATAAATGACAGCCTCAGAAGGAAAAAAAATCTACATATAATTGGGGTTCCAGAGGGTGCAGAGAGGGACAGAGAACCAGAAAGCATATTTGAACAAATCATATAGCTGAGAACTTACCTAATTTGGGGAGAGAAACAGGCATTCAGATCCAGGATATAGAGAGATTCCCCCCAAAAATCAATGAAAAACGCTCAACACCTCGACATTTAATAGTGAAACTTGCAAATTCCAAAGATAAAGACAAAATCCTTAAAGCAGCAAGAAACAAGAGATCCCTAACTTATATAGGAGAAATATTAGATTAATAGCACACTTCTCCACAGAGACCTGGCAGGCTAGAAGGGGATGGCAGGATATGTTCAGGGTCCTAAATGAGAAGAACCTGCAGCCAAGAATACTCTATCCACCAAGGCTCCCATTCAGAATACAAGGAGAGACAAAGAGCTTCCCAGATAGGCAAAAACTGAAAGAATTTGTGACCACCAAACCAGCTCACAAGAAATATTAAGTGGGACTCTGTAAAAGAAAGAGGAAGCCCAAAGAAATAATTCACAAAAATAGGGACTGAATAGGTATCATGATGACACTAAATTCATATCTTTCAAATGGTAACTCTGAATGTGAATGGGCTTAATGATCCCATCAAAAGACACAGGGTTTCAGACTGGATAAAAAAGCAAGGCCCATCTACTTGCTGTCTACAGGAGACTCATTTTAGACCAAAGGACACCTCCAGCCTGAAAATGAAAGGTTGGAGAACCATTTACCATTCAAATGGTAAACCATTAGCCAGGCTTATTGAAAACAAAAAAGACTCTAATTAATAAAATCATGAATGAGAAAGGAGAGATCAAAAGCAATACTAAGGAAAATACAAATGATTATAAAAACATATTATGAGCAGCTATACGCCAATAAATTAGGCAATCTAGAAGAAATGGACGCATTTCTGGAAAACCACAAACTACCAAAACTGGAACAAGAAGAAACAGAAAACCTGAACAAGCCAATAACCAGGAAGGAAATTGAAGCAGTCATCAAAAACCTCCCACAAGACAAAAGTCCAGAGCCAGATGGCTTCCCAGAGGAATTCTATAAAACGTTTAAAGAAACCATACCTATTCTACTTAAGCTGTTCAGAAAGATAGAAATGGATGAAATACTTCCAAACTGGTTTTATGAGGCCAGCATCGCCTTAATTCCAAAACTAGACAAAGACCCCACCAAAAAGAAGAATTATAGACCAATATCCCTGATGAACACAGATGCAAAAATTCTCAACAATATACTAGCCAATAGGATCCAACAATACATTAAGAAGATTATTCACCATGACCAAGTGGGATTTATCCCCGGGATGCAAGGCTGGTTCAACACTCATAAAGCAATCAATGTGATTGGTCATATCAACAAGAGAAAAAACAAGAATCATATGATCCTCTCAATAGATGCAGAGAAAGCATTTGGCAAGATACAGCATCCATTCCTGATCAAAACTCTTCAGAGTGTAGGGATAGAGGGAACATTCCTCAGCATCGTAAAAGCCATCTATGAAAAGCCCACAGCAAATATCTTCTTAACGGGGAAACACTGGGAGCCTTTCCCCTAAGATCAGGAACACAACAGGGATGTCCACTCTCACCACTGCTATTCAGCATAGTACTAGAAGTCCTAGCCTCAGCAATCAGGCAACAAAAAGAAATAAAAGGCACACAAAGTGGCAAAGAAGAAGTCAAACTCTCCCTCTTTGCAGATGACATGATACTGTATGTAGAAAACCCAAAAGACTCCACCCCAAGATTGCAAGAACTCATACAGCAATTTGGTAGCGTGGCAGGATACAAAATCAATGCCCAGAAGTCAGTGGCATTTCTATACACTAACAATGAGACTGAAGAAAGAGAAATTTGAAAGGAGTCAATCCCGTGTACAATTGCACCCAAAAGCATAAGATACCTAGGAATAAACCTAACCAAAGAGGTAAAGGATCTATACCCTAAAAACTACAGAACACTTCTGAAAGAAATTGACACAAAGACACAAAGAGATGGAAAAATATTTCATGCTCATGGATTGGCAGAATTAATATTTTGAAA
Source organism: Canis lupus familiaris (assembly GCF_011100685.1). NCBI lineage: Eukaryota > Metazoa > Chordata > Mammalia > Carnivora > Canidae > Canis > Canis lupus. The sequence continues at coordinate 24,226,604 of NC_049260.1, read as the reverse complement.
ATGTCCATGCTACCCAGGGCAATTTACACATTTAATGCAATCCCTATCAAAATACCATGGACTTTCTTCAGAGAGTTGGAACAAATCATCTTAAGATTTATGTGGAATCAGAAAAGACCCCGAATAGTCAGGGGAACATTGAAAAAAGAAAACCAGAGCCGGGGGCATCACAATGCAGGATTTCAGGTTATACTACAAAGCTGTGCTCATCAAGACAGTGTGGTACTGGCACAATAACAAACACATAGATCAATGGAACAGAATAGAGAACCCAGAAATGGGCCCTCAACTCTATGGTCAACGAATATTTGACAAAGCAGGGAAGACTATCCACTAGAAAAAGGACAGTCTCTTCAATAAATGGTGTTGGGAAAATTGGACATCCACATGCAGAAGAATGAAACTAGACCATTCTCTTACACCAGACACAAAGATAAACTCGAATGAAAGATCTAAATGTGAGACAAGAGTCCATCAAAATCCTAGAGGAGCACACAGGCAACACCCTTTTTGAACTTGGCCACAGCAACTTCTTGCAAGATACATCTATGAAGGCAAGGGAAACAAAAGCAAAAAATGAACTATTGGGACTTAATCAAGATCAAAACCTTCTGCACAGCAAAAGAAACAGTCAACCAAACTAAAAGACAATGTACAGAATGGAAGAAGATATTTTCAAATGACCTATCAGATAAAGGGCTGGTATCCAAGATCTATAAAGAACTTATTAAACTCAACAGCAAAGAAACAAACAATCGAATCATGAAATGGACAAAAGACATCAACAGAAATCTCACCAAAGACAACATACACATATCCAACAAGCACATGAGACAATGCTCCGCATCACTTGCCATCAGGGAAATTCAAATCCAAACCACAATGAGATATCACTGCACACCAGTGAGAATGGGGAAAATTAACAAACAACAAATGTTGGAGAGGATGTGGAGAAAGGGGAACACTTTTGCACTGTTGGTGGGAATGTGAACTGGTGCAGCCACTCTGTAAAAACTGTGTGGAGGTTCCTCAAAGAGTTAAAAATAGACCTGCCCTACGACCCAGCAATTGCACTGCTGGGGATTTATCCCAAAGATGCAGATGCAATCAAATGCCGGGACACCTGCACCCCGATGATTATAGCAGCAATGTTCACAATAGCCAAACTGTGGAAGGAGCCTCGGTGTCCATCGAAAGATGAATGGATAAAGAAGATGTGGTCTCTGTATACAATGGAATATTACTCAGCCATTAGAAACGACGAATACCCACCATTTGCTTTGACGTGGATGGACCTGGAGGGTATTATGCTGAGTGAAATAAGTCCATCGGAAAAGGACAAACATTATACGGTCTCATTCATTTGGGGAATATAAAAAATATTGAAAGGGAATAAAGGGGAAAGGAGAAAAAATGAGTGGAAAATATCAGAAAGGGAGACAGGACATGAGAGATTCCTAACTCTGGGAAACGAACTAGGGGTGGTGAAGGTGAGGTGGACGGGGGTGGGGGTGACTGGGTGACGGGCACTGAGGGGGGCACTTGATGGGATGAGCACTGGGTGTTATTCTATATGTTGGCAAGTTGAACACCAATAAAAAATAAGTTTATAAAAAAAAAAACCTAAACAGGAAAAATTAATCTGGAAAATATCAAGAATATCGAGCAACTTTTAAAAGAACAAAGTGAAGAAAATAAAAGTGTCTATGAAGGAACAAGATTCAAATATCTCATCATTAATCTTGGACCAAAGAATACTGGGGAGAGTCATAAGCATCACTGATTTTGTACCCAGAGTTCATGATCTACCCCAGGTATCAATGATTGAGGCTAAAGTACTATTTTCACAGAAAGGACATAGGAAATTTTAACCTAGAGAATTATGAGGTTGATTTTTACCAAAAAATAATAACTACAATAAATAAATATTTTTTGCACTAATATGAAAAATAATGTTTTATCTAGCATTTATGGAATATATTTTGAGATGTCAGTATTATGCACTATCATAGCAATAAAGGTAATTTTGCTAAAACATAGTTGTAGGCTGACTGAATATTCATCATAACACAAAAAGGCAGTTTATTTAGTGTTTACCTCCACAAAATCTAAAGCCATACTGCCAGACTACTGGATTCAAGCAACAGTACTACTTATGAGTTATATGACTTCACATAATTTTCTCTCTGCATCAGTTTTCACAGCTATAAAAGGGACCTGGCATGAACTACATGGTATAAAAGAGTTTGTTGCCAAGGTAACTGTTTTCATCATTATGTTTGCCTCTGATAAGCATAAAAAATTTTATAATTGTTAAAACAGGAAGAAAAAAATTTTAAATGAGTTTGAAACTGAATTTCTGTATCATCTTTAAGTTTTAATAAGTTTTCTTGTGTTAATAAAATATTCAAACAAAATACATTATTATGAGCTTGTACAGTTTGGGGAGCATGTTTGGTAATAAGGTTCATACTATTCTCCCAACAAACCAAACCACTACTGCATCTTTAATACTAGATTCTCAGTAGATGATGAGGGGATAAATGAAGAAATCCTAGCAGCTGTTGATTAGCAAAATTACTTGCATGCTTACTGGCATACTACTGTGGCAACTATTCTTTGTACTGTAAAAGGGACCCAGTAATATTTATTATGTGATATATAAAGTTAATATTCTGCACTAAGTATTTGTCTACTATTTTCACTAAAAGACTGCTGGTGTCTACTCATAAGAAAGAAAGAGAGAGGGCCACCTGGGTGACTCAGTTAAGCCTCTGCCTTTGGCTCAGGTCATGATCTCAGGGTCCTAAGATACACCCTGCTCAGTGGAGAGTCTGCTTCTCCTACTCCCTCTGCTCCTCCCCTCTGCTCGTTTTCTCTCTCTCTTCCAAATAAATAATCTTAAAAAAATAGACTGAACAGAAATAGCAATTAGACGGATGTGGTAAAACTGGCTATTCAAATGATTCTAAATTAAAAATTCAAATCTTGTCTCAAATGATTAGATATCTAATTCAGAAAAGAAGGCAAAGTGTGACAACCAGTATTTAAAATTGAGAGGAGGCCATGTTTAAATGCATTTCTCTAAAATCTCTACTTCTTAGATCATATAAAACTACAGAAAAGCTATATGCTTGGATTCTATTAATTAAGCCCTCTTACAGAAATACCTTACATGTAAGTAGTCATTATCATAGGCTGAATAATGTCCTCCTCACCCACATCCCAAAGAAAGATGGGCCTATGTCCTAATTTCTGAAATCCATGTGTTAGTTCACATGACTAAGAGGAATTAAGGTATCAGATGGAGTTAAGATTACCCATCAGGTGAATTTTAAAGAGGGAGAGTACCCTGGAGTAGGCAAGTATACCCAATATAATCACAGTGGTCCATAAAAAGAGAAGAGGAAAACAGAAGAGAACCAATACAAATGGCAGAGTGATAAGAACTAAGTGGTGCTGCAGGCTTTGAGGATGAAGGAGAAAGACGAGAAGCCAAAGTATGCAGGCAAACTCTAGAAACCATAAAAGACATGGAAATAGATTCTCCCTCGAGCCTGGAGAAAGAACTTGGCCTTCTGATAACCTGATTTTAGCCCAGTGAGACCTATTTTGGACTTTGGATGTCCAGAACTATAAGATGATAAACTTGTGTTGTTTTAGGCTATGCAATATTTTGCCTTTAGTTATAGCAGCAATAGGAAACTAATACGGATTTTGGTAAATGAAAGTGGCATGCTGATTTAACAAAAACCTAAACAGGGCAGCCCCAGTGGCGCAGCGGTTTAGCGCCGCCTGCAGCCCAGGGTGTGATCCTGGAGACCCTGGATCGAGTCCCACGTCATGCTCCCTGCATGGTGCCTGCTTCTCCCTCTGCCTGTGTCTCTGCCTCTCTCTCTCTAGCTGTGTCTCTATGAATAACTAAATAAAATCTTTAAAACAAAAACCTAAACATATGGAACTGGGCAATGGGCAAAAGTTAGAAGTTGTTTATGGACCATAATAGAAAAAAAGAGTACCATCTGATATTTTTTTAAACATTGTCAATTAGGTTATTCTATTTTTCTTATTAATCACTCTAAATCATTAAACATTTTAAGAAATATATTTTCTAACAGACTAGTATACTTTATCTGTACATATTAAGAGCTAATTATGCTTTCTTTTTTGCCATGTTTGCTAAAAAGTTCAGTTTAATTTTTATTCACCTAGAGTAGCCATCTTTAGCCTTGATTTTATAGAAAAACTATATTCTCTTTCCATTAGACAGCTTTTGTTTTATCGTTAATTTAATGGCCCTATTATACTTGGTCATTTATATGTAAATCACAAAAAATCTTTTCTGGAAGTAGGAAGGCAGGAAAACTACCACATTCAGCACCTACACTCTGTTCCAGAAACAAAGTCATTAAAATGTCTATGCAGAACAGCTATTATTCTCAGTCTATAAAAGAGAAATCCTCTACAAAGGCTTAGTACCTTATTAGCGATTGCCCACTCCAAAGTATTTGCACCAGGATGGCCTGCCTTCTATTAAAAGCCCTTAAATGAAACCACCTAAACCACCCAGTGTTGCTGAAAATGTGGAGGTTAACTGGTAATCAAGGAAAACTCTATTTCCCCTTTCTTAGCTCAGAATTACTCATTAACAGTCATTTGAAGATTTTCTCACTCTTACTAATTACCATGTAGAAATTCTCAAATTTAAAGGTGAAAGATTCCCAGATATTTCTGAAAGTAGAAGAGTATTCAGTCTCTAGCCAACCTATCACCCTCTTCACTGAGAGCTGCCACCTACACAATGGGCCATCAACAAGCCAGTCCCCTAACCACAGTTGATAAGTCTAAGAGCTGAACACCTGGTGCCAATGGAGCTAACCAGTGATCTTCACTAGGAATTAAAAACTCAGCCTTAGCAATGCTACTAAGAAATCTTCAATTTATAAGTTGACCTAATGGAATATGATCTCAGAAGCAGTAGAGAAGTTATCATCTCCCACACACCAGGAGCAGTAAAGGAAACCAGTCCACAGGTGGAATCAAAGCAGATGTAGTTAGAATGTATGTGCAATTATTTGTTTAGTAGTTGTCTATCTCCATGCTAGTCAAAATATAATCCCAGGATCACTATCAGCAGCATCCCTTAGCAGCTTTGTAGAAAAGGAGACTCCCAAACACCACTACTAAGCCAAAATTTTTATTTTAACAAGAACCTCAGGGGATTCTTTTTCATGCTTGAAAAACAGGCATAAAGCTGGGAAAAATAAATATCCACGTGAAAAATAATGAAGTAGGATCCCTTCCTCACACAATACATAAAAACTACATCAAAGTAAATCACAGAGTTAAATGTAAGAACTAAAACTTTAACACTGTTAGAAACTATAGGAGAAAATTCCTGTGACTGTAGGTGTGGCAGTCTTCTTAGATGTGAACTCTAAGCACAAGGGAAAATGCATACACTGGACTCCATCAAAATGAAAAGTTCTTATGCTTTAAAGATCATCACCTAGACAGTGAAAGAAGAACCCAGAAAATGGGGAAGTATTTTTAAGCCCTATGCTTATGGGACTTTTATCTAGAATATATACTTTTACAATTGAACAAGAACACAAATACACCAATCTAAAAATGGCCAAAGCCACACAAATGGCAAGTACATGAAAAGGTATTCAACATTAGCCATTAAAAAAATGTAAATTACAACCATGATGGCATACTGTTTCATACCTATTTGGATGGCTATAATTAAAGAGAGCAACAGGTGTTGACAAGAACCTGTGGGAATGGAAAGAAAAATAGTGTAGCTTCTTTGAAAAAGTCTGGCAGCTCCTCAAGAGGTTAAACAGAGTTACTATTTGAAATGGAATTCTACTCCTAGGTATAAACCCAAGAGAAAACATATCTCCACACAAAAATTGGCACATGAACGTTCAAAGCATCGCCATTCATAACAGCCAAAAGAAAAATTGAAAACAACCCAGATGTCCATTAAATGATTACTAGAGAAATAAAATATGCTATTATCCATATAATGAAATATTATTCCAGAATAAAAAGGAATAAAGTACCCGAAAGATTTTATGCTAAGTCAAAGAAGCCAGTCAGAACAGATGAGATGTGAATCCATTTTCCTGAATTACCAAGAATAGGCAAATTTATAGTGAGGGAAAGCAGATTAGTGGTTTCCAGGTGTTGTGGGGAGGGGAGAAAGAAAGTGACTACTAATGGGTACAGGGTTTCTTTTCTGGGTAAATATTCTAAAATTATTATAATTATTTTAATTAGTTTAATTATCTGTGGTGGTTGCACAACTGTGTGTATAGTCACTGAACTATGTACTTTAAATGGGTGAATTGTAATGTGAATTATTTGTTTTACTTTTTTAATCCAATCTTTCTTGTTCCATGATATAGTTACAATGCCTGGCTCAGGCACACAATTCTCAATAAACACTTGTTAAATGAACACATGAATGAATGAAATCAAATAGCCCCTGAGACTAGATTCAAAGTTCTGCCTTAGTTCTGACAATATTCCTATTCCACATTCTCTCCTTTATGAATTCTGTCTGTGTTTGCTAACTTCGGTTTCCATACGATAACCCAATAACTTATCACAATACTGAATTCCTGCGTAGCATTTCTGAATTGGTTATTCATATATGCCACCTAAAGCTACTTATCCTAGACAATTACAAGACTCTTAATACTATTTGCAGAGAAGTGATCCTGTATTTCACTAAGAACTGTTGTCAACTGGGAGTACAAATACCATTACTTGTTTTCAGATAATATTAATTACAAAATAAAAGACCATCATTCATTCATAAACAAGCTACCACAGTGCTTTCCATGAGGTTATAACTGTTGCTTGAATGATTCATAACAGTTCTTAGACCTAAATTGATAGCAGCAATTTTCACCTTAACATCTCTGATGAGGGACCTCATCATAAAATAATTAAGTGGATACATACAAAGTACCCAATGGTTTATCAATTATCCAGTCATGGTCCAGTAACATGTTTTGATACCAAACATAAGGTCAAAACAACGGTGTTGTTCAGAATTGTTAAGCTAACAAGAAAACTTCTCAGATTTAACAAGGCCACATAAGGTAAGTTAAAGAAAAAAAAGTTCCCCCAGTAGAAAAAAATCAGTGAATCCTGTATTATAGGACTTGAAATCAATAGTGTAAAATTATTCTCTATTATTTTCATTGATGCTTTGAGTATCTGAAAAATTTAAATACACTGAATCACTTTCTAAAGCTAAATCTAAGATATTAAGTAAAATAAATTTTTCTATATTAAAAATTACCTACTTCTTTCCTGAAACTTAATTGTATTTAATATCGACCCAAAAATAGGGCTACAGATATTTTATTGAGGAACATAGCGGTAATGAACACCTCTGAAATCAAACACAACATTTAACAATGCATCATCCGAAACAAAATTTATCTTAAAAATGCCTGAGAGCTTCCAGTCCTACTCAATTCAAGACTGTGGACAAGTGCTTACACATCAAAGAACTTGAATATGTTAAGTGGTAAAGACACTTAAGCTAAGGTATTTGCTCCAAACTGAATGAGGATTCCATTGCTTTTTAAGATTTTCTTTTGTCTATGTTCCCTTATCACTTACCATTAAAGCTTAGTAAACAAAGCAAACAAAAAAAGGCAAGTTCTCTTCAAACACCTATCAGAGTTTATAGAGATTAGAAAGGAAAAAAATCCACAACTAAATTCAAGTAGTATGGCAATGAAAATGGATTCCTAGTATACTCTGTCCTATTTTCATAGCAGTGACAAAGGTGGATAATAGATGAAGATAAAAAAAAAAAAACTTTCAGGGGCACCTGGGTGGTTCAGTTAATTAACCATCTGACTTTGGCTAGGTCAGTGATCTCAGGGTCCCGGGACCTGCCTGGGCTCTGTGCTCAGTGAGGACTGAGGGAGGAGTCTGCTTCTCCCTCTCCCTTCTCCTTCTGCCCCTGCCCGCATCCTTGCTCTTGAGAGCATGTACTCTCTCTCAAGTAAATAAAATCTTTAAAAAACTTCTTTCAGTAAGTGTCAAACCTAAGAAAAAATGCAGACATCACAAGATATTGTATATGCCCTACAGGAAAGTTTCCTTACAATGCTTCCTTCAATAAGGTGAACAAAGAGGGCGAATCTATTAGGAAGGGTAAGAGAAACTGAAGCCAAGTATGAAAAGCCCTTGAAGAAATTATTACAATTTTGGGGGAGATGGTTTCTCCCTTCAGCAATCTGACTAATAACTTGAAAGATGCTGAAAAGAGGAAATAAGTGAAAAATAGTATCTTCAGGAAAAGAAAAGAGTACTTCATTCCAAATAGTACCAACTAGCTAATGTCTAGCCTAGCCTTTCAAATTGAAATGAAAATGTTTCACTTGCAAATATAACAATTTCTTCATGTAAATACTGAGCCAAATATGCACAAATACTTTAGCATTAATATCATTATTAAAAATTCTGTTCTCCGTACCACTAAAACACTTATTCACCTTAATACAGATGTGGACTCTTCAATATACATTCTCATTTGAATATAGTTTTGCCTTACCATCTATGAAATATTAGAACTTAACTTAATATTAGAACTTAAATATTAGAACTTAACATGCTTTCTATGCAAATGCAAATACACGTTCTAATATATAGGGAAAAAGTAATTAAATCCTAGTAATATATTATTAGCATTATACCAGTACAGTAAAATAATATAGTATTTGTTATACTATTTAACCTAGGAAAATTCAGACACTGCCTTTTTTCTTTATAATCAAAAATCCTCAAGTTAACAGAAATAGCTTTTTAAACCTAAATGTCTTAATGTAAATATGCATACACAGTGCTGCTCCTTATAGAATATGACTGAATTTGTCAAATGGTAAATTAAAGATTGTTTGGGAAAAGGTAATAAAAGTTGTATCTGTTAACTGTTGTCAGTTCTGGTTTCCTTCCCATTACAATATAATCACTATCACATAAAATTCATGTCTGTAAAAAAGGAAAATCAAGTTCTAGTTATATTGCAATACAACAGAAATAGCTACTATTATATCAGCATTGAAATATTAGTGAATGTTTCAAAGAAAACTGAGAAAATTTCCTAGCAATAAATGACTTAAGAGTGTTTAAAAAAGATTTTTGCACAATGGACAAGCATACATGAACATCCATGATGTGCATCTGTAGTTATCACCAAACCTCCTTATCTCCACAACTCCAACATTGCTCCTCCATTCATAATGGAACACTGCTGAAAGAGTGTGTGTTCTCACTGTGTTGTACTCACTTTGCCAAATTAACACGTGTTGTTTTACATACTTAATGCCCTCTTTATTATAACAAGACCATACATAGTATGGTAATCACAGATAATTAGTACCAGATACATTTCTCACATATTTCGTTTCTCTATTAAGATCATGATGGAGTAAAAGCCAGATGGTCAGAAACTTTTGGGCTAAGGTGCTAACTGGCTAACTGATAAGCTTTTGAGAGATATCATTATGGTCAACTTGTTTTTATGTTTTTTTTTTTTTTTTTTTTTTTACCAGTGTGGCCAATTAAGATGACACAACTCATTAGACAGGATCTTCAGGTGTGACAAACCAAGTTACTTCATTATAACTGAGACCAGAACCTCACTAGCAATCCCCTACCTATTTGGCAAGTCTCCTGCCTCACACCTTACTATTTAATACTGATATTCTTACTCTTCCTACTTAATGTATTACCTCTGAATTAAGTAGAATTGAGATAAACAGCACCCTACTATTGAATCAGCACAATATTTACTTATTTTTAAATTACTAATACAAGGCAACAGGAAACTGACTTATGCTCCATATTAAATATGGCTTTTTTCCTTACTGATTGACAATAAACTTATTGTAATACTAATGAAATTAAAATAATTAAGAACATTATTCAACTTGGGTTTCTTAGCACATTCTTTCAATTTTCTGGATAAGCAATCATTTGATAATAGAAGTTAACACTGGCATATCATATGTGACTTAAAATGAAGAAACTAGAGCTATACTTACAAGCTTGACCAAATTTCACAAGTACACAGGGCCAAACAAAAGTATATTGCAGAATATATATTTTATCATACCATTTATACAAAATTAAAAACTGTCAAACAACACTACATAATGTTTAGGGATATCCACCTATATTTTTTAAAGATAATAAAAAATGCATGGAATTATAAACACGAATTTCAGGATGATAAGTATCTCTGGGAAAGAGGAAAGATAATCCAGGGAGACACATAGAGAAGGGAGCTTAACTGCTTCACAATATTTTATTACTGAAACTGAGTGATAACTACAAGTGTGCTTAAGTATGCCCTAAATACTGCATGATCAATTATTCAAAACCTAGTGTTTTGAAGTTGTATCCTTCAAATTAAACAAGTTAAACAGTACAAATCAACCCACACTACTCTTCATTGAATTGATATAACTTTTGTCATTAATGAGCTACATAAATATTTGTTAACTAAGTAAATTCACACAAATCTAAAATCTTTCCTAAAACTTGGCAGAAAAGCAAAAGATCACAAGAACTTTTTCAGAGTTCTTTTTCTTAACACCATAGAGTTCTTTTTCTTAACACCATACATATTAGAGACGTTTTCCCAGAGAAACTCTTATCAAAGCAACATTATTTTGTTCAAGGATCAACTGTAAGACTACAATTAAAAAAAACAAATATTTAAGTTTTTAAACCTTTTAAAATTAGGAAAGTGACTTTCTTTTATTTATACACTCAGTAGGAATATTAAACTTTTATATTAAAATGACTATATGGGCCAAACAAATAACACAAATGAGTCACATAGACAACATGTAATATGGGGTAAAGAGACAAGGGCAAGGTAGGAAAAAAAAATTGTTTCATCCTCATTGGACTATAAGGAAAACTTGTTAAAATCCTTGAAATGGGCAAAAAGTTTACTGGGCATGCTCTTAGTGTATTTTTCTGAGTTACATCTGCTTTTCACTTTCTTTTTCTTTAACATACAGTGTTTTATTGGTTTCAGGTATACAATATAGTGATTCAAAAATTTCATACAACACCCAGTGTTCATCACAGCAAGTGTACTCCTTAGTCCCCATCACCTATTTAAGCATCCTCCCACCATCCTTCCCTATGGAAACCATCAGTTTCTTCTCTATAATTTATAGCCTATTGACTTGTCTGTCTGGCTTTTTTACCCTTTGCTCATTTGTTTCTTAAATTCCAAGTGTGCATGGTATCATTTGGTAATTGTCTTTCTCTGACCTATTTCAGTCAGCATAATACTCCCTAGCTCCATCCATGTTGTTGCAAATGGAAAAATTTCTTTTTTATAGTTGAATAATATTCCATTGTATGTATGTATGTACGTATGTTTGTATGTATTTGTATACACAAACTCACACACATGTTTTCTTTATCCATTCATCTATCCATAAGCATTTGGGATGCTTCCATACCATGGCTATTGTAAATCATGCTGCTAAAAGCACAGGGGTGCAGGTATCCCCTGAAATTAGTCTTGTACTCTTTAGGTAAATACTCAGTAGTGTAACTCCCGAATTAGTAGGGTAGTTCTATATTTAACTTCTTGAAGAACCTCCATACTGTTTTCCATGATAGCTGCACAAGTTTTCATTTCTACCAAAAGTGTCCAAGTGTTCATTTTCTCTACATCCTCACCAACACCTATTGTTTCCTGTGTTGTTGATTTTAGCCATTCTGACAGGTATGACGTAATATTTCATTGTGGTTTTTCATTTCCCTTATGCTAAGTGATGTTGAGCATCTTTCCATGTGTCTGTTGGCCATCTGGATGTCTTCTTGGAGAAATGTCAGTTCATATCTTCTGCTCATTTTTCAATTGGATTATTTGGTTTTGGGGTGCTGAGTTTTATAAATTCTTTACATATTTTGGAAACTAACCCTTTATCAGATATGTCACTGGCAAAATCTTTTCCCATTAATTAGGTTTCCCTTTAGTTGTACTGATTGTTTCCTATGGAGTTCCCATAGTTTATTTTTGCTTTTGTTTCCCTTGCCTTGGAGGATATATACAGAAAAATGTAACTATGGCCAATGTTAGAGAAATTACTGCCTGTGCTATCTTCTGGGATTTTTATGGTTTCAGGTCTCACATATAGGTCTTTCATTCATTTTGAAATTATTGTGTATGGTGGAAAATACTGGTCCAGTTTCATTTTTCTGCATGTTGCTGTCCAGTTTTCCCATCACCATTTGTCGAAGAAACTTTTTCCCATTGTGTATTCATTCCTGCTTTGTCAAAGATTAATTGACCACATACTTGTAGGTTTATTTCTGGGTTTACTGTTCTGTTCTATTTATCTATGTGTCTATTTTTGTGCCAGTACCATACTGTTTTTATTTCTACAGCTTTGTAATTTGGAGCCTGAATTGTGATGCCTCCAGCTTTGCTTTTCTTTTTCAAGATAATGTTTTGGCTATTCATCAGGGTCTTTTGTGGTTCCCCATATATTTTAGGATTGTTTGTTCTAGCTCTGTGAAAAATGTTGGTATTCTGATGGGGACTGCATTAAATGTGTAGATTGATTTAGGTAGTAGAGACATTTTAACAATGTTTGTTCTTCCAATCCATGGACATGGAATGTTCTTCCATTTCTTTGCATCATCTTCAATCTCTTTCATCACTGTTTTATAGTTTTCAGAGTATAGATATTTTACCTCTTTGGTTAGGTTTATTCCTAAGAATCTTATTATTTTGGTGCAATTCTAAATGGGACTCTTCTTAATTTCTTTTTCTGATGCTTCTTTATTGGTATGTAGAAATGCAACAGATTCCTGTACATTGATTTAGTATCCTGCAACTTTACTGAATTGGTTCATCAGTTCTAACTGTTTTTTGGAGGAGTCTTTTGGGTTATCTATATAGTTATTATATCATCTGCAAAGAGTTAAAGTTTTATTTCTTCATTACAGACTTGAATGCCTTTCATTTCTTTTTGTTGTCTGATTGCCGTGGCTAGGACTTCCAGTACTATATTGAATAAAAGCAGGAAGAGTGCATGTCCTTGTCTAGTTCCTGACCTTATGGGGAAAGTTCTCAGTTTCTTCCCAACGAGGATGATGTTAGCTGTGGGTGTTTCATACATGGCCTTTTTGATGTTAAAATATGTTCCGTCTAAATCTACTTTATTGAGGGTTTCTATCTACGAATGGGTGTTGTACTTTGTCAGATGCTATTCCTCCATCTATTAAAATGATCATATGGTTCTTATCCTTCCTCCTGTTGATGTGATGCATCATGTGTTTGATTTGCAAATACTGTACTACTTTTGCAAACCAGAAATCCCACTTGATGTTGTTGATGATTTTTTTAGTGTGTTTTTGGATTCAGTTCACTGGTATTTTGTTCAAGATTTGTGCATATATGTTCATGAGAGATACTGGCCTATAATTCTCATTTTTCCTGGAGTCTTTTTTTTAAGGAATTAGTTTTTATTTGGTAATAAATATTTTAAATGTAAACACAATACTCTGTTAGTTAAGAACAACTCCAAACAGCATCATCAATCTTCAGTATATGTTAATGAATATTGTTTTACATGTGGGTATCAAAATAAAATGCCTAATATGAAAATATAATCGAACAATTTAATATGTCTTTCTGTAACAACATGAGGAAAAGTACCTGGACAAATCATGAAATTACATTTAACAGGAAGATATCCTTTTTAGGGGGTGGGAGGGAAAAGAGAAAAGCCTTATGGAATTTTGGACAGTATATGTAAGCCATATATTTGAACATATTATTTTAAGATTATGTATCTTCTGGCTGATTACCTTCAAATTTGGCAAACATGATTATAAAATTACAATAATATCTTGGTTAACTTTTCACTATAGGTAAGAAAACACCTGTAATATTTTGATTTTAGAATATTAGTATTAATATAACATACTGACCACTAGATGGAGATAAGCCCTCCTAACTTCACCTATTTTTTTAAAATTTATTAATGCCAGTATAATTAGCATACAGCATTATATTAGTGTCAGGTATACAATATAATGATTCAACAATTCTATACATTACTCAGTACTCATCACAGTAAGTATACTCTTAATCCCCTTGACCTATTTCACTCACATCCTACCCACCTTTACAAGGTTTTGGTATCCAGGTAATGCTGGCCTCACAGAATGAATTTGGAAGTTATTGTTCCTTTTCTATTTTTTTGGAATAATTTAAGAAGCAAAGGTATTAACTCTTCTTTAAATATTTGGTAGAATTCCCTCGTGAACCCATCTGGTCCTGGACTTTTGTTTGTTGGAAGTTTTTTGATTACTGACTCAACTTCTTTGCTGGTTATCAATCTGTTCAAATTTTCTATTTCCTCTTGTTTCCATTGTGGTAGTTTATATGTTTCTAGGAATTAATTTCTAGGTTGTCCAATTTGTTGGCATATTTCTATGGTGTTCTTTGTTACATCTCCTCTCTCATTCATGATTTTACTTATTTGGGTCCTTTCTCTTTTTGTTAAGTCTGGCTAGAGGTTTATCAAGGATATTTTTTTTTCAAAGAACCAGCTCTTGGTTTCAAAGATCTCTATTTCATTTATTTCTGCTCTTATCTTTATTTCCTTTCTTCTGCTGACTTTAGGCTTCATTTGTTTTTCATTTTCCAGCTCCTTTAGGCATATAGTTAGGTTGTTTATATGAAATTTTTCTTATTTCTTGAGGTAGGACTGTATTGCTATAAATCTCCCTCTCAGAATCACTTTTGCATCATCCCAAACGTTATGGAACATCATGTTTTCATTTTCGTTTCCATGTACTTTTCCATTTCTTCTTTTATGTCCTAAGTCAACCCATTCATTGTTTAATTGCATGTTATTTATCCTCCCTGTATTTGTGGTCTTTCCAGATTTTTTTCTGAAGGCTAATATCCAGTTTCATAGTGTTATCGTTAGAAAATATGCATGGTATGACTTTGATCTTCTTGAATTCTTTGAGGTTTGTTTGGAGGCCTAATATCTATTCTGGAGAGTGTTCTGTGTACACTTGAAAAAAAATGTGTACCCTGTTGTTTTAGGATTGAATGTTCTGAATATATCTTTTAAAGTCATGTGGTCCAGGGTGTCCTTCAAAGCCATTGTTTCCTTGTTGATTTTCTGTTTAGATTATATGTCCATTGATATAAGTGAGGCATTAAAGTCCCCTACTATTACTGTATTATTATCAATTAATTTATGTTTGTTATTACCTGTTTTATGTATTTGGGGGCTTCTGTGTAGGAAGTATTCATAACTATTACATCTTCTTGTTGAATTGTCCCCTTTATTATTATAGCACTCTTCTTTGTCTCTTGTTACAGTCTTCAATGTCCATTTTGCTCAATACAAGTATGGCTACACCAGTTTTCTTTTGACATCCATTCACATGACAGATGTTTCTCCATCTTTTTACCTTCAATTTACAGATGTCTTCAGTTTTCAATGAGTCTCTTGTATGCAGCATATAGCTGAGTTTTGTCTTATTATACATTCTGTCACTCTATGTCTTTTGATTGTAGCATTTAGCCCATTTCCTTTCAAAGTGTTTACAGATATATGTTTATTGTTATTTCATTATTTGTTTCATGGTGTTTCTCAAGGTTTTCTCTGATCCTTTCTTGTCTTTCTGTTTTCATGGTTCATTGGTTTTCTTCAGTGATACATTTAAATTTATTTCTCTTTATTCTTCACATGTTTTTTAGTGGTTTTTGATAT
Source organism: Canis lupus familiaris (assembly GCF_011100685.1). Taxonomy (NCBI): domain Eukaryota; kingdom Metazoa; phylum Chordata; class Mammalia; order Carnivora; family Canidae; genus Canis; species Canis lupus. Next base: position 24,210,792 of record NC_049260.1, on the reverse strand, counting down.
ACTGTTAAAATTAGGCTTGTACATAACCTCTTCTGCATTAAACAGTTTGTATTAAGTTGATAGTCATTTAAGTTTGAACTCATTCTTTATTCCTCTCTCCCTATGTTTTAAGTATATGCTGTCATGATACTCTACATAGAAAACCCAAAAGCCTCCACCCCACGATTGCTAGAACTCATACAGCAATTTGGTAGCGTGGCAGGATACAAAATCAATGCCCAGAAATCAATGGCATTTCTATACACTAACAATGAGACTGAAGAAAGAGAAATTAAGGAGTCAATCCCATTTACAATTGCACCCAAAAGCATAAGATACCTAGGAATAAACTTAACCAAAGAGGTAAAGGATCTATACCCTAAAAACTATAGAACACTTCTGAAAAAATTGAGGAAGACACAAAGAGATGGAAAAATATTCCATGCTCATGGATTGGCAGAATTAATATTGTGAAATTGTCAATGTTACCCAGGGCAATTTACATGTTTAATGCAATCCCTATCAAAATACCATGGACTTTCTTCAGAGAGTTAGAACAAATTATTTTAAGATTTGTGTGGAATCAGAAAAGACCCCGAATAGCCAGGGGAATTTTAAAAAAGAAAACCATATCTGGGGGCATCACAATGCCAGATTTCAGGTTGTACTACAAAGCTGTGGTCCTCAAGACAGTGTGGTACTGGCACAAAAACAGACACATAGATCAATGGAACAGAATAGAGAACCCAGAAGTGGACCCTGAACTTTATGGGCAACTAATATTCGATAAAGGAGGAAAGACTATCCACTGGAAGAAAGACGGTCTCTTCAATAAATGGTGCTGGGAAAATTGGACATCCACATGCAGAAGAATGAAACTAGACGACTCTCTTTCACCATACACAAAGATAAACTCAAAATGGATAAAAGATCTAAATGTGAGACAAGATTCCATCAAAATCCTAGAGGAGAACACAGGCAACACCCTTTTTGAACTCAACCACAGTAACTTCTTGCAAGATACATCCACGAAGGCAAAATAAATAAAAGCAAAAATGAACTATTGGGACTTCATCAAGATAAGAAGCTTCTGCACAGCAAAGGATACAGTCAACAAAACTAAAAGACAACCTACAGAATGGGAGAAGATATTTGCAAATGACATATCAGATAAAGGGCTAGTTTCCAAGATCTATAAAGAACTTATTAAACTCAACAGCAAAGAAACAATCCAATCATGAAATGGGCAAAAGACATGAAGAGAAATCTCACAGAGGAAGACATAGACATGGCCAACATGCATATGAGAAAATGCTCTGCATCACTTGCCATCAGGAAAATACAAATCAAAACCACAATGAGATACCACCTCACACCAGTGAGAATGGGGAAAATTAACAAGGCAGGAAACCACAAATGTTGGAGAGGATGCAGAGAAAAGGGAACCCTCTTACATTGTTGGTGGGAATGTGAACTGGTGCAGCCACTCTGGAAAACTGTGT